>NC_140911.1:31842636-33042636 GCF_045865225.1 Trachurus japonicus
TTAATTAAATAAATTAATGGGACAACGAGGAGTTTCTCCATTGGCAGAACGAAAAATTCCACGACAATAAAAAAGTCTCACATTAATGTGGATGAATCTACGTTACCCACACTTGTTAATGGGTCCATTTTCGATAAATATATCGTTTTGTCTCTATCGTTATTTTGTTATCATTAGTGGTGGCGGAAATGCTGGGCGGGACGACCAGCTTTTACTTACTTTCGGTTTCGCGGACGCTGCCCGGCGAGTCATGAGAATAACGCTGCCGAATCGCTGTTTATGGTCGGAGCTACGACGGTATCTGAACCTCTTTGAACTTCTGACTTTAATTCTTGATGAATGAAAACATGAGTCTGTCTTGCGCTGGTCAAAGAATTTCACGGTGCACGCAGAGGCTCATAAATGTAGTGTGAAAACACTTCCCTTTTCCAAAACTCCTCGTTGTCCCTTTAATAGGATCAATGCAATCTGAATCAGGCAACATTTTTGTGAATACAATTCTTTCTAGTCTTTTGTAGTGGAGGGGCTATCTTCCAAAGTCATTTAGGCAAACACCTGTATAATGTTGATGTTTTTACATAAGCCAATTAAAGCAGAAGTAAGCAGAATGTTTGTGTTAATATAAGTCTTAAATAGTTATATCTTCCGACAGCAGTCACTTACATAGAGTGTTTGGTCTGAAACACGGGTCTGTCAGTCACTCTGCTCTGCTATAAGCCGAGGAGAAAACTTTACTTGTATCCTACAACCTTTATCCAATGAGGAGAGAGAACGGCATAAAGGGGCGGTCCTCTCTGTGTGTGCAGCCAAAGGATTCGCGTGAATGTGGTGACGTAGGGACGAGGGCGGGGACTGCTAACTCCATCGGCTGACAAGAAGTTAGCCAAAATGACCAGATCGCTTACTTCTGCTTTAGGCTCACTAAAAGTCAATCTACAGCTCATATCAGTTATTCACCTGCTATGTGAACTGTATTGATTTAATGGAATTAAGGTTGCATCCAAGGAAAATATACTTTTAGACCATTAGCCAAGAAATCAAATGGGTGAGCAACTTTTCACCTCATGTTCACAGTTTGGCATGATAACCATGTTTTCCACTAGGGGTTGCACAGACTAGTCCCCTGCTCCACAATGACGTTTTGAGCTTGACGTCGACTAGTCGCTGATCATGTAACAGTAGGCTACAAGAGTAGCGGCTTGAAACAACAGCTGAGTGCGCTGAATGAAAAAAATACGAGCGCCGTCAAGCTGGATAGAACGAGCGCGTAGCCTACCAGACAGGAAGTCAGGCACAGAAAAGGCGAGAGAATCCGGTCAATTTTCAAAATAAAATAAATGATGATTAAGTTTGCTTGTCCGTCTATAAATATTTGTCAGTTGCGTCTGCACACAAGACACATCCATAGGCTACATACAGCGCTAGAGACAGACCTGTGTGTGTGGAAAACTGAGTAGCCTGCAGACAGGTCGATGTTTGACCGGCGTGGAGAGAGAGAGCAGGAGAAACTGCTGCTTCCGCGGGCTGTGTGTCCGGGCTGCCGGCAATAAAATAAAAAATAAAATAAAAAACTCCGCTCATATCGACAGCTTTATGTCGCGCACAACAACAACAGCAGCAACCAACCAGGAAAAACAAAAACTGTGAGTGAAACTGTGAGTGAGCAGGACTGTGATGGTGACGAGGCCTGTGTGTCGTTTTCCTAGCTAATTGTTTAATGAACAGTAGCTACAGTATTTTCTTTTGCACCTGTATATGTTACAAAAAAACAAACTGATTTACAGTTTGTTGTTTATAAAGCTGCTGTTCTGTGGACTAATTTCTGTGCGTGAGCTGTCAGTCAGTGAATACAGATTGTTGCAGAGCATTTCCCTCCTCCTGGGATTTTAGGGCGCATGACGTCTGTCCGACTACCCATTTCTGCGACCACCCATTTCTCCGACTCCGACCATACATTTCTTTATTTTTGCGTCATCAGTCCGACCTCCCACTTCTCCGACTTAAGTAGCCCTAACCCTTAACCTTACCCTAAACCTAACCTCAACACTGTAGAATGGGTAGTCGGAGAAATGAGCCGTCGGACTTGTGGGCAGTCGGACTGACGTATGCTCCCCGGGATTTTAGTTATGATGGGAAAAATATGAATGACTAGTCGACGATCCGGTCGCGCACACACACACACCCCCCCCCCCCCCGTCGATCAGACCACCCTCGCCGCCACTCTTTAAAAAAATCCTGGAGGAAACACTGTGGGAATTCCGGCTCTTTTTGGAGAGCCAGTTCTTTCGGCTCGGCTCGGCTCACTAAAAAGAGCCGGCTCTTTCGGCTCCCAAGTGGCTCCTCAGATTTTATGTTGCTTATCACCAAAATAATGCAAAACTATGTGTAAAATTAATTACTAATGTAAAAAAACAAACATTATATCAAATATTTTCATTTATGCCTTTATTTACTGAACACACTCAACCTTGAATAGAGTGTTACAAAAATAAATTATAAAGTAGGCCTATAAAAAACAAAGTCCAGGGCTCCAGACTAACGTTTCTTTTGCACTTATGGATGAAAACTTCTCATGTCAAAAAAAAAAATCAAAATCAAAATAATCAATCAAAATTGTCAATGCTGTACATCCTGCATACAGATGTGCCTGTGCAGGTTGTTTGTGGAGCCTGCTCCATATGAGATTTTCACCTTGCACAATCTACACTCTGCCTTTGAACTGCTTACTGCTTATTTAAATGCCCAAATGCCCCCCCCCCCCGTCGGACGGTCTGACTGTCAGATGGGGGGAGGATAGCAATTTGAACGCATTAGCGCGATTTAGCGCATTTGTTTATTACTGTCACTACCCTACCTGTCCATGTGCCTGCGTGAGTGCCCGCACCAGCTAGAGAGAGAGAGAGAGAGGTGCTGCCACAGGCTCGTGCTGGATGCGCTGGTTGATTAGTTTCGTTTTTACCCCCTTCCCCCGTTGATCTGTGGCTTTCACTACAACAAGCAGAGGAGAAAAAAAAACTAAAACGGCTCCCAATGAGGAGCCGGCTCCCGTCGTTCACTTCAAAGAGCCGGCTCTTAGAGCCGAATCGTTCGCGACCGACACATCACTAGTAGGCTACATGCCTTAAAATGTAATCTGTAATGTATTTGGATTACTAAAGTCAAGTAATGTATTCTGAATACTTTCTGGATTACTTTTAGATTAGGCTAGGCTACTTAAAAATCGCCAGCCTGAGCGCCTTTAACTGGGACACTGAATTTGCTTGAGTGATCTTACATCCAGATCTACAGTAGGCTACCATGGCTCCTTTTTAAAATAGCCAATCACATTAAATTAGTAGCCTACTTAGGCTATTAAAACTGAGCTGCTCTACAGTAGCTACAGTCCAAACTATACAGCCTCCGAACCTCTTTATGCAGAATAACCCCGAAAGAATAGCCTAGAAATCTAGACGCACCCTAGCGGCAGCAAAAATATTTGCTCCGTAGGTGGACATACATTTTAATGATAGTCTGGCTTGTCAGGCTACCGAAAGAATAGGCCTACAATTTTAAAAAATGTGTTGGTTTTGTTTGTGAGTGTAGGGTAAGCAACATGATGATATCTTGAAAATGAAGTAATGACATGAGCAACTGCTCAATCTGTAGGCTAACTGTAAAATACCTAGGCTACTTAAACTCACTTCTCTGCTGAAGTCGATGTCGTTTTGGAAACGGCGTGACGTTGCTGTTAAACCGTGCTTATTATAGGCTACACATCAATACAGTGTGGTGGCCCTGAAGTGCAAAACACAACGGCAAAAGAGAAAACACAACGGCAAAAGAGAAAACACAACACAAACAGAGAAAACACAACGGCAAAAGAGAAAACACAACACAAAAAGAGAAAACACAACGGCAAAAGAGAAAACACAACGGCAAAAGAGAAAACACAACACAAAAAGAGAAAACACAACGGCAAAAGAGAAAACACAACACAAAAAGAGAAAACACAACACAAAAAGAGAAAACACAACACAAAAAGAGAAAACACAACGGCAAAAGAGAAAACACAACGACAAAAGAGAAAACACAACACAAACAGAGAAAACACAACGGCAAAAGAGAAAACACAACGGCAAAAGAGAAAACACAACACAAACAGAGAAAACACAACGGCAAAAGAGAAAACACAACACAAAAAGAGAAAACACAACACAAAAAGAGAAAACACAACGGCAAAAGAGAAAACACAACGGCAAAAGAGAAAACACAACACAAAAAGAGAAAACACAACGGCAAAAGAGAAAACACAACACAAAAAGAGAAAACACAACACAAAAAGAGAAAACACAACGGCAAAAGAGAAAACACAACACAAAAAGAGAAAACACAACAGCAAAAGAGAAAACACAACAGCAAAAGAGAAAACACAACACAAAAAGAGAAAACACAACGGCAAATCAGAAAACACAAAAGCAAAAGAGAAAACACAACACAGAAAGAGAAAACACAACGACATTAACCAAACCGGAAAAGGTAGGTACCCTCGGGCTGGTTTAGGCAAAGACGGTTGGTTTAGGCGTGTGAAGGGAGTGGTTAAGGTTAGGGTAAGATGCAGGGATAGGCTTAGCCTTGCAGAGGCAGCCAATCAGAGGCAGCCAATCAGAGGGCGGGTCTTGGCGTGGCCATAGTAGGAAAAAAAGTATCGCAAGCGGGACTAGCACAGAGGCCGCTATGTATTGCCCAAAATGTTTGGCTTTTGTGTTTTCTGATTTGCCGTTGTTTAGTAATTTGTTGTTGTGTTTTCTGATTTGCCGTTGTGTTTTCTGATTTGTCGTTGTGTTTTCTCTTTTTGTGTTGTGTTTTCTCTTTTTGTGTTGTGTTTTCTCTTTTGGCGTTGTGTTTTCTCTTTTTGTGTTGTGTTTTCTCTTTTTGCGTTGTGTTTTCTCTTTTTGCGTTGTGTTTTCTCTTTTGCCGTTGTGTTTTCTCTTTTTGCGTTGTGTTTTCTCTTTTTGCGTTGTGTTTTCTCTTTTTGTGTTGTGTTTTCTCTTTTGCCGTTGTGTTTTCTCTTTTTGTGTTGTGTTTTCTCTTTTGCCGTTGTTGTCTGATTTGCCGTTGTGTTTTGCACTTCAGGGCCACCGTAATACAGTCCAGGAGGATCCTTTTAAAAACGTGATCCTGTCGCAGTTCATTCGTGTTTTTTGCCAGATCCGTAGAACTGAAGAGGAATGCTGGATATATAACCAAAATGAAGCCAACTTCAGCAGAGACAGCCGACGTATTTACCACTTCTTTCCCCGCATGAGAGCAAATTAGTGTCGCCGTTAGTTGTCCGTCCCTCAGTCTCCCACCTTGATGGTTATAACTTTGCACAGTGCAACAGTGCAACCTGCGTGTAGTGCGGTAGGCGTATAATCCATTTTTAAATAAAGTATCTTCAGAATAGGCTACACCAATTTAAACTGTAACTGTAACGGAATACAGTTAGGCCTACTCATATTTTGTATTTTAAATAGGCCTACGTAACGCTGTGTAATCCGTTACTTCAACCCTGACAAGCGTAATTTTTATGGTCAAAATAGTTACAAATTTTTATATCCTCTTCATTATCATGCAAAAAAAATAACGTGGACCTATAGGAATAAGAATTGGTTTAGCAAGAAGAATTTGCACCCTTTCGACTGTGAGCGCGGTGGCCTGGCTCATGGACTAATTCCTACTGAGAAGAGAAAACTATGATTGTTGTGGAGATTTATTTAGAAAATCAAGCAATTGTTAATTTATTTAGACCTAAATATTAGCAGATGAATGTTTCTGGCCAAATTTTACATACTTTGAAGATGCATGGAGAAAGACAAACGTCTAAAGAGGTGGACTCCTATAATTAATGAGCATAATGCATATGAACAGCAAGCAGCGGATTCATTTTTCAGCATTGACTGTAGTTGACTGTCAGGACAAAAAGTAGCCTAAGTGTAACCCAGGTCTTTAGTGATAAATAAAGCATGAAATGTTATAAAATATTGATGATCCTAATTGTAATTGTAAGGTTGCAATGTGTCAAAATTGAATGGATACAAATACACTAGCTAATTAAAAAGTAAAAAATTGCAGAAAATTACAGACTTACCCCTTTTGTGTGCAAAGACCACACACAATGCAATGACCACTATGGCAACAAAAGTGAGGATTATGAGAATGGTGGAAAGCCTCTTCCAGTTAGTAGATTCAGAGCATATCCACTTTTTCATTTTCTTGCACAGTCAGGTAATCCTCCAAAAGATTTAAGACTGGGGTATTTCAACGATTGCAATGTTGTTCACCGTATTATACGGAAGCAAAATAATTTAGATGTTAAATGTCCAGTGATCGTCTGTGAATTGGCAGTTAAGTTTGACCCTTCTGGCAATCGTGGCTCACATAAACACTTGTCTAACAGTATCAAATCATCAGTGATCAACTGGTACAATGAGGGTTGTTGCTGATGTAGTTCCCTCCCTTGACAAACCTTTTGTACTATGACATGGCAGGGATTTTTCAGGGATAAGTTCCTTATAAGTAAACTCACACCCTGTACATGTTTGTTTACAAAGGTCCAGACCACAGTGTGACTGAAGTGGACAAGGACTAAGTAATGAGTGGGTGAGGTGGGTGGGTGGGTTGTGATTCTTGTGAAGTGAGTAATCACCCAATTTTGCGTCATTACCCATTATTTATTGTCAGAGTGATACATGATATATTCTTACCCTTAGCCACTAAGAGCTAGATGACATAATGCGGTATAGGAACAGGTATAGGAAATGCCCTCTAATAGCATTTTTTTTGGTATATATTAATTATATGTAATTATGTACATATGTTGGATGTATTGAATGTCCTAAAGTTCAGGAATAGCCTAATAGTTTAAGTTTATATTAAGTTTATACTGAGTCTTTTTCTTCTTTTTTTTTTTTATCTGCCAGCAGTGTGGATTTGTGTTACTTTGTTTCAGAGTTTATGTGAAATTCATAGCTAACTGGTTATTAATCACGTAGGCCTAGATATATTATATGGATATGTACAGTAAGTTATTAAGTGGTTGTTAAAATAAGGTAACATTTTACATTATATATTTCCTATTCACATTATACGTTCATCATTTGTTTCTAAGCTGTGATATTCCAGGAAATATGGTGAGCAATGTTTTACTTGCTCTGTTGTTGACATTAATTTCAGTTTAATATTTATTTTATTGCAGGTAAAAGACCTCAAAACTCTTTCACAAAGGTAACCTGGCCAAGAAAGGCAGCAGCACACATTTACATGCTGTGAGATGAATCTTAAGAAAGATATACTAAGCAACATGTTGACAATGCAGTCAACTGAAGTGAATATTAATGTTATAAATAGTCTGTTAAACATGACCCCAGTCCTAATAAATAAATGGACTCAATAGCACCAAGAATAAATGAGCCGTGACGAGGCTGAATAGAAATATTTCTCTTGATCTTGAGGTCACAAGTGGTTTGGGTAAAGCGCTCCACACCTCTGTTTGCTTGTTTGAAAATCATTTCTGAATTGCCCCGCAACACATAAAGCAAAACATTTCCTGCACTCTACATCATGTCTGATAGCAACAATTTCATAATGCAGTAGAACTTTTCCTCATTCTTTGTTTTCTTTTTTATATACATTTTTCTATTTATGTTCTATATATCAGATTATGTTGGCTATATGGGTAGCTCTCATGAGATGTATTGCTTTCAATTCATCACCATGTGAAAGAAACTGACTTTTACTCAACAAGGAAATTGAGCCCTATCAATAGCGCGAGTATTCAAGTTTCGTATTTGTTCTTGCTGGACTTTCATCTGGACACCTATGCTGTCAGGTGTGTCTTGGCTCAAATTTGTCTTTTTATCACCTGCTGACTGAAACACACTGTACTTGTGGTTTTGAGCATGAACTTGTTCCAAGATGTACAACAAGTGCTTGAGCATAAGCACAGACAGAACAGACAGCAGTTTATATACTGAGTGCTGATGAATACCTATCATCTTTATATGGAATTAGTTCAATTACAGTGTTATTGTTAATTTATTTAATGATTTAATACACATGGTTTCTTTGGCTGAGCTTTTTGTGAACAGAAAGCAACAATTAAACAATTAACAGTGTAAAAAGAATAGAGTGCATATTCATGCTGCATGTGTATCTCCGTCAGATTTAATAATGCACAGAGAGCTTTTTTTTCCTAATCATATGACCTGCTGATGAAGACACTGTGACTTAATTGTTGCTTTTTCCCCTATCCTTATCAAGTCAAATATATTTTAAAAACTCATTATCATCCGTTATTTAATTTGCATTTTGGTGTTTTGACAGAACTTTGACAGAGATGATTGACTGTTTCATGTTTCCAAAATATTCCTCCAACTGTACTTGACATGAGTGAGTGGTAAGTTATCAGTTTGAAAAGGTTTCCATAACAGGCACTGCAGTACAGTATAGTGTGAGGGTGGAGAATTTGTTATTGAGCCAAAAAGGAACCAAGTGCTGTAAAGGTTGCCAGTAATAATATTAACAAACCCACCCACTTCAGATTTCTTTCTTTCTTTGTGTTCAACATTGCTGACGTTCTGTATTGATTTAAGTGTGCTCATGCAAACACACGGAGACCTGAAATAGAGGGCAGACAGATTGATGAGAAAAGAATGATCACAAAGTTCACAAGTCATTAAAAAAAGGAATAACAAATTAATTCCTTGGCATTTTTCTGGAGATCATTCAGAAAGGTCCGGAAATAAGATAAGAAAAAAAAACAAGCTACTTAACCCCAAAAGATTACAAGAGTTTCGATACACTTTAATTAGGTCACACAAAATTGTAAATACAAACAAGTAGGCTACCTGTTATGGCACTCCACACTCATAAACATGAAGCCACATAATTTTAAGTATCAGTGGTAACATAGATTGCTTATAGAGCCCTCTGAATTAATTAGGACTACAATATGCCATTTCTGAAGTTGAAGTTTCTGAAGTTGCTGCGAGCAGTTCATCCAACCAGTGAGGAAATAAACTGGTCAGTTCACTGCCCCAATAACTGTGACATCTTCTTGGACTCAACAGTTGAAAACAGGCCCCGGATTTAATACTCATAATTCAGTCTGTTTCTGTCCATCCTCCAGACCCTCCTCTGTTCCTATTGCTGTTTCTGCTGTCTCCATTTGAGCCCTATGACGCTCTGCCTCTGTTATCGTCATGGGATGCAGAGGGAAGAATCCTGCTAACCCTGCAAAGAGAGAGAGAAACATCTTTTACTGTGAGCTCTTTCAGGTAGGTAGCAGAACAATTGTCTACAAAGCTAATGCAACATTGTTTTAGGGCAGTTTGGGAATCTCTGTAGCAATCCTGAATACATTTAAAGCAGATATCAGTGGCACGGCCGTTTCGGCTAATGCTGTGTTCAAGGCAGGCTTTTGAAACCGTAAGTTACAGCTTCAAGTCACAACTACGACTTGGTAGCGTTCCAGGTAACCCGTAGCTCGTGTTTTTACCGTCCTGTTGTCTGTGAAAGTTCCCTATAACGGCCACTCGTAACTTCCGACCCGTGAACTCGTACCAGATCGAACTGGTATGACTTCACAGGAAGGAAAAACACAAAGTACGAGTTTCCTTGAACGCACCATGAGTTAGCAGCCCCCGCCCTTGTCAGGCATCAATTGGTCCTCGTGCTACGTCACCACATTCACGCGCATCCCTTGGCTGCACACACAGCCCTTCATGCCGTTCTCTCCCCTCATTGGATAACACTTGTATCCCACAAGGAAAATTTTCTCCTCGGGTTACAGCAGAGCAGAGTGACGGAGAGACTCGTGTTTAGGCTGAAATACTTCATGTAAGTGATTGCTGACGGAAAATAGGACTATTTAGGACTTATATTAACAAAAACATTCCACTGATATCTGCTTTAATGACAAAAATGTTAGTATTTCGGAAGAACCAACCATGTGATATATTGCATGCTTGATACAACAGGGAATGGCACATTAAGCCTGTATCTGTTCAACCCTTAAACCAGAGAGCATCATAAAGTGTGCAAAAGTTCAATGAACACGTAATGGCACTAGATGGGAGTCATCATTTATTGAAACAGATAACATAAAAAACATTCAGAGATTTTGAAATAAAGTCAATAAAAGAGAAGCATATCTCAAGATGAGGTAAAGGCCTTAAAGGTGGAGGTGCTTATAAAAGCCATGGATAGACCTCCTTCATTAAACAAATCACTTACAGCAATGTAATTCTCCGGATAAACCAAATAAAAAAAAATTATGCAATGTTGATCCACCTTAAAAGAACAAGTTCATGTAGACCATACACACCTAGAAGTTTGGCCACAGGCTTTGTAGGGTGTGCACCACTGCCGATCCAGTACTTGATTCGGTCATAGTTGAAGCTGACAAGTTTCTCATTGTGGATGTTAGGGAGGGGGTCGTAGGAACCCAGCTGCTCGATGTATTTACCATCTCTCGCTCTTTTGTTGTAAGCTGCCACGATGCGATAAAAGGGTCTGTTGGCCTGTTTGTGGCCTGCAAGAGCGAGTCGAAGGACAACGTAACCCCCGTGGTACTTCTTTAGGAGCAGTGACGCTGCAGGAGGAAATGAGCACAGTAAACTTTGTCAGAGAGGAAAATTGAATATTTTGTAAATGTTTAACACTTGCATAATCCATTTTCTACAGTAAAGGTTTTACTGTTGAGTGTCGACAACCAAAAATCTACATCGTGAAATCTTGTATACATCACAGATTGAAATCTTACTAAACATCAGTCTCACGTTTGTGTAACCATTGTGATATTAATATCAATATCACAATGTGGTTTTCTTGCCTCCCTCTTTTGTTTTCCTCAATGTGTCCTTTTTTGTTTTTGTTTGTTGTTGCTTTATTGTTGTATTTTTTTTCATGCTTTTTGCCTTTATTAACAGGACAGTTTAGGGAGACAGAAAATTATAGCCTGCCCCCTGTATATGGGGTGCTGACTTAATCCAGTGGGCTATAAAGCCCTTGTGCCCTGTAAAGAACTTATTGAGTGAAAAGTTGGATTTAAATAAAGCTCAGCTAAATTGAGCTGAGTTAAGTTAGCAAGTAGTAGTAGTAGTACAGAGATGGAGTGAGGAGCAGCATGTGGTCCTGAGGTGGAGTGTTTCTAACATTTACTTTACTATTACTGCCATATATGAACAAAAAAGAAAGCATTTAGGGTATCAACTTTGCAAAGGCAGAATTTCACATGGAGACTTTGTATGAGCCTGCATTTGTTTTAATTTGTTGTACATTTGACAGTTATGATGGCTATGGGGAGTAAATGATTAACATTTGGCTTTTAAGAAAAAGGAGAAATACATAATAGTTTGTTCATGCAGAGGGGTTATAAAGCTTAAGTTTAGGGAAATGCTGTGCAACTGTGTCATAGACTAGAAAGGAAAGCACAGCCACACATTATATTTTTAGGCAATAATTACACGTTAGAAGGAACATTGTCAACATTATTTTCTGTTCAAACATCCCCGTTTGGATTTTGTGGTATAAAATGAGGACATAGCAGCACATAGGCTACACATAAAATCTTAGTTTCATCTATTTATTCTTTGCCTTTAAATGCCCAATAGTGACTCTGTTGTTCCCTTTGGTGTTGTTTTCTTCCATATTTATTGGTAGGAACCAGAGAGCATTTTATGTATCATTTTGTGTTCAAACAAACACTGTAAATCTAAGGCTGAATTTAATTGTCTTCCTTAAAACTACACTCCAGTCTCTGAAAGCAGAGAGTCAACACAGACAATAACATCAAAGCTGTCACAATGCGCCTGCTTAGTGAATACTCACATAAATGGACCATTGTGTTCACTGGATTATCCTGCAACAGACAAAAACACATTCAAATCGCTGAATATTTAACTGTGACTTCTTACGAACGATACCACCAGTAACAATACTGAGCTGCATTCATAGTGCACATGTTGAGCTAACTAATAAGACCACAGGGCTGCTACTACTACACCTCAATGTCAGTAATGAAGCACTGCGGCTGCTAGCGGCTAACCGTAGCATCTCATGTTCGCAGGCTACGTGCCGTCAATAAATGAGTAAAACTTGGCCAAATACCTCTGAGGATGTTGAACCGCGTAAATTAAAACCTCCCCCAGACGTCTCCTCTTTTTATCCGCTGGGCAGGTTACAACACAGATGCTTGTTATCACTACGAGAAGTAATGTGACATTTGTCAGTGCGCGGCCATGTTTGTTTTGTAAAGGAAGTGACGCAGTTGCTTCTAGGTCATTGCGCCAGCGTGACGCTAGATGGCGACGTTGCGCCGCTGTTTCCTCTGAGGACAAGCACCGACTGGGCATCCTTATGTGAACGTTTGTGTTTCAGTTAGGATAAAATGTTGAAGGAATGATTACAGCCACGGGGATGCCACGAAATAAGGTGAGACATTAAACAGAAACGTTAGATTTAAGTTGTTATGAAGTAGGCTAGTTTTAGGGTTATGTAGCTGTTTGGGCAGAGTTGGTTGCTTTTCCGGTAAGTTTACCATGCCAAACAAAACAGGCTAAACCAACAAGTGTACTACATGCAACAGATGTATGAGCTGCAAAATGTTCTAGTCTCACAAGTAACATTATTTTGATGTTGGTTGTTACAGATGTATAGCTAATATGATACAGTGTAGCTCCAAAATTGTATTTTTACTAGCCTATTAGCCTACTGAATGTGCATACAACATGCAACATCTAAAGAGCAATTTTAACTTCAGAAAGTGTTCACTGTTAAAAAAGAAAAGAGAAAAAGTCATTTTTAAACAGACTGTGTTTCATTTGTCAAATCTTAAACTAACAACTGCTAATACTACTGACTGCATGTAAGACAGATATAAAGTAGCCTATATCCAACTATTATGGGCTATAGTTTAGCCCTGGAGTAGGCTAGTTGAGTAGAACCATACAGTAGCATACAATGGAAATAATTCAATATGAAATCACTTAACTTCAGTACTGTCCCTGAGTACTTGCACAGGCTACACTTTGTACAACTACTGTTAGTGATCAATAACATGGATTCCAGATCCCTTTTAAGCTCAGTTTATTCTTCTAATGCACTCATTGAATGCCTCTGTGGTAGTATAGGAAAGTAAGTAGGATATAAGCTATGAATGCATCTGACATTTAAAATATGCAAACATGTAAACGTCAGAACTAGTCATGCTGTATGTGATGGGACAACAGAAATGTTAGCTACTACACAAAGTAAGGCTTGGTTGTTGGTTGTATAGCTAGTTCTTCACATTATTCTGTGCGTAATATCTATTCCACGCGTGTCGTGTCTCTTACATCAGCAGGGCCGAGTTCCAAATCAGTTTCCACTCTTGACCCCAGCGAAGATGAGGCACTGATTTCCTGCGAACGTTCATGACTTCAGAGGTCACTGCTTTGCCTGATGTCGTCCGAATGCACCGAGGTTTCTGCCCACTGGGAGCCCAGCTACCCCTGCCCCCCACATCCCTCCCGCCCACAGTCTTGGAACATGGTGATTTCACACTCCTGTTGTGTAAAGCTTGTTTTTCTGTGTGTGAGTGTGTGTGTGACAAACACATGGTTTTCTGTGAGGAGAGGTCACTGGAGACACACAAAAGAGATGGGCCCTCGTTTGTAATTCTGAAAATATCCTACTGTCCCTGCGTGACTCTTCATACATAAAGCCGACAAACACATAAAAAACACATAAAAGAGACATTACCTAAGTCTTTGTGCAAAATACTCTCTGTTTCACTGGATTGATTATACTCACATTCAATCTAATTTATTTGAAATGCTTTCAGTAAAGCTTATAGAAAAAGTTGTCACTTCATACATTCCAGTTCCCTCAGTGACGTAGTCTAGATTAACCATTAATACGCTAAACTGTAGTTGTGATATTGCAGCTTAATTTACCGTTTTCAAGGGAAACATGACGAATACTAGAGACTAACTGCTTTAATTATCAGAATGAATGGTATACTGATTTTAAAACAAATCTAATTCACTCAACACATCACACTGTGCAAACACTCACACACATCTGTCATTGAAAAGAATAACAAGATTACAAGCATATTAGTTTAAAAAGATTTGAAAATTTTGTCAGTTTGGTTTGTCACAGAAATAACCTCTGCAATCACACAAACAAGGCAACACAAAACGCTTCCTTCTCAGCAAGCAGGGCTGAAATTTTAAAAGGAAAGCCTCATTATTGAGTTGACCACGTTTTTTCTGCGTACAAATCTGAAAATGAATAGAGGCTTTACACAGTTAGGCAGCAAACAAAATGCATCTTACATGGTGAATCGGCAATGCGTGATTATCTGAACGGTGACATTGATTCTAGTTGTGGATCACTCTCTCGTGAGGACCCCATGCTCTTTGGGATACCAAGACGAGTTGTTCCTCCTCTAATCATCTGTGACAGTTCAGTTAGAGACGCTCAGATGACCAGATATTTTACTTGGAAAAAAAAAAGCAAGAGGAGTCTGCTTTAAACGAACAAGCCCGCTCCCGACATTGTAGTCAAAGATGTCTGAATTTAATTTGATTATGTGGAAGATGTTACTAATATTGTCTGAACACTGAGCTTTCTCTGACGTACAAACCCCTCTGACTACCTCTGTGAGGTGAATCAGGATATTTTGTGTCATTTTTAGGTCATGGGTGTATTATATAGCACCTCACGTCTCATGTATTTCTAGGGTTAAGTTTATGTTTCAGGTGAATTGATAGTCTATTTTTTTCCTTTGCATGTATTTCATATTAACATGTCTGAGTGCACAATAACTAAATTGCGGTTTTGACTGTCTTGACTGGTTGGGCTGCTCTTTGCAAACTCCTATTCAACAGTGAATTCTATAAGACTCAAATATTGAGAGAGCCAGGCTACCTGTTTCCAGTCTGTATGCCACAAGAAACTGAATATGTGCCCACCCAGTCAACTTGTTTCAATCTCACACTTATTAGGGAATTTTACTAATATTAGTGCATATTTGAAATATGCTCACAAAAAAATATTCAGAAATAGGTTTATGTGTGGCTTGAAAGTGTGTAGCAATAAAAGTCAGCTACAGCTAGATGGTTTTCTCTCTCTCTGACAACTATCAATCAGAAACTGTTATGACTGATTACTTTTGGTAATTGGTTTGGTTCTTGGTGTAAACGTGTAGTAATCTTTGTCACATCTTTGAAACCTCTTTGTTGCATCTCTTAGCATGTATTGAGGCCCATGTGGGATGGTATTGGATGGCCCTGTAACAGTGTCTGCTTATATGTTTGGTGATTTTTTTTTTTTTTTAGAGCTTGAAAATGAGAAGAAATGCAAATACATATTGCATTTACTGCTCCCTTTTCCCCACTTGGTTATTAAGCTTGGAGTCACAATCGAAGCACATACATGATGCATGTCTGACAGGAACATATAAATATAGACATTCACTAATACAGTGTGAGTAACAAAGACTTCTCCAGTTCACTTGGATGCCTTTTGAATTGTAGGATGAAGCCATATGAGTACACATGAGAAACCCACGTGAACTCTGGGAGAGCATGCAAACACCGTGTGCTGTTCGGAGTGGTGCAGGCCAGGGAAATATCCAAGACCATCATGCATCCTGAACATGAAGTAAAATACACAGCAGAGGTGAATTTGATGTTGTTTTGTCTGTGGAACATTGAAATACCACACTGTGTGTTTGTGTTAACCACAGAATCACTGTGTCACCCCAACCTCTAAAACGGCTTAAACTATTTTATGCTACTTATTTCTAACCACCATTTCTGTACCAAATAATACATTTTCTAAGCTTGATTATCAGGAAAACAACCAGTCAAAGTGCTTGTTTAGAGTAAATGACAAGTAGAATCTCTCCTGATTGGCCTTTATCTAAATTATCTTTATATCACTATATTGATATATATGAAACTATTAATAGATATACTGTCATTTTTGTCATTCATGATTTGTTTATATACCATACACAATTACATCAGCAGAGACTTAAGAAGGATATCTGATATCTGCTTGCATCCACATTAATGTGCTATAAACCATCAATTCACATATATATTAGTCACAAATACTAAAAAGAGGTGGCCAAAATAAAATGTGACTATTTTATAAGTTGTTTTTTTTGGCTTAGGAATAGGAGAATTTCTCTATCCATAAAAAGAAACTGAATGCTTTAGTTTATCTGAACATTTCAAGCAACTTAAACAGAATGGGAATTTTGCTTTAAGTAAACGCAAGTTAAATAGAAGTATTTCATGCCGAATTGCAGGTGTTAATCTAAACTTGTGCGAGCGTACGCTGCTCCGTGCTTGCGTGTAAATTTACATCAAGGATGGTATTTCAGACTTGTGAATTTTTTCAGCCACATGGCAGTTTTATGTTGTTTTAAGTTGGTGTTTTGAAAGAAGCAGCATATGCATACGATTCCTCAGTTGGGTTAGTCAGAATAATGGACCTTTTCAACCACAGGCACCGTGTGACTTCTAGTCTGTGAGCTCTTTGTGATGCCCTCTGCTTTTTTAAGCATCTGTGTCCAGCTTGAGCAGAGATAGACGTTATGGTTGCGAAGAGCACCTAATGGAAAGACAGGATTCAGTCACAGATGGGGGTCAAGTGATCTCCCTTCTCTGGAAAGATCTTTGAGATGGCTGTGGTGAGACTAATTGTGATAGCATGTAAAATTGAGGCATTACTTTTATCTTCATTAACAAAGAGACTTTTTCTTTTTCTGCTCCTTTTTTTTTTTTTTTTTACAATATGTCTACTTCTGCAGCCACTGATTAAAGCTAAAATGTGCTTTCGTCTTTGGACATGTGGTTCCTTGCCATAAAGTAGATACAAAACAACTTTCTAAGTCCTCATTCTCTGATTTAAGGTTCACTAATACTGGTATTTTATTCCTAATTGTACGATCATAGAAATATTTTAGAAAAGCAAATTGTTGGTTACCAAATTCCTTGTTGCACTTTTCAGACATCTGCAAAAAATAGTATGTTCTGACATCTTGCACAGCACAGCCTCTTCAACAGCTATAGCAGCACAGGCTAATGTAACATCATTCAGGTCTTCAAGCGTCAGGATTAAGCTACATGT
Source organism: Trachurus japonicus (assembly GCF_045865225.1). Taxonomy (NCBI): domain Eukaryota; kingdom Metazoa; phylum Chordata; class Actinopteri; order Carangiformes; family Carangidae; genus Trachurus; species Trachurus japonicus. The sequence goes on from NC_140911.1 coordinate 31,859,785, forward strand.
CATCAACAGAAAGTTTACAACATACATAAATGTCTTATGACACGTCTTCAAGATTTACTGTATTTCTCCATCAGCACCAGTAGGAAGCAGTGCACAAATTAAATCAATTAAACTACCTAGAAAGCAAATACATGATGTGCATATACATTTTTTTAACACGCAGAACAAACATGTCCATTTAATTCTTTGAGTCTGCGCTAAAATAAACATCAGGGAAACTGTGGTTTTCAGGATTTTGGAAAATATAAAACAACATTTTTAATGCTTTCTTATTTTAATAGGAATGTTGATTTCAAGCAAAAACTAAAGGAGAGAAAAGAGAGGTGACCAAAGCAAGCTCCAGTGGTGGAATAAAACTGAATGTACATATACTGAATTTATTCTATTTTGTACCGCTTTATACTTCACCTCCACTGTATTTCTGAGAGAGATATTGCACATTTCACACCTCTACATTTATTTGACAGCTCCAGCTTCTCTGAAGTTTAAGAGCACCCCCCCCCCCCCCCCCCTTTTTTTTTTTTTTACAGTGCATTAGAAATGAAGAATTGTCAAGGAAGTATATATTTAAAATGTAAAATAAACTCAGTCTCCACCATCTAACCCTATATGACAATCATCCTCTAATAAAGCATAAGTCTAATAAAGACCATTTGCCTGCTAAATGAATAGTTGTACTTTTCATACTTTTAAGTAGAGGCTGAAAATACCAGTGCACTCATACTTTGAATGCAGGACTCACCTTTACTTGAGGTTTCTTATATTTCCCCAAGTAAAAGATCTGAACATTTCCTCCAGAATTGTCAACGTTCAGCAAGTACTGAAGCAGTTCAAGCACTGAGAGGAGGTGCTTTTAATTCCGTTTTCTTATTCAAAATTCTTTTAGTGCAGAAAAAATGTGGCTTTATGCTTTCTTCAGTGTTCAGTAGTAATTTGGACATACCACAGTAGCTATGTAAAAGGATTGGGGTTGACACTGTAAATATATCCTTTAATTCTGAATACAGATGCCTAAATTTTACATTACACGCATGTCAAATTATAAAATAATTAACAGTCATTGAAAGCAGACATGGTAACTAAAGCTGGCTGAAGGTAATATTTGGTCAGATTCAGCCGGCACATCACAGTGTGATTTGTACTATAAGAGGTCGTGACCTGCTTCCCGTGCTGCTGCTCTCCCCAGACCTCTGCTGGCGGAGCTGAAGAGGCAGAGCCACACTGGTAGGTTGTGTGAGAGGACAAGTGGATTTGGCATGCACATCAGAGCGTGATACCCAAGCATTTTGGTCCTATCACATGCCACACACACTCACGCTCACACACGAGTGCAACACACACACAGAGCATTCTTGGTCGTGTAAAATGGATTGTAACACTGGCCACTGTAATGAAATGATGCCAGCAACCCACAGTATTCCTTTAGAGCACAAACCCACTAAAGGTTTCAGTGCACTCTCAGTGTCCAGTGTTGCTGTTGGAGCCAAAAAAGGAATTGTAACAGCATTGTTTTATTTAAAGACATTGTAAATAACCCGCCTGTCTCTTCCTCTAACTGTAGATTAGGGAATACTAAGGCCGCCATACTTGATTCTCCGTATGCACAAGTCGGTGGACAGAACACGAGCGAGTTTCAGTTTGACACATGTTTAAGTTTTTTTTTTAAGTCTGTTTACTTTCATCAATAAACGTCATTTGGATTAATAGAAAAACTTCTCTGGTTGCTTTAGTGAAACCTTTGAAGGGATTTTTAGGCAAGCGACAAATATCAAGTACAAATTCTTCCAATTTGCTGGTTTACTTATTTAGTCTCAGGCGTGTTCACGCACACTTCAGGGAAATCTGTTCATCTGTGATCTTTCACATTTGGGTGTTAGTGTAACCTGTTTATTGAACACCCAGTAGCAACATCAAGATTACTGCCCCCATCCCCCCTGCTTCCCCTTTTTTTTTTTTTTTTTGAGACGAAACTGACACTAAACCAAGAGCAGCCTTATCTTGGGGACATTGTAGGCGGCCATGACAGGTTATACACCATTTAAAATTTTTTGCATTATCTTGTTGCGTCTGTGCCGGTCTGAGGCGAATCATCAAAGACACGAGATCAGCGGTTGGCTATGACATGGTACCCTGTTTATGCAGAACTCGGAGTAGCAGGCATCGTGTTAAACTCTCACGACCGTCCAACGGCATTCCTTACATAAACAAACGTTGAACAAACTGGTGTTGCACTCGAAGTGGAAGTGTGATTTCACGTGACAGTAACACAGTAAGAGACGCTTTATTGGTTTTCTTTTGCGTTAAACAGAAGGGGACAGGTGAGCTCTGCTGTGGGGTGATAAGCGCCTCGGGAAATACAGACAACAAGTCTCCTAACATTGTTTAAGGGGGATAAAAGAGCAGTGTTGAAACAACCCGAGACACTGAGGAGACAACAGTCGTCAGCAGTGCTTTGTCATGTGCCTTGTTTTTTCTACTTATTTGTTCCCAGTTACTTCCTGGCTTTCAAAGCGTGAGATCACTCTCATTTGCAGACTTGAGATTGTCTGTCTTTGTGCGGCACGTTGTCCACCATCTCCATTATCTCCCACCTGTTCCTTGGGGATCAAACTGGATTTGCACTCTCTCTTCTTCTTCTTCTTCTTCTTCCCCACAACACTAGTTTGTGCCGGCATGAGCCAACGGAAGGTGTTATTGAGGATACACAAAATTCACACTATAATGAGCGGTGACAGGATGTCACCCACTCTGCCATAGATCAACCGCCACCCCTGCACCCACCTGCACCCATCCAGCTGAGTCTGCCTGTTGGTGTGATGTCACCCGTGCGCCCCGCTCGTTCCTGCAGAACCGATCGGCCTGTTGATGCTGTTGCAACAAGGAGGCAACATCCGCACTGCGCTCCAAGGCTTGGCTGAACGCGTTCTGACAGTGTTGTGTTCTCATTTAATAGCTTTACTTTTACCATCCTCCGCTCCTCATGTGGCCTTGTCCAGTTTGTCCTCCCTCCGATACCTCTGATCTCTTTGGAAAATCCAGAGAGCTGCCCCTCACTCTCTGTGGCCTTTGGCTGTGTTTGATCATTGGTTGAGTTATAGACGTCTCTGTGACTCATAACTCAGACACCAGACTCAGATGTCAACATAACATATGTTGTTTTCCTGCTCGCCTGCCACACAGTGTGTGTGAATAGATGATGTAGGGAAGAGTATGGGAAGTCTTGTGCTCTGAAGCAGCCGTGTCCGGCCTTGTTACCTTTGGATATCTCTAAATAAAACAACAGCATCGCATCAGCTTGGGACTTTGGATGTGAGTTGGGAACAGTTCAAAGAAAGAATAGTTTTATTTCCTCTGATTGTTTCAGTCGACATATTTTAGAAGTCTGAAGAGACATGAGTGTCCAATGTTCAACAATATAAAAAACAAGTGATTTTGGGTAGCAGATTTCTTTTCCTCTCACTTTTGACCCCTTGGATTCATTTGGTCCCAACTCAGGTTGGAAACCAACTACTTGGCCATTTTCGAGAAGAGTCTGCACCACTGAAATGGTTCCACACACTGCAGAATCTTTATGGTTATATGAAATGACCTTCTTGGATGCTCTTTTTACAATTTCTTAAAATTTCCAAACCTTTCAAGTCTTGCCTTGGCTCGACTTTGTTTTATTATACCTCTGTGTTTCCTATATGTACTGAAAAGAGCCAACTAGGTGGAGACTGAACAGTGGGAGTTCAGGCAAGGTTCACACGTAGGCTAACTTGTTCCAAATGAGTGTGAGGAATTCCTGCGTCCTCGCTCACCTTATTAACCAAACATCACCTTGTCAGGCCCTACATGCCTGTTCAGATCCCCTTGCCCCCTCCCTTGTGCCACACATAATGAGATGAGTATCTCAAATCTGCTTTCTTTAATTAAAGATACATGACAAAGTCAACTCTTCACCAGTATCCTCTTGGCTTTTCATACGCTCTCTCTATTGTGATAAAATAATTCCCATAAGGAAGTGATTACATATTTGGATAATTCTCAGCAGATGTGCAAAAATGTCAAACAAGTTAACAAGGCTATGATGGAAGTGTAGACTGTGTCCCTGTTGAAGCGGTTTGCCGCAGCGTTGTGGAAACAGTCTCCTGAGGTTATAGCCCAGCGATGGTGGTAAAGTGATTGTTCAGTAATTTTTTTTTGGCTTTATGCACTCAGCAACTTCAGCCTTTGTAAAAAAAAAAATCTTTTGGGGGCAGTCCATCATGGCGACCTCTCAAATCTTCGCATGCAGTTCTTTCAACTTCAACAGACGTGAGGCCGGCCATCAGGAGAGAGGAGCTGCTTATGGCTCACGTATGGAGCACTTGTGCAGATAAAAGATTGCTTCCACAAACATCTGCCCCTCTTGTCAACAAAGACAGAGCTCGCCTTCAGCATTAATATGCTCCATGAAATGGAAAGGGAAAAAGCTTCAGGAAACAACCAAATAAGATTTGTGAATTTCTTTTATTTTTACAATACAGGCCAGGAGGGCTTGAAAGACTGCAGGGGACAGGGTATTTGTCTGAATGTTTATTGTGTTTTGGGCTTAAATATGGTACCCGCACAAAAAAAGAAAAACAAGGTTATTCCTTTTTAATTTTATGGAGTTTATTCATTTTACACAGACAGTGCAGAACGGAGGGTTATCAGCTAACTGGCATCTTTCAGAGTAAACCGGCTGTTGTAACATCTGCAGGAATAAAAAAAAATGTATATGTCATCTAAATATATTCTGCACACCATTTACTGAAGACAAAGAGTGTTGTTTGTTTGGATCCAACACTCCACCCTCACCTACCGGAAGATAAAAGAACTGTTTCGATTTAAATAAAAAATAATGTTTATATGCACTTAATGCCTGTACTTCTCGCCTTTGTTCAGCTCAGGAGAAAAAGATAAAGGCTAAATTGGCGATGCCTCTCAACAAAGGTGTTTTCTCCTTTGTGCTCCTCCATGTGAACAGTGAGACAATGTGTATAGAGAAAATACATGTAGATAGGAGAGGGGGGTGGGGTGGGGAAGAGAAAAAAAAGTGTTCACCTACAAGCAAAAAAGAAACTTTGGTAATTGCCATAACACAAATAATGAGAGGCTATGTAGGAAAGTGTTTGAAGAGCGGCCCTGATCAAGATAAGATTGGAGACTGTATCACGAGAGAGAGAGAGAGGGAGGAAGTGTTTTTCTGTCTGCTGCAGCTGAGAGGAAACTTAAGTGACAGAGTTACTTACATACACGAGCCAGACGCTGAGCCGAACCCTGCAGATACAACCAGGATAAATGCAGTTAAGGGTGTGACGAGGACGAGTGTGATTCGGATGCCGGTCGTGGTCGGGTGTAGTGCAGAAACGTGACGCATTCGCACATACATTAGGTGTACAAAGGTGTCTGCTTTTGGAGCTGCACAAAGCTTCACAATGAGGTGCACAATGTGGGTTTTGTGCCCTTTGAAACATATATCAAGTGTTGGTGAAGCAGTCGTCGCCCACTAGTGGACATGGTGCCACCATCTTAATGGCAAATTCTCCCCTCAACCAAAAAACAACCAAAAAACCCAAAACTGGCTCACCCTAACCTTGTCCTGTTACCATGGGTATTATTTTAGTTGGTAACACTTTATAATAAGCACACACTATTAAGCATTAGTTAAGCATGAATAAATACTGAATTCTTCATTTATAACACATAGATACTCATTAGTATGTAGTTTATAAATGCAGTCAGTGCTTATGAATGATGAATAAAACATTTTTAACTGTGTTTATATACTACATACTAATAATAGGTATTCATGTGTTATAAACGATGAATTCAGTATTTAATGCTTAACTAATGCTTAATAGTGTGCACTTATTATAAAGTGTTAGTTTAGAGTCTGACCATTACACTATGAACATTTTTTATAAGACAGCTAATAACCCGTTTCTCCTGACAGCACCTCTAATCCCTGGATTACTGTAAACATAACCAGGCATTATGGGTTAAAGCCAATCAAAACATTTTTGAATACATCATTAGATCAGGAAAAATGTCAACACAACCCTACTGCAATATAATGCAATTCCAGTTTTGCTATAAAAGCTGCCTTTGTTGAAGCCTGTTCTGTGTCTGTGACTGTTTTCATTCACAGCTGTTGTTACTGTTGTTGTTGTGTGGTTGTAGCATTGTTGTTGCTGCTGGTGCTGTCCACCTCCGGCATGTGTTGTCTGCTGTATGGAGCTGTGGGGGAATCACATACAGGATAGGCTGCTTAACTTTTTATTTGGATAAAAGTTGAACAGAGCTTGTAATAACACGAACAAATCACACGCACATGATTCACTGCAGCAGGAGTTCCAACGCTTCGACCTATAGGTGAGAAAACACCTGTTTGCAAAAAATAATAATAATCATTTAGCACAAATTAAACAATAACACACTTCACATTCATAATGATGTCAATGATGCAAATTGCCCTGCACACTCTGAACCATTTTCTTTTGGGTGTAATTATCAACAGCTGCATAACAAATGAATATCAGGGTAATAATGATTAGGGTAACAGAGGCAAGACCTGCTGGTGAACCAATGATATTTAGCAAGGATACGGGTTTATTAGCTTTATGTGCATGTCTGTGTTGTTCTAAAAAAAAAACAAATAATGAATAAAATAAATAAATAAGAGCTCATATGCCTACCTGTTGTTGCATCAGACAGAGAAACAGAGAAATGGAGTGTTTGGAGAAGATCATACTTTCCATAAGAGATATGCGCTATTGTTTGGATTTCACATGATTGATGCTTGACTTAATCCAGTGCTCTTTGCGCCTTCCCGGGAGGGTGAGGCGGTCTCTTTGTGCTTTTCTGTCCCATGTGAAGCAAACCAAAGCGGGAGAGTGAGGGTCATAGCTATTCGGCAGGGTACCAGATCCTTCCCACCGGCACATCTGCATGTGAAATCGCCATTTCACCCCTCCACACTCCCTAATTGTTGCTAAAATTATTTGTGAAATTGCCTTCCACCAGGAGTGTTTTCCACGGCAATTGTCACACAATTTTATATGCACGGTGGGCCTACAGAGTTGACACATGCACCTCTTCTTTTCTGCCATATGTGCTCTTTTTATTCGAGTTTAATAGTGAGGCTTTTTTTTCTTTCTTTCTTTCTTTTTTTTTTGAACAATTACCTTTAAGCAATTACTCTCGTGTGTTCTGCAGGGCAAGTCAACCTGTTGTCATCAATAGCGGGTCGATCCAAATGTTGTAATTACCACAAGAAGCTATAGGAGCGATTTAGATGTTCATGCTGCGCACATTGACTTAATTGAAAGGTTAACAAGCCAAATGCATCGTATAGCCAGACAGAGCCTCAGCGCAGCTCTGTCCATCCACATGCAGCAGCAGGAAAACCTGACTCAATCATTTTAGGGCCGTGATTTTGTGTTTGTGATTTTCTTTTTTTTTTCTTTCCCCCCCTACATGAAGCACTGTGCGCGCGCTGGGTATGGTCGAGTAACTTTGGACACGAGACATTTTATAGAGAGATCATTTTTTGATCAGTGAATTCAGATATATCTAGCCTATTTTTTTTCCATGTACGATATTTCAGTGGTAAATGTAATTATTTTCCAGCAGAAGATGTGAATAATAAACTGTATTTATACAACTTTGAATCATGATTTTTGTTTGTTTGTTTTCTTTTATTCATCTTTTTTTTTTTTTTTTTTTTTTTTTTTTTAATTTCTGGCGTTGCTATAATTCTTTTTAAATGCAATGTTTTTCCTCCTATTTGTTTTTTTAGGAAGAAAGAAAGAAAGAAAGAAAGAAAGAAAGAAAAAAGACGGGGGAAAGGAACGGAAGGTACGATCATTTTAAAAGCATTAATATTCCACAGGTTTGATCAGCTGAGTATCATGGAGGCAGACACATTTTTGAAAAGAGCGGATTTTGAATAACATTTAGACATAATAACATTTTGAACCGGGGTTTGGTGGATGGGGTCTTATGAGGGAGGCAGCAGTGAATTAAAAGTGGAATGTGCGGCTCTGATTGGTCGGCCGGCTCCTGACTAAACCCACTCTCTTTCATCCATAAAAGAAAGGCCAGGCAGCCTATGGGAGCGCTCGGCTGTCTCCTCCTACGACATGCACGAAAGTTGGCCACTTAAACTACTTCCAACCAGCCAGCAGACATTATACTGAACCCAAACTACACCAAGGGAAAAGAATAACACTGCATTTCCCCTCACAATTCAAACACACAACTTTCGGTGCAGCTTCCTCCTCCATTTTGCAGACTTCCCTGTCCAAAGGGTTGTTTTTTTTTTATTTCATATGTTGCTGTCTTTATTTTATTTTTTTAAATACATTGGCACATTCATCGCTTCAGAGGAGAGCATCTCTTTTGTTTTTTCCCCGGTGGAAGAAGGGCTTGTCCAGTTTCTCCGCCTGGGATTGGGATTTGACAGCAAAGGGAGCATCTTTTTTTGAACATTGTGAAGACGTCACGGGTTTTTGACTTGGACTTTGAGAGAGAGTGGCAGAGTCCGGTTTGGTTTGTCTCGGTAGCTGCAGGATGGCTACTTTACCAGGAACAGTGCCTCGGATGATGCGCCCTGCGCCAGGCCAGAACTACCCCCGAACCGGCTTCCCTCTGGAAGGTAAGGAGAAAGAAGAAAAAAAGCGAGCAAAAACAAAACAAAACAGTGACAGCGTGTGTTTGACGTGTGGACTGGTGCTGTGACAGAGCTCATCAGGACTGCGCTCTGTCAGCTCGTAGCGAGGCTCACACAGACACAGTTTGTTACCGGCGACATGCTGCGAAATAAAAACGGAGGGCGAACAAACGCGACCTCCAGTCACTGATGATTAAAGTTCACAACCTGAATGAATGTAAAGTGAAGGTGTGTTCTCAGAGCAGCGTTGGTGATCAGCTCACAGCTTTTCAAAATAATGCTCCGTTTCGTCTCAGTGATTTGATTTTTCCACTTATGACTTAATTTGTAATTATTTTAATTCGATTCCAGACTCAGTAATTCCTGCTCCTTATGACAACATGAAATATTTATAGTGACACCGATTTTATTTTCTAATTTATGTGTTTATTTTTAGATGTTTAATGATTTGGCTTTCAAATGACACTTGATTTGCATTGATAATAATAATCATAATCAAAATAATAATAAAAAAATTAATAATAATTGGGCTAAAAAATACTCTATTTGAAATGATCCGTTCTACCAAAAAAATAATCCAATCCACCACTTATTTTATAATTATCCAGATGATAGAACAACATTTTTTTTTTAAATACATGTTATGCAGGATTTTTTATTTTTATGAAGTCCAACCTCTACTGATACAGATACAGACAACAACAACAACAACAACAACAAAAAAACTAATTTAATTGGTAATTTTTTTTTACTCATATGCCCATCACACTCGAGTATATGGGAACATATGGGCGGAAAAAAGATCACTTTGTATTTGCATGCATTTATGGAAACAGTTTTCCCATTACACCCAGTTCGTGCTCAAGTGCCCTGGACTGAAATGTACAAAAACCACGTAGCTCGCAAGTTACTCGAGCTCCGGGATTTGTTCAAGTGGCCTGCTGCTGGAAATGGCAATAATACACACAGCAAAGAGATGGCTCAAAGGATCACATCAATATTTGTACAGCATGACTAGGAATAATCAAGGTGGGAAGTGTCACCCTGTTTAGTGTCTCTTGAATGTGAAATTGGATCCTGAAGTGGCCTCGGATACATCCTGTCAGCCAGACTCATGCTGGATGAATTTGGCACAGCGCTCTTTCTCAAATTGTAGAATATGATAATGTGCGTAAACTGCGTCCCATAAATAGTCAGCAACATGTCAACACATGCCGCTGATTGACTCCAACGCCGCCTAAATTTTTGTAGCTTCGTCCACTTGGGAGTGAACATCTGCAAGCTTTAGAGAAACATGACGTGTGGTTGTTTTTGGTTGTTTTTGAGACTGTTGTTGTTTATTGTGGCGCAGTGTCCACCCCTCTGGGCCAGGGTAGGGTGAACCAGCTTGGCGGAGTGTTCATCAACGGGAGGCCCCTGCCAAATCACATCCGACACAAGATAGTGGAGATGGCCCACCACGGCATCCGACCCTGCGTAATCTCGCGACAACTGCGAGTTTCTCACGGTTGTGTCTCCAAGATCCTGTGCCGGTACCAAGAGACCGGATCGATCCGTCCGGGGGCCATAGGAGGCAGCAAACCCAGGGTGAGTGGAGGTCCGTGACCGGGTCTGTGGGTCACGGCAGCGCGAGGATGGGCGGCATGGTGGGTGGTGCGGAGGGGCATGAGGAGACTGACACCTGAGTGAACCCAGGTCTGATGCTGCGTTACCACAGCATCATGATGGAGAGCAAAGATAAAGCTAATAAAATATATTTATCCTCCTCTCTTTGGATGTCTTTGTAATGTCTAAATAATAATAATTATAACAACTATAATAATGTACTTGATAAGCAAGCACTTTTATCCCCTAAAATTTTAGTTACAGGTAACCTGGAACATATTTTCTGCACCAACTTTTATGGATTCCGTTAAATTTTTCCCCTAATATTAGCATCAATATCCAATATTTTAAATAATTATGAAAAAAAAATAAAGCAGTAACTGGAGTTAGAAATTAAAAATACTGAGAGGTCTGTTGATGGGAAATTAGTTTTCACATGGTGTTTATAGAAGTTGTTTGAACTGTATTTAGAGCGTTTAATACAAAATAGTGGTCATGTCTCATCATTTTCCATTATATTTATTATCACGAGGGCACGTAGATCTTCACTGGTGTTTAATAATTATTTTATAGTGCCGTTGAAACCTGTTAATAGTTGGTCCATTTCTTTGCCTCCTCTAGTCACTGGCCTATTATGTTGCCATTAAAATTATAGGCTGCATCATTTAACCATTATTATTTCTAGATCCTATTTGTTTTATTGTTATATTTCTGGCTAGTGCAAATGTTGATTTTGTTTTATAATTTCTCTCAATTAAAACGGTCTAAAATTTTCTCTTGTTTCCCTCCCCTTCGTCTTTTTTCCTCCTTCACATTCACACCATTTCAAACCTAAAGCAGGTGGCAACTCCTGACGTGGAGAAGCGGATCGAGGAGTACAAGAGAGAAAACCCGGGTATGTTCAGCTGGGAGATCCGGGATAAGCTGCTGAAGGACGGGGTGTGCGACAGAAGCACAGTTCCTTCAGGTGAGGCTTCATCTGGTAAGCTGCACTTTTTTTTCCCCCTTATTACAGCGAGCACTGCAGCATCACCTCTGAATGAGCATCACTTTGAATCCAACCTGTTTTAAGCCCCAGTTACTGATAATAATAATAATAAAAAAAAATGTTTGAGTGTAGCAGGAAGCACACCTACAGCTGACTGACCCAGAAAAAAACAGTCATCCTGTTGGAAAAATGTGCCTTTGGTTCCTTCAGTAGTGAATTTATATTATTGTATTAATAGTGTAATGTTGCTCCTTTTATGATAGAATTTTCTTTTATTTGAAACATTTTCTCAACGCAGCTGCTTCCTGTAAAACTTTTACCTGTGCTATTTTTTTGTATGGTTTCCTTTTAAAAAAGAAAAGAAAAGAAAGAAAAAATGTATGATAGGATTATTATGGTTCTTTTATGGGTTTTAGGGCTAATCACCCATTTACCTTTTTGTTGCCATTAGTGAGCTCCATCAGCCGCGTTTTGAGGGCCCGATTTGGCAAAAAAGATGACGAGGATGACTGTGATAAGAAGGATGAAGATGGAGAAAAGAAAACAAAGCATAGCATCGATGGCATCCTCGGTGATAAATGTAAGTTAACAGCAGAAAGTATATGGCCCTTTTTGTATATGTCTGAAATAATAAATCATTCCTATGATTATTCTAATAATTATTATTATTACTAGTCAGAGTAAATTGCAGCCTTGTAAGCAGGAAGCAAAGTGTTTTAAACACACTTCCCACTCCACGTCCTCTTGGGAAATTGTCCCACATCCGAGCTGCAGCTAAACAGAATTTATTCCTGCTTTTAACTCCGCAGCCAGCAGTTGTTCATTTACTCAATTATTTATGAGAGCTTGGCAGAAGGTATTTAACTGCAGAAAATTAATTTGTGTGGCGAATTCCTCCTCATTCATTCAACTCATTTAACGACCTCCAAACGACAGCTGACAGTTGACCCATTTCACAATCGATGTCAGTTCACTGACATTTCACCACTTGTCAGTTAAAGAGGAAATCAATGTTCATATTATTATTTGCTCTATTAGTAATGCTGCGAGGAGGGAGGAATAAAGCTTTTGACGCAGGTATTCGCTGTCAGTATTTGTCAATAGCATTTGCAAGCTTTTAATAGCCTTAAATACAGAGACGTGTCATGTGGGTTTCATATTTATGTGGCATATTGTAAAGATTTAAATATAACTATATAACACCATCACATGCAATTAGACTCTAAATTAGAAAATGTGAGGTTTTGACTTGAAGGTGTTTGACAGCAGCAGCAGCAGTGGAGCTGTTTGACAGTTTACAAGACAAACTCTTGATTTTATTGTCATGTATTTATCAGGTTTTACTGGTTTACTCAGTCATGGGGAGTGAAAGTTGCGCATCCTCCCAACGATAGCTATAAAGCTTGGCTCTTTGGATGATCAAACATGTGTGAATGAGGTTTAGATAAGAGTCTAGAAACACTCCCCTCCTGTTCCCCTTCTTTTTTTCCTAAAAAAAAGAAAAAAAGACACTGCCAAAGATTTTTCAAACTTGAAGATGGACTTCACGAGCAAAAACCTCCCCTCTATTGACGCTTTTCTAAAGTGAGGAGTCCGAGGTACAAAAGCAAATCCTGGAAAGCATGGGCAGCGAGAAAAGGAGAGTATGGGCCCGTCCATTCTCATTCAAACACTCGGGTAAAAGAGAGAGAAAAGTTTGGACAAAGGGCAAGGAGAGACATAAAAGGAGATGAATTATTCAGTGCGCCCCGCTGGTAGATAGTTTTGTAATTTTATATAATGGCGTTGGAAAAGAATCAGTTGATAGCGTGAAAACGGTCTCTTTTTTCTGTCACACCACGCATTAATGTTACGTGAAAAAAATGTCACCATTTTGTTGCAAATATCTCAGATGGTTTGTGAATTCTTCTGCCTGCAAATGACCTGCATTTTTTTTTTGTGGGTAGTCTGTCCATTACGCACAGCTCGCGCTGCACGAGGACATGTTGCTGGATAATGTGATAGTCTGACTTTTAGAGTATTAACTACATTACCACTGCATTATTATTGCCTTTCTACTGTTAGTACAAAATATCCACATAATGTTCCTGCATGTGTGTGTGTGTGTGTGTGTGTGTGTGTGTATGTGTGCATTTTTTTTCTTAGCGCTGCTTATGTTTTAAATTGGGGACTGAATTACGATGCTATAAAAAGAGACGCACCCTGTGCGTAATGCAGTTTAGACTACCGGCATCCGGATGGCACTTAATAATGTTAATACTTATTAGAGTAAGCACTGGAAACGATGGTTGCTGAATAGGTGGCTGTGTTCGTGCCGGGTGTAATAGCTCGCAGGCATGGTAAGAAATGTATTTATCCCCAATCAGCCCCTCACTCTCCGAGTTTGAAGCACAGCCCTTATGTGGAGAGGGGTTTTAAAGCAGATTAAATAGAGCCTTTTATTTCTTTTCACTTTCATCTCAGAGCGGAGCTCACAGTGGCTCGCCCTGGGCACAAAATTCATGAGATTTTTTTTTTCGTTTACTTATCCAGATTTTAAGACTTTATTTATTTATCTATTTGTTTATTAGGTCTGTGTATTTGATTTATCCCAGCACTAATCTAGCTTTATTGAACGTGTATATAAACTGTTAAACATATTACAGTATTTTTGAATTATATTTTTTGCTGCATGGAGATGACTGTTATTTCTCAGACGGGTGTAGGGGGGAAGGTAAACCAACCAAAAACTCAGGTTTAATGCGCTGAAAATAGTTCCTCCTTATAACCCCCCCTTTTATTTAATTCTGATCACTGTTTAACCGTCTGGTGATCAGCAAGCGCAGACCCTGGTCCTCCCACCACTTATGTAAAAACAAGTCCCCTCTCCCTGCTGCCAGAGTTAAATTACGCGCAAGGCGCAGGGGAAAGGTTGCACTAAATCTGCACAAACTTGGGCATCATCCTCGTTCTGTGCGCCACACCGTTAGGAGAGAGGAGGTGAATCATTTGTCCGGCGTCCATCTGCCACACTGATGCATCCAACCTGACCGTCAGATGAGGTGGAGACAGGCGATTGACACTTCAGCAAATCGCAGGATTACCTGGGGTCGTCAATCTAATTAAACAGATGCCACGTGGGATTATATCCGAGCATGAGGGAGGGAAAGTGACAGACGGGCGGAGAGGTGTGTGGAAGTCAGACAACCTAAAGATCCAGGTTAGGGAAGCAGGAGGAGGAGGCTGGCTGTGAGATGCTTCATTGTAACCAAAACTTTGTTCCTAACATGTTTGGAAAGCGTTATGGTCTCCGGGTTATCATTTCCCACATTTCTGTTTCTGTGTGAGCAGAAAAATACCTGCAAGGTTTGTACATTTATGCTACGTCATGCGTCAAATATGCAAAAACGACATTTTATCCTCCACTCACAGGTTCACTCGTGTTTTTCTGTAGAAACAAAAAACACACACAAAACGAATAATTTGTGCTGTTATTAAGGATAAATCGGCCTCCAGAGATGAAAAGTGTGAAAAGCTGCCCCCTCCGTGCCTTTCCACGTCACAAACACACATGCCGGGCATTGCGCGCACGCACGGACGCACACACTGACACGCGCACACTTTCGTGCACACACAACCCAGTCTCTAAGTGTATGGTAATATAATGTAGCTATATTTCGGGTCTAAAGCCGTGCTGAATGAGAAGGACAGGGGAATGAAGCGAGAGACCACTTCAAACAAATCCATCTGGAACAGTGTGTGAGAGAGATTCAGTGAAAGTATGGGGAAGTTATTTAGCTATTAATAACGTTTTTTCCTCAGGCATTGAGAGTGACTCCATCTGCACTTTCTCGCAGCTATTTGGCTGGGTGGAAATTGAGGGAGACCCAAATGTTGGGCAGAGATAACATACCCATCATAGCCCAGACCCTGCGCTGTGCTTCACTGCATTAAACTCGGATTAACCTCCCCTGTCCCCGCAGCCACTCAAGCCACATTTCACTGGAATTTACATCGGTAGGCCTACATTTTTTTTTATAAAGGGGGCAGGAGCTAAAAGACAGGACATAATCGATAGTAAAATAAAATAAAATAATAAAAAATAAAATAGGCTAAAATAATAATAATAAAAAAATATATAAAAACATGTTTAATGTTTAATGTAGCTAAACGAATTAAATGAATAAAACGTGCAAAATAAATAAAATAATGATTGTTTAAGACTAAAACTAATTTTAATAGATTTCTATTTTCACCTGCTCCATTTGCTAGAAGTCAACTAGCCTAGCCTGTCTAATGTTAGCCTAGCCTCAGCTGTGTCAATCTGATGAGCTAATTTGGGGTATTTCTTCGTGTCAGAAATTACATCCACGGAGTCAAGCAAGTTCGGTAGGCTTTATCAGACTACTTTTCTTAAGTCTTAATTTTTTAGGATATTTAGTTGCACTGCCATGTTTGAATTTAAATGTCATTTCCTGTGTTTCTTGTAGCCTACAGTGCTGCTTTGATGATAAAGCCTAGCTTGTGAATTTGCTACAGGTGAAAGCTAACTACCTGCTGTCGTCCTGTTACGGTTGTCATAAACAGGAGCAGGTTGACATACAATACAATACAATACAAGACATGTCTCTGGTTGGTGGTTATTTATCATATCATAACCTTTAACAGCCACTCGGCAATTGAAAGACTTGTAGAAATAGTTAGCACATTAACTCTGCTAACTTAGCCTTCTTTGGTTGTCAAGGAAAGTGTTGCTCAGTGACGGTGTTTCATCGGTTCCTTGGTGTTAACCTGAGATGGTGTGACAAATGTCTATTTTGGCCCAAATAATAGACTAAAATTGTTGGTAGCCTATTATTGACTCTTTTACCTGTCAATTGAAGAAAAATTATACATTTTCTCATTTTCTCAGGCCTACAGGCTTCTACAGCACTGAGCAGGCTTATAATGAGAGGGCATCAATCATGTTGTTTAGGCTACTTTGTTGTAACATTTATTATTCTGTTTTGGTGACTTTTTTTATTTATTGATGTTGGCTATTTTAACTCTAGGTAGCTAGCTCAGAATCATATGGTGTTGCTTAGGCTAAAGACTGACTCTCCTGTTTAAACAATCAACCAAGAGGGTGTAAATGGTGTGACAAAGTATGTAATTCAAGTAGTGAATGTGATACCCCTGAACAGAAAGAATTAAAGTATATGTTTATTAATTTTGCTAGGGATACTAGGATACTGAAGTGACTTAAGATAAGGCACATGTAAGCATTCCAGGTCACATTAAAAAAAAAAATTGAATTTGGATTTCAAACATAATGTTTTATTAGCTGTTATTTGCTATTAATGACATATCGCGATATTTGATGGTCGAGCCACTACCAGTGTAGCAAATTAGCCTATTGGTTCCAGCAAGGTAACATGAGCAAACCATGCAACATAATAACATGAAACCCATTGCTTATGAGTAATGAGTAATGCATCAATTTTTAAGGAGTGCAGTTTAAGCTTGTAGGCCTACCAAACCGGAGAGACATTTCAGTGTCAGGAGCTTTAAGTGTCGACAGCATTAGGCTAAGTAAAAAAAAAAATGGAGTAGGCTTAAATTCATTCTGTGCTGGCATTTGACTTTGATCACATCAGAAATATTCATGGAAGCACAAACACT
Organism: Trachurus japonicus; assembly: GCF_045865225.1. NCBI lineage: Eukaryota > Metazoa > Chordata > Actinopteri > Carangiformes > Carangidae > Trachurus > Trachurus japonicus. The sequence goes on from NC_140911.1 coordinate 31,876,695, forward strand.
GGCTCTGCCACCATTATCCAGGCTGACAGTGATACCTCTCAAGGCTGTCTATTAATTAAAGTGGCGCTTACCATGTGGGACGACTCCCTATCTGGGCACAAAAATGGTTTTTCCATCTCTTGTGGGGCTCTTGAAAAGGGGCAATCTTTCCTCTCCAGCTTCTTGTGGGAAATTTAACAGTGTACAGAGGAAGACATGGGGATTTCTAGCTCATTTATAAAGACGAGTTTATAATCCTTTCCTGCTTAATAACTTAAAAGGATTCAATTTCTCCCCTCATTTATGGGGTTATGATCACACATTGTTAGAAGCAGATAGTAGCATTTCAAGGTTAACATTTCCTGCTCGAAAATATCAGAATATAAGATGTAAGCCCATAGGTGCCATTTGTTTAGCCTGCAATTCTCCTCACAAATGCTGATAGGCCTATTTTAGATGTTGTTACTGTTAATGTGATAACAACGAAGAAGCTGAGAAAGACCAAGTTGATAAGATGTCTCTATGCCACCGAGCATTTTAAAATGATATGATATTTAATTATAGCATATAATTTAACCATCGAGAATTAAATTCAGTAGGCTTATGTAGACTCTGAGGATTGAATGTCTGGTTGGGGGTCTCAAACCATACGAGACAAATTAAAGAGGAAGTGTTGCCCTCCAGGTATCCTGTCACAACAGTAGGGTGCTTCAGCGCGTCTCCCATTTCTGTCTGTGTTTTATTCCGCCAATTTTCACTATGGGGCTCCAGGATCATGTGCTGTGCCTGCAGGGCTATGGTCCAAAATAAATAGAGAATCTCAATTTTTCATCTTCTGTTTTTGCTCAAGTTGGACTTCCCTTTCTCTCTTCCTCTCTCTATGTCTAAGACACACACTCACATAAACACACATACACTCTCAGCCTTAACATCAGCATCACAAATTCATGTCAACAGGTGTGGGTATTAGTAACAAAAGGCGCTAATAGGCAGGCTGAATTATGTGTAACTTCATTGTTTAATTGCTGATTAGTTTATTTGCTACACTATTTGATGTAGGTGATGTTTTGATTTGTTTTTTTTCTAAAAGGCTGGGAGTTATTTTAAGTAGCTAATGTGTCTTTAAGGTGTTAGTTTAATTGTATAGCTTTGTAGAAATAATTTTGTGCCATTGATGTAGGCTGATTTGTAAAGGCTATTGTTGTTTTTCTATTTTACCTAATATATAATAATATTATTATTATTATGTCAGTACACTGTCAGCCCACCAACATACAACATTTACATTTCCACTTTGAGCGTTAATGCAGGCCTATTGCCCAAATTACCAGCGCTTTGTTTGCGGTAATGTTTAATTGGCTGGAAGAAGATGAATGAGTCTGACAGGAATCAGCTGTCCAGAGATTCCCCTGTGAGTCTGACTCGGAAATCATAACCTGACCAGCTTTTCCTGCTCTGAAACCAGCTCGTTGAACTTGTCACATCTAATTAGGGTGTTAAAACGCACCGAGTGCATCGGTGGGAAACAGTAGGTGGTTAGTCCGGGGCAGCCAATGAGGCCTTTTTGGGTCAGATGGTGCATGGGTAGGGTGTGTGTGGTGCGGGAGGGGTGGATGAGCAGCGTGGTTGGGTGGTGTTGTTGAATTGGACTGCTGCGGGCTTTTATTTCTAAGCAGGCTGCTTTTTTTCCGCTATTACTTCAATTATGGCCATCCAGCAGGCTAAACAGGCCAGTCTGCATGGGCTGTAGCCTTGTTTTAATTAGGTATGAAATTAATTAGAGCAGACATCTATTAAAGACTTTTAAGTTTGGCTAATTTTTTTCCACAGAGTTTAAAGGTATAACAGTGGATTAATGGCTTACAGCCAAAATTACATTTTATTGCATCCGGTCATTTCTGTCCTGCCTCACTAACAGGTGTCAGGCAATCTCTGACTGAATGGAAAAGTAATATTTAATATAAGTTTACTCTTCCTCTGACAATATTATGTCATTATTCAGAAATTCAAACTTTGAAATTTGAATCCAGACATTTTCATTACTTCCATCACGTGTCCACAAAACAGCTTTTTGTCATTTTACAGTGACTAAGGTCCAATTTCCGCTGCCTTACCTCCATTCTACACTTATATATTTCCTATATCTAAGTTTGTAAACATTTTTTTATACTTATTGTGCTGCTTGAGTCGGCTTTAGCTTCTGTGCAAATGTGAAAATACAATTGTCTTCGATAGCCATTTTAAGAGGTCGCTTTCTCTTTTTATTGAATCCTTTTTTTTCTTGTATTAGTACAAAAAAGCCCTGTGATGTCTGACAGCCTACTCTCACCATTGTTACCATGAACAGCCACTAGAAAAGGACGAGAGAAAGAAGAGGGAGGAGAAAAGGCCCTTCTGTTATTTTCTGTCTTGAGACTTGCTGCATAGGCTATTCAGGCAAGTTGATGAACTCCTCCAAAAAGTTTATTAAGGGGCTGCAAAACAATAAGAACTAAAGCCTTTGGGTGCCTGGGCAGACAGTTTATAAACTAGCTGCTATTGTGCCTCAAAGGCAGATGCATGAATACTTTTCAATAGGGGCCTTCAAACTGACACGATCAGGCTGGACAGCAGCAGTTTTAAAGGGAGAGAGGGTGCTTCTGCAGCAGCTCAGAATTAATGTACATCTGCAAAGGCAGGGGGAGGGGGAGGAGGAGGAGGAGGAGCTGGGCACTGTCTGCTCCGGCCATGCTGGTTTTCCCTTGGGCTTTACACTATATGTGTGTTTAAATAAACACAAACTAAAAGGAGAAATATAAATATGTGTTTGGGTCAAAAACCACTTCCCTACGCCTGCAAGTCCTCTGAAGAATTAGAAACGTGGCCGTGCAGCACAGGATCTGCATTACTGAGTTATGTTTTCATGTTTATTTTTTCTCAAAGAGCACAGGTTATTTTCAAGAGAACTCCAGAAAGTCTGTCCCGTGAATCATCATGAAAGCAAATGGCTTAATGCGCTGCATCATAATTTTTTTCCCACTACAACTAATGCTATATTTTGAGTGTGGAAATTGCACAAGCTGTTACGTGCAGAGTGTGACAATTGGCGTTTCCTGTTAGTGCTGAATTTTAAACAAAAAAGATTCCAAATGTCCCTGATCATTTCTGCACCTAAAGCAAAGACAGAAATCTGTTGTATCCTTGTGGCTCCACTGTTGATATATTTCTTTCGATGGGACACACTGGTTACGCACACTCAAGAAGATACATTATTCCCCTCCTTTTCAGCAGACAATAGACTGTCACTCTTCATCCCTCTTCCCTCCTCTGTTCCTCCCTCTCCAGCTTTCTCTTTTAGTCCTCTCAGTCTCTGGCTCTGTGCCTCACAACATCAGAGGGAGTCCAGTGATTTGTGACCCCAGCAACCCACACTTAATCTCGCTAAAGAGGGGGAGCATCCAGTTTGCAGCTTGGCGGGCCCCAAATAGACCAAGCCTGCTCTGGCAGGTGTCAACATTAGCAAACAATTGGTCCCCAGTCCCATGCCCCATACCCCAGTGCGACACTGAACCTAAACTATTTGAGGCGCACTGAAAGAAACCACATAATAGGGAATGTGGAGGGGAGGAGAGGAGGGGGAGGACAAGGGAGAGATTACACTCTCAGACAGCTATTAGCAGGGATGAGGCTTTTCTAAACAAACACAAAAAAAGAAGACGATCAATACTGTGTTAGTTTACCAAGTGGAGTCATCATTGTGGCTTTGGAGTATTTATTTTCTGCTCCATTGTTTTTCTCGACTTCTCAAACGTCTGTGGGCAGCATTGGCAATCCAATTTAGTTTTGGAGGGGGGGGGTCCTGGGAGGGCTATTTCTTCTGGCGGGTAGTTGTGTGTTTGCGCTTGCAGTGGGCAGTTCATTCATAGATTTGGGCTTGTAATGAATCCTGATTGGTGAGTATTACCTTCAGCATAGTGGACAACGACTGGGCTGTCCAGGGGGAAAACAACACTCAGGGATGACAGAGCTCTGCAGCCCTGTGGGATTTCAAGTCCCTCTACTTCATTAGACAGGAGTGTCTTAGCAAAGAGAGCAAAGGAAATGGGAAGAGAATGGGTTGACATGTGGACTGTTGCTGCTCTCGAGTCAGTATGTGTCTTGACAAGAGGGCCAATGTTTTTTAAAGGCCATTTATTTATCTCTCACTGCTGATTCCTTGCCATGCTACGAGGAGAGACAAGTGTTCTCAGCGGGGGAGATTAGTTTCAAAGGTTTTAATGGAAAAACCTATAGTATTTGTTATCAGACAGAAATCTCATTTAATTGCTTTGAGATGTCCTCTTGGCATCTTTCGGCTTTGCGTCTGGAAAAAGAAAAAAAAAAAAGGTAACATCGACTGAAACAAGCGTCCCGCTGCAGTTGTTGTGCACACCATTAAAGAAGCTGCCATCATTTTTCTGCAATAAACAAGCGTAATTAACTGACCTCACGACCTTTACAGACAATGGTGGCTGTTGTCAGCAAGCACCAATAACAATGTTAACAAGCAATAAACTGATTGTGAGCATTCATGGCATCGCAGCATCACACGCCATCGAAAATAAGCCCCAGACACAGACTCATCAGATTGTATACTTCTCCCTCTATTGTCCCTGTAAAAGACTGTAGGTTCTGGGCTTTGTCTCCACTAGGTGAATTGCCCAAGGGGACAGACAGTTTACAGAGTGATTTCAGCTGTAAGCAGTGTTTAATTAAGCATGTAATTTCATAAATTGTCGTCATTTTGCCTCATAAGTTTTCCACCAAACAATCCATTGCTGGCTCACAGGGAATAATGACAAAAACCTTTTTAAAAAAATGGTAAATGGTCCACCAGTAATTCAGCAGTGTATTTAGGCAAGATATATCATGCATAATCACCTCTCATTTAAGTCAAGTAAAATTTTAAAGCAGAGAAGTCTTCTAATAATAGGTCAAACTAGTTCATTGCTGTCTGTTTTTATTCTGTTGAATTTGACAGTTTGCTTTTCAACCTTAAGAAAGAAAGTCTTTATTCTAGTGTTTATTGGTTGCTTTTTCAACATCTCACATTTTAATAGGGTTTGTTTTATTTCCATTATCTATTTCAGGAATATTACATGTGAAGCCAATTGGTGATTATTTAATCAGTTGAGAAGTGGTCAACTGCAATTATAATTATTTCTCTAAACCATTGTCTGCATAGCATTTACATTTTCCTATTGTTAAAGTTTGCTCTGTGTTTTGAGGAGTGTAAAATAGATGGTATAGTCCAATTGAATTCCCTGCCTGCCTGAGGTAATCTTGGGAAATTTTGAAGATGGACAGTCTAATAATGAGCAGGACTTTTGGCAGAAATAGATCTTTGTCTCGGTGATTAAGCCATTGTTATTCTGCCAAACAATGAAGCTGAAGGATCACAAAAATTAGTATAGAGTACATCAGGACATCTCAGGCTTTATTATGTCCATGTTAAATTGTGCAATGGATGAACAGGTCAGAGCCACACAATTTATTGAAAGAAATGTAGTTTCCTCCAATTCGCTTTGCCAGCTAGGGTTGTCAAACTCTGACAGCTGGCACTGATCGGGACAGTGTGTTGCATTATGACCATCCACATGGTTACCATGGAGCTGCATTAGAAAAGACAAAAAGCATTTCTGCCTAATTTTATTACAATATAGAAATAGCCCACATAATGTGCAACAGTAATTACGTTTAGCACAGTGTGCCCGTGCTCCCCCTCAGTGATGAATGAGAGACACTGACCATGGTCTGCTAGTTTAAGAATCGCCATTAGCCTATGCTACTTAACGCCAGAACATTTCACATTTTATGCTCTTGATCTGCTTCGCCGCTGAAATATTCATTTGTTTTAATTGTGCATGTTTTTTTCCCCCGTACCCACAAAGACAATAAACATGTTCCCTAAGTGTTGCGAATCAGAAATGTGTTTTTTCCCACCAAGTTAAAATGTGAAAGCAGTTGTCCAAACAGTGGGGTGGAGCTCCTGTCCTAGCCGACAAAATAACAACTTCAAATGTTGTCCCCTATTTTCAACTAATGGGCTTATTTCTGCATCGTCAGTCATTCTCTCCTTGGGGAATATGTAGTCTCAGTATAAAAAGCTTTGCTACTGTGCCACATTACAACCCCTCAATATGGAGGGATCTCAGAAATTAATGCCAAGCACTGTAATGCTTCTCTGTGCCCAGAAAAAAAGCTCTCTACAGGAAATATTCATTTAATTTCCAAACATAAAAGGACTCTTTGGTAACAGTTTGTTTACTTACAGTCTACTCAAAGCGAACCATATAATACAGTAGTATAATAGTTATTTTAATAATACATTAAATGATTTCATAGTGAACACGGAGATTGTTTTCTGAACTATACAAACCTTACATTTACCTATTAATTAAACATCAGACATCAAACACCAGACGTTTTTTTTTTTTTTTTTAAGCTTTGTTCGCATGAATCCTGAGTTTTTATTAAAGTTTTGATCATTCTCCACAACTCTTCCTTTTTTTTTTTCTTTTTCTTAGTGTCCTCTATATCACTCAAACTTTTCCACAATATTTGCTGCCCAGCCTTGTCCAGAAAATTAGGAAACTTCCCTTGGGCACATAAAAATGTCCGCTGTGCATTCCTATACTGTGCCCAGTAATCTCTCTTTGGCTTTGTTGAGAAAATGATTTGTTCCTCCAGGAGACCTCGGCTCATAGCCCTGAGACATTACTGTTTGATTTCCTGCGTAGGTTTTTAGAGCTTTTTGCTGGGGGACCGGGACTCTGGCTCCAGTGCCATTTGGCAGAGACCCCCATGGGCTTCTTTTTACTTTCTTGTGCTCTGTTAATTTCATTACTTTCGCTGTGACCTCAATTAGCAAAGACTGGAGCTCAGGCGGTGACATTCTGCTCCGCACAAGAGGAAGAAACCCGGTGTAAAGCTCGGTCTTAGCGGGGAAGTGAGAGGTGGCAACAGTCTTCCTAACAAGGTTCACATTCAGTATCCTCTGAAGTCTTTATGGGTGCATGTGGCTCTGTTAGATCCTCTGTAATCTGTCTTTGTTCTAAAAACTGCCACAGTGGAAGACAATAGGGTGATTTAGCAAGTAAATTCATATATGCTTATATGTAAACGCAGGATTTTGCTGTGTTAGAAGAGTAGCTACAACAGATCCAAAGAAGTCTTTCAGAACTATTATTTATATTTAAAAAAATAAATGAACAGCGCTCTTGAGAACATTTGCCTCAGCCAGAAAAAAGTATGTGTGAAAGCCAAAAGCAACCCATCATATTGTCACTAAATTACAAGTTTTAGTTAGCAGTATATTAAAGAAAAAGAATCCCACCCTTCAAGCCCTTCACGCTTTCACACTCAGGCAGTGCAGAGGCATGGGGAGTCAATATGTCAGCGTTTATGGATGCCCTGCGGAGCTGCACAGGGCTGTCAGGCCCCTATTCATGCTCTAATGGCCCCCTGAGGAGCTCGTCTCTCCCGGCTGAAAAGGCCGGGAGGCCCAGTGGACGCCCTGTTGTTGAAGGTGAGCGTGCGCTCTCATGGACGCGCCGCGCCTTCATCCATATGACAAGAGCCATAAAAGAGCATCGCTCTCGCTGCTGCTCCCTCTCTGTCTCCTCTGCTTTCTCTTGCGCCCTCCCCCTTCCTCTCTCTCTCTCCCACTTTCTCCCCACCTCAAACAGAGAAAAGGGGGCTAATTGTTTGTTGTGAGAGCCAAAGATTATAGAGCCTCCCATCTTTCTTTCCTCCCTTGCAGTTTTTTTTTCTTCCTCTTTTTCAAGCCCCCTACTCCTTTTCTAAAGAATGTGATTCTGTCCGAGAGACAAGGGAAGAAAAGTATTGGAATTTTCCTGAGGAATGTTGATGTAAAAGAGTTCTTAAACTCTGACACCGGCAGTGAGAGGTTGTGTGTTTGGTAGCAAAAGCGAAGCGGCCTTTTCTAGCGTTTTCATCAGGTAGTTGTTGAGTGGTTTTGAGAGGTGAAGTCTTGGAGAAGTTTGGATAAGCTACTACTTTTTTTTTTTTTTGCAGAACAGGATGTGTGCAGAAATTTTAGCGCTCTTGTTCACTTCCCCTTCTCCTTCTCACTTGTCCCATCTCAGTGGATAAATTCTGGGACGAGTGCCCTTGGCCCTCAACCACCTGCTGTAAACTGGTAATGACATGATAGGCATGAGACAAAGCTGAATCCCATGACATCTGTCCATAAAGGTGAGCTGAGAATGATTTTATTTTAGATAGGGGGGGATTTTTAATGTCCTTATGTATAGTTACACATCTCATCCAGATTCAATTTCAGCTAAATGTCAAATTACTGCCCAGAGAAGGTCACTGACAACCAGGAGAAATTGATTATGCATTTTGGCATGTTACCAAACGGAGTAAACAGTTAACTTGATTTCGCCACGTATGCAGTCTTTGTGCAGATTGTTTGGTACTGTGTGTTGATCTAAGTGTATAATATATACAAACAGATCTGAAGCTTGCCGAGAGTCTGCTCACTTTGAGAGTTTTATTTTTGTTTGTCGCTAGCAGGGAGATAACTACAGGAAAAGATTATTCATAGAGAATTTGTCTTTAAACCATTCTGGTTATCGCTCTCGTCTATCTTGTATTCACATAAGGTTCCTATCTCAGATACATCCTTCGGTAAATGCCTTGAATCACATGCCTCCTTTAACTTGGCAACCCCTTTGGGATGAACAGGCAAGTGCACGAAGCAGAGATGCCGCACCATTCTCAGAAAAATGCAAATTGGGAAGTTGTTAGTTATTTGATGTTGCTGCACGATCCCCCCGCCCCCGAAACATCCCTCCACTCCAGTGTTGGTGGTTGAATTGCATGCAGTCCTGGGGACAGGCAGGGCTGTTTATATGCAGGCCTGGAGCAGCAAAGACAGCACAGAGACAGATGCATGTCAGAGATAGCAGATCCCATCTCAGGCAGATGCCTCTTATCACAGGCCTGTTTGCATAATTAGGCCTTTTGATATTCACCCCCTCTGACTGACAAAAAGTATAATTGCAGTATCAACTACGACAAAAGGTAGGCACAAAATAAACAAGTCAACATAAATAGGGAGAAAAGATGCGGTGTTATTTTTGTCCTGTGGGAAAAAAGAGGGAGGAAAAAACACCATTTTTAACTAAATCTGCTGTCAGTCACAGTCAACTGGTGTGACTCGGTGCTCAGAGGCTGGTCCTGTGAATGCCTGCAAAACACAGAGCGTGAGGCCTGATTGTAATTATGCTGGAACTAATATGCTTTTCAAAATGAGCCATTATGAGCTAATGCTGCACTGCCAAAGCTCTGTCTGTTTTTGTCCCTCTGTCTTGGATAGTTTGTAAAGGTATGGCTGATATTGAGGCCATGGGTTATGATATCAGAGGCAGTCTGTCTAGGATGAGTACCACTTTGCTTAAAGCTAATACCGCTCACAGGTGAGACGAGGGATTAAAACACCTGACACCTGCACCACTGCAAAAGTGGGATTTGCAGGATTTTTTTTTTTAATTAGACATTCTCATTAAAATGATAATATTCCTCTTTACTTCATCTTTTGCAAAATAAAGCTGCACGTTTTTTTTAATGCATTCTGTTTATTGCATGTATATTTTGCTTCTTTTCTTTTTCTACAGCTTTTTCAGAATAGAGCATTTTTCATTCCTGTTATAATTCTTTTTTTTATATAAAGATATGGACATGAAATTGACATTTTTCAGATTTTTTTTCGGGAATACAGTTTTCTTCGTGCCGATGACAGTAATGTCTCATGATCGCTTACTTCAGGGACCTCGATGTTGTTTTTCATCCAGAACTACCACACGGTATTAGGTGTCCGGATGCAGTGTTTTCAACAACCTGGTGGACATGAAGTTTATTGCTGTTGTTATGCATCATAAATCTGCAAACCTACAGATCACTTGGTTAATTGCCGGTATTGAATGGACAGCTGCCTGTTAAATCAGCATTACCTCAGCGTCTCGGGGGCAAACGTGGAGGACCGGAGGAGTCCGAGGGGGTGGGGGTGGAGGAGGGGGAGGGCTGGAGGAGTAGGTGGGGAGGAGGAGGGGGTCGATACGAGGAGGGGTTTGAGGAAACAGGGTGATGATGAGGATCCCATCTGCCTGCAGTCTGAGGAGTCTGTCTGTGAGGTCAGCAATGGAGCATCAGGGGAGAGAGCAGGCTTTAAACCTCAGAGTAACCTTAAAACTATTAACTAGCAGCACAAGTCCTTCAAAAGTAGGAACACTGTTTTATCTAAAGGGTCTGGTCAGACCTGGTCAGAATTATTAGAGCATCATTAAAGCAAAGTCACTCCAGGGTGAAGGGACGTCATGTTGATCTCCACATCTGTGGTGTTCATCTTCGGTGCAGAATCGCTACGTAATTGGTTAATCACTTGCAAACACATTGTATTTTATTGAAGGTAAAGAAGTGAAAATGTAGTTACACCATTTCCTAGTGCGCTGTTGATGTTTGTTCCCCCATAATGCAATGCACAGTTTTTGCTTTGTCTGTGTGAAGCTTTATTAGAGGGTGTATTGTAAATTAACTGTAATTTGATTGACATGATCTGACTGTGTAAGTTAGTTTTATATGGCATACAGTACAGTTCTATAAACTATTGTCTCTGTTGATAAAGACTAGCCTCAGCCCTGGAAGGCGATCACTCTTCATAACAGTGGCATTAAAGGTCAGAGATTGATCCTCCTCAGCCCCTGTACTGAAGCCAACTCTTTTGTAAGTCATTACAATTCAGGTTAAGGTAGCCAGAGTTATCTTCAGTCTCAATCACTTACCAAGACAAAGCGACGTGTAAACCTGCTTAAGTCTTATTTATCCTGGGCACAATTCAAAATCAATATCAGGGTAAAAGCTGGGAGGGCCCCTGGAGGAGAGTACACAGCAGTAATCATGCCCACTGGATGGCCTATAATTAGATTCTAATTGGATGATAACTAATGAGACAAGGCGTGAGTGGGTTTATCAATATCCCATGAACCTTTAAATGGAAATTACAGCTGTCATATTATGCAAAGGGCTAATCAGAGTGTACCTTTTTTTTTGCCTAGCGGGCCATTAAAGAACTGACCTGTGAAGGGACACAACTACACAGCAGCATGAAATTTACAGGTTTTTTTTTTTCTTATCCAGAAAAAGTAATGAAAATGCCTGTTTTGCCGCTTGTGCATAATGGCATGTATTTAAAACTGTTTTAAATGATGACAATAATTGAGGGACTAGTCCTTTATTATAACTCCTCTATGCATTTACCAGAAATCTGTAGCAGATACCGTCTTACATCAACATGGATAGCAGCCATGTGTTTTTATATGTTTTCTATCTCCTACTCACCAAATGTAGTCAGCATATAGATGAGTTTTACATCCAAACCCAATCCCAGTTGGCCCCATGCAGCGTGTGCCATTTTCCATTTTCCCTCACTCATTACAGGCAGGGGCTGTTGACCTTGTGCTTCTGGTTCATGTACAAGAGCAGATGTGTTGGCTCTGCGCGGCGTAATTGAGAGCAGCAGTACATGCCATTGTCTGTGGAGGTTTATCAGTCATTAGCCTGATAGCATGCTAAATGTGACACTGATTGGCACAGCGGTTTACTCGCAAAATAAAGTCCGTCAAAGCAGCGCAAACAAAGGGGAGGAAACGAAAATGATTTGAGGAGGAGAAGACTTCGATATCTTCCTCAGGGCCCCTCGAGTATATGAGTGTGACTCCGGCTGCCACGTCTCCCCCCCGTAGGACACAGAGGTGACTTTGGAAAGTGATCTGTACACTGCTGGGTTGGTCTCAAGTGTCGTCATGGCAAGTTACCGGGCAAATGGATATACGCATCCTCATGAAAACCAACAAAGGGATATGTGGTGTATGTACATATTCAACTTTGTATGTTCAAGGGTGTTCTGCAGCGGAGTGAGCCCGTGCTTCAAGAATCAATCTTTATTAAAAAGGATAAGACTGAAGAATTGATTTAATGAATGCGGCCTCATGTCCTGCGGCCACATGTAATCCACAGAGAATCATTGAGCATGAGCTCAGGGGGACAAAAAATGTTCGTAGAAGACTCATGGAGTGGCCTGTAATGATAGTCTCCATATAATCCCATAATTCCTTGTTTAATTAAACTCTGGAGCTGGCCTTGAGACTCCGCCAGCTCTGTTGCTCTTTTGTTCTCACAGTTGTTATTTGGAGGCTAGGTTTGAGTATTCTTTTGTCCACTTATGTTGAAAGATTTGACTGGAGTGAGCTTTAAACAGACATCAGAGCGGTAAAACAACGAATTAGACGGCAGGAACTCACTCAGGCGAGACATTCAGGTAAGCATTATAGTTTTCATTTGAGCTGGATAGCAAAGGGCCACTGTCAGAAGCAGAAATCTCTTCATACACCCTCTTCTTCAATATCTCCCTTTATTTTCCCTCTCCCACACTTTCTGGACTGTGCATGATGCAATCCAACTAGGCCTGGAGCAACACTGGCACATCACGCCGCCTTGTCAATGTCTCAATGAGGAAATTATGAAAATGTGAATTTTATGACATGAAATGAAAAGGGCCATGTAGTTTGAATAGACATGCAGAGGAGGTGAAAATGATGCAATTTTCTAAATTCAGTTATAACGGTAATGTGCAATGGTAATGCGTATTTGCTGTCAAAAATTTCCCTGTCGGCCTGGATTGTACAGCTTTGTGCTGTATCTATATTCCTCGAGCAAAAATTCAGCTTAGTTGAATGCCTAAAAAGTAATGTAAAATATGTTCTAATTCATTTAATGACAGCAGATGGAAACACATGGGACTGAATGGTTTCGGTGTGATATTGTGTTCTATTTTATACACTTTGGCTGCGCTATGTATGAGCAGTGTGCCCTGGGCCAATGAGAGAGAAAAGCAGGGTGAGGAGCAGCAAGGTGGCCTGTGCAGATTAACCCCTCTACCCACGAACACCCCCACTCCCCCTCAGCCCTCTGCCTTCACAGCCTCTGGGGCCCCTTTCAGAGGCAGGATTGTGTATCAGGGCCTCTTCTATATTAAATAAATATCCTCAGATTAAGATAATATTCTCCCAGTTGTATAGCGAGAGAGGAGAAGCTGTCATTTGAATCCTCTATGTCGACAGTCCCTCGCCTCTCGACAACAAAAGAGACTCCAAAATGCAGATAATGCTGTTAGAGCTAGTTTATGATCAGTTTCAGTTCACGTCTGATGCTATTTTTTACACCACTTCAGTTAATTCACACAAAAAAAACTCCTTAACTTGTTTTCATTCCATGATCACACACAGATGGCCCTCTGTCCCTTTTCTCTTCACCTCAGGTAACCGCACAGATGACGGTTCAGATGTAGATTCGGAGCCTGACTTGCCCCTGAAGAGGAAGCAGAGGCGCAGTCGCACCACCTTCACAGCTGAGCAGCTGGAGGAGCTGGAGAAGGCTTTTGAAAGGACACATTACCCAGACATCTACACCAGAGAGGAGCTGGCTCAGAGGACAAAACTCACAGAGGCGAGAGTGCAGGTCAGACACAGTAGAGTATACTAGGAAACACAGATGGACAAGAACACACATTGTTCTGTAACAGGCCGGCATGGAAACACATTTTCTCTCGTGGGACCGTGCCAGGCCGAAGGTTTCTTCATAGCTTGTCCATGTTTATAGGTGAAATTTAATATGATTTTTTTTTTTTCATTTAAAAAAGCAAACAACACGGTTTTCCAGAAGCACTGAACCTACTCATCTGGATCATCAGAAAATTCAGATTTCATTGCAACTGCTTGGTTAGCAGAAAGTTGCTCCAATTGAAACTTTAAGTAACTGGGTCTAGTGAACTTAAAATACAAGTTTCCACTACATTTTTTGCATTGCTTTAAAAACCAGTGAAGAGTAAATAACTTTTACCTCCATAGTATTAAGGTGGAAGCATAAATCTCAAAATATATATGGCCACAGGTAAGTGAGGAGACATGCTGCAACACTTTGAGAGTATCCATCCTTTAAACGCATGTAATTAAACATGAGCTTAACTTTTTAAGACTCCACCTGTCAACATATATAGTAGCTCGGTCCTGAGAATCACAGAGCCACATATCTGGTTCTTTCTCATGCAGCCAGTTGTTACAGGCTCACACTTGATGACACTTTGTTCAGGCCTCACGGGGCAAATAATGTAATTCCCCTAAACCCTCCTCTAAAAAAGTATGACACCTGGCTGAACTCACACTCACTCGGTGTTCCTTGTGAAAATAACAGCATTGCTCCTCTTTACCTACAGAGATGATGTATTCATCTGTCAGGAGGACGCTACCCTTCTTTCCGTACTGCTCGGCGCATGTAAGGGAGTTTCGCTGCCGACCATTAGCCTTCATGTTTGAGTGTTTTGACAGTGATACTCCCCATCTTCACACCTCAGACCCAGGAATCTGTCTGACAGCCTGGATGCCCTGCAGTCGTATGTAAGATTGAAGGAAGATATGTACAGTAGAGTTACAGCAACAGCTGTTCCTCCAAAGACTGAGAGAGGGGGGAAAAAAGAGAAGAGGAGAGAAAGGGAATGCATTCCTGATGGATTTCTCATTTCGGCCTTTGGCCAGGATCTCATCCCATCACTTTCAAGCTCGCCGCTGCTTGTAAAACCCTCCACATATCACACAGGGTTCCTCATCCTCTCTAGGGAACCTATGCCCCGACAACAACATTAATCAATCAACTGCTTGTAAAAAAAAAAAAAAAAAGAGAGAGAGAGAAGAAAAAAAAGGTCTGGGGCACCGCTCTCCTCTTACCGCAGTCGTTCACACTCCCTCTGAACCCCCACAAACTCTTCACCGCATGCTAACTGTTCATCACACCACAAACATGCAGTTGGGGTAACTGATTCCACACATGTCTTTGTCCATCTTGAAGCCCCCCAACACGCACGGATGTCCTATATGTCTGAGTGTTTAATGCCTCACTCAAGGGAGGAGAAATTCATCTCTTGTCTGTTATAAGGCAATTTATTCTTTTTTTGTAAGTCTGTGTGATTGTGTGTGTGCATGTGCGTGTGTGTGCGTGAGTATGTGTGTGTGTGTGTGTGTGTTTGTATAAGAGGTTAATGTGGACAACAGAATGGAGAACTGAAAGCTACATCAATAATCTCTATGGAAAATCTGCTCTAACACATTCTGATAATATTAATTTAGAAGTAAATTCAATTTTGCATTTTACAGATTTGGTTCCAACTTTCTCTAATGTTGTTTGATTTAGCTGCGCAATTGCATAAACCTGATTTTTTTTATGGTAAATGCCATATACAAATGCATCAGTCTACTGCAATTCACAGTCATCATAGAGGACAGTAACACTTGAGCTTTGAAAGAATAATCCATGGCTGTATTAACACCCATGTAGGGCCTATTTATGGAGACTGACAAAAATATCTAAACATGAAAGCAAGAGAAGAAAGAAAACACGGAGTGACTGCTGTCTCTTTGCTGTTAGATAATAGACTTAAATGATGTCATGTGAAAACCTGAGGAATTTGAGTCATGGCTATAATTTGTTAATGCTGTTTTCCTCATAATCTAATTCTTAAAGGCTTTGAACGTCTCAAAAGGTCAAGTCAAACTTAATTTTCAGAGAAGGTTACGGAGAAATAGACGATGGTAGCCAAAATAAATAATGCCCAGAGCTGCGCTGCAGTTTGGTGAGCATGTTTGCAAGAAGATGTGTGTCTGGAGCTTTAAGTGTATGAGTCATTTTCCCAAATGCATCTCAAAGAATTATTGAATTTCGAGTTCTTCAACCACTGAAATATCAACATTTCAAGATTTTACCCCTTCTTAATGAACATTTAGATAAGAAAGATAAACTAAATGTGGAAATGTAATGGTTTAAAAGTGTGTTTTCTTCTGGTGTGTGCTCGTATGTGTTGTTTGCATCGCAGCGTTTCTGAAAATGTCCACCAGCTGGACTTTCACATAGGTGCCCAAATGGCCCATCACAGGGCAGGAGAGAGGAGACCCTTTGGCCTGAGAGCAAAGCTTCTCCAGCACAGCTGCAATGACGCATCTTCCAGATGTCGCTCAGAGACTAATCGGTGTTTGGGGCTGAGAAAGAAACTATGGGCAGGGGGTGTTGGAGGGGTCTCACACACACACATACAGACACTCATATTTTAACTTGAATTTGTGTTCACGGTCATGGTTCACCGCTGCTCATTTGTCATTAAACGTGGCGATAATGTGGAAAGTCTTTTCTTTTTTCAGGTCTGGTGCAGAAGGTAAAGTGCACTGGTGGGGTGCAAAGCATGGCTGCAGTCAGCGGCGCTCGACCATCACCGACCCAGAGCTGTGTTGTAAATTAAACGGCTAGATTCTTGTGGAAGTGATGAGTGTTTGGCTTAGCGCTGACTCACAACCTAAACTCATAAACAGAGCTAACTCCCTTGTGTGTGCCCTCGCCTGCCATTTTAAGACCCCTTCACCATCCATCTTTATCAGCCCCGCTGCCCCTTTCAGCAGAGCTACCAGCGCTGCTTCACCACCACCAGCCTCGCAATGGTTTTATCACCCCAACTGACAAATTGCGGGATATGATCCATATCTCTCAGCAATTAGTTCCAGGCTGTCTCAGTGGGAGGGGATACTGCCAAGTCTACCTTCAGCATCGGCTCCGCTGATGCAGAGTGCGCTGCCACTTTCCATCTGATAGCCCCTCAGTTTTAACAGGAGCAGGCGGCAAAGCCATTCCATGAGCTATTAGAGAAGAGAGCAGCGTTTGTGTGTCTGCTCCCTGTGAGGAGTGGACCAGGTGGGGGTAGCACTGAGGAGAAAGTGAGAAGAGGGAGGGAGGGAGTGGGGGGGTATATGCGGGCAATAGGCAGCAGACTGCTGTAAATCAACGATCACAGAAGAAGCAAATTACATTCTCCTCTATTTAGACTGAAGTTTTTAAAGAGTCTGACTCCAGAGTCTGGGCTGAGGCTCATCACGCCGCCGCCAGCTCGCTTTACCACATCTGTCACATAGATCCTCTTTCATTACCAATAAACATTCTGCATGTAGCTATTATAGTTAGTGGAATCTAATAAGTTATAAGTATTGCTTTTTACAAAGCGTGCAAATCAATTTAGGTGAAAGTTTCTCTCTTTATCTGTGGCTTGTGCTGGCCTGTTGATGTATGGAACCGAGCGCAGGGAAAACACCTATGTGGAGCCTGAACCGGCGCAGCCAAATTCACACTCAACGCTCACGCTCTTCAAACCGGTTTTCAACTCAGCTAGTCAGAATATAATCCCATAGGGAGGTTTCAAGAGGTAATACACAGTTTCCTGATTGTTACAATATCAGTCAAGTACCAGCGGCAAGAGAGAAAATCACAATGGAGCTGAGTGGTGACAACCAAACCCAACAGGCAACTGTATTCCCGCCAGTATGGGTTTATGTTTCATAAAGGAATAAATAGGATTTGTGTAGATTGTACGGGAGAAATTGTTGCAATGCATCAGTGTGAATGTTCTAACAGTTTCTTATTATTAGAATTTAAATGACTTTGGTACAGTGCTTCTGTACTCCTGATACTTATCAAGCTAATCCCACTCTCCTCTCAAATTCACACTCCTAGCTACTTTAATTAGCATAGTGCCAGTCTGGAAGGCAAGCAGGGAGGGAATCAGAGAGAGAGAGAGAGAGAGAGAGAGAGAGGGGAAAGAAGAGGGGAAGGAGAGAGGAGAAGGAGGAGGTGTGAGGGAGGCAGGGAAGAGAAGGGGAGGGGGGGGGGGGGTATTGCGTGGTATGAGACAGAGGAGGATTTGTATGTTGAGGCTGGTTGCATCACCCCTCTGTGTTTTTGTGGATATGAAGTCAGCAGCACATTTTGTTTTGTCATTATCTCGGCTCTCGGTATTCATCTACCGAATGTTGCAAATTGGCTCCTGAAAGGCGTCACACATTCAGTACTTGTCTTTGACAAAATAATTCATGGAGGATTGTCTGAACGGGGGGAATTCTGAAATATGAGTGATCCTATTTAAGAGAAACAACATAGAGAGGTTTTTTTTTTTACTGCAGTGCAGTGTCACGCGTTTACAATGTTTGGAGCGTGTATTATCACTGATCAACGATAAGAAAAAAAGGCAAAAATGCCTCTAGATCGCTAGGAATCGATTCTTTTGGCTGACAGTGAATGGAAGATTAGCGACAATGAACCCGTGCAGGCAGCCAAACTTGAACCGGAGACTAAAACGTGTCACCGTACTGAATCGTACTGAATGTTGTGGTTGCAGGTTTGTTATCCGATTGCAGGTTTGAGGTTTGCATCTATAAACCCTCTTCTGGTTGCGCTGTAGAACAACCTTCACCCTTTGTCCTCCTCCAGCTGCGTCTTCCTTCAAGTCTTCCTCTTTTGTTTCACAAGCCTGGGCTAAGCTTGACTTCTAAGATGGGTTACTGCTCTTCTACCACCACCCCGCCCCCATCCCTCCTTCCCTCTCAAAACTTTCTCCACAATGATACAGAGATGCAGCGCAGACGTGTCCAAGTGCACTGGATGCGGGGAAGCCTTTTAGTCCGTGACAACGAGACAGAAGTGAGCCACATGAATTCGGCTGTACATTTCTAGGTAGAGAGGGAGACATGGAGGAGCGCAGCAGCTCTCTGTGCTGCAGAGAATTAAACCGGATTGGGGGAAAAGCAGAGGAGAATCTGTGGTCCAAGGTGACTTTGTGATCAGGTTCCAGAGCGGAGCCTCAAATCCTCAGCTTCAGGCTGTGTGTTAGTTTGTGTGAGGTGCACGTGTGTTTATGCGCAAGCGCGTGCTCGCGACGTATGCATGTTTGTGATGGCGTATGGGCACACGTGCGCATGTGCATCACCACTTGTGCACATGTTTATCCCAGTCTGTGCTGACAGTCTGATGGCCGCTGGAGAAAGCATTCAGTCGGTGACACGCGCTCCTCTCTTGTCCCATTATACAGTGTTAAAGTGGACACAGCGCACCTGCATCTGTGGACAATGACAGTACAGCTGCAGCCAGTTCCTGTACATTTGAATGGCAGATACATTTTGAAAGACACAAAACAAAAAAATGATGATACCAAACAACTGGAACTGGAAATGCGTTTGTCTTCCCTCCAGCGTCTGCTAGTAGCAGCTAGAGCATGATCTTTGTTATTTATGGTTATGTTGAGCCACTGGCAGCATTTGGTCTCTATTGCTTTAAGACTGGAACAATCAATGGCGACTTCTTGAAGCTATTAGACTTAAACAAAACCATGGTCTTTTTGGTAACCACAGATGGGATTCAGGATTTGGTCCCATGGCTCACGCGCCCTGTGGTCGTAACCCTCTGAACAACTTCTTTGGTGTAGAAAAACATGCACTTCCTTCCCTGGAACAAAGGTTGCCACTGGACATAATACAACCACTAATTACATTTTCCCACAGAGAAAAAAATAAAATAAAATGTCATAAAACGTTTCAAGGAGGCTGGGTCAGATCAGAAGGGAAACACCTTTCCAGTAGTTGTATGACTACTGGTTTTAAGAAGTGATGTACTAACAGCTAATGAGTGAGACATTTTTGAAAATCCCTGGCTGCCCTAATTTTAATTGTATGGAAACATAAAACTAGCAAAGTGATTACGATTAATTTAAACAGTCCAAATTTACATTAAATCTACAGTAAAAAGCAAGGGAAATGTCCGGTATATAATGTGCACTGAGAGCAAAGAGAGAGAGAAAAAAAACGACTTCAACGTTTAAGTGTTTTTTGTCTGCCATGATGGAACACCTCCTTCCTAAGCTTGGATGACAAAAGGGGGAAGGAAGTGAAAGTGAACATAAAAGAGGGGTGGGGTGAGTGGATGAGGTCGGAGGTGAAGTGGCACTGTGGGGTGGGGTGAGGGGGAGTGTGTGGAAGGAAGGGGTGTGCCCCCCCCTCCTCCCTCCCCTGGGCCAGGCAGCTGTTTGTCTGGCCCAGTAGGAGCTTAGTTCAGACCTTGGACCACGCTCCACTACATCCCAATAGCAGAAATTTCACTGGAGCCACACACCACATTTGTTTTGGAATATCTGACGGAGGGATTGAGATGGGGTCTTTGGAGGCGATTGGGCTTGAGATAAAGATTTCCTGTTGGTTTTCCAGTTGCGTAATTGAGGTTTCGCCCGGCACGGTCGTCGCCTGTTGCATCCCATTTTCTGTCTCGTAAGCTCTCCCAACTAAACTCCATATGAGCTAGAGAAAAAAAAGGGGGGAAAAAAAGTCACTTCGCAGAGGCAGTTTCTGTGTGGGGAAAAGAAACCACATTCAAATGAAGATCTCTGTTGGGCTGAGATCCCTTGTAGGCCTATACGAGTTTATATGTATGTTTGTGTGTACAAAAAAAAAAGAGGCAGCCCCCGAAAGGCAGCGAGTATGTCGCTGTGTAAGTCCCCTTGAAAGTGTCCCTCTTTAAGACCTGTTTAAAAGGGACGCCCCCTCTTTGTGCCCAGTGTTCTCAGTGGCGTATGGAGGGGCTTTTGTCCCCCTCTTTCATGTGTTCTCACAATAGCCCGGGCCGTTTGAAACACAACAGTAGATGAACTGCGCTGACAGTGTATTAAACTCTGATGAATTGCCTGTGCGAGGCATAGATCAATGTCCTTCAACCCTTAGCACACAGTGAAGCCCGGGCCTTGTCTTGGTTAAATGGAACAGGTTGCTGGCTCTTTTCAAAAGCCCCTGATTATATTCGTGTTTTGTTGAAGCAGAAGCCTTTTTAAAATGTGTAAATCTTCGCAGTTCAAAAGAGTCCTATTTTTCCCCCTTTTCATTCAGGCAATTGACATTGTGTGTCTGCGCTTTAGTGCTGCTCACTTTGCGAGCGTTTTTCTGTTTGCGGCCTCACGATTCTGCGTCTCCACTCCAAAGTGAAAACACTTTTCTTCAAACTGACTTTTAAAGCTTTAAAACAACCAAATTAAAGCTGCACAGTCGCAGCTGATGTTTCCCTGCCATCTCCACTGTGAAGAAGCGATGGCCCCCTCTCAAAGCCTCTAACTGTTTCCCAAACATAGCTGAGATGCGTGATGTGGAGACTGGTGGCCTACCTCTGACCTTTAAATGACTTCTCCTCTCTGAAGGAGGCTTAGGGCAGCCTGTTTACACAGATCACAGCTTCAGCCACTTAAGAACAACAGGGACAGACCACTGAGCCTCTATGGCAGCTCCCACAGGGACTACTGACTCTCAGCTACCACCAGCACCACCACTCACATTAACCGGCAGATTAATCACAGGTGGCAGGAGCCTGCCAACTCTGCAGAGGGTCCTCTGCAGTCAAATGCTCACCGCACAGGCATAAATTGAGTTTTAGCGAACGCAAGATAAAACAAAACCAATTTGAAACCTGCAGGATTTCAGCGTTCAAAGGTGAAAATGAAAAAGAAAAGAAAAAAGAAAAAAAAAGGAAGAATTTCAACTGTGAAATTGTGTGCTTTATGAGACTCTCATTTCCTCTGTAGGTGTGGTTCAGCAACAGACGAGCTCGGTGGCGTAAACAGGCCGGGGCCAATCAGCTAGCGGCCTTCAACCACCTGCTTCCTGGAGGATTCCCACCCACGGGCATGCCAACCTTACCCACATACCAGCTACCAGAGTCCAGCTACCCCAGCACCACGCTATCACAGGGTAAGGCCCCACAAAGCCATCCATCTGAAACATACAGCATGCTCCCAGTTAAATCTAATTTTGTTAGATTGCATTAGTGTTGTTTATTTGGGGGTATGTCATCCATATGTTCATGTTAACAGCATTATAATTATATATGAAGTATTTGCTGCATATAAGAGCCATGCAGCAAGTAATTATCTTTACAATCACAGCTTTGTCACAGTGGGACAGAAACAAGCCTTTGCTTCATATTTGTCCTTTGCAACATTTTAATGTAAAGAGATGAGTAGAAATTGGTAAAGAATTTGAGGGAAGAACATTTGACGGTTGACCTCTGACCTCCCAGGCTTACACTTTGAGGTTTCCTGTTGAGCTTTTGATATTATTTTTCCTGGATTTGTTCTTACCTGGGCACTTTTTGTGTGTGTGTTTTTTTTGTGTGTGTCAGAGGGCAGTACATTGCACAGACCCCAGCCCCTGCCTCCATCCTCCATGCATCAGGGAGGTCTGGGTGCTGACAGCAGCTCTGCTTACGGCCTGTCGTCCAATCGCCACAGCTTCTCCAGCTACTCTGATACCTTCATGAGCCCCTCAGCATCCAGCAACCACATGAACCCTGTCGGCAACGGGCTCTCCCCACAGGTCAGTCCAGATATATACCACATCTATACGTTCCCTCTATAGGTGCTGTTAACACTCTTCCTCTTCCTCCTCTTCCTCCTCCTCCTCCCCCTCCCCCTCCTCCTCTCTCTCCTCAGAATATGTAATTGTATTTGACTGAAATTAAAATTCAGAAACAGCATGTTCAGCAAAATAACTGCCAGTGTGGGCTTTTATGTTCGCCTTCCAAAGCCCTGGATTTATTCTAGCTATTCTAAATTGCTACATTTGTAAAACAATTGGATTAACATCAACAAATTAAAATTCATCTTGATAGTACCGCAAGTACTCAAGCTGCTCCAAACAGAGGTTTTTCGACTTTCCTGGGACATCTAAATCCTTGCGCTGTGCAGTGAGAACACATGCAGATGAAATAATTAGCTAAAGCTTATAAATGTAGACCCATAATCTTCTTCACGTAATTGTCTGCAGCTGGAAGACTCCAGTGCTATGTGTGATTTTCTTCTTGTCTCCACTATATGATTTCCAGTGTGCAGAGTGACGGAGGTGTCGTCCTCTCCACATGTGTGTTTTTCCCTTTCCTTCTGGTCACTTCACCTGCTCTCATACCCCCACTTTCCTGCTGCAGTTTAAATCTGTGCAAATACCCAAAAATATCTATGACTTCTGAGCCGTCTTAATGTGTAATACTGTGTGCGCATGTTATGTTTGCTCCCTTCCCTCCTAAACGCTGGATTTCACATGTTAACCTCTTTGGACACCTCCCCTAATGAGCATTTAAATGCGACTCTATGGTGAGGGTTGAGCCTTAAGTAGCACAGAATGAAAAATGATTTGTATTGATGCACATCGTGTGTACAGAGTGAATTATACACAATTACCCATCAATACTGGCCAGTCTTGCCCACCCTCACCAACAAGATGTGGTTAACAGGCAGAAAATAAGATTGAAATGGTGTGTAAAGAGTTGAAAATGAATTTCAATGCTGCATTTGTCCACAATTACCCCGTCGTTCACACGTGTTTTATTGGGAGTTTTTTTTTTTCTTCTTCAAATATTTCTCAAAGCAGATTGGAAACATTCTTGGTATTACCCTCTTTCTTCAGAGAAGAAAGAATTAAGGATTTTGTGACAAAAAAGAGATTTTCTCTCCTGCTGGAGCGACGGAGGATAACATGGAGGCTCACAGCGTGTTTGATTGTTAATCGTGGCACAGGGGCTTTAACTGCTAATGCTCTCACTGCAAACCTGCACAAAAACACCAGGAACATGGAGTCGTTTTTTTTTTCTTTTTTTTCATTAATGGCTCTCTCTAATACTGGCATGGGGTGCACTGTCGCTTTCTCTGCCTCTCTGTGCAGGCATTCAAGAATGTGTTGGGATATTAAACATTTCCTGTCATAGTGAGGATTAGAACAGGAGCCTTTGGGCAACTGTACAGCATGGATTTTCAGTATTCAATTACTCTATCGAGTGGTTTTTGACGAAAGTCTTTATCGAAACCCACCTGAAATGCAATTTAAATTATTTTTTTGAAGTATTTTATTTATTTTCATTTTTTTTATTTTTTTTTTTTCATTTATTTTATTTTTTTGTTGCAGGGCATATGCATGTGGTGTGGAGTGGTTTTGATGTGTCACACCATGTTTGTCCTGCACAGAATTGAAATGTATTGAATGCATGCAGAATGCTATGTGGCATTCCTATCAGTCTCTCAGCATGGAGATGAATGTTCCCACTGACAGCAGAATCAGAGTTCACTCTATGGTGCAGGGTCCTGTAGGGCTGGGCAGCCTCTCTCTCTCTCTCTCTCTTTCTCTCTCTCTGTCACTTCACAAACATGCAGCCATCCACAACACAGAAAAACTCAACACAATAAACATTCAGTTCACCTTGTCCAGGCCAGACCTCGCTTTGTCTTTGCTTGTATTTAAACAATTCTTTAAAAAAAAAAACACAAACAGCAAATCAGTGTCAGCTTCGGAAAATTATCAACACACATTCGACACCTTGCAGTTTATTTTTCATGATTTACAGCATGTTTTCCCTCTCCTGTTTTCCCTCCCCTGTAATGGAAAAAAAGGGAACACAAACAGACACTCTATCGAGATGGAAATGAGAATTTGATATTGTAAGTTACAGACAGCATCTGTTTGCAGGAGATATGCTTGTGCATTGGTATGTGTGAGCGATTTCTTCAAGTGTCTGGCATTGATGGCCTAGTGGATGCTGTAAAGATTGACAAAAATTCTCTGATTCCCAGTAAATGGGCTGTGGTGGCGAGGTGCCAAGTCTGTAATGGAATCCTGCAGCGTTCAGCAGTCCCGACAGGAGCTCGCGTCCATCCCAATCCCATAACCTATCCCGACAGCACACATTTTCCCATTACAGGCGGTGGAAAAGCTATCCACTCTCAAAACTAGTTGCTGTCATTGTGGGATATACAGCGTGTTTGGCTGGTTTGAGGGAGGCAGTGTATTAGAGGTGGTGAGACTGAAGCTGTGCATGGCTGGGCAAAAGGTATGAAACCAGAAGTGTGTTTTGTTGTTGGTCTTGTTTCATTTAGCGGCACAGCAGGTGTTAGAGAGAAGGAAAGGCAAGGGCACGGAGGACAGGCATTCCTGTATTCTGCAGCCATCTTCACCTGAGGATTTAAGCTGATGTCTGCCTTTTCATTATGGTATTTTTCCTTTTTTTTAAAATATATTTTTCACCTCATCATGATGCTCCAAATTTGAATTTTGCATACGCTGACGAGAAAACAAATAAATAATATTTGCTTTGGACTGACAGCAGTGCTTTCACTGAAGAGGTCACGCTTGGAGAGCTGCCTGCTGCCAACACGCAGACATCTCTTAAGAAACGTTGTATATTTTTCAACAGAGCCTGATAACACGGGGCTGAAAAGAGCCTTTTAGATACTTTTCAAGTGATTCTTTGAAGCGCTGTTCATGGGCATGGCATTTTTTGGTGGGAGACATTTGGGCTGAATTCCTCATTACTGCATGACAGGGACACCTGCTGGGAGAGGAAAGAAAACAACTGAACTGCACTTGGAGAGCTGAGGCCATACGGCAAGAGGAGAGCTCAGTGGCAGAGCTTGGGTTTCACTCCTCAGAGAAATTTCCAGAAATGACAACAGGGAATAAAACAGAAATAACAAAAAGCGTTTCTCTTGCGCACTGTTGAATGCATGCAGCGGTGTGTCCACAGATGATTGGACATGATAGAAACAGCTGGAAGTCAGTGAACTCTATAGGTACGGTGGATGGAGATTTTTATTGCCGTTTTGATGAAGGAAGTTCACAAAGTTTTGTGAGGAACTTTTTTTTTTTTTCCTGTTTTGCAGTTTTATGAAAGTGTTGTGTGTTTTGGAATGACAAGGATGTGTGCGTGTGTGTGTGTATCTGAGGAGGGCCTTTGGGCTGTGTGAGTGGGCCGGGCCTCCACGCATACACACACACACACACACACACACATACACACGTACACGGGATCAGAGGCAGAGCGGCTCTCACCCCTGCCTCCCTTTGATCTGTGTCCCCAGGCCTGCCTGCCCGCGCCGCGCTGCACCGTACCACGCACGCTGACACCATGCTCACCAGCGACTCCCCACAACTGTCTGAGAGAGATAAGCCAGGGGAGACTCCAAACTGTGCTGCTGCTCTTCCATTAGCTAGCGCAGACGCTTCTTTTAAAAACGGGATGAATTATTTTTAAGAAGCAAGCTCTGCTGTTGCCAAAAAAAAAAAAAAAAAATGGAGAGGGGAAAATGTACGGAACAATCTGGAGCTCTGGCTTCATTCCGCCTCCCTCCCTGACTTCTAACAAGACATTCTGCACCTGAATACCAATGAGAGGGGGAGATTCATGTAGTCCCCCACATTATTAAAACTTGGGCATTAAGCCTCTCACCGGGCACTGTGTCAGCTGGCAGGCTCCACTGACAACAAATCAAAGGGGATGAGCACATAGCCTGCATTCATAGCTCAGCCACTCGCAGTGCAAGAGGGGGAATACATACTGGTTAATTAGAACTCCCATTAAAACAAATACTGTTTCAATTTGGCAAGTATAAAAAAAGATGTAAGAGGCTTTCAGAAAAAAGAGACCTGCTGTTGGCAGCTGCCAAGAAAATCCAGGGACTGTAAATCATATCCACTGGCTATACTGTTTCTGAACAGATTATTAGTGTTTGCTGTTGTTTTGCGACACTTTTGAACTCTGAGGAAAGATTCTCCATCTGTGACACCAGAATTGAACCTCCGCACCCGCCGCGGCTGTCTCCTCGCGTCGCGCCGTCCTCCATATGATCCCGTGTCGTGGTTTGTTCCTGCAGTTTTTGCAGACAGTCGTGAGGTTCACGCGCAGCTTTTACAAGTATGATGTCATTTAACAGCACTTTTTTTTTTTTTTGCAGTCTAAACTCGGAGCCGCTTGCACCACTTGTAGAGCGCATCACGGTGACAGCTGCTGCTTCACAGGCAGACCTCATTTGCAAGTAGCTGAGACAGTGCTACAGTTTCCCTATCCGTCTGTACACCTGAGCCATGTGTTGCTATAGCTGCAGCTCTTAAGGTCTCTTGAGCACCCGGCTGAAGCCATTTTCCTTTTCATTCCAAAATATTTTTGGTCGGAGCTTTGTGTATTCATCATCTATTTTTCACCTACCAACCTTCCTTCCCTCCATTTGGCTTTTTATCATCCCATGATGCCTTGCCAATAGTGCTTTGCTCTCTCTCTCTCTCCCTCCCTCTCTCTCTCTCTCTCTCTCTCTCTCTCTCTCCCTCTCCCCACCTTCCTCTCTTGCTCCAACTCTCTCCCCTGGAGAGGCAGCTCTTCTCCCTACGCCCAGATGAAAGGCTACGGCGGACAATAAAAATGCTATTTAAATGCAAGGGTGTTTGTGTGCGGGTGAGAGATATTTCCTGCTGAAAGTGAGCTGCTGCATCCTGATAAATAGTAAATATAAGGGAATGTGATTTACATTTATCTTGCAGAGGCAGCCAATATGAATTTCAGTAAATCCTAGAAGATGGGGATTTAAGGAGGAAAATGACTGAGACCGATTCACATGCTGTGTGTCCCACGCAGCTGAAATGCCTATAAGGTGGAGAGTGGTACTGCCTTTATTAAAGTATAGGCACAGACATCGATCCTATCTAAACTACCTATTACACACAGGCATACAGTGTGTCACATGCTCATCTATGGAGATTTACTGCCTCATACACACACAATTTGAAGGTGACTTGCCTTGAAATAACAATAATAATAATGATAATAATAATAACAATAATAATAATGATAATAATAATAACTGTAATAACAATAATAAAAATGATAATAATAAAGCTACTTGTAGTAGTAATAGTAGGCTGCTGGGCAGGTGAAGTGTCGGTGGGACATACGCTGGGTGACCTATCTCTACGGGCCAAGGGTCAGGGTGCAGAGGGTTATGGGATGGCTGGGGAACAGAGGGCTGGTCTGCTGTGAACCTGCCCTGCTAGCCGGAGGTTTGGGATGTTGTCGAGCTGCATGTGGTTCCCGTTAGTTCCAGATGCCACTCTGACAGGTGCATAGCTGTGATTAATACTCTCTCTGACTTTTTTTCTCTTCTCACCCACGTTTTCTCATCCTGCCCCCCCCCCCACACACACCTCCTCTCTGTCTCTCCCTGCATGTCCCTCACTGGCTCCTGACTTTACTCCACTTACCCTCTCGTTCGCTGCCGCCTCACACTCGTGACCCGTGTACAAAGTTTATCCAACTGACAGTTTTCTTAGCCCCTGTGAAAAAAACTAAACTAAACTAAAAAAGCCCAACAAAAAAAAGGAAAAAGAAAATATGAGTATCTGCTTCCAGCACGCATCATTTCATGTGTATCTTCCCCTCTCTCCTTTTCTTCCTCCTGACAATAAGATGAGAATATGGGAGGTGGTTGGGTCCTCAGCTGGTTGTCTCATGCAGCAGCTCTCCCTACTCAGTCTCCAGCTGAGAGCTATTTCACTATTTATTTACATGTAATTATGGCTATGAGGTGCAGATATTAACACTGTCAAGAACAATTTGACCTGACATTTTTCACTAGACCTGGCCCCTGCTGTTTTTAGCAAACAACCCCCTCCCCTCTCCTCCTCCTCCTCCTCCTCCTCCTCCTCCCCGTCCTCCCCCTTTTTTCCTCCTCCTCTCCCTCGATCCGCCTCGCTTTCCTCCTGGAGCTGCTCCCTCAGACACACACAGGCCCTGCCTCCGCTGAAACCACTCTCCTGGAATCAGAAAATCTGCCGTTTAATTTAGAAGAGGCGTTGGTGCAAGGTGCAGAGAGTTGAAGTCTGTGTGTGTGTGTGTGTGTGTGTGTGTGTGCGCGCGTGCGTGCGTGCATGTGCGTCTGTGTGTGCGCTTTGAAGGGGGCCTCTCTTGTTCCCAGTGGCTGAATCCATCCCATAGTTACTCAAGCATATCACTAGCAGAGAATAGAGGATTGCTCCCCACACGTTCTCCAATTGCAGTCCAATAGACGGCATATTAACCTCTGGTTAGTGCAGGGCCAAGTTTATGGCTTATACTGTGGGGTGTTTAGGAGGGAGGGGGAGATCTTCTCCCAGCTTGTGCAGCTGTGCTTTCTTCAACACTGAGGCTAGCACCGGCTAGAGGGGGCTAGTGTGGATTTAGCTTAATGAAAACTTGCACGGAGAAGATGTGGATAAGGCTGAAAATAGATTTGATATTTGTTTTATTCTTCCCTTTGAATGGCTGAGCAGGGAGAGAGGAGACACAGGGGAGAGGGGACACAGGCGCAGGACAGCTAACATGTTGTGAGGAGTGACAGCTTGTTCCAGTGCCCGCTAATCGTCCTCATCTGTGCCTGACTTGTCAATGCCCAGATTCTGTCAGTGCCAATCAGCCTCTTAATTGAACACAATTAGCACCCCACCCCACCACCACCACACACACCACATTCTTCAAAGGCCCATCTCTCTCCCTCCAGCATCAACCGCCCCTCCCCACCCCTCTTCTTCTTCTTCTACCTCTCATTCTGCTTCTGTCTCTTCATCCTCGTGGTTGGAAGACACTTTTCAGTTTTTATTAATGTGCCGCAGCCAATTAACGCAGTGGCATGCAGGCCAGAGCCCGTCATCTGCTGCCTGCCACCGTCCCCGGCTGTCTGCCGCGGCCCCACGCCACCCCTCGCGCCACCTCCCTCCGTGACCAAAACGCTTTAATTCAATTTATGCAATCACTGTTATTTTTAAATAGTCATTTTGTCTGCTCAGATGAGGGGCCTTACTGCCTGCTGGGCCGGCCCTCTCATGTGAGGGATGGGGGGAAGGGTGGGACGTTGTGGGAGCAGGAGTCGACTGACTTGGAGAGGGGCGAGGAGGGGAGGGGGGGGGCCCTGATATTTTCATTTGTTATTTACCGCTTTCATCCGTGTTTTAGACCAGGTTATTAGGTGTAAACAAGGATTTGTGCTTATGAAAAACACATTTTTATGTAACAAGCATCGATGGATTTGCGCTTCATATATATTTTTAAGAGGGTGTACCTTTAATTTTTTTTTTTTGGTTTCTCTCAAAGTCAGACTCTTTCCAGTCTCTGGATCTGTGTGACTCCTGGGTCACAGAATTAAACAGCATTCTCTTCCTGTAATCACCCCCTCAGGACTGGCCTTCAAATATTGATCTGAAATTCAGTGCCATCACTGTGGATCTTTAATCACTCTCTGCTGAGGCGGGTATCAGCCAGGCAGATCTGCTAAGGTGCAAGATGCCACTCTGCACCACTCAGATAACTTACAGACATTTGGAGTGCTCATTTTTTTCCCCGTCTGCCCCGGTGACCTCTGCCTAACTTAAAGGTACATCTTGGGGGCATTTTGATTTGGGCAGAACGGGGAGCTATCGGTGACAGAGGAACTAATCCAGTCTTGCGCAGATTAAGAGTATTTGTGGAGTGGGGTGTGTTGGCGCTGGCGCCGGGAATGGAACAGAAGGGGCTCCTATCAGCTCTCCAGGCAGGCTAGCCCTCAGGCCAGTGCAGTCCTACAGGAGTCTTTGTACTTCCCAAAGCCTCCACTTCTCCTCTCACTCAGTCTATATCACTTTCTCCTGCTGCCCCCCCCCCCCCCCTTCAACCTCTTTCTATAGGCTCTCATATTTTCACTGCTGTGTTTCCTCTCTTCCCTTTTGTCAGTTTGTGTTGTTTCAGTCCAACACAGTTCCATGAGTCCATGTACCCGGTTGTTATCGTCACTTGCTTGAATGGGGGACAAACAGTTGCAGTGTTGGTTCGCACATCTGAGACACGTCAGGTCCATATTGCAAAGTATAAAAAGACATGAGTGCTGCACATTTCAGAATTACACAAAATATTAGAATAAAATAATTCAAGCCTATAATTTCAACAATAAAAAAAGAAAACGCTGTTCTTGTGGCACATCTGCATCCTTTTTCTTTACTGACTTTGTTCCCCTTCTTTTTGTTTGTTTTGGGTGTTTTTTATTTCTTGTCTCAGTCTTGCAGGGTTTCTCTCAGCTCTGTGTCTGTCTCATTGTTTTATTCTGGAAGGAAAACCAACAAAGAACAAACTCGTCAAACATTGGTGCAGACAAAAAAAAATGTAATTTGACTGTTGAAGAAATTAGGGAGGTATGAAAGGGCCCCTTTTTGTGTCTCAAGTGCACTATTTATTTATCTGAAAGGATGCACATTGTATCAATTTACACTTCCCCATTCACTTCGCCACAGGCTGGAGGGCTCAGAAGTTGAGAGAATTAATTACTTTTTTATTATTATTTATAAAGTAATCTATCTGTAGAGAAGGAGCGGAAAAAAGGAGAGGGAGAGGGTGAGGGGAGGGGTGTGTGAGAGAGGCAGGGAACGCCCTGGAGCATTGTCCTTTAAACTGGGTCCTGGCTCACATTATCTCCCAAACCAGCACTCACACAACGTCAAACAACAAACGAACTCTGGGCTGCTGAGGACGCCGTATGCAGGGAGAGAAAGGGAGGTGGTGAGGGGCACGGGGGGAGGAGAGAGAGAGAGAGAGAGATGGAGAGACACAGGGATGAAGTGCTTCCTTTCCTATATTAGGAAACATTGTGGTTAAGTTTTCTCTCTCTCTCTATGCTCTAAAATTTTACACCAAATTAAACTCCACAAGTGTTGGTTAATGTGTGTGTGTGTGTGTGTGTGTGTGTGTGTGTGTGTGTGTGTACTGAGATGTGTAATTTAATGAGACCGAGCCACATCCTGGTGCACAAGATCTCAGCAATAACCCAGTCGATCCAAAATCACATCATCAGCATCGACATGTTTAGCTCTGTGGATTTTAAATGTTTAGAAAAGTAGGAAAAAGCTCTTTATTTCTGAATATATTGGCTGAGAGTGTGTGTGTATGTGTATGTGTATGTGTATGTGTGTGTGTGGGGAGGGGGGGGGTTTAACCCACACCACCAGCAGGAATAATACACTTCATGCCAGAATTTTATATCTATAAAGTTTTGTTTTACATAGTGCGCATTAAGCGGCGGTATCCAGCAGCAAATGTTTTTTACGAGCAAATGTGACTAAAGTAATGTGACTAAGCTAAAGTAACACTCGAATGTGAGCTGAAGGGACTTTTACGGCGACATCAAAGTAGCAATTAAAACTGACCCAAGGAAAACATAAGAGACGTGCTCTGAAGAAGCAGAGGGACGGATCTGAGTCGTGTTCAGAGGCTGAATGACTCACGCTCAGGTCCGACCTGACGTCTGATAGATGAGTTCACGTCTCTCTCTACATTCATCAGCGATCAGCGATGGGAGTCAGATATTTGTCTAACAGCGTGAGCAAAAAGCTAAAAGCAAACAAAAAGCTGAGGACTCCTGAAGAGCTTATCCCTCTTCCCTGTGGGAAACCTTCAATCATTAAGCTGGATGCTCTTCTTCTCCCTTCTCCTCCTCCTCCTCTTCTTCTTTTTAATGATAGCCCCATCCCCACAGATGACAACACTTGTCAGACTCACAAGTGGCCCATCCGTTCTCTAATTCACTAAAATAGCAAAACTGCAACCACGTCCACGATAAGAAGTCATTTTCTTTTGAAGAACTTTCACGAGCATGAAGAATAATCGAGCCGATTGTCGGCCATTCTGTTTCATGAGGAAGCGATGTAATCGAGCTTCAATTAACCAATGACTAAAATGGACTGTTGCCCTCCAGCTGTCTCTCTCAGGACACTTAACAAGCCCCCACCCTCCCCCCACCCACTACTCACTCACTCACTCACTCACTCTCTGCCAATGCAAAACCACCAGGACTCGCTCTCCTGGTCTTCAGAGTGAGCAGCTCGGCTCCATATGGGAGGGAGCATCACATGTGTCCGGCATGAAGAGGGCCATGAATCTCCCTCTTATGGATATATGTCACATGCTCCGTCTGCAGATGTGGAGGGGACGATGGGGGTTTCCATACTGATAGAATTAACATGTGGAAATGACTAACCAGCCTTTATGTTTCTGATGTGATTCGAGTGCTTCGAATTTCCTGGGAGGCCGTTTTTCTAAAGATATGATTAATTTGCAGAATATGGTTGATTTTCCCTCTGCGGGATATTCCTGGCGCAGTGCATCATTTGTGCACTGTTTGGCTCGCCCCTGCCTATATGGTTGTGTCATGTGTGTGTGTGTGTGTGTATGGGTGTGTGTGTGCATGCATGCAAACATATGTCTGCATGTGCATCACCCCTGTGTAACCACCTCCATGATGGGCTAATTGGTTTAGCAGCCAAGGGGCCAAAGGCCAGTGCAGCATAGCGAAACTCAACATGAACCTGATGTTGAAAGGAAGGTTTCCCCGCAATAGGAGGGAAGCATGTGTGGGACAATTCTCTTTTTACCACCCCCTCCCACACACACACACACACACACACACACGCCACTTTCCCTTTTTCACTTAAAGAAACTTGCAGCATAAGAAAACAAAATTGCTGCCAGTGTTTGCGGCCGCTGCGCTGCAGACTGAGGTAGCACTGGAGGTAATCTCTTCCATTTTACCATACTTTGAGACCTTCTTCTGACGAGTGTCACATGCTATTACATTAATCTAGAATATTGAATTGGAAGCTTTTATGCACTATGAATAATATACACACTGTAATATGGAGGCGAGCCCCAACCTGCAGTATCAGCGGGCCCCTCAGTGAGGTTTGTGGAGCCTACTTTGTGTGGGGATCTGAGGGGATCATTTACCAGTTCCAACTCCATTACTATTCATGAGATGGGTAGGCTAGGGGCGAGGGATTAGGGACTCCCTTGGTGCTTGTTGTGCTGTAGGCTCAGGCTCAGGCCTCAGGCTCCGGGACAGGGGCTGTCTGGCATGGATGGTGGGTCTATTATCACCCTGGGACCCTTCTGTCCCACAGCAGAACACTTACTGGCAGCGCCAGCTAATGGAAACAGTCTCTCTTGTTCCCTTTCTCCTTTTTTTTTTTTAACCTCATCGCCCTCCTTGTATCCTTTACCCTGCTCTTTAAAAAAAAAAAAAAAAAAAAATGGGGGCAAGTTTTTCCCCTTTTCCCTATTTCAAAGTTGAAATGGTGTATTTCTATCCTGCATCTTTACCGTGAAGTGCCAGGATAGCTCTATATTTGCAGGGAAAAAAGTACTTTCCCTCTACTCTGTCAATGCTTTGATCCTCAATTTTCCAAATTTCTAACATCCTCCGTCCCCCCCGTTCCCCCTCTTTCCCCTTCTCCCCCCCCCCCCAGGTGATGAGCATCCTGAGTAACCCCAGCGCCGTACCCTCCCAGCCCCAGCACGACTTTTCCATTTCCCCCCTGCACGGCAGCCTGGAGAGCTCCAACCCCATCTCGGCCAGCTGCAGCCAGCGCTCCGACACCATCAAGGGCGTGGACAGCCTGGCTTCCTCCCAGTCCTACTGCCCCCCCACCTACAGCGCCACCAGCTACAGCGTTGACCCCGTCACCG
The DNA here is from genome assembly GCF_045865225.1 of Trachurus japonicus. NCBI lineage: Eukaryota > Metazoa > Chordata > Actinopteri > Carangiformes > Carangidae > Trachurus > Trachurus japonicus. The sequence continues at coordinate 31,910,937 of NC_140911.1, forward strand.
CGGGCTACCAGTACAGCCAGTACGGCCAGAGTGAGTAAAAACGCCGTGCCATTAACACAACTTAACACAAAACTGAGCGCTCTTGTCTTTTTTTTTTCCCAGTGAGAGTGAGAGTCGTTTGTCTCCATCCTCCTTTTAAGTTTACTGACTTTTTTTTTTTTTAAAAAGCCTGTGAAGTGATGCCTCGCTCCCGGGCAAGAGAGCCTCCTGACCTTTGCACCCTGGTTAGTGGAGGCAGACACGTGCTCTTGATAAAGACCCCCCGCCCCCCTTCCCCAACACACCACCCACTCACCCCACCACCAACACCACCAGCGTCCTCCTAGAGAGCTGCCTCCTCGGTCACACCCCACTCCACTTGGATGGGTAAGAGGAGAGGGCCACTTCAAAGAGCGGCACACCCTCAGGGGCCACAGTGTCCTCTTGCCCACCTCTCTTTTTCCCCTTCTTTCTCTCGTCTCCATCACACACACACACACAAACGCTCACACCCTCAGGGCAGGAAAGAGTTTGCTTTATTAGATTAGCATAATTGACTGATGCTGTCACAGCCATTCATGAGGTAAAATGAAGCACACTTCCCCAACGAGCCGGCCAGCCAGCGCCGAGCTGCAGCCACATTTGTGAGCGTTTAAACACAGGTTCTAGTGGTGATCTGGTGTGTTGCGCATCTGCTGCTTCCCTCTCTCTCTCTCTTTGTTTTTTTTTTTATGTGTTTGTGTCGTGGTGCATGGATGCACGTGAGCGCGTGCCGATCCGTCACGTTTTTTTTTTTTTTTTCCCGCGTGTGCGCACCAGCGTTTTTTGTCAGCAGCACCAAACTGACGGCAGCGCGGATGTGAGCTGATGTGAGGTTAATTAAGACGGTGATTGAGCACAGTGGATGGGTAATGAATGGAGGAGAGAGGAGAGAGCTGCTGTCTGAGGAGGAAAATGATCGGCCATGTGGAGTGTGGAGGGCATGAAATCAGAGATGCCAAGTGTAATGAAGACTGGCACACAGAACACACACGGGGACCCAGTCTGAGTGACAGCACGGAGACTTTACCAGGACGCACATGCTCGGTGCCAGCAGCGTGCCAACCTCAGACAAGGGGACAGGGGAGGGGTTTGTTTTTATCTTTCACTCTCTTCTCTGTGAATTGTTTTTCATTTGACTCACCGGCTTCTGCCACAACTTATTTCAACCTTAATCAGAGGAGTGAAACGAGAGTGAATAGGACATATGTCTGAGGAATCTACCACCTGTCTGACTTGTCTTTGTTTTTTTTTCTTCCTCCTCCTCCTTCTTCTTCTTCTTCTCCTGTCTTCTTGTTCCACACAGCTGCCGTAGACTACCTAGCTAAGAATGTGAGCTTGTCCACCCAGAGGAGGATGAAGCTTGGGGACCACTCGGCCGTGCTGGGGCTCCTGCAGGTGGAGACGGGACAGGCCTACTGAAGCCCCCCCGCCGCCTGCCCGCGTGCTCCCCCAGCGGGACGACACACCTCTCCTCCTCCGCTCCTCTGCCACCCACTTCCTCCATGCTCCATCAAAGTCTGGACTCCAAAACTCCAGCTTCAGCCTCTCTCTCTCTCCGCCGCTGCCGGATCCGCAGCCCAGCCGTGACATCAGCGCACAGACGCGCGGCCTCGCCGTGCTCCCGGAGGAAAAAGTGACGCTTGCCGGTGTGACAAGGCTCTACTGGGAACGGAACTAAACTTTCCACACCATCGTCAACCACCAGGCGGCTCTGCACCCTCTCTCTTCTCAAACTCTGGGCACCCCGCTCTGCCTGCTCCTTGTACTCGTACCCCCCTTTGCCCCCCAAACCCCTGTTTTGTTTTTTGCTCAGAGGGCCAGACGGGACCCCAGACTACCCAAGAACAGTTGGCTGCCTTGGGCCAGGTTCCTGTTTGTCATGGCTGCAGTCCAGCACACATCTAGAGCCATCAACAACATGTACTTTGACCTTGCTGTTCATAGTAGTTAACAAAAGCCAATATCATTTGAGCGACTCTTATTCTTGTTCCTTTTTGATATTGTTAAGATTATTGTTGCTGTTATATGATTATGGTTAATGTGATTTATGTTGTTCTTTGATTCCATTCGTATCTCTTTTTCTCTGTTAGATGTTGGTGTGTAAAACACAGTGGATGACTGGGACGGTTTTTTCGGGAGTGAGTGTCTGTTGCGTGTGCATGTTTGCGTGTCGGCACAGTCTCACAAGAGAGGATGATTGTTTTCCAAGCTGCTGTTCCTCTGCCTGTTCCCCAAGCTCTAATGTTCGTGAGCGATTTGACCTTCCCACTTTCATATTCATCTTGACATTCCTAAAGAACTTGGCCACTCTGTGGGAAGTCTGGCTGGATGGATTCTGCAGGGAATTAAAGCAGCGTTTTGGCGGCCAATAGCTTTCCCCTTCTAACCTCCATCCCATCCTTAGCCGCGGTCCATGGGGAGGGGGGCATTGTTTGCAAAAACAGGATTTGGGAAATTAATGTATTTTGTTTAGAAATATGGACCTTGCCAAGGAGGGCTAACTCAATCCCCCCACACACACCCCCCGCCTCCTTACTCCTCCCAAATCCCCATTTGCCAGGGAATCCTGTGTGACTTAAACAGTGTAAAGCAGATTAAATCACACAAATATAATGTCAAAGCTAATTCACAGTGACCCTTCCCATTACCAGCCAGTATTTCTGTTTTTATAGACTAATTAGCACATTCTGTAAATGCACCTTCAGTCAGTTTCCACTTTCCAACTAAATAAGCATTCCTGCAAAACATTCCACAGGCTCCGTTTACGAATATAAGCATTCCAGCGCTTTCTGTTATGAGATTAAAAAGCACACAAGCTGTGCCATTCACATGCACTCTGGAAAAATCATATAATCCAGTCAGTTGTGAAAGGGCACAGGTAATACCACTGATTGGCCCCCCTCTCTGGTTTGGACCGGAGCCCCCCACCCCCAATACAACCCCCCACTAATCCTCCACCTTGACGTACTCACTGAAATGTACAAAAAAAAAAAGAAGAAAAAGACGAAAAAAATTTAAAGAATAGTGAATATGAGACATTTGTGTAGCACTCATAGTTGACTTGACACGATCCTGGACCAGCTGTTTCCCCCTTGAGATGCGTGTGTTTTTTTTGTTTTTTTTTTCCCATTGGCATCAGTGTGATATTGATGATGTACACAGAATCGTTAACTTAATCTCGAGACAGAATTTGGTCCTTTAGTCGCCTTTTAAAAACTGAAAACTGTAAAGTAGCTGGAGCAGATGTGTGTATCGTTTGTTTATAAAAGAGTATGTTTTATACTAAAACAGAACTATGTTGAGTGGTAGTAAGCAAGGGATCTGTGGAAGTAAATGTTTGATTTGAGTTTCCTTAACTGGCTTGTTTCTTTCTTCTGTTTTTTTTTTTTGTTTTTTTTTGTTTTTTTTAATTGTATTTAATTGGTTTAACCTGTTTTGACCAAAAGGTTGGTTCGTCTTGGGCCCGGGTTAGAATGAATTTGTATAAATTAGTTTTAAAAAATATATAAATTCCATTAAAAATGTTGAAATTAATATTGTATAAAAGAGGATCAAACTGAGCTGAATGGAAAAGTGGAAGCTTGGTGACACAGACAGACTCCCTGGACCACGGGACCACTGTAACATTTGAACAGCTGGCTGGAGGTCGGAGCATCTGGAGGGTGTGTTTGACCACCTGATCGATCTCAGATCACAGACTGATCATTAGTGCTGACCGGACTGGACTGGACCATGGACCTCACACACCTGAACTCCTGAGCCTTCAAGTGTGGGGCTTGGGCTCAGTGTGACAATGATGATGATGATGATGATGATGATGATGATGACGAAGCTGGTGAAGACAGCCTCTCTGCTCTGGGAAAACTGAACCGAGTCTCGTTTGATTTGTGGACCAATAGGACTCCAGGAGGAAAAAGTCAAAGCAACGTTGACTCCGCACTGAATCGCAGCAGCAGCAGCAGCAGCAGCAGCTCCAACTGCTCCGCTTAGACGCCTCACTCGTGTATATTTTAAAAAGGAAGAATTTTAGAATCGTCTTTAGTGTATCAAACCCATTTCTAACACTTGCGTCAATAAACATTTGGATATTTAAAGCATACAACTCCTTACCCCCCCCCTCCCGTCTGTTTGACCCCTTAACCTGTTTAGTTGCTTTCTGACACCTGTGCTTTGCTTTAGTCCTTTTTCTGTTCCGCATGTGTGTATATTATCATGGTATAATTTATTCTGCTGTATGAAGTATTAGAATAGTGGGAAACTTGTATTGGTATTTACTACCTTCAGCCTGTTGGTGTGTTTACTGTAACACTGGCGTAACTGTTATCAATTAAAGATCCAAAACTGATTTCTGACATTTGTCTCTTTTATTTATTTTGTTGCATGTTTGTCTGTTTTTATGTTTTGCATGTTTTTAACACTTGTCTGTGTGAACTCGTCTCTGTTACTACGTGTGTGTTTGTGTGTGAAGTGCTGAATTAATCAGTGGCTATTTCAATCACTGAGGAACTGTTCAGGTTAATCATCTGGTTCCAGCTTCTCAGATCTAAGATTTGTTTCCTTTCCACTGTTTTATGTCGTTTTGAATTGAATATATGAGTCTGTCAGTCATTACCCTGGTCTGTGGGAAACTATGATAAATTAAAGGTATTTTCTGACATGTAATAGAGTAAAGTTGTAATAATTAATACAAAAAAAAAACAGCCACTTACCTCATATTGAAATGAATTGTTAGTGTGAAGTTTATGAGCTCACCTGTGCACATGTGCATAAGCGTATGCGCATTGTCTCCTCCCTGTGTGTTGTTGAAGTACATTAGAGGAGGCAGCGGGCCACCAGCGCCTGTTCCAGAGCTGTTGATGTGATTAGGGAGTGATGAGAGCTCAGACATCCCAGACTCAGAGACACAGACTGAGAGTGTGTCTGTGCGTCTGTTTGCAGCTGTAGGAAGTCATTCATTCTGCCCGCTGACCAGCAGCGCTCCCCTCTCTCCTTCTCCGGCTGCTGGCCGGGGAATGTTGTCTGCAAATCTCTGTGGTATGGTGTGAATGCAGGGGAACGAACCAGTGTGGTACGGAAGCATCCGTTGTGCTTTATGTTACCCCGTCAGAACACTGGAGCTCATTCAGTTTTTTTTTTTGTTTTTTTTTAACCCTCAGCACCGTTGGAGGTATGTCAAACACGTCTTAGGTATGTTCATTCAGTCCTCACTGCCTCTAAACACATTTTAAACATGTCTGCACTCACTGCAGCTATAAAATGTCTATACATAATCTGGTGTAAATGAGCAAATGATGCCAAGCTGAGCTGTGAGAGATGTATTTATATTTTATATACTAGCAAATAATAACCAATACTTTACTGTTCATTTGCAATTAAATGAAACTAATTAAAGGCATCACTAATCACAATTATTAACATCATTAACATCGAATTGTATTAGGAGATAAATTTGATGCTAAATAAAGTAAGTACTGATCTGAATAAACTTCTATTCAGGCTGCGTTATCATGAGGTAACTATCATTCATATCTCATACTTTGTTCAAAATTGGAGAGATTTAAACAGCTCAGTATAAATAGACGCGGGATATTTAGTATTCCCTTTAGATTTACAGATTCAGATCAACTACAAACTGTGGTGTTATCATGTTATATCATCATCAAGGCTCGGTTTAATTTGATGCAAATGGAAAAAATACTCTTCAGTGTCTAATTACAACACACACACACGTGTGTTTTAATGGGGTGGGTGGTGGAGGTGCATGTCAATGAGGCAGGAATATGGTCAATTATCTGACAGCTATATGAGGTGAGCCTGAGGAGACTGAGGGATTTCAGTGCATCCTCTCCACATATTTAATATTGCATTGTTAGGTGTCTTTCTGCCTGCCATGTGTCATCCCTCATATACTCCTCTAAAAGTTTGTGTTCTGGTTGTCCATATTAGACCTTGGCATGTGCCATGGTTGTCCCCTTTGCTCCGGCTTGTCTCCTGAGGTGCCGGCCCAGGAGTTTTGTCTCCCTGCGGTCTGCTGTCACTCAGACTGGACAAGGTGGCAGCTCAGGCAGCGCTGTGTGGGAGAGCTTTGTGACACTTCCCTCATCTCCTCCTTTGATCCCCTAATTGATTGACTACAGGAACAGAGGATAAACAGAGCCCACAAGAGCCGATTCCACTCGCCTCTCTGGAGTGGTTTAGATAAAGTGCAGAGGCCCGAGCTCTCCGGTTCCCTCTCCCTGCTCTCTATATGGACACGCGGCCATTGAAGGTGGCTCTCTGCGCCACGGTAGCTTAGCTGTGGGCTGTGTCCTCAGGCCCGGGGCTTGCGTACTGCCCCTGTGCATAAATGGCTGGCGGTAATGGGTTTGTTTAGATCACAGGGATGGAAATGAAACTCCTGAGCCTCGCTGTAGAGACCAGGAGGCCCTATCGCTCAGGAGGCAGCGATAGAGAAGTCACAACCTCAGCCTGGTCATACTCACTTTCCCGAATGAGCCATGGAATAGAGGCTGTGATTCAGATCTAATTTGGGACCAGGCTCCTCTCAACCTGACCATGCTGTGATAAATAACTGGCTGCTGAAGAGCCAGGAGAGCCATGAAGGAGAGGAAGAGGGTAGAACACAAACAGGCAGCGAGGGGCCTTCGGAGAGGGAAAAATAGGCCAGGAATATTTCCATTTTAGAGAGCAAACGTGTTTGAAAACATGACTTTAGAATGATTTTGACCAGATATGATAATTATATTCTAATTTTACAAATCTGTCTTCAGAAACTGAGTTCAGAGCCGTGTGCAGGTATGCTAAGAAATGATTAAGAGATGCTCTGGGGGTCTTGGTTTTATTCTTCGAGATTATGTGTCACAGGGAGTAAAAAGCTCCCAGCTGTCGCCATGAAAGCACTTACAGTATAATAATCCCCCAAATCCTGTAATTATGCCAGCATACGCCGTGTACCTGAGCCTCAGCTTTGTGCTCGTCACCTCAAGGATCCCACTGACACAGACGCACAGCTTGGTGTGCATATATCTTCTTCCCAAATGTGTGTTTTGCATAGGAAGTAAATCTTATTTTTAGAACATTTGGGGTATTTTGAATTTCATGGTTCCCCCTCTTAGGTATTATAGATAGATAATCTGTCATGTATAAGTAAAAAGCAGGAGCTCAAATAGGGTATTGTAGTAGCTTAAAGTAAACTCTGTCCCAATTGTGGAATCTTTTACCTATATTGCATTTGATCATTTTGTTTCGTTTAGTTCATAAGAAAAGATTTGACATATTTGTCCAATATTGCAAATTACACATCCATGCACATACACACATAGATTCACACACCAATGCACACCTCCTTTAAAGCAGTTTTTAAATAACGCAAGGAGAAGAGAAAAAAAAAAGTCAGAGTAAAGTTGTAAATCTAAGAAATCGGAGTGAGATAAAAATCACTGTGAAGCCAAGCTTGATTTACATTTAAAATCTGAGCTGTGCTCTCAAACTAATTAATATTAATAACAAAAATGGAAATGAGTGCAGTGGCGGCCCTAAGTGAAGAACAAGCTGGGTGCATTCAGTCAGGAGATTCATATATAAGCCCTTTCTCAGGAGAAGTGGGCTCTAAACAGGCGTGACGGCAGGGCATAGACCGCCATACACAGAGACAATTTTTCTAGATAATAGCCTATCACGCAGGATACAATTTAAATTAAAAAATGCAATTTTCACCTTGAAATGAACAAATGATTACAATTTCTATACAAATTAAGGCATCCAGGCTGTGCCTCAGTACTGTGCCAAGGCCATGAAACCTGACATAATTACCATGAAATACATTTTCAAATATTTGTATTTTGTCCATCGCTTTAAAACATGCCACTCTGCCTTCTGTGGGTTTGTGATCTCACCTTCTGGGGGAAATACATAAAAAAGAGAGAAAATCATCAGAGATGAAAAGCTCTTCAACAGGAGAGATAAAATGTGGAAAAAAACAACCTCCCATACACACAGTAAATCAGCGCAGCTCAGCACAGCGGCCCCCGGAGCTATCTCTAAAAGCCAAATTACTGCTCCTTATCTAAGGAATCATATCTACTAGTTATCTGCTCCTGAGATAGGCTCCTCTCTCTCTCTCTCTTGTGCCTTGTGCTCATCGCCAGAAATGCTATTTATTTGTGATTACAGACACCCTTTGAATAAAAGATGTTTGTGTTTGAGATCCAAAGTTTCGGTAGATTCTGAACTCCTCAGATTCTTCAGAGAGGAGAGTACTGAAGGCAGAACACCTTATTTGGGCAGGGTTGCTAGGGGTGGTCTGCTGCAGAGAGAGGGATGAAAGTGTAGCCGATGGGAAATATGAGACAAGACCTCAAACTTCTCTGACGCTTCATATCACATATGCTTTCGGAGGGGGATTCATACTGAGATGAGGTGTCGAATTGACTTTAAATGCAGAACCTAATGTTTGAAACACATGGAGACAGGAAGTTCTGGCATGTATTCTGCAAGAGAGCTGCCAAAAGCTGCAAAGTTTGGAGTGGGTTTTTTTTTTTTGGAGTTTCTTTACTCGGAGATATGACTGCACTTCGACTGGGAGGAAAAAATATGAAAGTAAAACCGAAAGGTTTCCAGCAAGATAAATGGACGTGTGAATGTGAATGTAAAACGTGACCCCACTGCAAACTAATTAGGTTTCAACATGAGTAGGTATGTTTTCAAAGTGAAAAACAAGATAAGTCCAAATACTGAACATGACCTTGAATAAATGGACACAGATTTTCATTATGATATTCAAATCCATGATCATCACTTCACTTATTCCCACTTCAGTCAAATAAAAGCTCAAACACCGCCCCCAACCCCCCTTAAAAAGATGTCCCATTTCAACATCAGCCGGTTTTAAAGGTTTAGATTTTAAGAATAAACAAAGATTTCTCTTCCTAAATTGAAACACACCAGGATAAAGCAGATCACAGAGTCAAGAGTCTGTGTTTCTACCCTTCTCGCTCCCATTCGTTAACTTATCCATTAACAAAGTCTCAGGGCTCTAACACATACCTTGTTAAGACAGTTCTTTTTTTCTTCTTCCCCCTTTCCATTTTCTTACCTTCCCTCTCTTTCCCTCCATCTGTTAAAGTCTCTCAGCCAGAGAGGCGCACATCAGATTTCAATAGTTGACCTCTTAATGCTGAGGTCAGTGCTGCACCGGCAGCGATTTCACACTCAAGATGAAAGGGAAATGAACACTGAGGATGCTGGGGGTGACACGGGGGCCCTGACCACACCAGCCATTGCCACTCTAACCGCTTCACTGCACCAGGCTGAGCTGTGAGAGGATCCACGGTGGTGGAGGAGGAGGAGAGGAGGAGGAGGAGGCACTGAGATTGAAAGTTTGCCACCTGTACAACAACGGCGGTTGAAGTCGCCCACCTATATGAGACGGACGTGCAGCGACTGGTGACTGAGCTGTGATGCTGCGGCACCAGAGACACAAGTAGTGGTGTGTCCTGCAGCTCTGGATGTGACCGAATCCCCCACCAACCCCCCACCCCCCCACACCCCCACACCCTGACAGGTTTCAGCTTCTTCCACCGATGAGCCTGGTTGGTCTTAAAGGTGTCCTGATGCTGGGTGTCACACTGCCACTGCCTGCCTGGCCCCCGCTACAACGCCTCATTACTGGTGCATTTCTCAGAGGCCATTATTGAATGAACACTGAGACAAGGCCAGCTAGTGAATGGACAGTTTGGTTACACCGCCGTGAGGCTTGAGCTCCTCGGAGTAATGTACCGCTTAAGTACCTGTCAGCTTTATAAAGGAGGGAGTAGACTGTGTAAATGTGTGTGTAAATAGAGTGTCAGATCAGGACCCCAGGGAGCGGAGGTGGGGAGTGTGCATGTGTGTGTGTGCGCGTGAGTGTTCGTGTGTGTGCGTGTGCTCTTTTGTCCACTGACACATATGTGTGTGCATATGAGTGTCACTATAATGATCATTTAACCCTCCTCAGCATTCCCCAGGGCTCCACACGTTCCCCTTTCGACTTCATATTGCTTCAGGCCCCCAGTCCCACCCCCCCATTACCTCCAACCCCCCCTACCCCTTCTCTCTTTCTATCTCTCTCTTTCTCTCTCTCTCTCTCTCTGCCTCCTCTGTCTGCTCCTCACGGCTGGGCACAGTTGGGGAGCAGCTCCTTATTCATTCATGAGAGAAGCACCGGATAAATAAAAAGGTTCATTACTGTGCTAAAGTGTTACTAATGACATGTACCTGCCACTGAGCACCTCCGAAAATCTAATGTGACACACTAGAATGGAAAATCTATTCTGCCGCACCGAGGCCTCCAATGGCGCCAGCACATACTCTATGGAAATTTCTCTCCGCTTGCCCTCCAATTGTGTCTCTCTAAAACCCAATATTTACAATCCCATAGCCATTATGTCCTACTACGCCCTCTGCGCCTGCTGTTGCGACCTCCATATTAGCTGAAAATTGGACTTTGCAAACTTAGCAGGGGAGAAGAGACTCTTCTCGTAGATGAGAGGGGGCAGCACCAGGGAGCTCAGCGTGAGGCCCACGGTGCCTCTCAACTCCCTGCTGCCCCAAACTTAAACTGACAACACCCCCCCACCCCCCAAATGACAAACAAAAATACAGAAAAAAGTCCCATCCACTGCAGCCTGCGATGCTGCAATGTAAAATCATATGCTCATATAAAAATAAAATGCAAATAAAACACTAACACACACAAAATAAAAAATGTACTTGCTGTGTCGTTCACTTTTACCATTAGAATGCCACTTGGTCACGTAGCTGCTGCCACGGGATTAGAGGCATTGAAAACAAGCACTTAAGTAATGAAGAATGCTTTTTGGTTTAAAAGAGCCGGACGGGGTTTACTTGAGAGGAAGAGGAGAGGATGAAGGAGTTTCTATAGCTCCCACAGTTACAGCTCTTAATGTGTTTGATGACCCACTCCAGCACCGCTGCTGTTCAAAGTCACCTACAACTTCTCTGAACTCTTTTTACCTGTTTCAGTCACAAGGACAAATAGTTCACACTAACAGTGACATATGGTGATTGATTTTTTTTTTTTTGTGCTCTAATTGTATTTTATACATTTTAATGAAGAGTAAAGTCTGCTGAGTGGATGGGATTGGACATACACAACCTTCACTGTGAGTTCAATGTGTAAAATGTTTAGATTAGATTATACAGAGAAGACAAAAGTCTAATTATGAAATAGACCTACATAACAATTTTAGTTATGTATAACAAACCAGAGGAAGGTCCAGCACTGAGGCACTGCAAAATATGAGATGTTCATTGCAAATTAGAAAGTGTTCTGGATTTTTTGTTGGATTTCTTAATAGTTCTTTGTCGGTATTGTGTTAACAATGAAGCTGCTGCTATATCCAAAAAGTCCAACTGCAAACTAAGGAGACTGTGAGAGCATTTCATGTTAATTATTGTAAATTCCTTTGTAACATTTTTTTTTTTACAAAGCATAGCCAGTTTGTAATGTGACAAAATATGTTGGTGTAATAAAAATATGGGTAATAGATTATTTGACACCTATCTCTATAACGCAGTATAACCATACTTATAATGAGTTAATGCAGTTTATAAACGTGTATAACTATCATTATAAACACTCATAATTATCAACAATAAGCATAACACACATAACACACATCATAGGGCATTTTATAATGGCTTATAATTATTATAATAGAGTTATAAAGTTCTATATTGTGTTATGCTTATTGTTATAAAGCCTTATTATAATTTATGAATGTTTATAATGATAGTTATACAGGTTTATAAGACAATTGTAACACATTATAACTATATTTATAATGCATTATCGATGTGGGCATTGTCAGCGAGTTACTAACAATCATAACGTATTATAATACCTGACCTAATAAGTCATGATAAAATGATTTATAGTGTGTTATGATTATTGTTATAAAGCATTATGATAATTTATGAGTGTTTATAACTATAGTTATACAGCTATATAATGCATTATAGAGATCGGCATCAAATAAAGTGCTGCCAAAATATGTAATAAAGTTAAAAAATAAAAAAGAGAGGGAAAAATATGCTGACAGCCAATAGTGAGGCTGTGTTTTACACATGTGTGCAGGTGCCCCAGGTGCATTTAAGTTCTCCCAGATTTGGCTCCTTCCATGGTTCCTCTTGTGCAAACCTAAAATTACGTTACAGTTTGCCCATAACATTTCTCAAAATAAAGTATCACCTGAATTCACTGTGTTTCTCCAACATCACTCAGCTCTTGCAGCTGCTCTGTCTTCTCGTCTATCAAAGAATTTAGCCCGTCCTCAGGAGCTTTACAGAAGCGTGGGTGTCAGTCAGCTGTGGGTTTCTGTTGAAACCAGCTGTGGTTGTTGTCCTCCCCTCCTGAGAAAAGACTTGTTGCATCTTTAAGAGCTCACTATCTAATTGAATCATGGCCTCCATCAGTGTCTCTGCAGAGTCTTAAATGACTGTTTGCTCGACATGTCTGCCCATTTCCACTGATTAATTCATATGAAGCCAAACGAAATGTTCTGCCTTGTTTGTCACGTTACATCCAAGCCCTGCAGACTCTCCCCTATCAGGATGAATGTCTCTAGACTGGAGAGAGAAATAAAACAAAACAATGAAATATAGAAAGTAGAAAATTCACATAAATAATAATGTCATCCAGATTTATATCCAGGATGCAGAGTAATACATTTCCCTGCATTTAGTGAGGGTGTAACCTCTACGTATCTGTGTCAAAATGTTGAATTATCTTTATTTAAAATGAGCTTTACAGTGGGAGCATGTGCAAATAAAACAAAGGTATCTGTCGTGCAGTGTTGGGCCAACATTTACATCATCCATGTTATGGAAATTCATCATTTTCACACATTTGCGGCACTGAAATTGTATGACAAATGAATGGATCTTAAGAACTCTTAACTCTGAACACTACCACTAAACGCAAATCACCGCCACCATTCATGTTGAAAAGGAGTCAGAAAATCTCCGGTGGAGTTTTTGCACGATGCCTTGTCTCTTGCAGATATTTACAATTACACTTCCACACATTTGCAGACCGGTGTCAGATATCCTTTTATTCTGGAGCTAACATGCGTCCCAGGCTGCAGCTCATTGGGTTAAACGGGAACAATGCAGCAGATCAGAGTAGAACAAATTTAACACCACTACACAAAACTGTCTGTGTTAATATCACACCCTAATTGAATGTATCATTCAGATTATTTAACATTAGTGATGCGTGGCTCATTGTCCAGCTGTCAAACGCAGCAACCTGACAGCAGCAGGCTGTGGAAAAAACAAAACAAAATACAACCAGTCCACTATGATTTAAACTAACCCATTTGGCACAACTTGTATTGGTGAGTGGGGGGTGGTTTTACATTCAAAAGCATGTGTTATTGTGCATAAGTGTTATTGTGCTCACTAAAAGAACACAAATTCAAAGATCATTAGTCTTGTGATTGATCATTGTGTGGGTTAAGTACTTAGCGGTGTTGTTATAACACAGGCCCTGTGACAGACACTATAATTACGTCCCCTCCCAATGCTTCCCAAGGGTCCCATAAACCACATTAGCCACTCTCGCCAGCCAGATGACTTAGACGTATTTGAGGGGCCTCCTCCTCCTCTGATCGTGGCTCCTCCAATCCGCCGGCACATCTACATCTACCACCCAGGATTTGACACTGCTGGAAATATTCAAATCTGATGATTTCATTACGATGCGCCCTCGCCATGTGAAATCCGGTTGGAGTTAGTATTTACTTTTGCCTTAATTTCCAAACACAAGGCCGGCTTGCCGTTCGCGCCTTCGGGGTTGTAAGAACTCTTAAAAATGAAGGCTTGATTGAGCATACATTTGTTGCACTGTGTCTCTTTGAAAAGCCAGCTCAGTTCCTTATTCAGCAACCTGTTCAGCCCGTGATTGACTTTTTCCCTCAGCACCCCTGCAGCAGATGAGGGAACAGAGCTTAAACCTGTTACTGTCAGCTTCTCACCTGGATCATAAGAACTCCTGCTCAGAGCATGCAAACCAATATCCTCCTATTCTTCGCTCAGCCGCCCAGGATTCACAGCAATAGCTTTTCACAAAGACCGGGGCAGAGCGTGCTCCGTGTTATCTTATTGAGTTACCTGTAGCTAAGCTCTGAGCGAGCACACACAATGGCAGGCAGTTAATGACAGCGCAGGGCCTAACCCCTCGTCCCCGGCCTTTCCCTGAGCCTCATTTCCGCGCGGCGGCTGCCATTTCACAGCTGTTAGCCACAGACTCTCTTTGTCATGATTAAGGACAAATTAATAGATGCCTCCTGGTAATCAGCTTTCATTAGGGCTGTCAAACCAGTCAGTGGCGTTCGCTCGGCGCACTGGACACGGGATGATCACCTCCCAGTTGAGAGACAGTCGCCCCGTGCACGCGGGCTGTGGTGCTCGCCTCTCAGCTGCCGTATTTGTGTGCTTGGTGTGGCTAAAGTGTGGGTAACCAGTGCATTAGCACGCTCCTTCGTGGCACAAGTGCTTGTAGTTGGTGCATTAACAGTGCTCCGTGTGGAGCTGCAAGATGGAGGTCATCGTGGGAATGACATAAAGAGTAGTCTTTCTGCTGGGTGTAATTGGCCCCAGCATGCTGAAAATGGACTGTGAAATGTAAGGGGGGGTCAAATAATTGATTTTCCCCCGAATGCAGAATCCAGGGCAGGGCTGTTTAGTGAGTAATTTACAAGAGCAGTTCAGCCCAGGCTGACTGGCATATCTGTTGAAAGTTCCCAGGGGCACGGGAAGAGATAACACACACCTGAGACCCTGGAGCAGATGGACAGCAGTCACTGTGCTACTCAGAGGGCAGAGAGGATTCACATCAAACTTACTTGCACACACACACACACACACCTCTATATGCAGAGGGGATATAAGTGCACATATACACTTGCACACACAGACACACACTCACATATGCACACAGAAGATGATGGACACAGGCTATTGTATGTAGAAATAGACTCTCTCCTCTCACTCTGTCCATGTCTCTTTCTCTGTCTCTCTGTCTCTCTCTCTCTCTCTCTCTCTCTCTCTCTCTCTCTCTCTCTCTCTCTCTCTCTCTCTCTCTCTCTCTCTCTCTGCAGCATTTCTGGAATTGATTAAATAAACTCATCAGACTTCCAGCAAGTTTGGCATTGTGCGTGAGAGCTGAAGTCATTTCAGTATGTAGATTTCAGACTTAAACCCATAACCGTGTTGCGTGGTGCATGACCACCCCCACCTGCTGGAGAGAGAAGGCTGGGGTGTGCATGATGGGATAGGGACGTCTGTAAGACAGGATATAGCCTGGCCCTCTGTATGTTTAGTGATTTCTCTACACCACAGCCTAAGGGAATTAAGACAATAGCCTTATGTCAGATAGCATAATCTAGTGACAAAATGGCATTTTATTTGCTGTGCCAAAATTGGGCTCAAATACATGTGTAAGCTAATTGAGAAGAAGCAGCTGCTTTAGCCATCTGCACGGGTAAAAAAAAAAAAAAAAAAAATTGGTTTCATCTTTGATTTAGAGAATTTCTCGTTAAGTAAAAAAGATGAGTGACGATTGTCAAGATCCATGATCTCTATAATTTGAATTTATGGAAAACACAATGATCTGCCATTGTTGTGTTGCACCAGAAAGTCATTGCTGTCAGAAATGTAGATGAGTCACCTAGGGCTTGTGTATTGTGCTCATCACAACAAGACATTTGTATGGTGCACAGTCAGTGCTCTTCAATTTTCTTAAGCATCTTGGTAAATTGCACCAAACAATTTTCGAGATCAATTCCAGCATCAAAAACAATGCACACAAATCCCATTTCTTCAACCCATATTGTGTTGGAGAGGGCCCCTGTGTTTGCATGAAGGTAATTACAGTGGGATTTGATGTTGTGGTGTGCCCAGAATTCTCCAGCTTTAGATCAGGCTCAGGGTGCTCCACCCCATTAATACTCCATATGGGGAACCCAGCTGTGATCAGAATTGGAAGAGCGGGAGGGGAAATCGATTTCATTTGCAGGATTATTGATGTAACCGAGATGCCGTTTGTATGAAACATAAAGTCTCATTTCAGAGGTTATGGATAAAACTGGATTGAGGGGCTGTCTGTTTGTTTTATTCAATGAAACATTACAGAAACAGAGAAGTCAATATACACACCGCTGTACAGTCCTCACCCGCATTGCACCACATTAAAGCTTTGAAACTATTTTTTTTCTTCATCTTCTTCTTTTCATATCTACCTGCCTTTACTGACACAAACTACGGCACGCAACTCGCAGAGCACGTGATAAAATGTGGAGAAATTTATGGCAGAGGAATGATTGGTTAAAAAGAATAGCTATTAAAAGGAGAACATGGAAAAATTAACAAGATAAAAGTGATGTGTTGCATGGCAGGAGGGCTTAAAGAAAGGGTTCAAAGCAACTCATAATGTTGGCAGTGAGAACTGACCTGGCATTCGGCCTTTTTCACCCTTTGCCAAGCTTCCCCCTCCACCTGTTCCCTACATTTTTTAGGAGGCTTTATAAGTCAGCCTGATGGGCTCACCCATATATTAAAAACAATATCAGACTTTCCCAGGGTTCGGATGGTCTAACAGCTGGATCTTTCAACTGAATCCATCCTTCTCTCCCTCTATTCCTCCGTCTCTGTGCCCAGTGGAGACCATTGTAGTTCCCACACGAATAGCAGCAGCAGTTGGAGTGATGGCAAGCCAGATGGGAATGTTTTTTTCTGGGTTCACAGCATTCCTCTGATGACAACAGCAGGGTCAACGCAAGGTAAAATCCTCTATAAAATACCTCTTCATACTTTTGATTGCGTTTTATAGATCGAGAAAGAAATTTTCCTTCTCATAACACAAAGACGGTTAATACATATAAAACTGTGGTAACATTACCACATGTGCTGTGAGCACAGTTACTGTACAGTTCATGTGAAGTTTTATTTTTTATTTTTTCCATCAAAGACATTTTTCACAACCCGGTCCTGGTCATCAAATTAAGGTGTTTGCCGGCGGACTTGCTGTCCTTGTTCGGAGCAGATGTTCAGGTTGTTCTGGTGTCAGTGATGGGCAGTGTAAAAGCAGGCTTACACATGTTCATGTCACCATATCGCTACAACTGCTGGGAGGAAGTTATGTCATCGTGGCCAGCTGGCTCTAATATGAGCTGCAGCATTGTGTGAAAAATATAGTGCAGGGGTGGAGCCACAACTCAAATTTGGCTGAGTTGCTCACAGCATTTTCGTGCTCTGGGTTCAGGGTTCAGACGCACCATTGGCGCCCACAACAGAGTTTAACAAGTTCTCATAAGTATGTCATTAAATTTTTTACGCTGAATACACATCGCAGGGACTCACATGGTCTCCCTGTCAATCCTCCCTGTGCCGTTTTGTTTTCAGTGACAATAATTATGGGTTTAACAGTTTGCAAAATGGCCTTGTTGCAGATGATAAAGGAAATTGCAGAATTCCATCACAGACGGTTTGTATTTTGAGAGGGAGAAAGCTGAGCCAAGTGAAAAAAGAGAACATGCCATTTTTTTGTGCGGCATGTCTGTGAGAGGCCGGTGTTTTGATATGGGCCTGTGTGGAGTGAGAAGGTAAAGTGGGTCCCCGTCTGGGAGAAAGGGCTGAAGCTCTGTTACGGAGCTTAGGCCTCCATCTATCCTAATAAAAAACACTTAAGCCAAACAGCCCCCTCTTGCTCTCCCTGTGTCTGATCCTGGGAGCTACCTGCAGGCCCCTCCACAGAGCACATTTAATAACGCTCTCCACCCCGAGCGATGGGCAGTCGTATGGACTGCAGGCTGGAGTCTACGCTCGGAGCGGCAGCACGGTATTCTGGGAAAGCTGGCTCGCCGTAATGGCGTGAAGGGTGTGGCGAAGGGAAGGGAAGGGGTCCCTGCAGTGTCTGTCGCAGAAATCTAACAGGGGGGGCTGCAGTGATTTCAATAATGATATTTCTGGCCTCTTTCCAAACTTTGTTGCATTCAACCACGTTTTAACTGACAAATTTTATGTTTATTTTTCCCCTCTGCGTTCTTTTTCACCCAGGCTTTTTTTTTTCGTCTTCTTTGATGGTGTTTGTGGAAGCAGTTTGAAGTGGTTTTTCCTTTGCCACCGTAATCCCTGTTTCTGTTCCACACAGACCCTGATGTGAATGAGCGGGAACATAATGAAAGACTTGTGCTTTCGACGATGTTAAACCTGAATAAAAAGTGGCATTTTTTATTTGTTTTGCCTCGTGTTTGATTCTTGGTAATGCAGACAATCAACAGGGTAGAGGAGTTAAGTGCATTATAAATTACTGAGAGGGAGCCACCTCGCTCTTGGAGCTCATCCTGATGCTGCTGCTGCCACTTTGGGTTATGTGAGGAGTAAAGTACTTTAGCAGAGACCGTGGAGCTGCTCCACAGCACTCCTTTGCATATCAAATAAACAGCAGGGCATGATGGCGGTGCCAACCCAGACAGCTATGTTATATGTACACACGGTGATGCATATATGCCTGTAAAGGTGCCACTGAAGTCTATTGAACGTCTCCTATGATACAGATCATGGTGACATAGTGTCTGAGGTTTGAAGTGGTTTGTATAGGGAGTGTGTTTCATTCGGTGAGCTTTACAACCAACGTGTGACACTCTTGATTTAAAGCAGCACAGGTGAATATGGTAATTAAAAAAAACCATTCACCGTGAATATAATTAGACATTTTACACATTGTGTATTAACATGAACACTATACCTGTTTATTTATACTGGCTTCTGGTTTTTAAACTACAATGTAGAAATAAACAGATGCATTTGAATAGTGCGTGCCTTCACTTACAGTAATAAAAAAAGGAAAAAGATCAGGATTTTCATGCTGAAATCTCATGTTTATAGTCCCCTTTTCTGTGTCCTCAATCCGTAAGGTGACGATCCATGACTCTTATTTTCATAACAAAACGTTCCAGGGTCCAGCAAACAAACTGTTGTATGGATGTACTATTGATTTCACATTCACACGTCCAGACTTAAAGGGACTATGGGATTGCCCATGAATCCCAAATCTGTGTGCTACTCACAGTCTGTCAAGTTGACATCCACTCTCTTCTGTAAACTGGCAAGATTATTCACTCAACAGGATCTCCCTCCCTTTCATCCTGCGAACTACAGGCCAATCCGGCCGCTGACAGCCAAGTGATAGCATACAGATGGAAATGAAGGCGAGCGGGGGAATGGTGCTGTTTGTCAAACACTGGAGAGAGCTTGTGGGTTCAGGGAGTAGACTGCCGCGCCAAACTGGGTCCTCTGACTCTGACTTCACTTACTGTGAGGTTTCAGCGCCCGAAATCTTATACTTAGCAGTTGTCATACATTTTAGATGCAGGCTGAACTTAAATCTCAATATACGATCAGATTACCACAAGATATACTGTATCTGTTGCCGAGCCATCAGAGGAGACTGCAGAAGAAATCCCACTTTTCAACACAAGCTCGTTGCAAAACAGCAGAATTCCTTAGATTTCCATTTGCTACTATTGGACACACAAAGATGAGAAACACTTCGATAGTGTTACAGTGCCAGTGGTTTTTGGCCTGCAGGGCCTTGCTGGTGTACGCTCCAGTATCTTTATTCTCCCTGGACTACTCTCCATTCGCTCTGTTTTGAACAACCTATTCTAAGCGAAGAAGGACACAAGTAGAGGAGAAAAAAAAAGTCTGCTGAGGAGATGTCATTCATGTCAGTTATTTGTGGAAGTAAATTACATACAGCCACTACATTGATAACAATCATATAACAACTAAACTGGTCTCAAAAACTGATAGGAGCAATATGTGCTGTGAAATGTATTTCCTTCTCCTTGGGCAACAGATAATATGCATTCTTCCCTGTAGTCCACCAAGCAATACAAAGAGTGTATTCTGCCTGTTCAATCGCGGTGTTGGCTTCTGCTTGGAGATGGCCATTGTGTTGTCTGGATCACAATTCACAGTCACCGGAATGAAACCAATTTGAGCTTCTTTCAAGATAATGCAAATAAATATCAGCCCTGATTTGCCTGTTTTTTTCCCCCTCATAACTTCCCTCTCTTCACTCCCTTATCAGCACACAGAGCATTTCTCTCTTTCTTAAGGGTCGAATGAAAGGTCTCTCTTTTCTTGAGAATCAAGGCAAAGGAGAAGCCTGGTCCAGGACTGATTCATGTCGCACACACTGGTGGGATGTTATGCATGGATAATTGATTGTCGAAGCAGCATGGCCACTGTTGGATCTTGATGGTGCTGCCGAAATGTCACCTTACTGATGTTACAGCGGCGCCGATATTAAAAAGGCTGGTCTCAAAGGCTCCCATCCGAGCACACTCCTCTCCCACTGTGTCTGGGAGAGACAGCACTGTTTGTCAGGCTTCTATTTCAGAGAGACAGATCTTGCATTCGCAACCTTATCTGCACAGGACAGTGCACCCTCTTCCAGAAGTGCATTGAACATTTCCAATCATAGGAGTATATCACTCTGCTTTTAAAGTGGAAATCAAAAGTGTGGGAATAGTGAGGCCAAAAAAAAAAAAAAAAAAAAAAGACATAATTGAGATTGCATAGGATTTATTTATAGGGAGTTTGTCTCCTCCAAAACCCGGAAAAATTACACTCCAAGCTGCAAATGTCCCCTTCGACAACAATAAAGAAACCATCATTTTCGTGGGAATGTTTTCATACCAATTCGAAGAAGTTTTGAAAGAAAATTGTTTGGAAACGTCTCAGACATTAAGTCAGATAATGCAGTATGCATATAAAAAGTAAGGGATTAAGTGAGTGGAATCCGGTTAATTTCAGAGTTAGGATAGTGAACCAAAAGCTGAGCAGGGACTGGTAAACTGTGTTAATCTATAAAGGCTTATGCAGGTAAAAATAGACTACACCTGCATGCCTTTTTACCTCCATAATACTTTGCAGAGGGGGACTATTGAGCATCCATTTCCATTACCAAGGAATGCAAAAAGGACATTTTACCATCAGTTTTCAGAGTGGCTTTGGTACATTGTTCAAAGAATGAATCATATACAGCCGCCATCATTTCAGAGGCCTGAGCGGGAAAAACCTGAGCAGAATTACAATTTTTTGCCACATTTGTTGCACCGTGAATTTTGCTGAGTTGATAATGTGTGAAGTTAAAACAAAACATATGATTATTCATAAAACAGGAGTATATATATAGTATATATACATTCTATTCAATTGTGTTGTTCTTTTATACCAGTAACACAAATTCCCAAATGATGAAAGCTTAAATTTTATGAATAACATTACAACATTTTTGTCTGACTCTGGATTGCCCTTGTGTACTATCTGCTGTTTAAAGGATATCCCTTTCCCCTTTTCTGCCTCTCTGGCATACTGAAACCATTCCGAACTCAGGGCTTCCCCCATAATCAAGTGTGAATGAACATGTAAACTTAGCCAAGTATTAACAGAACTTGGCCTTTCTTCTAGACACAGCAGTTCATGCTGCTGTGTGAATCCTGGTTGGCGTGACAGAGGTAAAAGGCAAACAGCTTTGAGGAGTGAGGAGGACCCAAAACAGACAGGCGAGGGAACGGACCGTGCTGTCGGGCAGAGGTGCTGCGGCTGAAAAGGGAGAAGGGAGCATTAATAACCACCATATGTCTGCATATTCCGGGGGTCTCCAGCGCAAATTTCATTACCCAACGCACAAAATGGAGCATCTAAAAGATGTGTGTAACGTGGCCTGAGACAGCTACCGTGTGAAAAGCGCGGCCGTTGTGTGTGAGAGCCATGGCCTGATCTGTCACGCTGGGTTTTTTAGGGAAAAACGGGGGTAGCAGCTGTTTGGTTCACCTGTCCTGTCCTGTACACGGCTCTCCATCAAACCAGAGGCTAACTGTCCTCACAGGCCCATGCGCCCGCAGACGTGCTC
The DNA here is from genome assembly GCF_045865225.1 of Trachurus japonicus. Lineage (NCBI taxonomy): Eukaryota > Metazoa > Chordata > Actinopteri > Carangiformes > Carangidae > Trachurus > Trachurus japonicus. The sequence goes on from NC_140911.1 coordinate 31,932,943, forward strand.
CTCCACAGTAATCTCGGATGTAACACTCCTATCTAACGTGACAACATTTACAAGACCACTGCCCCTCTGTTTATCAGACTTGTACAATTATATGGTGTTCCATTTGTGTAAGCACACCGGCTACAGGGAGAGAGATATCCATAAACATAGTGCACAGACTTTAGCCTGACTGTTCTCTGTATCAAACCATGTTGTTTATCCACTGGACAGACAGTGGGAGAAATCTACACAGAAAGACAAGTTGTTGTTGTTGTTGTTGTGTACCATCAGGTTGCTGTGTAGGCTAAACTACATGATCATGGGTTTATTGATGGCAATTTCCGAGCACCTACTTGTGAAGAGTTGGAAATTACGCCTTAAGTTCACTGTGGGAAAGTCTTTGGTGAAAAATATGCACAGCGCCGAGTATGTGACTGAATTAAATTTAACTGTTTGCACATATGTTCCCTTGTTTAAGGGGGGAAAGTTACTACAGCGCTGCTTAAGCCATGGATTATCTGTCTGCGTCCTCTGCCTCTTTAGCATCAACACGAATTCACCCACTCAGAGTCTATCACACATCCACAGAGCTCCCTGAGAGAGAGCAGACCTTAGGGAAGCCCAGGCAGGGGGGGACCTCGACAGAGCCGAGCCGAGCCGAGCTGAGCTGAGCGAGGGTTGCGGTTGAGCCCATGGGCATGGCCCTCTCACTCTCTGGCAACCACTTTGTTAGGCACACAACACTAATCCTCCTTGTGTCTTTATTGCCCTCTGTGTAGAGGAGCAGGGCCGGGGCTGGGGCTGTATTGGGGTTGAGGGGGGTGGGGGTGGGGGGGCACCGCTGCAGGGCCAGTATCATCAACATTCCTGTTTGAAGATAGGCCACGCTGTACAGCATTAAGGCATCTAATAGACGCAAGCTGAGAGCAAAACAAACTGATACTCACTGAGACAGAGAGGGAGAAGAAAGGAAAAGGAGAGTCACTTTTGCCCCCTCCCTCTCTCCCTCCCTTCCCTCCCCATAAAATAATATGGATAGGGGCATAATTTGAGGATAGGCAGATTATTGCAACCAGAAATGACTGTGAGGCAATTCTGGTTCATGTTGTTACACATACTCAATAATCTAAACAACACATTAATGTGCTGCCTTAATTTGTAATACTGCCTCTGTGGTTGAAAACAATTTGTCATGCGTTGGATTTGTAGGAATCTCATTTTGGATAAAGCATTTAAAACAAATTGTTTAATGAATGCTGAGACATACATCCAAACGTATCTTTGTTCAGTTTATCTGTCAGGGTATAGCGACACATGCCATACATCTGAAAACACTTGCGATTCCAGAGGAGACATCTGATTGCTGCAGCCTTACAAAGTCAACTTTTGTGTTATTTTCTTCTTTTTTTTGATTATTTGCAGAGAGAGAAATTGTTGTTGCAAAAATATCCTCACACACAGTTGGCCTTGCCTCTGAACTACCCTGCACAAAAGTTGAACTCACTCAGCTGGCGCCATCTTGTGTCTGCTGCGCGGCTGCTGGTCGCTCCACTGCCGACACAGGTGCATAAAATCCAATGTCACCTTTTCTCCCCAGACCTCCTCACTGTCCCCCAGCTGTCACCTGAGCGCTTGGCAGCATAAGGTAATAGCATCAAGATGCAATCAAGATTATATGCTTGTCACTCATCTCATGCACTCAGTGGCTTACAATGTGTGAAGCAGACACAAGATAAAGCCTGTGCACAGATGGGAAGATAAAATGCTCCTAAATATTCATCAGTTCTTCTCTGACTGCAGCAATGCTGCCATTAGATGACTGGGAAGAGTAACCGGTGAGCAAAAGGATTGGACAAAATGAGTTGGAATGTAGAAAATGCAAAGAATAAATAGAAAGAAGAAAAAAAAAACATCTGAAAATTTTAATCTGTCCCTGTAGAAGCAAATTTTCTGTAACCACTTTGAATATTGTGGCACTCTTCCTTACTGGGGATCTGAAACAGGGTTTGCAGCTGTATATCTCAACTGAACAGAGCCTCTGCTTGTAAGCTACATCCATATTGGCAGTTTATTTCCATGTTTACACCGTTTCATATTCTTTGCAATAGTAACAGGATTACTTTGTGACAAACGGTAATTTGTGGAATTCCCTCATTTCAGTTTGAGGATTTTCTTTTTCCTCTGTCCCCGTCTTATAAAAAAAAAAAAATGTTTCTGTATTCTTGTCTCCCCGGAGGTTTGATTCCAGAAACCCTTCAGGTTTTCGAGCAGACCTCTGTGAACGGCCAGATAAAGCAGAGCAAGGCCTGGTGATGCAGGCAAGAGGGAGCACGAGAGAAATAATAATACGCAAAGGAATCCACTGATGAGCACCCTTTTCCTCCACAGGCCGGTCTCACATGCACCAGGCAGTAGAACATGCACACATAATGATCATCTGTTGCCAGTGGATAATATCAGATTGGATTTTCTTTAATCACATTTTCTAAACTCTTTGCATAAAGTTAATGCTGTAGTGTTTTAGACTTTGTTTTTTTCTTATGTCAGCAGATTCCATAAAAAAAATCAAAACCAAATGTGTTTGTTAGTTTCTCAATACTTTCCAGACAGTATACAGCCTCAAGCTCAGTGTTCCCTACTAAACATATAAAACTGGTCATAAGTAGTTTTTAAAGTATTTCCTGAAAACAAGCATTTGATTATTACTTGAATAGAGGTAAATGGTGCAGTTTGCTGGGACTATTTTCTGCCTTGGATTCTGATGCACTAGTGAGCATTTGTGGCAACAGGACAGTGTGTATATGAGAATACCTCAAAATAAACTACCAGTGCCCACGTTTGACATAAGCAAGGAACATTTTGCCCTGTGTAAGTGAGGCTCATAGTGTGTTTTTAAAACAGCGGAGGTCAACAGCAATCGAGAATCAATATCAGATAGGATCAATTTACTGACAGTTCTTAGGGATTGTTGCAAAAAAAAGAAGAAAGAAACAAAATAGGAATCACCACAATCTTTTTGTGTTATTATGAAATTGTGTTCATTCATTTTGTAAAGACTTGCCTGAGTAGAGAACAGTTGGATAATTTTCATTTGTCAGTGAAGACCTTCTGTGTTCAGTGTCCCAGACAGTAATTGTCATCCTTACTACTGTGTCACAAGTCACTTTGAAACATTTCTTCAGTGTGATCATGCACTTTATGATTACATAGTGAAAGAAATTAGTAAATTAATATAAGTGAATTAATGTATGGAAATTAGCCTGAGTGCCACCGCTGGGTCTGGTTCAGTTGATCCTCAGCTGCATATGTTGGTAATCACCGCTGCCTTTTGGATTCACTCGCAGGCACGCAATAAACAACCTGCTGCCAGCACCCCCTACGCTTTTGTCTAATCTGCCGTTTCACTGGGCTCTAGTTTGACGCACAAATATGAAAGTGAATCTCAGCAGCAGAATACACAGAGGCACATTAACTAGGATAGGTGCCTGCACGCTAAAGCCCCACACGTTAAGTCTGGGATTTACACTGGCATATGATTCCTTAACTGTCTTAAGAGTTTTCTGCTGAAGTTTCCTGCAGAACTCGGTGACCTCTGTGACCTGCTGCCTGGTGTTGTTTTAAAAAAAACTTAATTCATTACATGACTGAATTAAATTATTCTGATCACAAGACTGCTATTAAGCAACAGGGTTTATGGATTTGCTAGAAAAATGTTAAATTGCGTATTTTATCCATAAAGTCAAAGTTGCACTTTACCTTTAGATGTGAGCCTTCACATTTGTGTAGACTTTTTTTTCCAAGACACCCTTTGAATTTTGGGTTAATGCTACCACCTAGTGGGATAAATGGTGTACTGCCTGTTATTGGGTATCATGCAGTCACGCCTGCTCACAGCTGAACAAGCCCTCACTGGAAAAATAATTTCACATTCATTACTGAGTATACCACACAGTAATGGTGACTTTGTTGCCTATAAGTGTGCATTTAATAGCACCAGATGCAGTTCCCTTTTTTAGACAGCAAACCACTTACTCCTAGCTGGTACACTAGTACTTGCAGGTAGGCTACTTATTTTGACATATATTACTTTGACTGCATGAGATGCAACATTTAGGTCCTAATGTCCCATGCTTAGAGCCTAAAAGTGAACATAGAAAATAGTGTTTAGTTAAAGAAGTGGATGGACACTGTCATGGAACATTCCTTTAACACAGTTACTGTTTGCAGGCGATGTTTGCTAGTCTGGTTGCAGCATCTGTGACTCTGAGGGGATTTTTTTTTTTTTTTTTTTACTAATTTATGTCTCATCACAATTCACAGGCTGTGACTGGGGGCTATAATAGACATAGGCTCTGTCTTAAGAGTTCACAAGCCATAACTAGGTTTAAGGATCATTGCTGTACATTTGTTTACAAATCAGATAATTTTTGAATAAAACAAAATTTGTTAAACTAAACAAACACGTGCAAAATGTAAAGTAAAAACTATAAATGAATGATTCTAGACAGACAGTGATATTGCTGCCATGGTAAAACCATACAGTATGGGTAAAACAACCAAGCATTGTCAATTTGAGCTAGTTGTTTCTCCGCTGAGGGCAAATCTCTTCCCTGTGCAGTAGTCAGTCTAGGTGTGATTTCTTTGTGTTTGTTTTGCTCTCTGTTTATTTTAGTCATAACACCTCCTGAATTAAGAGCTTCTATTTGACGTATGTACTGATATGGGTTCACAATGGGCAAGATAGGATGGTGAAATCTGTTTTGAAAGGGGGATATAGGGACCAAACTGGCAACCCTGCCTCTGTCAAAACCTCGCTGCAGAGCTGCCAGTTGCTGCTGCCAGGGACTTGCAGACTGGAGTTAGCGTCCTCGCACCTGTTAGAGACACAACTGCAGGCTAACAATGGCGGGGAAGAAGGCACTGGTGATCCTGTCTAAGGGCGCAGAGGAGATGGAAACTGTCATTCCCGTGGACGTGATGCGTAGAGCCGGGGTTTGTAACGCGAACACGCACTTTACACGGCATACATGCTGAATGTGTTAGCAGCTAGCTGGCTAATGTTGGCCCAGACCAACACAACTGAGCCTAACTTCTCTGTAGTGGGCTGTACCAAGCCCCTCAGCTGGGTGACAGTACACTCATGTGCAGTGTTGTATTGACAACAGCTTTGACTGTGGAGACGGTAATTTACGTGGCATTTGAATAAAAGGTGCTAGCGTTATCACGAATTAGCTTTGTAACTGTTCATCTGTCAGGAGCACTTCACAACTCAACCACCTACGTTACTTTTTATGTAAGTTATTGTACTGTATGTTATAGTTTAAACAACAAGCTGTGACTGTCTGGTAGCTATTGACGCACTCAACAACCTTTAAAGTGAGGGCAGACGTTAAATGTCAAAGTCCAGCCACTGTAACTCTCCGCCATTTGATATCTTTCAAAATAAAAGTCTCTAGCAGCCATGTGCTGACGGGTAGACTGTTTTGCAATGATGCTTATTCTGTGCTTTTTGTGTGTGAAATAAAGATTGCAGTGACGGTGGCGGGACTGACAGGCAAAGAGCCAGTCCAGTGCAGCAGAAACGTCGTCATCTGTCCTGACTCCAGCCTGGAGGAGGCCAGCAAACAGGTTAGGCACAGTAGCTACAGTTATATGCAAAGATCAGGTGAAATGATATATATTTTAAGAGCCATTCTTCAGGTGTTACTTTATTCCATAGATAGATAGATCTGCTTCTAGATCATTGCAATTCATTTAAACAGTAAATAAGTGAAACATGAATAAATAAAAACAACAGATAAAATGGTCAATGGAAAAAGGAGAATAAAAATGATCAATAGAAAAAATATTGGACTTGAGAAAAAAAACGACTAATGTTGCATGTACACAGGTTTGGACTCTCTGCTAAGTATACAGTAAGGCCACCTTTGCCAACTGTTAAATAGAGATGCTCTGCTATGGGGTTGTGTGGCACAAGATACATTCAGACACATTCAGATGGATACCACTAAATATCTGCAAGTTCTGGATGCAAATGAGTCAATAGCACAGTGATCCAGAGTCGACCTTAAAATCCACCCTGAACTGCTCCAAGAAACACAGGCTTATGGAGCGGCCCCCAGAGTCGCCTGACCTGAACATCCCTGAAAACCTGTGGGTAGATCTTAAACATGCTGCATGTGCAAGACAACCTAAAAATATCTGAGCTCTGCAGGAAGCGTGGGTGAAAATTCATAAATCAAGAATAGAAAGACTCTTAGCTGGCTACAAGAAGCATTTGCAAGCTGTGCTATCTGCCAAGGAGGGGGAGTACTAAGTACTGACTGAGCAGGGTGGCCAAACTTGTGCATATGCCATAATTACTATTTATCTTTTTTTGCTGGTTTTTATGTTCATGCAATAAAAAGTAATAGGTCAAGAAAAAAAATGTTAATGTCTATTTGTTGCAGGGGTTGTGTTTACTCTTGTAATTTTCCCAGCAGTTCCCTGTCTTCTGTGCACAACTGTACCTTCTAATACTGTTATTACATGTTAGACAGAAGCCATACTTTCAAAGCCAGATGAAGCACACTATTTATTTTTTTACATTGTACATGTGTATAGTTTCATTGTCTCACATCTCTCATCAGCTAAATAGATGATGGCTGCTGTTATGCAATGTTAAACTTTGTCAGTCTTTATTTATTATGGTCTGTTTCCCAGGGCCCCTATGATGTGGTGCTTCTGCCAGGAGGAATGCCAGGGGCCCAGAATCTGGCTGAGGTGAGAAATCGTCAGACCAACGGCATCTAAATGGATCAGTCTCTCCATGTTATGATCTGTTAGGACTCCAGTTTCTTACGTGTGAGGATTCAATGCCTTAGTGTACATAGTAAGATATTATGGATTCAAACTGTTGGTCAAGCAAAAAAAAAAAAAAAAAGACATCTGAGGATGTCAGCTTGGGCTTTTGAAAATCATGGCAATTTATGTTATAATTTCTTATATTTTCATTTCCAGAATTGATTAATCATTAAGGAAGATGATTTGATGATCAGTTTCAGTCTTCAAAATTATATTCATATATTATATATATTCAATCATATTTTAATTGATTTAATTTATATTTATATTTCTCTATAACATTAGGATACTTGACTGTTAAATACCAACAATCAAAGTTTAAGAGCTCAGACAAAAACACAAATACAGAAGTCTTCTCATAACCAGAGAGCAAAATGAGCTGTCTCGATAGATCTTGCCAAACTAATTGATAGTCTTACTAGCTTGAAAGCATGCATGTTCAGTGTTCCATAATTCAAGTTTAGCTGTGTTGTAGAGTTGAAACCATTAGCCCTTTAGCTTTTGTTCAGTCAGTCAATCAAAAGACAATTGTTTGGCTACTATTTTGATGATTTATTAATCATTTCAAACAATTTTAAACCAGAGGATGGAGTAGTGGTAGAAGTATGGTTCCAGCATATTAAATATGAGGATTTTGATAATATAATAGTGAATGAAATAGTTTTATTTCTGGACTCGTGGGGTGATAAAAGCTATTTCTCTTGGTTAAATGTTTATTATTAAATAACAGTCTATGGCTCAGTGCAGCTCCTCTGTAACCCTGAGTAAGATAAATGAATGGAGAAGTGGAGTAAGAAAACAATATAAGACAACATTCATATTAGAGAGTATCGCTCATATTTTTTTTTTTTGTGTGTGTATTTTTCGTAATAGTGGTTGTAGTCACATCCTTTTTTTAAACAGTTAAACTTTTTTTTTTTTTTTAGAACCGATAGTACACAAAAATTTAAATGTTTTCTATAACTTTTATATCCATCTGTGCTACATAAAGAATTTCTTTGGAAAAAAACAAGAGGTTAAAATCTTTTTGAATCAATTTCATCTGAACGATGCTAAGTTCAGATACATGCATTAGTGTTTGTATCTGATAATTCTGTGGTTATAAACGGTGATGGGTGATATCTTATGTATTTCATACATTGCCAGTTTGTTTTCGTTATTATAGTGTAGTCAGCACACTGTGCCGTCACATGGCCTGCAGATGGCTCACGGTGCATCTGGTTTTTTGCGCTGTCTTGCAGTCTCCTGCTGTGAAAGAGGTGCTGAAAGATCAAGATGGCAGAAAAGGCCTGATTGCAGCCATCTGTGCAGGTATAGTATGTGAAAACAAACCAGAGACATAATTCTACAAGAGCTGTGTTTTTTTTTTGTTTTTTTTTACAGTGAAGCCTTTCTATGGGTTACAGTTTAAATATGACATGACCTCAAATTTGACCAACATGCTGTGCTTTTAATCAAGTACATGTAAATTACAACATACACAGTGCAGTTCATTCCGGTGCTTTTTGGTGTGAAATTGTAGCATTGTCATCACTAATGATAGGCAATAAATGAACAAATACTGCTCATGTTTTCCATATGAATCAAACCAGTTTGACAAATTAGTGATATAAACTACCGTGTGACCCATTAACATTTTTTTTTGCCTAGAAACAGCGCTAAAGGTATGATATTTTGGTTTGAAACATATCAGGCGACTGTTGTGCCAGTAAATGGGATTTGGATTTGCTCGCAACTGGAATTTAAGATCTTGGACAGAAAAAAAAGGTGCAGTTGTTCAACGCATGTGGCGCTGAATCCGGAGGATTTTCTGGTATTTTAGTAACTGGATGTGCCCTTAAAAGAGTTCACCACACACCTTAACCACATATTGAAAAATACACACATTTAACAATGTGCCTCATTAGTTTATGGCCATGTGTGACCTCCATTTGGTGTTGGAGATAAAAGGGTGAGGGGTTTGATTAATAACTGTCCCTGAGTGAACCTATAAGCACTGACATTTTATTTGACAGTCTCTGTATGCAGAGAAAGGACATTGGAAGGACATTTTGAATAGGACAGGGGACCAATGCGGCAAAGTGGATTGAAGGGTGTCCTAGAAAATTACTGAAATCCTCACAGGAATATACAGTTTAATGAACCTGCCAGCAAGAGGGCCAATGGCAAGACTTATTATTTCTTCCTTTACATGAAAGTTGTTATCGTGACATGAGAAAGGTCTGTTTAAACAAGACCTGATTACAAACCATTAATAACCAGTGTAAAAGAAATCAGGCCAAATTAACAACTGTGTAACCCCCATTGAGGTAATATTTGTTACATGAATGAGGTCATGCTCACAAAATACAAATACATAATTTTTAGATTGGTCATATGATAAGGCAATGCAATTTTATTTGTATAGGCCATTTTTACAAACAGTTTGTCTCTTTACATAGCATCATAACAACATCCTCCGCCCTTAGACCCTCATGTCAACTGATGAAAAACTCCCAAGAAAACCCTTTTAACAGAGAAAAGAAGATGGTCATCATCATCATACTTCTCTCCATGTCTGCCTCTGTCTCCCTCCATGTCGGTTCTCCCTCCCTCCCTCCCTCTCTCTGCCAGTCTGGCGTCCTTTGGGTGGGGACTCGCTGTAACAAGAGTAACTTGGCTTTAACGGGCAGACTGCTGTTCTGCCAGGGGCAAGTGTAATCTTTAGACCGTATGGGAAGACGGCCAAGGAGCATAATCAATACCTTTCTATTTATTAACAGTTTTTGGAGGAGCCCACTGCAGTGCTAGGATGCTGCCAAAGTTAATGCAGCAGCAGCCGATGCCTTCTGCCCGTCCTTTTCCCCCTCTTTTCAATGCAGTGCAGTGTCTTTGGAGAGAGGCTGAAACTGTATAATACATGTGTATATTCTTAGAAACAATGGTACAGTTGAGGACACCTTTAGGACATGGCGTTGCCGTTAAATATTTTATACTGATATCATTAATTTATAATACTAATTTCAGTCCCTTAAGTCAAAGTCACCATTTTTTGTATTTTGATTTTCTTTGGCTATATGATTTTTACTTCTTTGGTTTGTTTTTTATCTCTATTTTGAAGATGCATTGTTTCACCCTTGACATCTCTAACCTTTCTTTAAACTGCATGAAAATGAAAACTTGGACTAACACAAGCAACAGACGTGACACTTAATAGGAGGAAGCTGTTAAATGAGCCTTACTCAGCTATGCCCCCTCTGCAGGTCCCACTGCTCTTCTGGCACATGGCATTGGCTACGGCAGCACAGTCACTACACACCCCGCCATGAAGGAGAAGATGATGGCAGGAGGTAAAAAAAAACAACTATAAAAAACATTTCTATGCAAAAATGTGGTGGAACATATGTTGAAATGTACAGCTAGTGGCTTGAAGCTCATGTCCAGACAGAAGGAGTTGTATTTATTTGTAATGGGCAGTAGGTGGTGCTGTACTAGCTTCATCTTGCCTATAGAAAATCATGCCACTATGCAGTAGAGGGGAGCGCCCCACTCAGAGGTGAAAGCGGATGTTGGAATGTGACAGAACATACTAGAACTGGATCAGCTGAGTAGTAATAGATTATCTGTGTCCTTATAGTACACTGTAGCCTCTAACGTGTTTAGCTTTCGGCATGTGGCTTGTAGCTGTCATGGTGATTATCCTTATGGTATTACTCTTTGTGTGTGTGCGTGTGTGTGTGTGTTTTTCCAGATCACTATAAATATTCAGAGGCTCGAGTACAGAAGGATGGACATTACATCACCAGCCGTGGGCCAGGAACCAGTTTCGAGTTTGCCCTGACAATCGTAGAGGAACTTCTGGGGGCTGAAGTTGCAGCTCAAGTCAAGGCTCCTCTTGTTATGAAAGACTGAATGTAGCTGTGTTGAGTTACATGCTGCAAACAGCACTGCCCGCCATACAAGCCCGGCATTACTGAGACGGCTTCTCCAACCTAGCTGGCACAGAGTCAAAGTTGCTTGTGACAAACTGCTCTCCCCGGGGGACATTAAGGATGTTTCTGTTCTCCTCCCCGACCCCTAGTCTTTCTTAGTTTGCAATGAAAGGCACCATGTGTTACTCAACACAGAAATGCAATCTAGAATCTAGATAGTCACTTTACTGCACAGGATTTCCAAATGAGATGAAAATATGATGACTTTGTTTCATTGTAGCTCTTCCACACATTGCTTGATCATGATTCTGACTGCCTTTATGGTTGCACTTGTCATTAAAACATTAACGTGATGAATCTCTGCTTGGGTTTCTCTACTGTATATTTATACTGGAGGTCACTGTGACTTGTTTTCACATGCCTGCAGTAGTTGTTGACGCCTAAATATAGGCTGCATAATGTAATGTATTGTGAGCGCTGCTCAGAACGCGGGAAGCAGAATCCAAATAGATTGGCAGGCGGGCCGTCCAATGAGAAGCCTCGGCCTGGCTGCGGTTGTATTCCGAGCGACCAATAGCGGCGCGGCCGCAGCCGGGAGGGCGGGGCCGGACTGCAGCGCGTGGTAGTTGTGTCAGAGCAACAAAATCCAGTCTAGGGTCTTCTCACAGTCTGAAAGGAAGAGACGGATTTCGACAAAGGTAAGAGACTGGAAGTGTCGTGTGCGCTGTTTACACTTTTAATGAACGACAGTGTTCCTCTGAAATTCATTTCAATGGCGTTTAGGCATTCATAATGTTCGCTGTTTAATGTAGGCAAAGCAGTTAACGCAGCGTTAATCACGGTGACTAGCTACTAACGGTGTCGAAACTGACAAGACACCGTAACGTTACCGTCAGTTCATAACACCAAAGCAACGAGGACAAGTGCTGGTTGTAACATTTGAAGAGTGGGTGTGGGAAACGAGCGGCTGTTTTTTTGTCCAGCCGTGATTAGCCTGCTAAGTGTAAGTCTCAAGTTCGCTGGCATAATGGATTGACATGAACGTCTTCAATGGACTGACCGGGCAGAGTTATAACGTCAGCCGGAGGTAACGCTCATCACCACGGTCACAATACAACGGCGCGTTCACAGAGGGGAGCGCACGCCTAAAACACTGTAAAATCAGGCTAGAGCTCCCCCCCCCCTAATCTTATCACTGGGAGATGGTTCCGCAGATGTGACCCGACGTGGAGACGTCAGTCCCAGAAGCTCTCCATCCTCAGCAGCAGCAGCAGCAGCCGCCGCAGTCAGATTGTGCTGCATACACTGACTGTGGCTAATACAGTGCGGCAGAGGCCAGGTTAATTCCTGCATCAGCCAGAGACATCTCCGTGAGAGCGAGAAAAAGCGCCGTCAAACATCTGACAATGTCATCATCCTTTTTTTCCCTTTCTTTCTTTCTTTCTTTCTTTCTTTCTTTCTTTCTTTCTTTCTTTTTTCTTTTTTTTTTTTTTTACCAATAATCTCTAACATTAGATATGTATCCAGGTAAAGGTCACATCCATATAACGATTGTAGCTGTTTCTACAATGACTTACTGTTTCATAAAGACATGCACAGTATGTTTTATTCATTTACCTGAGCAGAGCCTATCTGACTGAGGAAGCAGCATTTTGCAACATGAGTCTGCTTCATCATAGAGATATCTTCATTGACAATGCGAGGGGCCTGCCAAATATTGTGCACATCATCACCATCTATCATTTGAATGCTTAAAACAGGAAGAAGTAGAGGTGTTATCGTCGCCTCTTTCACTTTGCATCGACAGGAAACACACAATGCAAGTTCGTTTTTGGCAGGGTGCGCTTTTCAATTGCTGGGAAACCGCCTCTTAGTCATTCTTAGCAAAGCATGCAGAACCACAGCAGCAAAGGCAGGGGTCATCAGGTCCTGTAGGAGGGCAGCTCGAGCTGATTTTCCATTCAGCATTGTACAACCAAACAAAAGTGAACCAAAATGAGCCATAAAAAGACTGCCAGCATCAGCGGGGGCATTGTTTACTGTTAAAATCACATCACATCAAAATCCCAATCATCTAAACCGTGAGTGTGCACCTGTGTGTGGCTATTACTTGTGGGTGCAGTGTGAAAAGGGTTCAGGCTTGTTGTTTGCCCTATGACAGTCTTCGGCATTTTAGATGGGGCTATGTCTGTCATGTTGAGGCAACATCACCCACCACACACCACACTTGTGTGCCTGGACCTGTGCGCTTTATTTGTGTGTGTTGTGTGTTAACATTAGGAACTAGTCTTTTCCATTTCCTGGAAGACGGATCTCAGCACTGAGGTAGTGTCTAGCACAGTTGTATAGCATAATCTCATTAATGCTATGTTTTTCAGTTGGATATTTCTGGAACGTTAACATTTTGCGCTGTTGCACATAACATGTTAGAATTATTCTGCTTGAGCAGCTGTACAGTAAAGAGCTTGAGGCTTGACTCCCTATTTCTGGATGGGGCAGAAGAGGGAGGGGTGGGGGGAGGGTGAGGCTGAAGTCACTGTGACTGAGTCATTGGTTTAGCTAATGATGCAATTAGAGTGCTGCACTTTGCATCTCCTGATTAGATCCCCCACTTGCACTGGCCTGTAGACAATGAAGAAGACTGAATTTTCTTGCCTGAGTTGCTTCAGCAAAAAAATTCACAAGGTAGTAGACAATTTGCAAGCAATTTGGATTACATCAACATTTTCCTTACTTTCATCAGTAATAAATACATATTTCAGTCTCTGGCACCTTATCAAATGTGAGATTTAAATTGTAGGTCTTATACAATTTGTCATACAATGATAATACAAGTTGGTGCTATTATAGGCCATACTAACTCCTAATCTTAAAGGTCCAGTGTTTAATTTGTCAAAGTTTATTGGCAAAATCTGAATATACGACCAATGAATATGGTTTTCATAGCCTTACATGTATAATTCTTGCTTGGCGAGTGTCACCATCTTGTGCCACCATGTTTGTATAGCCTAAAGAATGGAAAATCCAGCCAACCAGAGAGCTCGTTTCAAGAGTTTCACTTCATAAATAAACAATTTAATAGATAAATAATAGAATCAGAATGCTATTTGTCTCTGTTTTCCCCTCATTTTACACACTGGACCTTTAAGTTTTGAATAGAATAGACATTTTGCATCAGAGCATTGGTGTAATTGTTGAGAATGTTTTTTTTGTTTTACCAGCCATTTTACCTCAATTAATTATTTTGGGAGACGTTGTTTGCCAGAAACATGGTTTGGGAAAAATGTTCTGATGGGCATCTACAAATGTATTCAGTACAGACTTAATTTGTGTTAGTTTATTTTTAGAAGAGAACATGGCAATTTAATTGCACACATAGGTTAATGAGAAATGCTGAACTCAGTTGTCCAAAGTTACACTTATCACTCATCGGTATTAACGGTATTAGGTCGTCTGCACTCCTCTTGTAATTAGTGTTTCCATAAACAAAATAGGGCTTCAAGGGTAAACGAGGGCAAGCGTGATAGATCTCACAGTTCTGCATGTTTTGCCTTTATTTTCCCGTAGCCATATGCTGGATCAGTATTTTCACTAACTTATTAGTTTGAAGTTATGGAGAACTGTCCAGATGTGACCAGTATATAAAAGAGAAGTTGCGCTGTGTCCTGCTCAGGTCAAGAACAATGAGCAGAACTAAACGGAGGTGAGTGACTGAGGTGGTAGTGTACTGTAGTTGAGACTAGCTGAAGGCCTTTCCCCTCCATGTCCTTTGAATATCTGGCTATGCATGAAGGTTGGAGTCCAGACCCATGTCGCATGTCACTGTAGCATCTCCACCCCCTTCTGTGTCAGTCTGAAACATCTGTCAGTAAATCTTTGCACTGTCACTCAGCAGGGCGCAAGCTGCCTCATGGCTCTGTGGTGTTGTGTGTTGTACAATAAGTTACAGAATAATTTCTCAATGGCTGTAATTTAGTTTACTTATTGCCTGTCACTTGCTCTGTTGTCTATGGTAATCCCACTGAGACCGCACAGAGACTGTAGTACTAAAATCCTAATGGCCTTCTCCTTAGCAATACTCAAAGGAGTCAACTCAATATGGGGGTGAAAGAATAAACCAACTGCTTTTGGACAGTATGTTAAATATTGCAGAGTGATATTCATTTCCAGAGCACTTATTAAGTGACGTGCTAAAACATTGTGCTGTATCTATTTTTGGACCCACAAATTAAGTGGTTACGCAAAAATACATTTTGCTCAAGCACACCACCAACCACCAAAACCTGTTTATCAGATATATCAGTCAACTAATTTGCATCAGTGGTTTAAATGATCCTATCACTCTTGAGTTGTGCCCTTTACATTGCAAGATGACTCATTTCTATATGTGTCTGTGAGTGAGTACAGAAATGTCAAAAAAAAACAACCAGAAGAGGCACTGATAAAGTGTTACATCATTCTAAACTAAGCATCAAAGTTAGATACATGGTGAAATCGAAGTTAATTAAGTGATGAATATCTATCTTTGCACAAGTTCCTGTGTATTGTCGAAATATTTTAATAATAGACCTCTGCCAGGCCCACTTCAATTAAAATGACTGGATTTGGCGTTTCATGTTCCCATAAGCCCTTGCAGATAACTCATGGTCCCCTGCCCTGCCCTGATTCTCCTGTTCATCGTGTACTTATACTACATAATACAGCTGTACAGTGGATGCCCAAGCTAACTAATGCACTCCTGTGTTGAAACTATCCAGTCTAGATGATATATTTTTGACAGTGGATAGCTTTGGATCAGAATATAATTCTTTATTCTTTTTCTTTATTTCTTAATTCTTGTTTTGTAAATTCTTTTAATTATACAGTAGGCTATCTTTTTTATAGGCTCTTATATTTATTATCCATAATCTCCATGTTGTCTGATGTATTGACTATTTATTGTGCGCCATGTACTGTAGGCTACATGTACTAGACAACCTGCTGCTCATAACTAATTGCCCCTTGTGGGATTAATAAAGTAGTTTGAATTGAATTGAATTAGCTTGCCTCACAAACTATTGATAGTGATTGCATACGAAGGCTGGAGTGGCATGGTTTAACTGTTGTGGTAGAAAGATCTCGACAGTTCTTCCATCCCCTGCATCAACAAAATACATTTTAAATGGCTTTTCGCCTGCAACAGACTTTCAGAGGCACGATGATCTACATGTAAAGAGGAAAAGATGTTAAGATGTTAACATCTGTCAGGTGATTTGGTCACAAGTGGACAGCTCTAAGAGTGTAACTGCAGTGCAGTCACAGTCAGAGTGACTGAAACACACATATGTTAAATATAGAGCTAGGAAGTGAGATCTGATCGCAAGTGGTCACTCAAAATACACGTGGAAACACCTTCTAATGCCAAGTGCTAACTTAGAGATGTCCACTTGTCACTGAAGAATCATATTAATGTTGGGCATGAAGGACCAGAGGCTAAGGTTCAGTCCAGTCCGCCTGCTGCTGGCAGTCTGTGTGGATATCATTAATTGAACTAGTAGCTTCTGTTAGTACAGCTGCTGTACCTGGAGCACTGTGTGTTACAATTACCAGTGTATCTGTAATGGATCAGGTTTTTAATAGCTGATAGCAGTCTATTAAAAATGCTTTAATCTGCCCAAATAGCTGTCCTGGTGGAGACTGGCTTGGGCCTTTTTAATTAGCATTGATTGTCTTGCTATATATAGGCTACTGAGTGACCTTGACCAGGCTAATTGTTGTAAAACAAAGGATGGATGTTGCCACACATTGTTGTCAAATGAGATTTTGGTATGTTTGCTGCCAGTTCTTTGGGGGCTTCGATGCTTTGTAGGGCTGGGCGATACGGCAAAACTTTATCACAATACATTTTTCCATATTGATCAATTCGATATACATTGTTTGCTGATGCTGCCAATTCAAGGAACATCCTGATTGAATCCTGAAGAAACCAGAGAAGAAGAAGAAGATCAGTTTGGGAGGATGACATGAGTTCCCCTCTTCTATCACGAGGCTATAGTCTTTCTATTGATCTGAACAGGTTGTCGATAAATATTTAGCTTTTTGCTCTGTTTTATTGCTCTGACTCGGCGCTGACACACACACACACACACTCTGTTACCCTACATCTACAGGAGCCTAGCGCATGTTCTTCACGCCGTACATGAGCAAACGTATGAGACTTGTTATCGCAGAATAAACGTCATGAACAGCTCTGTGTTTTCACAGTCAGACTTTTCTCCTTCACTTTCTGACCGTATCATCAGGTCTGACTCCACACTGCCAGGCTTCTTTTCATGACGCCCCGAGACAGACGAAATGACGCTCCACGCGTTCACCATCTCTTCGGTTGCCATCAGCTCCACTTCCACTCATTTCCTCCCTCTTTTACAACTTTCACTTCATCTTTCCTCCCTTTAGCTGCAGCTGCTGCCGCTCAAACAACCTCTACAGCACATACCGAATCGAGATCGTTTTATCGCCCAGCCCTGATACCTTGCATTCGCAGCAGTGAGATGTGGGTTAAAATTAATGGACCAATTGTGTCTTCAACTGGCCAACAGCTGGTATTGAAGAGAGTAAACACTCAAGCACCTGGCATGGCCACAGGAGCAGCACCCTGCCCTCATGCAGTCAGTGTTATATGCAGACCACAGGCTTACCGCACTATAGGCATATAAAGTACTCTCACACCATGCATTATGAATGTGGAGTCGTGGGTAGGACATTTTGGAGGACTATTCTTGTTAGGGCTGGGTATTGTTGAGAATCTCACGATTCGATTCGATTTCGATTCATTAGGTCACGATTCGATTCAATATCGATTCGATTCGATATTGATTGAAATGCTTCGATATCGATTCAGTATCAAGCAGAAATACACAAATAAGAGTACCAGATTTTTTTTTTTTTAATAATTATTTGTTTAGTTTCATGCCTTATGAACAGCCATAGTATAACTCATAGCATAACAAAATATGACACTGCTTTAACACTGAACTACAGTGCAGCTAAATTTAAATTAGGCTATACTTTCCTCTTGGAAAATAACTCATAACATTTTGAGTAATAAAACAATACAAAACAATATTATTAATAATAGTTGACTGCACAACTGAAAATATTGTAGCGACCCCGCAGTAATGTTCTTGTTATGATGTTTAAGTTCTGTGATTTCTGACTGACTGTCAATGTGTATGGTACGGGCAGGTGGGATGAGAAACTGAGGGGCTGGGGTGAGTGTGAGGAAGACAGAGTCCTGTCTGTGTGTAGGTGAGTGAGTGAGGAGGAGCAGAGGAAGAAGTGAGAGCAGCTGTCAGATAAGTTCAGGGTTTCCCGCAGCGCTTTCCTGTTAAGGCGGCCGCCTTAACAACAAAGAGCTGCCGCCTAAACTAACGTCTTAAAAAAAAAAAAAAGTAGCGATATTCGCCGCCGCCGCCGCCCCCCCCCCCCCCCCGTCGGACGATGGCCGCATCCTCTCACACACATACACACCACAGAGAAGCACGCATGCATAACAGCAGCGCGTGTTGAAAGCGAAAGTTAATACGGCACGGCGCGGTGCGTCCCTCCCCCTATCGATCCCCGCTGCTGCTGCTACTCACTCCCATATTGTTATGGTTTGGTCTAGTGCGGCCCCCGTCCGTACAGCGCGAATCACAGGAGGGTGTTGCTCGCAGCGCCCCCACTGGCCAGGGGCTTGAATCGATTCAAAAGATTGCTGAATCGATATTGAATTGCAGAGAAAAGAATTGCAATGCATTGCTGAATCGATATTTTTACCCAGCCCTAATTCTTGTGAGCGTCTATGGGCGGTGCATTTTGTCGCAGAGTTCATGACTTGTTTTTTTTTGGTCTATGTTTTTGCAAATCGCATAATTTAACCATTTTCCTGAAATTCATCATTGACTGTGCTGATAGCATGGTTTGGGAGGACTGAATGGAGTTCATGTGGGCATGCCTGTAACTTTTCCAACCTCTGTGCCGGTCGTAGCTGCACTGTTTGGGTGTGGGTGCAGATGTCTCGCTGTGGCCCCATTAGACCGTCTGGCAGACAACTGCACGGTTGGTGGTGTCATCGCGATTGGAGAGGGGAAGCAAGCAGCGGAACCGTAGTCTGGCTGCGAGCAGAAGCTGGAGATGCCGTGACTCGGCTTGGAGCTTAGAAGGAAAGAAAGGCTTGGGACAGTGGTGCGCAACAGTGAAGCTGGAGCTGTCCCCTCAGGCCCTGGGAAACATACACACACACACACAGAAACACATACACATGATGCAGCGAGAGGTAAATCCATAAACACATATGTAAAGGAAACCCATCTTCACACTACACCGATGGTAAACAAACACAGTACAGGACACAGCTAAGAATCTTATTTCTCGGAAATGGGAATGCTTTCAAATCAAAACCAGTGTTGCTGCAAACGTGATTTTAGATAAATTACCATTTACTGGGCTAACAGCCTCCAATTACATAAATTTGGAGGGGCTGTCCGCATAATGTCTTAGAAAGCTGTGCTGCACCGTTCAATTCTTCATCTTTTCACTGATTGATACCATCCTGATGAATGTTTGTTGGCTGAGACTAGTCTGAAACATATGAGGAGCTTGGGATATGTTCACTCAAGTAGAGCTGCAACTAACGATTAGGCTATTTTTATTATCGATTAATCTGTTGAATATTTAAACAATTAATTGATTAGTTGTTGGGTCAATAAAATGTTGAAAAATATCAATCAGTGTTTCCCAAACCACAAGATGATAGGGCTGGGTAAAAATATCGATTCAGCAATGCATTGCAATTCTTTTCTCTGCAATTCAATATCGATTCAGCAATCTTCTGAATCGATTCAAGCCCCTGGCCAGTGGGGGCGCTGCGAGCAACACCCTCGTGTGATTCGCGCTGTACGGACGGGGGCCGCACTAGACCAAACCATAACAATATGGGAGTGAGTAGCAGCAGCAGCGGGGATCGATCGTCGGGGGAGGGACGCACCGCGCCGTGCCGTATTAACTTTCGCTTTCATCACGCGCTGCTGTTATGCATGCGTGCTTCTCTGTGGTGTGTATGTGTGTGAGAGGATGCGGCCATCGTCCGACGGGGGGGGGGGGCGGCGGCGGCGGCGAATATCGCTACTTTTTTTTTTTTTAAGACGTTAGTTTAGGCGGCAGCTCTTTGTTGTTAAGGCGGCCGCCTTAACAGGAAAGCGCTGCGGGAAACCCTGAACTTATCTGACAGCTGCTCTCACTTCTTCCTCTGCTCCTCCTCACTCACTCACCTACACACAGACAGGACTCTGTCTTCCTCACACTCACCCCAGCCCCTCAGTTTCTCATCCCACCTGCCCGTACCATACACATTGACAGTCAGTCAGAAATCACAGAACTTAAACATCATAACAAGAACATTACTGCGGGGTCGCTACAATATTTTCAGTTGTGCAGTCAACTATTATTAATAATATTGTTTTGTATTGTTTTATTACTCAAAATGTTATGAGTTATTTTCCAAGAGGAAAGTATCACATAGCCTAATTTAAATTTAGCTGCACTGTAGTTCAGTGTTAAAGCAGTGTCATATTTTGTTATGCTATGAGTTATACTATGGCTGTTCATAAGGCATGAAACTAAACAAATAATTATTAAAAAAAAAAAAATCTGGTACTCTTATTTGTGTATTTCTGCTTGATACTGAATCGATATCGAAGCATTTCAATCAATATCGAATCGAATCGATATCGAATCGAATCGTGACCTAATGAATCGAAATCGAATCGAATCGTGAGATTCTCAACAATACCCAGCCCTACAAGATGACGTCCTCAAATGTCTTGTTTTGTCCTCAAACCAAGGAGATACTCAGTTCATTGTAGGGATGCACATGATTAACCGTTTAACCGTTTAACCGTTAACCGATAACAAGAACTTTGACCGATTAATACTATCGGTTATTTATTTATTTTATTAGCTCCTTATGTCGTCAACTCATGGGGGCGTGTCGACACGTGCAGAGTTCACAGCCTTCAGTCATATTTAGTAGCTAAAAGTTACACAGGAGGACTGACAGTATGTGCAGCAGCCCCCATGAAGGAAGATCAGACAATACATGTAGCTACACGGACATACATGTGAATCACCTGTAACTATGGTGCTGAGAAAAAAAAAAACGAGGACGTCGCTGCTCTCCAGCCTGTTCACCTGCAGCTCTCCTGCAGCTCCACAGAGGAGCTGTCAGAGGAGCTCTGCTGCTCCTTCAGTCTGGTGTTTGGCTGCACTTTGTATAAAAACAGTTCTACATTGGACGATCTAAGCTCCATATGAGCGCGATCAGCTGAGACAGAGCACAGTCGATGTGGCACTGATCAGCTGTCACGGCGCACATGTGTATTTAACGGCAAAAAAATAAATAAATTGGAGCGATACATTTTTTTTTTTTTTTTTTGCCGTGCGCCGCGAGCATCTTAATCTTATCGGTTAACGGTTAATAATCGGTTAATGAGCGTCGGTTATCGGTCAGAAAAAAAAATCAAAATGTGCATCCCTAGTTCATTGTCATAAAGGAACAAAGAAACCAGAAATATTCACATTTAAGAAGCTGAAATCAGAGAATTTGGACTTTTTTTTCTTAAAAAACTACTCAACCCGATTATTCGATTATCGTACAATTAATCGATGAATTTTGCAGGTCTGCTCAAAAGTGTCATCTCTGAGTCCAGCTACCTGATTCCTAGGGCATTGTCCTTAAACATCGATATGAACAAATCTGGACATTTCTTGTCATCAATAGTCACTTGTACCGAAGAAGCCGATTGTGTTCCAACTACCGGTAGTTAACTTTGGCTCCTAGAAACCACAATGAAGTTTCCCCTCTCTGGCCCACTCGCTGCCTCAGTCTGTCTCCTGCTTTCATCCTTCATCTAATTTCCATTGAGTAGTCAGGTAGTTGGTTTCATGAATGTTAAAAAAACATCAATCGCATTAAGCCAAATTTCCATCCCTGCTGTTTGAGAGCAGTGGGTTCATAGCACACTGAGATTTGTGCGAGCATCACTTATAAAACGTGGGACCATGGGAATTTGTCAGTAGGCAGGATGATCGGTATCTTAAATCTTGCACGTTCCCATTCAGAGTATATTCTGGAGAGTAAACTAGGCAGCTTGTGTACACGAGGCTGCGTTGGATTTGATGTACTAGTGCGTATTATGTAACAAATTATTGATTGTTGCAGGGAAGTAATCCTCTCACTTGACCGCCCTCTGCATGAAGGTTTAGAGTGCATAGCTGTCAACAGAGCGCTGCTGCATGCTAGATGCTCTTCACTGGAAGTTTGTTTATCAAAAATTAATTAATTTATCCGTTTGTTTATAATGGTTTGACAATCTAGCTGTATGTTACATTTGCAGGAGGAGATCTTCTGTGTTCGCATAAAGCTTTATAAAATGTCTGTGAGCCAGTCAGCTGTGGGACCTCTGCTTGCCCGCTATGCAGCAAATAACTTTGAGCCACTTTCGGTGGGTAGTGGATACCGTAGATGTTGTTGTATGGAAGGACTGTCACGTCATCGTCATTGATTTTTTAGAAGGAACATGCATGCGTCTTGCTCGCTTTCCTCTGGCCCGCCCTTCTTTCTTATTCTCTTTCACCCTTTACAGCTCACTCTGATTCACTGAATGCATGCTTCCTCGCATGCTGACAGTGCAAAGGGAGCTGCGTGAGTGTGTGTGTGTGTGTGTGTGTGTGTGTGAGGAAAGAGGGAGGGGCATTTCCTTTTAATGCATCTGCTCTGCTCAGTGGCTCTCCAAGCTCCCACATTTATCCAGTCTCTTCTCTTCGTTTCTTTCTTTCTTACCGCCTGTTCCCATTCCTGTTCTCTCTTGTCTTGTGTCACTTTTTTTTTCTCACCCCTCTCTGTGTTTTTGTCTCTCTCATGTCAGATGTTCATGTTCATCTCCTCATCTCACTCAGGCACATAATCTTCGTCACATGGGATCTCACATACACTAGACTTGTATGATTGCACATCTTTCTCCTCCTCCTCCTCCTCCTCTCCTCCTCTCGCTGTTTTCCTGCTCAGTCTCTGGGATTTTTTGGCTGCTGCTGCTGCTCCTCAACCATAGCTACTGTATTCTGCATTTACTCCCTGGTTCTGCTCACTGCGTCAGGAATCAGCAGCAGACTGAGGTGGGTGTTTTAAGAGCATCATTGCTAGGTCTGATGCTCCATCTCTCTCTCTATCTCTCTCCCCCACTCTCTCTCTCTTCTCACGTTGCTCTGTCAATGAGTCGGGATGATCATGCCTGTGTGTTCCTATGCCCCACTATGCAGCAGCATTTAACACTGTCACACACTGTGTGCTAGCAAGGTAGCATATCTACCCATCCACATCTCCCTGACTGTCTCAGAGCTGTCAGTACAGTTAATAGTGCTGCTGCTGCATTGAAAACTGTCTTTGCATACCTTATTTCACTGGCATGTATTCTGCTCTTTCTCTCTTCTGTCTCTACTCCATTACCCTCCTCTGTCTGGATGTCTGTCATGTTTTATGCATGCCCTGTCCTTTTGAATTCTTGCCAGAGACTTAGACATGCCGTAGGATTTCTAAAAAAAAAAAAAGAAAGAAAGCACCTCAAAATAGCCAGGGTAAAAAGACATAGTTGCGGTCTCCTGTCCACACATATGCGCATTGATTCACGCAGGAGTTTCGATTCCTTTTCACCTTACCTGCCCTGCTGCTGCAGTTCCATCTGTTGCAGTTTGCCACAGCCAGCAACACCCTGAAAAAAAACCTAGGCTCAACTATTCCCCACTGCTGTACTGTGTGTCGCTGAGAGGTTGTGACTGTCATCTGTGCCCGGCCGAATGTGTTACCGTGTCATTTAAACGCGTGTTTGTGTGAGGGTGTTCATGCCAAGGCGGATTGTTGTGGGCCAGTATCTCTGCATGCCCGTGTGTGTGTGTGCGCACACACTCTTGTATACAGTATATGTGCTTGCCTACCCATGGGCTCCGGTCCAAGAGGAAAGCAGGCTGCAGGGGTTCAGTTTGGTGCAGTAAGCTGTTGAATGCTCTCTGTAAGGAGCAGGAAAAGGCAGATTCGTGTGCCGGTGTGTCCTTTCACTGGCCTGGTACATCTATATTACAAGGAAGCCCGGCTTGTTCTGAAATGTCTGCATTAAATTTGTCCTTGAATAGCCTTGCTCTAGACAGAGTGAGCTTGCTGTTGTTAACAGGAACCTGTAATTTGTATTGTCAACAAATAGGCTTATGATGACACAGATATTAGTGACACAGTGCTAGAACAGCAGTGAGTTCTGTCCTTATTTCATGTTTGTTATCTTGTACTTATAAAGGCAAAGGCCCAGCAAACAATACCTCTTACTAACAGTTCTTCAAACAAAATCCCCTCAAGGAGAAGCTATGACATCCAGTGACGACAGGAAAGGCTGATTAATCTGGAATTTGCATAAGTGCTTTGGTGAGATGTCATTCCTTATACTTGTTTTGCTAAAGACAAAGGAGGAGATACTACTTTTTCTTTTGTCAATGCTGCAATTATGCTGGACCTGCTGATTTTAAAGAGTAGACACATTTTTTGAGCAGTTGCAGCGACGGATTAAGAAACCAGTGGGACTGAGACCAATTAATTCTGTCCAAGTTTCAACGTTTATAGAAATAAAGATAAATCAGCATACAAGAAGACGATCAGCGGGCAAATGTGGGCGGGGATGTCGCAACACAGTCGGTTACAATAGAGGGTGTACGTTTACGTTGCGTTGCCCTGGGACACGCCCCTTTGATTTGGACTGAATGGCAAAACAAACCTCCCTCAATATGGGGAACCATCATAACTATGACACCTGACCTGAAACTGTAAACACAGCTGATCAATTAAAAAAAAATACTGCTCAAGTGAATTTACTTTCCGTCATTGAAAACAGGTCCTTGAATGTAACTCGCTCAAAGACAAGTAGTTCTGTAGGTCATGAATGCTATGAATGCTGTACATGCTGACAAAGTTAGTTGGCTCTGCCACTCAGTGAGCGTTCCACAGCGACATCTGAGTACCGTGTGACGTCACGTCACGTGCTTTCTCTCTATACTGGAATTTTTGATTTTCAATCTCAAATTTGATAAAATGAATATTCTCAGCATCAGACAACAGGGACGGTACATATTAACTTAAAGCAGAAGTAAGTGGTCCGGTCGTTTTCGCTAATGCTGCGTTCCAGGCAGGCTTTTGAAATCGTAAATTACAGCTTCAAGTCACAACTTACGACTTTGTAGCGTTTCAGGCAACCCACTCGTGTTTCTCCGACCTGTTTTACCGGTGAAAGTCACTATAACGGCCACTCGTAACTTCCGACCGGTGAACTCGTACCAGATCGAACTGGTACGACTTCACGGTCGGAAAAATACGAGTTTCCTTGAACGCACCATAACAGTCCTCGTCCCTACGTCGCCACATTCACGGCGTTCCTTGGCTGCACACACAGCCCTGCATGCCGTTCTCTCTCCTCATTGGATAAAAACTGTAGGATACGATAAATGTTTTCTCTTCGGCTCAGAGCAGAGCAGAGTGACTGACAGACCCGTGTTTCAGTCCAAACACTCTATGTAAGTGATTGCTGTCGGAAGATATAACTATTTAAGACTTATATTAACACAAATATATCACTTACTTCTGCTTTAATAAGCCAGTATTATATTTATATACACGAGCTGAACAGTGATGACACTTACCTGCTAATGTGGCGAACATGGAGCTAAGCTAATGTAAGCTTTTGTGAATGCTGTTTTTTTTTTCCCCCGCTAAAATGACCATTCCAATATGTTTGGATTCAAAAATAATTTGGTTAAAGTTTACAGTTAGTTTTATTGATTAATAGTTGAATTACAGAAAACGATTCCATTCTCAATTCACCATTAGGTATTTAAAATGTCTGATTATATAGAAAAATCGCTGTAGCATCTTCACAGGACACAGCTGAGTCTGAGATATTGAAAGTCCATGTTTTGTCCATCCAGTGATTTAACATCCTAAGATTTAGTTTTCTCAATTATAGGGCTAAAAAGAAAACACATCTGACAAGCTGGGAACAGTCATCATCTCTAATCCATAGTACTCTGCAGAGAGGTGTTTGACAAACCTCACATACTGTATGTTAGAAGGAGACTTGGACCTAAAAGATTCTTAGGATGAATACAACATAGTGAGGTGCAGAAATAGACAGCTAATAAACAGGAGCGACTGGTACTTTTCACTCAGCCCTGCCGTTAATGTAAGTCCCGGCTGTTTGTAGTTTTTACAGCTCGGTCTGCTGGTCGCTCCATTGGGGGTGTTTCCTAAAGTGAGCTCAGTAATCGTTCTGCAGTTGAGATTTACTGACCTGTCTAGCTTCATTAGCCCTGTTTTTGGAGCTCCCAAGGGGTCAGCAAACTCACACATAGTCACATGGACCTTGTGGACCCCCCCCCCCCCCCGACATAGAAGCAGAGTAGAGGAAAGGCAGCCTGACAACTCATTTCATTAAGTGCTATAAAAGCTTTGTCATTTCCCTCTAAAACCAAAAATGGACAGATGCCGACCTAAATGTTTGAAAGCCTGGCCAAAGTCAGTGCAGGGAGAGCTGGATTGTACCATATAGCAACTGTTTCTTTCCATCCATTTGACGTATAAGGTGACAAATAATCGATTATTGGAGAAGAATTGTGTGACATGCAAATATAGGAATTGTTTCAGACGACTAATTCCTTTTGCTTTTTTTTTCCTAAGCAGTTGAAATCATAATATTTAATGGGTTAAAAAAAAAAGGTTGATTGACTAATTTCGACAAACAACAGCCAAACATACAGTGTATTGTAATTGCTATCATGCCATTTGCATTTTGTGATCAATTTAGCATAAAAGGAGATATGTCTCTGCTTTCTTCTCATCGTGTTGTGGTGTTGTCAGAACGTGGAGGTCGTCTTCCTCTTCTTCTAGCAGCTGTCCTGTAGCTGCACATGAGAATCTTTCACACGCAAAGTGACGAAGACCGGGCCCCCCGTCTGCATGTCACCTCCCTGACCACAAACATAACAGGTCGAGTGACACAGCACATATTCTCACACATAGGAGCTACTTTATAACCACTATATGTTGCAGAGTTAGTGCTGAGATGCATCTGTGTTTCCCACTAGATTTTTCTCTTGATATTCTCTGATTGTCAGAGATTTATGTCGCCATGTTGGGTTTTTTTCAGGGCTTCTTCTATTAAACTAACGTCGGACATGATTTGTGAGTCTAGATGCGATTGACAAAGCCCAGACCACATGATACACTGCGAGGCCTTTGTGGACAGTCTATGTGAATTACAACAACAATATCGCATGTGTGAATAACGATTTAGCACGGACTGTAGTGGCTGACATGCGTAGGTGACTTATGAGACGTTGTGCTGTTCCTGATGGCTGAGTTATTGGGGTCATGTCTGTATTTTCTGCACATACTTGAGATTGATTAGAAATCCTTGGCACTGCATGTACTACGTTGTCCTCATTCTTGACTGCTGGATTGGAAAAACCTCAATACTGAATTGCCTGCTTAGCAATAATCACTGACTTGCACTCGTGATTTACAGGCTGTTTATCTCATGCTAACATGATGCACCTTAGCCTGCTTTGCTTTGTGTAAGTGTAATGTGGAGTGTGTGTGTGTGTGTGTGTGTGTGTGTGCGCATGCGTGCTCTGTCTTTGGGACATTCAAGCGAAGTGGTAAGAGAGCAGATGCTTTGGATGGTGTCACTGCCTGCTCATTTTTCTGTAATGTGCACCCTTCACCCCGGTCCAGGCTATGTCTGTTCTGCTCTGGGGGTCCTATACTTGTCCACAGCTCGTGTGTGCTGCACCAGCTACTGCTACTTAAAAAAAAAAGGTTATGGTCCATTTCTAAACCAAAAGAGTTTATAGCTCAGGAAAATAGGTTGAGAGAAATCTAATTCTCACATATGACGAAGATGAAATGAGTAGGCGCAAACCTAATTAATACAATCAAGCACACATTAGCAAAGTTGCCTTATTGGAATAAATAAATCTCGAACACAAAGAAATTAAATCACATCCCTCCGTTTGAGTTTTGTCAGTCCTAATGTTTGTCTGTGCTGCAGTGAGAGCAGAGGGCACACAGCGCTCAGACGGAGAAGTGGGAGAGGATGAATATAGATTGATGGAAAGAGAAAGAAAGCACTTTGAGAAAAGACAAACCTGCAATACGCATATTTACTTATATCGAGGGGACATTCAACTAACAAATATTACATCTGATTTTTTATCTACATGTTTGATTTTCAATTTAGTATCTTTCCACTGTCATACCGTGACCGTATCCTCCTCTTATTTACTGTTGTCAAAGGTCTCGTGAACCCCCTAACCCTAACCCTAACCGTACATTGTAAATGTGTCTGAGTTTCTTGCTGAGTGAACTGTGAACAAAGTGTCAGTATTTCATGTTGGGCTTGGATATAAAGTAGCTAGCTGACCACAAAGGGTCTTTCCTGCCTCTCTAAAACAACGGCTAGTGAGGACAGTTGGTCTGACTCGAGTTGCCCCTGTGGCTTTAAGTTTTTAGATCACTGGCTGGCCTCAATTTGCGGACCAAGATGCTTCTAAAAATTATTCAGACTGTTTCAGAGCATTGGTTACTTACAACCATATTTACAATCTGACTGTCTGTGTGACAGACTTTTTGGAGGCGGTGCCATCCCGTTCATGTGCACACACACATGCATATGTGGAGACTCAGCTGACTAATGCAACACTTTTTACAGGCAGCACATAAACACATTTTTCAGTAGTTCATATCCTCTATATAAACACTAAATGGATGGATGGATGGTGGACTTGCATTGATAAACTGTTTCTAGTTTCAATGACCACTTAAAGTGCTTTACACTACCAGTCACCCATTCACACACATTTATACAGCGCTTCTAAATACATCTTTGCACATTCCTATCTATTGCATCTGTCATACACAAATTCACACACCAAGGACACCACATTTTTATGTTCAGTATCTTGCCCTAGCCTTCTTTGACACATAGACTGAAGGAGCTGAGAATCAAATCGAAGGGTGGGGGTGGGGGGTGTCGGATTTGTCAGCATATCGATAAAAGGAAAATGCGACTTTTTGTTATTGAAACAGGTTTTGCGAATTGAGCCAGAATTTGTGGGTGGATGACGACTTCCCAAAAGTCCTTCACCCAGCGACTTTCCCAAACAAATGAAGAACGGGCATAAATTTGCATTTGCTTTTTGCGCATTTTCACAAAATCCACTCTTAAATTCGATACATTTGGATGGAAACCCAGTTCATCTTTCATCCAGAGACACTTTGATTGGTGGTTTTTGTTTAAAATTTGAATGTACCTATACTTGCCTTCATAGGCAGGCAGTGTCATACCTGTATAGGTCACCTTTGTGATCAGTAAGTTAGCAGGGATATCAGAAGCTATACTTTAGGGTTAGCACTGTAGCATTGTCACTTTTCCAAAGTGAAAGGCACCAAAAACTTTGATGGTTCGCTCTTCGTAGAGAGTCGAGAGTTTGCTGCGTAGTGGTTTCACAATGACACAAATACTGAGGATTTGAATCAGTGATTTTCACTTTCACTTCTTTTCAGTTTAGATATGATCACTGACTGTACTAGGGCTATCAACAAACGGCAGAAATGAGGTTCGAATATTGCCTCTTAAAAAAAACAGATATTCGAATAAAATTCGAATATCTATTTTTTCATATTTTCTCCAAAAATCAATACAAAGAGATGGACTTTTATAGCGGTAGCCTGTATTTATTATCAGCGCATGTCAAACACGTTTTGAACAGCTTACATTACACAAAACAAACAGCTACACAATGCAAATCAGCAACGACATTATATGCATATTAATACGTGAAAAAAGACCGCGTTTTACTCGGCCTTTATCAATTCATGTCAAACAAGTTTTGTGATGACGCGAGCAAACAACTCGCTCGGGAACGGGATAAGAGCCGGCATGTTTTCTTCCCACATCCAAGTAATGATCCTTATAACGCGGATCAAGCACAGTCGCGATGAAGTGCAGAGGATCATCACAGCTCTCAGTGAACGGCACTATTTTTTTAATGCGCGATTAAAGCTGTCACTCGGTAGTTTGGGAAAACAGAGAAGCTGCTTCTCTCCAGACGTGACCACACAGACAGGTGTGTGTGTGTGTGTGTCTGTGTGAGTTACTACGGTTACCGCGGCGCTCCCGTCCCCCGGATATTCCTGCAGCTGGATTGACATGATCCGGTCTGAGACATGAAACTCGTGGACTGAGGAGTCGTCCCACTGCGTCCTGCTGCGTTCTACACGTCACACCGACGACCGTGCATTTGTAGGAGGAAGTTGTAGTTGCTGTTGTTGTGGTTGTGCTTGTGCGCGTGAAGATAATTTAAAAATAAATTATTAATATTCGAATATCATATTTTAATAATCGAATTTCATTTTTATTACTATAATTCGAATATACATTCGAATTTCAAATATTCATTGACAGTCCTAGACTGTACTATGTTTTTTTTTTTCTTGGCTGGCCCTCAGAGCAGTTTAATGGATTCTTCTCTATGTTTCCAATCTGTTTCCACAGCCTTTGTGAAGGCACCCTGACAAATGGACATACAGTAGAATATCATCCCAGAGCTGCCGTGTTCATAATATAGTAAGATCTGGCGTAAAGTGAAGGAACTGTCATGTTTAGGAAACGTTGCCCCGGAGAAAGTTGCTAAGCAGGGATGCACCCGTTGAGCAATAACATCTATGGCGTTCAGACAATGCTCATTTGATACTAAGGGGGCTGATGCTGGCCAAGAATATGTTCACTACCAGTACCAATGGGCCATTGAAACCAGTCAGAACAGTTAAATTAAACGCTGCGTTCCTCATCAACATGTCACACTACAACTTTGTCAGTTTTTCCACTCTGTGGTCATCCTGCTTGCCGCAGATGCGTTCCCTGTCGTCCTCTTGTTAAGTGAAATGAGTGGGAGCTTCTTAAGCTGAAGCCCAGTGTTTGATGGGATGTATCTGTTGTATTGTTTGCACACTTTTGAATCGCCTTTAAGCTTTTCGGTCGTCTCTTACTTAACATCAACACCCACTGAACATCAGCACCCACTGAACAGTCATTTTTGTTTTCAAGCATTCAATTATACAGACTGTGTGTTGTGCAAACAATAATGTTGTAGTGCTTCTCACATATGTGGGCTGTAAAAAGAATTTGTAAACATTGTCAGGGATTTTTTGGATACAACTTCAAAGCGGAAGGAAATAAGAATTGCTCATTGAGATGAATAGTTTATCCAGTGTGAACTGGCTAATTGTTCTGTTACAATTAGCCCCTGTAATTAGAGTAATTCAACAAACACTGTATAAAATAAGCTCCAATGTTCTGAAGAGACACTGGTGTGACAGAGAGACAGAGATACATACAGGGACGGGCTACTTAAACAGGTTGAACGACAGATGGACGGCACTGTAGGAGTCAGAGAGACTGTCTGCTGGTGACACAGCAACCCAATATTGATATTGAGATAAAGATGGAAAGCACTGACATGAGACAGGACTTCTGTCTCCTGCCCGCCCTTTCAGGATTATTTTCATACTGAAATAAATAAATATTTGAGGCCTGATGGAGCTGTTTATTGTGAGTGTGGCAATGTGTAACAGACAACAGTGACACACTTAGGAAATAAACTAGAGCTCCAGTCCAGCCTCACATACAGTGGCAGAGAAACTCATAAGTTTGAGGAACTGGGCCGATGAACATTTTCAGATTTCTTTGAAAAGGGACTTTAATGATTAATAGACAAACCGGTCTTCATTTTCTGGTGACTGACTAATTGAGTTTGAGACACGGCAATCTGTCAAAAAGCCAGTAATTTTTAAAATCCTACTAGGATGACAGATTTTTCTTTTATATTAAATGAAGGTTTGGTAGGTTTTTTTTAAATAATGAGCTCATTGTGTGTGTGTATGGAAGAAACATTAATCTGATGTAGTGCTGTGTGCGATATTACAATATATAGCCCTCTATCGTTTATATCGTAATTTTAGCGTGTGGGTTACTGGGTTAGCTCTGTTGCTACCGCTAACCAACGGGTCTACTACTACTATTACTACAGGTCATGTAAAACTGGTGATACAAGTCAGCAGCATAAAAGTCAAGGATGTGGGACTGAATCATCCCTGGACGCTCTGAGTGACAGACAAACAGCCAAACTACACACGCGAGTTTGTTTACAACAGAACAGCTGTAGAGAGAACGTGACGCTGCAGGAGAGGAGACTGTAAACTAAACAGGACACATTAGCCCGTGGTGTGGTTACGCCGTACTTAAAGCAGAAGTAAGCGATCCGGTCGTTTTCGCTAATGCTGCGTTCCATGCAGGCTTTTGAAACCGTAAATTACAGCTTCAAGTCACAACTTACGACTTTGTAGCGTTCCAGGCAACCCACTCGTATTTTTCCGACCTGTTTTACCTGTGAAAGTCACTATAACGGCCACTCGTAACTTCCGACCCGTGAACCCGTACCAGATCGAACTGGTACGACTTCACAGGTCGGAAAAACACGAGTTACGAGTTGCCTTGAACGCACCATAACAGTCCTCGTCCCTACGTCACCACATTCACGGCGTCCCTTGGCTGCACACACAGCCCTGCATGCCGTTCTCTCTCCTCATTGGATAAAACTTGTAGGATACGAGAAAAGTTTTCTCCTCGGCTCAGAGCAGAGCAGAGTGACTGACAGACCCGTGTTTCGGTCCAAACACTCTATGTAAGTGATTGCTGTCGGAAGATATAACTATTTAAGACAAATATTCTATTATTAACACAAATATATCACTTACTTCTGCTTTAACAGGTGACTGTTTCTCGTGAGTTGTGAAGGGAAAACAACCACGCTGTAGTCTGTGATCGAGGTGCAGAAGAGTGTAGAGCTGTCCCAAACAATAATTTTTCTCCCGATTTATCTATCGACTATTTTTTCGATTAGTCGATTAGCCAAAGATTCATTTTTTGACTAATCTAACGATTATTTTTTGGTTGACACTTCTGAACACTACTCTTATTTAAATTCTTCAGATGCTCTTTCTGGTGTGCATTCCTCTTCATAATCTTTTTTTTTTCTTTTTAAAAACGGTGCCACATCAGTTTGCTTTAACCTGGAAAATAGACAGATAAAGCAGAGTGCACACTGAAATAATAACACAATGATTTTGAATAGGCACATTTATTTAGTATAGTCATGGAGCAGACCAGTGTTACCTCGAAAACAACAACAGTATGTTGCACGTGTCGACGTATTTACGTCATTGAAGTAATCGATTAGGTCGATTAATCAGGACAGCCCTACGTGTTTGGAGCTGGCGGGGGGAGAGAAAAAAGAGAGCATGAAGATGCGGCCGTACCCGCCGTGATGGGTGAGGAGGAACTCAGCTGTTATGGAAAAGGACCTAAACCAAGTCGAGTAGAGCCCAGTAGAACTGGAACTGTGGGCCATTACTATGCATCTGTGTTCAAAGCAAACGCACACCAATGTTATGGTTTCACATCTTCACATTCCTACACATCGCCTGCTGTTAGCCTCACTGATTACCAAGGTTAATGTAACAGTACAGATGGCACATTGATTCTCCGTAACACCTGGACACATCACACATTACCGTAACACACACAGAAGCCCTACTCTTCTTCTAGTGTAGCTGCTGTTACCTCTGGGACACAGAAACCAGTAGGTAAACAAACGCTTAAACCTCTACAGTGATTGCCTGTGACACAGACTATGGGCAAGCCAGCAGCATGTATATGTAGACATGAATAAACAGCGCGACGTTAACCCTTTATGCCTCAGGAAGCCTGGTGCTGCTCTCATGTTCGACCATGCACGTACTAAGGGCTTGTGTAGGTAGGCTGATGTAATGTGAGTGCGTATGTGTGTTGGTACAGAAAGAGAAAGAAGCCGATGGACAATCGGTGTCAATCTTTCTTGTGTCTTCCTATAGAACCTCAAATGACTCTTATGTTAAAGCATGCTTAGATGAATCCATACACTACCGCACGGCCATTGTGTGGACACTTGACTGTAGCCATTAAGTTTGTCCTACTTTCAATGGAGGGTTATGTATTTTACATGCTTACAGGGCTGCAGCTCTCATGTTGCTACACAGATGAAAAGCGAAAACAGACCAGCTGTTTGAGATACATGTTTTTTGTGTTTACAATAGGACTATTCAGTCTTCCTACAGTACATGTAGAGTAACCTTATCAAGCAATCGGTTGCAGTGCCCTCTGGAGTCACAACGATAAGTGAATGATGTTTCCACTCCGGAGCCACTATAAGAAGGAATGTTTTGTTATCAACAAGCAGCCATACTTGTGTCCTGAGGTGCTGTCAGTGTGTATGTGTGTGTGCATGCTTGGTCCGTCTTTGTGAGGACCAGTTTGAGCTGCAGACCTTATGGAGCAAGGACGTGTTGTTGGCTGGTCGTTACATTGGGGGTTAAAGACGTTGTTGTAGGATTCAGACCAAAGGGAATGCATCAATAAATGTCCTCACTAGTGATGTCACAATTATAGATTTTCTTGGTACGATTATTGTCAGAGAAATAATCACATAAATGTATGTGTAAAATCAAATATAGACAAAATATAATTTCATAATCTCTTAATATAGGACCAGTTATTAATCCACTGGGGGAAGTGTTTGAAATATTTAAGTCATTAATTGTCATCTATATCAAATGTTAAGTTTATTTTAATCATTTTTTTTTCACAATACAAATGACACGCTAACATTTAAATTCCTACTAATTCAGTGTTACTTTAGATAAATGGACCAGTATCTCTGCATTTACCTTTACTTTGGTGCACATCTGCAGATATGGTTCCAACATAATCTTTTTCACAACATGACGGTATTTAGGAATCTTACGATCAATTAATTGTGGCGTTTAATACCACGATTAATTGTGAAAACAAGTAATCATGACATCCCTAGTCCTCACATAGACAGAAGTATACGTTTGTGTGTGTGTACATATGTACGTGTCTGTGTTTGTGGATGTGGAAAGTGACCCTGCCAAGTCATCCATGAGTGAGTCAGATTTGCACACATGTATGTGATCAGGAGGATGGAAGCCTGCGCGCCTGATGCTCACATGCAGGAAGATTGGATCAGATCTTGGGGTTACGGTCACGGCTTAAGGAGACTGTAACGCTGCAGCCGTCAAACAGCTGATAACCACAGTAAAGGCCACAACCTCCTTCAGCTGGCATTTAAAGTCTGTGTGAATAGTGTGTCAGACTGGCAGATTGTCTGTGCGCCGTGAATCTTCAGGGTCTCGCTGCTGTTTCCAAGATGCAGTGTGGAGCCCAGCTGGACTGGAATAGTTTTAATTGTCTGTGTCTGCCAACAGAAGTTACACCATTGGGTGGTTCACTTGTCATGAGGGATGTCCCTTCCATTGATATGATAACTGTATCAGACTATATAGATTTGTTTTCTTTCTTGATGTTTCTTTCCCCCAAACAAATCCCATACACAGAATAATTGTATTGATTCCAATACTAGTGTTTGAAATGCCTCTGTTGTTATTACCTATAACTGAAAATCAGCTGGTACCAAAGTCTATGCACCAATATGGAAATGGAAACCTGTACAACAAATTTGATATTAATGAATTTAGTACCACAAACAAGCCAAGTGTTGTCTTGACATTTGCAAAGGCATGAGCAATTGGCCATCATGTTAATGATCATTGATCTCTGAATGATTGTCCATTGGCACAACCCTATTACACAGGAAGCTACGTATGCCTTGTAGCCACTGGCAACTATAAAACGTTGACTGTGATTTCTGGTAAACGGCATAATGGTAGCTGTCAGCCAAGGTCACTAGACTAGAAAATTGTTGCATTTTGAAGGTGCAGCTTTTCTAGCCTTTACAGTACTGTCTTGAAAAATTATAACACACATTAGTTTTTCATGTTAATTATCTCGCCGTGTTTCAGCTTTGAACCTTTCAGACTTCAGTATAATTTTTTTTTAAATACACATGGTTCCAATAGACTGATTGTCAGAATTAGTATAACATAACTTTATCTGTTAATGGTTGGTTATGGTATGTTATGTTAAAGTCAGCTTGATTTTTACCTAACTAATTTAGCAACACTATCAGAACTGAGAAAATGAAATGATTAGAACTGTCTTACTGTTTCACAAATAAATGCAAAATGAAGCTGATAAAAGTAAAACCCAGCATGGCTCACACAACTGTTCCCAGGCTTATTTAGGTTTCAAAAAAGGAGGAAAGCTGGAGCATGTATTTTTGATATTCTGTTACTTTAATTTCGTGATACTTAACTGTTACTGATTTCTGCAATCACTTTAAATTGGTCAGTGAAAGCGGCGCCTTTATGTATCAGTCAGGCTCAGTTTGACAATGATGGAGGGGACTATGATGCCCCAACTGTTTATATCCATCTTTGTAATGTCAGGTAGCTTACAGTTGAAAGAACACGAGAACTACCGTAGTGATGTCGCACCGTTAAGTTGTGAAACATGCTAATTGGTTCTTTCATTTGTGATATCAACAATAACAGGATGTGCTGGAATAATGGACCAGTTTACCTCATGACATAACCCAAGACTATTCTTACCTGCACACAAAGCCAATCAATATAATAGATACTCAAACTACAGTACTGAATGCACTTTGTCACTGGAACAGTAAGTTCTTATATGACTGAGTCTGAGTGTATTGGTCATTCCTGTCAACATAACCACACTGAGTGGGCAATGTAGCATGGCCTGAAGAGTGTGGGTGAGTGGGTGGTTGTACTGTATGTGTAATCTGCCAGTTTGTCACAAAGCTTCACTTTAATTGTGTGAAACATAGGTACAGACACTGTAGTGCAGCGGACATACTGTAGGAAGGAGTGAGGGATCTTTTTTGGTGGGAACGTATTTAACCTCAGATGGGAGCTGTTGTTTTTTTCTTTTCAGTGCGTCTTATACAAATACTTTTAAAATATGCCCATTTTATTTATGTCACTTGCTCTGCTTTCTTCCCTCTATGATGTCAATCATAAGGTTGTTGCATTGACAATTTCAAGATATTTTCCAGTTTCCACCAGTGGCCCATCTTCCTTGTCGGCTGAGATAGGCTGTAAATGTGACAGAACAGGGAACGTCCTTTCCCTTTCAAGATGCGTACAGAGACAAAATTAGCAGCATATATTATATATAGTCTACAGTATACTGAAAGTTTGACATTTTCTAAAATGTTTCACCACTGTAATGAAATAAGTTAAGCATATTTTGTGTAATATACCTGTATTGTTGAATTTTACATTTATCATCAGGGGGGAACGTTGTGTTTTATCTTAGTTTGAATATCATACTGTGAATTTGTGATCTAATGAATTCAAGTCTAATTGTCTGAATATAGTATTTAGTTTTTAACTAGATGGGTTTTGACCTTTGGACCTTAGTGAACACACAGTAGAAACAGAACGTGGCCGTGGTTACAGAGGGAGGATGACAACAAAAAAAGGGGATCATAACATCAGCTTCTTAAGCCCCTGGGCTCAAGGCCATCCCAAAGCAAATTAAGTTGAATGTAATGTGAAACCTAATGCTCAAAGATGGTGTTGATGTTCTGTACTTGATGACACTGAACAGAAGCTGGTCTGCATCACAGCTGACAGCGGTGGCGCTTTCCTTCCTGTGCAATCCTCGGCCGCGCCGACACCATGACAGGGCCTGAAATGAAAGTGTGAGGGGCACATTTGCAGCAGTATGAGATGTAGAAAAAAAGTCATAACATCACCTCCCTCTTTAGTTCCTCAGTGACCTTGCACTAGTTAGGATGACACAGAGAGAAAGAGGAAAAGCATGTCTGGTTCCAGTGAAGTGGCAGCAGGAAGCTGTAACCATCAGACCATCATCTTACTTAAAGGTCACAGGTTTGATCTTTGCTAGAATATCCTACACAGACCAAACCCTCCGGTGTATTTATAGAACTCTCTAGATGACCAACAGTGTTGGGCGCATTACTACTATACACATTAGTACTATAGTTACTACCGTAGTTACTTTCCCCCAAAAGTGAGTGACAAGGTTAACTACTGTAAATTCTAGGAAAAGTAACTATTGTGTCAAATTACTTGGACTCGTCCACCTAACCATACCCTGACCTTCCATTTATTGTGCGGAGGAATACTGAGTGAGTTGGTTAGTTCCTGATAAACAGCTTTTTTCAAACTAGTTGATGGACTGTATACTGTGTATACAACATACACTTTGACAGGTGGATTATTTTGTGATGGAACTTCTTGATACAAGTAACGGCGCATTTTATTGCCACTAACGGTAACAGCGTTATAACGGGGGTAACAGTAACTTTTTTGATTACTTGTCGTGTTACTGAAAAAAAAGTAGCCCCATTATTCCCATCACTGATGACCGACAGTACTGTCTAGTGTCTAGTCAGTTTACAGTAAACTTACAAAACGCAGAGGCCCAGTATTGGTTTTAAATGTTCAGTACACAAGTAGCTTGTGACAGACTTGTGAAATGTGAGGGTGCTTGCCGCCAAGTGTGGAGCTGAGCCTTACCACAGACCATGAGAGGTGAGAAGCAAAGCTCTGAGATGGAGAGAAGTGATGCATAGCGCTGCTGTTTTGCACCACAGTGCCTCCTTGGACCAGCCTGCTCTCTCCTGCCAACTCAGCTTTTTCTCCACTACGTCTGCTGCAGTTTTCTCTCCTCCTCCTCCTCCTCCTCCTCCTTTACCCATTCCTTATTTTCAGGCAATGTTTTTTTCCCTCCCCAATTCTGGTAGCTAGCTGCCGCAGGCTGCTTCTCCCGGGGGCCACTCAGACTCTGCTCAAAGAGCCGCCGGCCACTCGCTTGCATTTGTGCCAGATTTCATTAGGAACTCTGGACTATACTCTCAATGTTTTCCCTGTCAGTTAGAAACAGCATCTGTCAACAGTAGCATGGTAACACCCTGAGAGAGAAAATTGAATCCTGTGTGGCTGGAAACATAAAAAAAACACTAGTAGTGTTATCAAGGGCTTCTGTGTGGAGACATCAGGACGAAAAACCTTGTGAATTATTGAGCAATCTATTTAAATGTTGGGTGTAATTGTATAAATAGAAAAGCAGCAGCAGAAGCATGAGTATTAAATGTCTCATCTTATGCTGCGTGGCCCTCTGCCATCTGCACAGAGTCCAGGAAGGAATCCTTTAGCTGACGACACAAACGCTAAATCCAGATGATAACTTAAACACCACCAGCGGCTATAGCGCCTGTGTTTATGGTTATTGTTACGTCAACCGAGTAACCTCCTTTGAGGAAAGTAGTCCCCTCCCTTCGGATGTGGAGCTGGGCACTTCTCTCACTGGTTTACTGATGATTCACTGAGAAGGGCTGTTACAGTCAGGCATGATATCAGAGACCTTGTTTTTTAGCCAGGCCCAGCCAGCACTCAGTCCTATCCAACATTAAAGGGATAGTTCAACATTTTGGCAAATTGGCCTATTGCCATTATCCCTATAGTTTTAGGAGTAGGTTCATTACCTTTAATTGTCGGTGCAAGTTATTTTTAGAAGAAGGAGCAGAGCTGCGAGCTGCTCAGAGCTACGCTACGGAGGCTAATGGGATTTCTTAGTTTCCCTCATCAAACTCATCAAATACACAATCCAACAACTCCAAAACGCTCTGGTGGACAAGTTGTGAATAACGGAACCTTACGAGACGGAGTTGTTTTGCATAAATTTACCTCGAAAACAACTCTGTCTCCTAACGTTCCGTTATTATCTCATAGTGTGGTGAATGTGCAGGTCACAACTTGTCCACCAGAGCGTTTTGGAGTTGTTGGATTGTGTATTTGATGAGGGAAACCAAAAAATCCCATTAGCCTCCGTAGCATAGCTCTGAGCAGCTCGTAGCTCTGCTCCGCCGTTCTAAAAATAGCTTGCACCAACAATTAAAGGTAACAAACATACTCCTAAAACTATAGGGATAATGGCAATGGGAATGGGCCAATTTGCCAAAATGTTGAACTATCTCTTTAAAGTCCCTCCACTGTGGGGACAAAAAACTTTAGACATGTTATAGATGCTTACCATGACCACAGAGGCAAAACACCAGGCATGTGTTTGTCTTCTTAGTCTTCTTATACTAGTGGTATTAATGTAGCTCTTACTGATCTGCTGCTGTCGTCTTGATCCTCCCAAACGACTACCTGGATTTAGACGTATTGATCGCCTCCGCCCAGTTCTGTTTTTGTCAACTTAATGCTTTCTGCTCACCTATGCAGAACTAAAAATTGAACTCCTCAGAGCAGCCTGCCCCGTGCCCATGTGTCGTTACATGTGCAGCGATGCGGACGGCAGTGATACGTGGTACTTGAACAGGATGTGTAGTGGGAGGGATTTGGCAGCCGTGCTAAAAGTGAGATGAATTACTAATCTTACTTTTCTCTCTCTGGCTGCTTACAGCTGGGACTTAAATAGGCTTGTGAACCGGTAGACAAGGACACACAGCTCATTCCAACATCACCACCTAAATAGGCTAACAGGATTTTTAGCATATGGTGAAAAAGGTCAGTCTGACGCCATGATCCATCCTGAAGCTCCTCAAGTCTCTGCTTTGTATTGATGGACAAATATCGTGTGCCATGTTTAGGAATAATGGAGACAACTTCTGAGAAACACTTGTCTCTCCTGGCCTCATTTTGGTTGTCTGTGGTCTGTAGAAGGAGAGCTGGGATGGAATCAGAAGAAAAGATGGATTGGTTTCATATTTCCACTGCAGCACGCTGCTCGATGCTCCTGCTCCACTGCAGCATGTTCTCTCCCTGCAGTGCCTGCACACACTCTGTTTCAGCTTCACAGGCGCAAGTCAGCTGAACAGCCCCTTGCTGACTAGCTTGCAATAGTCAACTAATTCTATTTCTATTTCTAGGTGGTGTCAGTACCTGCCTTTTTTTTCTTTCTGTAGCAGTTTCTATCCATAGCAGCTTGTTTTAATGTTAGGGATTCTCTATTAGTCAGCACACGAAATGTTGAGTAAGGACACGCAGAGTGCTGATTCATCTTCATCCTGTCAGTGATACAGCCAACCTGGGACCATATATCTCATACTGGTATACTTACCAGGTAGTCTGAGATATGTACTAGACTTAATGTGGGTACTTCATGTATTATTTATACGCAAAAGCAAAAGCTTGTTCATGTTATGAGCCTCAGTCCTTGGGATCGGAATGGAATTTTTTTTGACAGTTTTGTGAAATTAGCATTTGGCAAAAACGTCCAAACCCATTTCTAAACATATTGAGAATCATTTTAAAGAGAAACATCTGGGGTTAACTGCGATATGCTGTGATGACTTGTATTTGCATGATAGACTGGGCAAATTCAAGAGTTTAATGTAATCAAAATGTAAGGCAAGATCGAAGCGTGTTGGTTGTTCAATGTACGTATAAGAGACCTCTCTAATCTATGGAGACCCTTGGCGTGGCGGTTGATGACGGCCAGGGCTTACAGTTTGATTATAATATGTGGTAAACCTCTCTGTGTAAAACATCTGCAGCTGTCTTAGAATGTAATGGTTTCTGACAGCGGCCCTCTCAGTTGCGCTTTTAACTTCTTTTAACTGGGGGGGAGGAGGATTTGTATCAGAAGTTTGCTGTATAAATAGGCTATTTATGCAAATTGCTGATAGCTTCCCCCCCCCCCTCTTCTGGCAGCCAGTGACCTGCACTGTTTCTGTAATCAAGGGCCCTCCACAGCTTAACAGAGAGGAGACCATTTATATTTCTGAGGATGATGAGAGGGAAGGCGGCACACTGACATGGATTCACATCTTTACATGGTTTGACTTTGATCCTTTGATGAATGTCACAGAGTAAAAAAAAAAAAGAGGAAGAGGAGATTCCGTCTGAATCCTCTTTGTAGCCGGATGGAGAACACAGTTAGCTCTTCTCTCCCTCTGCCTGACAGAGCCCTCATGTAGGATATCCCCGGCAGTTCTCGTCTGTTAGCCTGTCTCCCTCTTCCGCAGCCATCTGCTCCAGTCCATGTGTGTTTTCTGCAGCTGCCAACATACTACACAACACCGTGCTGTGCTTTCCAGGCCAGCGCTGCCTGCCTGCCTGCCTGCTTTGCCTGCCTGCTTCGCCTCGCTCACGTAAGCCCTGTCTCAAGAGGGAATTCACTCGGGCTGGGTGTAGGTGGATTTATGGATAGAGAGCATGAAGAACTGCCGTTTGTGACTCAATTTTGCATTTTGTTTAGCACAGATTGAGGTGTATGAGTTGAGCTTAAAAGGGAACATGGATATGCACGTTTTTGCCATGACTTCTGCTTGTTGGATAGAGGAGGGCACCATCTCTCCCAGTCTATCTAATCTTTTCCTCTCTGACCAGTGCTTCTGTCCTGGTGTAGTGTAATGATGAGTCTATAATTTACAATGTCAAGTGAGCAATAGTAAAAATTGTACATTATCATTTTGTATGTTTTCATGGCTGTGTAATTCAGATGTAGTGGATGCATCATGGGCTTCTGATACTGATGTGTTAGTGGATGAATTAAGAAATCCTCTGCTAAAGGTTGGGTAGAAAAGTGCTAAAATGTGTCAGAAGTGCAGTAAATTACAACAGATCAATGATGATGTAATGATCCCGATCAGCACTATCTGATCAATTATCCTGATGGATTTAGCTGATTAAAATAGAGGATGTTTCTGTGTTAATGTGAGATATTTATCTAAGGCAGAAAGCAGGAGACATATAGACAATGATATTGAGTTTTATTGTTTTTTTAGGCAGAAAAAATAAACAATCGATGTGTTCCCATGCACATTACTGTAAAACAATTTGACATGACATGAAAGCATACACAGGCTGTGTTCACATCAACAGAAACACTGCATCAGAAATGCCAGTGGCTGCATCAGTGTGGGCGTGTTGCTGCCTGCTACAGGACAACATACAAACCAGGAGGTCCATTCTGAAGGCACTTAGACACTGATTCATATCTCTTTCTGACAAAAACATTGGAACACATACAGTAGGCACAAAGAAGAAATACATTTCAGCCTCTATGAATACACCGAACTGTAACCCTGTCTGAAGTTTTTCATCATCCAAATAGTTGGACACAGGATGGTCACACTGAAACACTGTGTTTCCTTGTACTCCTTATCTCTCTCCGTTTGCAGTTTTAATCTACAAAGTGCACCTTGGCCCATTAGTGCAGTAAATCTGAGTCCTCTAACTTGAGTCAGGATGAGTCTGGACTGTACCGCATTGCTGCAGTCGTCAGCAGCAGCAGCAGCAGCAGCAGCAGCAGCAGCAGCAGCAGCAGCAGCAGCAGCAGCAGCAGCATCCTCTCAAACTGCAGCTCACTACAGGCATCCCTGAGACTGGTGCATTGCTCTACAATCGGCCACAGCCACTGATCAGGTGTAACACATATTTTTTTTTATATCTGACTAGTTTAAAACAGATGATAAGTTACTATATTTGACTGCAGAAAGATCTAAACTGGAGCCTGAAGGCCCCATGTGGATTTTTTTTTCTTTTTGTGTTAATTGGACAGGTCAGATTTGACTCCACTTTTCACTTTAAATATGCTTCACTGTAGGATTTTAATGGAACTGGTGTCTGCCTTGTGTTTAAATTCAGTGCAGGGTATTAATCAGTGCTCAGATTGGAAGTAGAGGTGGAAGTAGAGACTCAGATGCAGTAACAGTAACTTGAACACAAGTTTATATGAGTTCTGTGGTGTTGTGCTGGTGAAGTCATTAGTTTCATGTCCTCGCTGTGTAGAACTTGACAGTTTGCATACATTTCCTTTTCCTTTATTGCTTTCTTTTTATATGTTATTTAGTGTTATTGGCTGCAATGGTGATAAAGCAATGGCTGCTAGTTGAGCTGCACAGCTGTACTGTAACGGTCTCCTTGGCTTTTCAGAGCCCTGCCCTCGCTGATAATAAATTTACAGAAACGCATAACACATAGATGATGTTGAATATTCTGCAATTTCTCTCCGTCTGGGATGTTATAAGCCTAAGTGTCCTAAATCCTACTCGGAACAAATAAGCATAAGAAGCTTTTTTTCTTTGACAAAAGTCTGCTTTAGCAGCACCCCGGCCGGCCCACCACGTCCTCTAATCCACATCAGTGACAAACGATCCAGGAGGACTTTGCTGCGCTGTGTAGTAGATCTACTGCCGTGCCTTTTTATCCATCAGGGTCACGCCATCATCATCACCTGATCGCCGGGGTGACCTGTGTCCCGTCCCGGCGTGATTGAAATGGAAGGGCAGGGAGCGTTAAATGAGTCCTTGGGAACATGGGACTCCCTCATTGGCCTGTCTGGGAAATGGATGGGAGGAGAAAGTCACCTTCATGTTATCGCTGTGATGTCAGTTAACGAGTGAAGTCGCCGGTGAAACATGGCAGCAGCTCAGCTCGCAGCTTGGTCGGGTGGGTGAGGGTAGGGGGTGACATAGATGCCGCTCTCTTGCTGTGACTGTTCTTGTCGTCTTTATCTTCTGCGCTACAGTAAACTGGGCTAAAACATCAGCAGTGTCGCTCCCCTCCCTCCGAGGCCGTGGTGTCGACTTGAAACGTTCTGATGAGGTGTGTAAGTTAATGGCATCTGCGTTATAGTACGTAACCACCCACCCACCCACCCCTCACTGATGCCCAGCTCTCTCTCTCTCTCTCTCTCTCTCTCTCTCTACAGCAGTGGCCTGTTTCTTGGGCAGACACTTTGAATTATTCATAGAATCCAGTCGCTCTAAGCGCTGGATCAACCACGGTTTGTTGTCATC
This sequence comes from Trachurus japonicus, assembly GCF_045865225.1. NCBI lineage: Eukaryota > Metazoa > Chordata > Actinopteri > Carangiformes > Carangidae > Trachurus > Trachurus japonicus. The sequence continues at coordinate 31,977,600 of NC_140911.1, forward strand.
CACACGCACAAGTACAGTATTCACCGGTGACGGGCTGATGAAGCTCTATCAAAAAGCTGAAGTGCCTGTGCAGGTTGTTGTCTTTGACTCTGTGCAGCTTGTTGTCTTTGACTCTGTCAGGCTTGCTGGCTTTTTTTTTTTTTTTTTTTTTTTTTTACCACAGTCCAGGTAATTCTTCACAGTATTCCTGTCCGGTGTCAGGAGCCTTGACTGTGAAGATGTTGCAATTCTCCAACTCACAGCTGTGGGAAACTACAGAGGTTACATGGGTTTGATGGTTTATTCATTCAGCTCATGTCTGCAGAATGAGGCCATCACTCCATCTAGTGGTGCAAGTGTGTAGCAGTCCCGTGAAAAAGGAGAACACGTCAAACTTGCCTCCCACTCCTTACTACATGACTGCTGTTTTCAAGCTTTTGCATTATTTAAAATGCTCTATGTTTAAGTGGAGTTAATATTACTGAAGTAACAATTTCTTAGAATTGGTGCATTATTGAAATATTGGCAGTCGGGAACTGCCACAACTTTACAGATTGTAGTGTAGTCCAGTGGTTCTCAAAGTGGGGTCCAGGGACCCACAAGGGTCCTTGGGAGGATTGAAAGGGGCCCCCAACTTTTTTCTTGAAATACCACTTTTTTCTAGAATTTTTAAACCTTTTTTTTGGGGGGGAGAAATTTTACCACTTGTTATATGTTATATATATATATATATATATTTTTTTTTTTTACAATATTTCCACAAATTCATGCCATTGGCCCTAATTTTAATATATATTGACTAAAAAAGTAATGTTCTTCAATCTCAGAACAAATAGGCCTATTTGTGTATTTCTGGTGTTTGCTTCAAAATTTTGTCCAATGGGGGTCCGTGGTCTAATTTGTGTCAATTTAGGAGTCCTTGATGTAAGAAAGTTTGAGAACTGCCGGTTTAGGCTACCACCTCCTCACTGTAGCCTACTTAACTTTCACCAGGTGGTCACTGATCAACAACTACAGGTTCGGTGGTTCAGGCAGAGTCTCTATATGGAGCCCTGTCTCCATGGTGCTGTGGGAGAAATGGCACGCTGTTGTTTAATTACCCCCTCATGCTCCTGACCTTGTCGGGTCGGGGACGTACTGATCATTATCACCACTTGATCTTTTCATGGGCGCTGGTCAAACAAGCTCAGATTGTTTATGTTGCTGGCATTAAGATGGATTTGTATTCAGTCCTCTGGCAGTACGATGGTGTTTGTGTGTCATATCCAGTTTATGCAATCTATCCCTGTGACGTTTGACATTAAATCTCTGATGACTGACGGTTCTTGTTGGTGACTGTTCCTGTGTGTCAGACTGACTCACTATTTCAGCTTTAGCAATATGTTCAATATTTCTTTGTCCCCAACAAGCAGCCAGCAGAGTCATGACTAAGTGATCCTTTAGCCCGTCTGAGAATATTTAACAGTTAATTCTGCTGATGTGGAGTCACAGTGTTACTCACTGGTGTGAAGGGTTAGAAATCGAGCTCTGCAAAAAAAAACAAAAAAACAGTGACAGTGCTTGGGCGGGCAAGTGTTACGGAGAGAGGGCCACCCAACTTTAGTCAACGTGTGCTGTAAGGAAACACTGAGGTTAAATTGCTGCAGAAATAAAAACACCACAACCAGTGCTTAATTTGTATGGGATTTTATTTCTCTATGAAGTTACTCATAGATCGTCCGTTTGTCAATCATCACGCAGTGACACAACCAGTGAATTTTGTCACGAATAAAGAGGAAAGCAGGAAAAAAAGAAAACAAAAAGGACACAACTAAAGGACATAGAAACACTCCTAGCCATATAGTAAAGTAAGAATATAGGAATTATCTGGTTTATGTGGTGTTCTGGGACCCCCTCATGGACAATTTACCCACTGACCACAACATCACTGATTAACACGTGTGTGTGTGTCTCTCTCTGTCCTCTCCAGCGGCTCTGACCAGTGACAGACTACTGTTCCCTGTGGCTCTGTTGAGAGAACACCTTCCCCGGCAGGCTGGCCACGCCCCCTCCCTCCTGCCTCCATGTATCCTGAATCTACCACAGACTCCCCCGCTCGCCTCTCCCTCCGACAGACTGGCTCACCGGGCATGATCTACAGGTGGGTTGATGGACATGTAATGTCTGCCCAGACATTTGCACATACTGTACACATTTGCACCTAACTGCCAGTTAGAAGAATATGTTAATTAATAGGCTATTTTTGATCAACGTCTTCAAAGTATCTACAATAAATAATCTGCAGGGCTCAGTTGTAATCTGGATCAAAATTATTCAGATTTTGAAATCCCTTTTTTTGCTATCCAGGATCACGCAATCCGTCTTACTTTTATCCCAGTTGTTCGAAGCAAAGTTCGATTGGATCAGTCTGATCCAGATCCAAACTTTTCAAGATGACCAAATCTGGATAATGAGTGCTGTGACTGTACAGTATATCACACTGAAGGCTTCTAGGTAGATAAAAAAAAACAGGTAGAACAGCAGCATGGGCTCACTCAGAGTGTGTTTATTTGGTGTAGTGTTGTCACGATACCAACATTTTGGTACCGGTATCGGTACCAACATGTTTTTCGATACTTTTCGATACTTTCCGGTACTTTTCCAAATAAAAAGAGAACACAAAAAATGTCATTATTGACTTTATTTTAATAGAAAATCTTAGAACTATAACATATGCATCAGTACTGAACTCTTCCTAAATTAAATCATTAGTGGTCTGTTTAAAAATGATTATCAACTGCGTTATTTGAGGTCTGAAAACACTGCATCTTTTTTTGTTATTTTGACCAGTTGTAATTTTTGGGAGAAATTGTTATCAGTAGTTTATAGAATGAAACACAAACGTTCATTTTACACAAACACACACCTATTGTTTCCCATATGCAGCGCCACAGAATCAAGACCAAGCCCCCCCCCACCCCCCCATCAACGCAATATCGCTCCGTTAATTCATCTCCGCGTAGCGCTGTTCACTCACTCACTCACTCACAGAGAGAGGGAGAGAGAGAGAGAGAGAGAGAGAGAGACACACACACAGAGACAGAGAGCATGCCAGTGGTGATCCGCGGTAAAAACGAACTTATCAACCAGCTGTTTGCATTAATTAACGAGTCTGTGGCGGCCCGTCTCTCTCGCGCGCGGCGCGCGCACACACACAGACACACATAAACATAGGCACGTGGACAGGTGGCGCTGTAACGGTAATAAAAAAAAAGCACCTTGCTTCGTTTGTGACTCGCTCACTCGCTCGCCTCGGCTCAAATTACAATGCGGCGACTTCACGCTGCGACGTCACCGCTGCCGGCGGCGCAAAATGAAAGTACCGGTCCCATCTAAGCACAGTATGGTACCGTTTTAAATGCGTCAGTACCCCGGTACCACTCTAGTACCGGTATACCGAACAACCCTAATTTGGTGTATGTATTGTTTGCTGTACTCTTTATTGTTTCTTCAATGTCAGACCCCATCTGGTCTGGCTGTTTAAATAAATAGAAAAAAGCAAATATACGGTAAATTAGTAAAACACATTATGAATATTTTCCCATGTGTTTCAAATTCAAAGTTCAAAATTCAAATTTAAAATGTCATTAAATTTGGGGAAAAGTAGTTGGGGAAAAGGAAAACAACCTGTTTTCAAGATTTGATCCAATTCATTATCCAAAATCCGTTTTGATTATATTTTGAACAACTGGGCCCAGGGGTTCACATAAATCTCCAGGTACTGTATCACTCTGTCGTGCTGATGCTGCTTGCTTTGAAAATCTATTGTGATGAGTGGTGTACAATGCACAGGTTGGAGAAAAAATAAACCTGGGTAAGCTGTTTGCATTCTGTCCTTAAATAGACTCACAGCAGAAACTTAGGTGCGTTCACTGTGTTGTGAGTAGCAATTAAAGTTGAGATGTTTGATTAATTACTTTTAGGCCACTGACATATTTTGTCATACATACCGGTATGCACACTTTAATTTTAGTATCTTTTAGTATACTTTTTTTAGTATCGAGGACTGATGTTTATTAACCATTTCCTGCCCCACTGTAACCTTTACCTATGCAGACATAAGTGGTAAAGTCTTATAACTATACCCTAAACGGTGACAGGGGTCAGCTCTGTGTTGAGATATCAGTCAGATTATGTGCACTGTTTTAAGGCTGTGCCGTGTCCAGAAAAGAAAATTGAATTTGAGCCCACTGTGGGTCTTAACATTAGCATACCGTAATAACTCATCTATCAGACGATGTAGACCAAACTTTGTGCAAAATTCTATTCTGAGTAAATCCAGGATGAAAGTAGGGTAGGTTTTTTTCTCGCATTGGATAATGCAGGCACATGAATTATGCGTCACGTTGCTCACGATTCATCAGCCACTGATATTGTTGGATCCATCAATCGGTCTCGCCCCAAACATTGAATACAACTCGTGGAAACTCATAGATGGAGGCACGACAAACAGGACAAATGGCCATTTCTGAACACCTTTAAATGTATGAACTGATGCACTCAAATGACTCGGTTTGTTTGTGATAAGTGAAGTACATACAAGGCCACGCAATGACAGCAAACCCTGCTGTAAACCGTCAGGGGGCCACACAGCCCTGATAGTCTAATCATTTCAAGTGACATGTAGAAAAGCTGTTCCTGCAGACGGCCAGACAGACAGACACATTCATCCATCTTCAGTTAGATTGCCTTGCACTGTAATGTTTCACCAGCATGTGGCACCAGAGCCTCATCAGCTAGCATCATTAAGAAGCATCTGCTCCACTCCTCTTCACCAGCAGCTTTAGAGCTGTGTTACACATTGCCAGTGTAACCAGATACAGTGCTGTGACTGTCAGCCACAGGTTTTGTTCTCCTTAACTAAAGCTGTTGATTGATAAGTCGTCTTCTACAGACTTGAGTAATCTAACTATAAAAGTGGGTTTAGATTTTATTTGACTGGGGAATGTGAGACACCGAGACATGATGTAGCTGCCTGCTCTTAGCACATCAATGCAGTTCAGAACTTCCCTCTTCCTACAGGAGCTCACTGCTGCTACTGTTTCACAGTATTACAAGTCATTGAATTTACCTGGACTAATCACTGACTAAAGGATAGATTTTACAATGCACATTGACCACTTGTTATTCTTATGCTACTGCACAAAGAACAGAAGCTCCATGTTTCTTTTTCACATTCCTGTGATAAGTGTCATGAGGTATTTTTTGTTGTTGTGTGCACAAGTCTTACATGCCTGTCTTTTGATATTTCTTTTTAAATCGTTGAATAGAAGACAAATCAAGCAACATCTTGAATCTTTTTCGTTATTGAAAGAAAAAAGGAACTCTATTTTATGTTTGGAATGAGATGAATCTGACAAGGAGTCTGTCCTCTGCTTAATGAGCTCAGTGATCAGAACTTGTCTCATACACCTTATTTAATTACAAACTTGTTGTTGTGAGTGCTGTCTGACTTAAAAAGCAGGCATTTGGAGAAATTAAAGGCTCTTGTAATGCATATGTAAATTCTTATAATATGTACTAAAAAATATATATTCTGAACTTTTTTATCCAAATTTAGTTTGATCTGACAGTCTTCTCATGCGTATGAATAAGATAACATGTGGAATGTGGATCAATCTAGATTCAGGTTTGGAAGTTTGAGCTATTTTCACATCTTGAAAATATTATTATAATATTATTTATTGTATCATCAAATAGATGTATGAGCTCAAATAACTGCACTCTTCAATTCTAGCTCCACTGTATTTCCTCCTTTCGGTAACACTTTATAATAAGTACACACTAACTATTAAGCATTAGTTAAAGGGATAGTTCAACATTTTGGCCAATTGGTCCATTGCTATAACCCCTTTAGTTTTAGGAGTAGGTTTGAGGCTAATGGAATTTCTTGGTTTCCCTCATCAAACTCATCAAATACACAATCCAACAACTCCAAAACGCTCTGGTGGACAAGTTGTGACCTGCACATTCACCACACTATGAGATAATAACGGAAAGTTACAAGACGGAGTTGTTTTGGAGGCAAATGCACTTACCTCGAAAACAACTCTGTCTCGTAATGTTCTGTAATAGTGTGTACTTTATTATAAAGTGTTGCCCTCCTTTCTTCTACATTTTGCCATGCCTCTGCATCTACATTGACGCCACTGCTAACGTCTTCCTTTCCCTGCTTCTATTAATTAAGGCTTTCCTTTCTCCTCTTTTTCCCTCAACGTCTTCAGCGCTCGTTATGGGAGCCCCAAACGACAGCTGCAGTTCTACAGGTATCTGTCTGTCTCTGTCTCCACCAATTTGTTGTCGCTGTCGCAGAGCAGGCTTTATTAAAGTTGAACCGTCTTTCATGTGCGTTGTGTGTTTGTTTGTAAGTCTTACGTTTGTGAATTATACATTTTGTATCATTTGTACTTAATAGTAATAACCTTGCTGTATATATTTACTGTTCTGTCATTTAAAACCATACAGCCATCAGTAAACCTCTGCAGCACAGATAACACTTATCATCTACTGTTTAGCTGGCCATGCACTATCCAGCCTAAACATGATAGGGGTGATGAGGGATTTTGTTGCAAGGTTGCTCAGAAAAACCTTTGACTCAACAATAACTGTCGGGTTCAAATTACGTTTTTTTTCTTTTTTTCTTTTCACTTTTCATTTTTTTAGCCATGACACCTGAGACACCCACTGTCATTCTTGTCAAACTTATGCTGAGCCGATTTCCAGACACATTTATTATACTGTCATGAATAAGCAGATAGACATTTCCTTTATTCATCATTTCTCCTGGCTGCATCTTTCTTTGACCTCATGGGAGTTCACCGTGATCTGTTGTGTCCTTAAAGCCGGGAGATCATTTTAATCGGTGTGAGGGATGAGATGATGTTCTCTCTGTGGTACCTGGTGCTCACTCCTCCAGTAGTGTGCTTTTAGGTGGTCAGTCCTTCTTGCTGCTTTAGACTAGGATCATGTTTTATGGCCTTATATCAGGTCTTATTCTGCTGATCCAGTTATAAAAACCCCTGACTGTGTGGATGTGCTTGTAATGAGCTCACTATTGGATTTTTATCTTGGCGCCTAGCACATTTCTGTCCTTTTAAAGTGCAAACTGTTCCGCTAGCTGTTCCCGCTGGCCTACGTACTGTATGGAAGGATCAATTAGGTCCCTTATCTCTGGCTGTCAATCACTCCTGACAGCTGGACAGATGGATGCTGGGAACAGACGTTTCCGTCTTTTCAGTCATTTCAACATTATAACTCACACAAACATCAGTACTGGTTGACGCACTACTAATTTGTCTCAACTCTGTCTTCACTTTACTGTTTGTTGTGTACACATCATATTGCTATTTTCCACATTAGTGCTGCAGTATTTTCCTTTTCCTTACTATTTGTACACATGACGTGGCCAGTCCAGAGCCGTAACTTTTATAATTTTATACGCAGGTTGCTTTTAGTCAAGTATTTCCGGCTTTACTAAAAGCAGCTTTAGTATGTTCATCATTAAACCGTTTTATAGTTTTTGAGCTGAGTGCTTTCCTGACAGTGAGTGCTATTGACTTTTGACCTCTATATGTCTCATCTGCCATACTGTATAGGTTAGGAACAAATAACTAAAAAATAAATAAAGTTTTGCTAATGCTATATAGTCACCGTTAGCATCAACGGCTGTTGACTTACCAGTCTAGAAGGAATATTTTGAGTTCACCGTCAAACTTTTTACTTCCCTCTGCTCACCAGTGGTTCACAACCCTCATGTTTTTATTCTATTTCTATCACTTCTTTTCTTTGAATATAGTTACTTAGCATAGTAACCAGCTAGACCTGGCCTGGTCAGCCAAGACAAGACAGGTAAGTAAACAGCTCAAAATGCTAATATTGATTATTAAAGAACAGCAAAACTCATTAATGAATAAATAACTACAGTAGCCCTTTAAAAAGATTAGAGTGAACACAGTGAATGGAGTCGGGGCAGTAACATCTTGGTAAATGAATATGTTTATTCATGGAGTCCATTTTCAGTCATTTGAATCCATTGATCAAGCTCACAGAGTTAAGATCTCTCTGAAGGCAGCAATCAAAATAACCAACTGAAAGCTGATTGGTCACGTGCAATCGAGCAATATCCAAATTCACCTCCTGTGTTCAATAAAGTGCACAGACCATGCTGTGTGCAAGACGGTTGTGTGGAGTGGAGTGACGTATGTCCAGTGGAGGACAGTGTGATTTTAGTTTTGGTTTATGTTATTGAGATATTGATAAAGATTACTTGATACTGTTTGAATCAGTGACTGTAATTGCATATATTTTGTTTATAGATTTTGTCTATCAGGGTTTTATTTATTATCAGACATGATTCTGACCTTGAACTGAACACAGGGCTGTTAAGATGCTGTAAACAGGCTTAACCAGTGTGGTTTCCATAATTCCTTGGTTTGAGAATACTTGAACATGCCTGGCGGTTTGTCTTTTTCTATTTGCGCGCGTGTACTGTAGACGTACTGTATATGTTCGCTCGACACCCCTGCGTTTGCGCGCACACACGCGGCTCATTATTGTCCAGCTCTTAGTATTCTTTCCTGTGGAACAACAATCAGAGGCTTTTAGTGCAAAAGCTTTGGTGAATAATTCAGGGCTGATGTTATTTGCTGCGGTTAGCAGAAACAAGACGGGTCCACTAAATGACATAAATGGATTTCTTCCATGAGATCTCCCAGCGAGGGGAGGAGGCGAGGTGTTGGTTGTGGTGATAGAGTATGGTCCAAGTGGTGAGGGGAGGGAATGGGATGCACTCTCTTATTCACTAATTGGTTTAGATGTTTCCTAGTAAGACACTCCCAGTTTGGGTGGGCCAGCTTCATCACTGTCTGCAGTGTGTTTATAAGAGGAGACTGGCACCCCACAGCCTCGCTCATGAGCCGACCCCCAAGAAACCGGGTGAGTTCCAGGAAAGATTTTCACTCGGGAGTGTGTTTGTATGTTTGTGTGAATGTACGGGGTTGTCTGAGTGATGTTGAACGTGTGTTTATGTGTGCGTTGTGTGTGTGTGTGGGTGCATGCTGCCTATCTTGGAGACTCCTCCTTTATTCATGTCCTCTGTCTCTCTGTGAGCAAACCAGCTACTTGGAAAGAACTTTAATGACATTTGAAATTAATAATAAGCAACTTGTTGGAGAGACCCGAGTCACGCCACAGTGGCATCAACGGGTTGGACTGTTTTTTCTTTCCATATTAGAATATTTGAAAGCAGTAATTCATATCCACACTTATATTAATGTGATAGATTTGATGTTTTGTTACTAGCACTTAAAAATAGCACTTTTGTGGGGTGATGTCAGTGTTATGATGGCTCTGTGAGCTGTTTTGTACATCGACTAAGAAAGTGCTGCTAAAAGTGTTTGTCAATTGATTTGAAAGATCAATATAGAGACCTGACAAGATATTTAAAACCAACATTGAGGCATATGTTCCTTATTCTCAGGTGGTGACTTAGAAGAGATTGTGAAAAGTAATTGTTATGGATGAAATTTTCCTCATTAATATTGTAGTATAAAACATAACCGTAAGTAATTCAGATTGATCCGCCTTATCTGGCCAGAAACTTAATCATGTCTGATGTTGATATTTGATGAATTTTGTAATAAACGTATATTCTTTAAATCACAAACCCTTTGGGTACAGACTGTATAAGATGTAACTTGGAGGGGAATTTATCCTGGAATGGAACATTTAAGTCTCTATCTTTTTTGTTGTCGTTGTTTACAGCTCATTCAACCCTTCAGAGGTTGATTCAAAGATTGATTCAGCTTTTACATTTATATTATTAGTTTAATTAATGTAATCTAATTTTCATTTTTCACATAGAAGTCATTTATTAACATGAAATGTAAGTGTGTCTGAGAATTCTATCACAGTGTAATTAGTAATGCATTAATATTAAATCACAGTCTACACTACCCTTACAAAGAAAGAGGCTTTGTGGTCAGCGCTGACTAGTGCATTTGACATCAAGATGTATAAAGCTGCATTCTTGTAGTGATGCTGGGACCGACAAAGTGCTGCCCTCTGTTGATCAAATTGAGAACTACACATTATGAAGAGCTGAATTCTTAGAGGACTGAAATCATATAAACAAAAAAAAAGTTGTGCATTTAGCAGAGGAAGGAGGGCTTAGATGTTCAATCAAAAACTTTTCTTTAAAGAAAAAACAGTTGGGCTGAGCTCTCTAGACCAATATACTGTAAAAACATAAATAATACTTAAATATGTATTACATTAATGGTCTATGGCGAGTTCATATTATTCAGTTGTTTCAGGATTCTTACAGAGCTTTTCATGCCTGTTTGTGGGACACACTTAGAGTGTATTGTGTATTGTGGACTGCTCTCAGAAAGTTTATCACTTGGCTCTCCTTTTTATTCCAGTCAGAATCAGAGGAGAGACTATAGGAACGATGCCCCCTCCTGTAGCTTGGTGCATGTTTGAATGCCCCCCCCCCCCCCATCCCTCTGCAGACAGCATGTGCTCTCTTTGGTCCTGCTCCTTAATCACCAGTAACTCACCTGAATGCTCCCTATCAGTGTAACCCAGCCATTGTGTACCTGTCAGGGGAGGGTGGTGCTGGGCTCTGTTGTGCGACTCTGATTACAGGATGCATGGCCGTGTGCTGCCCCAAGCAGGAGAGCTGTTTTTTTATGGGAGCAGGTGCTATTTAAGTAGGTGGCTGTGCCCTGTCGGCTCCTCGCTCCGACCGCGTCCCTACTTTACTCCTCGCTGCACGGGTCGCCTCAGCATCTTAAGAAGGAGGAGGAGGAGGAGGAGGGGGAGGGGGGGAGCATGTTTGCGGGAGGGTACGCCAGTGGTCCCCGGGGGGCTCCCGGCAGGCGCAAGTCCAGTTACTGTCCTCCTGACAACCTGCAGATCCCCAAACCTCCAGCGCCAAGCAGCGGTGTTCGGAAGAGCAGCAGCAGCGGCAGCGGCAAGATGCTGTCTATGTCATACAGCGACAGCATCCGGAGCGGGATCAACCGCTACCACTCGGACCAGGGGCTGAATCAGCCGCCGGTCAGGCCCACCGACCAGGCCGAGCTGCAGAGGCTCCGGGAGCAGAGGGTCGCCGCTCAGATTAAGAACATGGAAGACTTTCTGAAGATGAACGGCCTGGCGCTGGAGGAGTGTGTGTCCTATCAGACAGGCATGAAGTACAGGTAAGAGAGGGGCAAAGCTGGACAGGGACTCAGATGCTGTGGAGGTCCGGACAGGGCAGGGCAGGCGGGGTGCTGAAAATCAGCTTTGTGGTTGTAGGTGGTCAGACATGTGAGGTTGAACCAAACAGGTGTGCATTTGTGCCACTTTGTTCCATTCTGTTGCTTTTTTATTTTGGATATATCCGGTCATCAGAGACAGATGTGCTGTGGGGAACATTTTTATCTACCTCTTCTCTGTTAATATCCTTTACTACAGTCTGGTTAATATCCTTTACTACAGTCTGGCTCTGTCCTCTGGTCAGACCGTACTCATGCAAAGGTACTGGGGCTCAGGTTTTATTTTAATCATCTAGGTCGCTGACATATTTGCCCGGCTACATGGGAAGGACAGACTGTTCCCGTAAGGAGTTACCTGGCCCCTTAAAATCTCACTCAGACTTTTCTTTCCTTTTCCCCTTGATCATGTAGACGCTCTCTCTGCTGCTCCGTCCATGTGTCCCTGCGCCCCATACAGAGAATTCTGCCCCATAAAGTCAAACAGAAATAATTACGTCTAATCAAAATGGGACTAGAAGACTCCACTAATGTAAATGTAACAATAATATTATTTATGGTCAATGCGTTGCAACTGTAATACAGGTTTAAATATAGCCGTGTCCAGAGTCGGGTTTATGATCCTATTATAATCCTCTAACTGAAGGGATCAATGCTGTTTAAACAGTGAAAATGTGTTTCAGAATATCTCAGATACCTCATTGGATTAAGGGTTCCTTTATGGCTTATGCTATTCTTCTACTTTGAACATTTTTCTGTCAGTACAATGAGATTTGAAATTCTTTATTTTAATGTACAGTCTGAAAATCAGTTTGTTTTGGCTCCTTGAAAGTTTTTTTCCCCCCAGATATTCAAGTTCATGCACAGTCATATGTAGAATTTTGTCGATACTACATCAAGGTACAATACCAGTAATGTAATTTACATTATGCAAAAAAGGGTCATAATAATGATAGCAAATCATGCAGGATATAACCACCACATAATCTGTTTATCAAATGGGGAGTATTAAAGTTTGCTGACTTAGTACAAATTAAAACTGCACAGATAATATACAAAGCCAAGAATAATTAACTCCCTAACAGTATTTTAAAAAAGTTAAAGGAAAAAGAGGGGAGATATGAGCTAAGAAGGAAAACCTAACTTAAAATAACCAAGAATAAATACTAGGCTACATTAAAAAGCATGTGTATCTCTGTGGCTGGAGTAAAACTGTGGATTAGCTTGCCAGAGGATCTCAAACAACATAATTTAAAAATAAATTAAAACATAGTACAGTATGATAGAAAGCTATGAACAGGATTGATCAAACTGTAATAATATTTAATAATTTATTTTTTCTTTATTTTGTCTTCATTTGTTAATTATAAGATATCTGCTTCTTTCTGTTACACTGAAACCATGAAGAGCTCTAATGGTTTAACTGAAATTATGAATTAAAGGGTAGGCACTCATAAGCTGGATAGCTTCAGCCTACATTTTTTCGATCTCTGTAATATTTATCAACTAAGTTTGAACTAAGGAATGTATTAAAAGATTGATTCGATTGATCGATTGATTGTGATCTATGCTTGACTGTAAATAATTTGTGCAAAAGATCGAATAAAACTAAACTAATAATAATAATAATAAAAAGAAATATACCAGGTATTGAATGTGTAGTAACACCAAGATGTAATTAAAAAAAAGCCAAGAACTAGGCTAATCATATAATTTACATCTTGAGAAAATGTATGGATGTCACACTAGTGTCACACCACTGAGTCACACCACTGAGCAGGAACAAGAGATAACATTTGGAACGTGTGTTTATTTTGTCTGTGCCACCACTAGCCCAGTGAAAGGAAAACAAACAGCTATTTAATGGCTTGTTACTGTTGACCCTGTGCAGCGGGCTTAGCGGCTGTTGTGTTGACTCTTGAGGCCTGTTAAGCTGATGTTGTCATTGTTATGGACATGGATAGCTTTCATCAAACACAGGCATGGCTGCTGTTGTTTTTGACCGAGCCCACTGACCAGAAAGCACATACAGTATAGCTGGCTGCTGTTACCATGTCTTGGTGACCGTCGTCTGCAGGCAGTGTTGTATGTCACCACTGCTGGCATGTAACCATGCCCCAAGCTGCCTACATGGTGTGTAAAGCTTAGCCACTGGCCCATGACAGGCTTGGGTGCAGCTTTGCGAGTGTGCCTGCAGAGAAGGAGTTAATATTGCAAAGAGCGTGTGCGGTTTTTTACTCCATTTACAAACCTCAGACGACCTCCTACAGTAACCTGCTTACACGCCCTCAACACACACAAACTGCGTTTGAACAGAATAATTCAGTCGCCTCTGCTTCAGTCCAGCAGATTGACAAATCTAAGTGTGATTTATCATATTTAGTGTGAATGCTGAAAGCAGAAACTAAATATGCAGGATTTCAATGTTTTCTTTTCTACTGCTTTTTACCTTTAAAAGGCATTTTATCTCATCCTGCAAGTTATATGTTTCAGCTTTAGCATTAGCCTTTTTCAACTTTGCTTTAGCAGTTTCTTCATCTAATTTAGCATTGATTCAACAATTTCTTCAGCTCATTCAGCATTGCTTCAGCAATAGTGTTCAGCTGCTTTCGGTGTTGTGTGTTTAAGCCTCCGTATTGGTTTACCACAGTAGCAGTGTTAGTTCATCCAGCAGAGGAAGTCCTGCCAGGACCTGCAGTTCCTTCCTATCGTGATCAACTGCAATTCGGTAATTAGTACTGCAATTGGGTCTGCAAGTACACGCAACCTCTGACTGAAACTCATCATTATTTCAGGCCTGTGGTCAGGAAGGCAGTGCCGTCACCTTTTCTCACAAACTTTGCCAACGAGTCCTTGTCTTTTTTTTTCTCTCTCCTGCTTGTTCACTTCTACACACAGAAACTTAGAGCCTCTGATTCAGAAAATATCTGCAGACCCTCTGAAATACTCAATGCTATTCAAGAATGCTATAGCTTTACACCATTGGGAAACTTAACTGTGTAAAAACACATTTTTCCAAAGACAAATGATGGTACTTCAGTCAGACATGATGGAGGGTCTTTGTACTAATACTCAAACACCAATAAGTGAATGAATACTAGCAGGTACTACGTAAGCTTCTCCTCATTTTTAAATTATTCATATTCTTGATTATCAAGATTTTAAAGGGTTCAGGGTAAAGGGTTACTCATTTCTATTATGTTGCCCTTGAAACAGAATACTACCACTCAGCAGGTCCATTTGGACACCGGAAAAACTTTCCCTAGTGTCCATGACCTCTGCCTGAACAAGCCAGGCAGCAGGTAAAGGAGCCAGCTAGAGTTCAGTCAGACGGGACAGGAAGACTCGCGTCTCATGTTAGAGATATATGGAGGATGACTGGAGGAGTATAGATTTCTGGAGTGACTTAACACTAATGGACATGGTAATGACCTCCACTTAGGCGTTTATACATGCAAAGCTATGTTTGACCATAACTCTGCCTTAATGTATCTTTGCTTTACGTTAACTGTTCAGTGCAGAAAGCTCTGATGGTCATATGGATGCATTATATCTGGGACCCTTTTGAACAGGCCGCACGGTGTCAAACGTGCGGCCTGTGGGCCAAAACCTGCCCACCGGAATGACCAATCTGGCCTGTGGCATGTGAAAATTACATAGAAGACAGAAGAGGCATAATATTGTTGAAATTGTACTTTTCTTAAGAAATTTCAGGATGTTCATAATGTTTTGTAAAAGGATAGTTCATTAATGTAAACGTTTTTAATAATGTACATTTGTGTGTGCTTCTTTGCACTTAAACAAAAGCAAAAATGTATTTACTTGGGATCAAATTGTGCTGCATGTGGCCCCAGAACTAAAATGAGTTTGACGCCCCTGCCTTAGAATATATCTATACTTTAAATAACTTTTCATAGCTCCTTTAGTGAATCAATGTTATGTATTCAGCTAGTGATAGACAACAAAGAAACAGAACATCCTCATAATTGAGCACTTCAAATACAGGCATAAAATAAAATAGAAAAAAAAAACAACCCTCCACAACATTGCAGTTATTCCGCAGAAAACAAAATCAGCAAATACTAGTACAGAGAATGAACAGCATCCCACCATTCTGAACATCTTAAGAAGCTGTGGGATGTTTTCAGGTCTTGGATGTGCAGTAGTAGCAGTTGGTCTCCACCAGATGGCGCTGGTGTTCCACTTCAGCCTCTAAGTTGATAAAGTACCCCCGACTCCACACTCCTCCCACTGCACACACTGCCATCATGTATTCTCTAAAGAACACAAAGTGCATCATTGTTGGCGCGCTTACACTGTTGAACATCTTATCCAGCTAGTTCCAATATTCATCGGTTTCTATTGAGCGTGACTTAGTATTAAAACATGAGCAAGATGAGACTAAATCCAGTTTATAACAGCAGCCTGTCACAAGGTGGCAGCATAGAGGTGTGTCTTATTTTTAAGAAGCTTCTTGAAAGCCTAATTCAAACATGCATTGTTAATGTTCTCATGTGTCTTTCTTTTCTTACTCGTACTGTATACTTCACCATTGTCTTTCACTATTCTCTCTCTCTCTCTCTCTCTACACACACACACACACACACACACACACACACACACACACACAAACATACACACAGAGCTTAGGGTGATAGAATACATCTGCATTAAATAAACTGTACTGTATGTTATATATCTCATATCTACATCTCAGCAGCGCTGCAGCCAGGGTAACAGGGATGTTTGTCTTGAGGCAATCCCTTACTCAAGGTCTAAATTTAGCAACAGACTCGTATCCACAGCTGTAGCTGGATCCAGCTGAATGGACCGCAGCCTAACCTGTTCATCCGCTGTTTTATCTCGAGTCCACTGCCTCGCCAACTGACTCATTTGACGAGAGCTGCAGAAATAGCCATACATATTGTTTGTCACCAGAGTTGGGGGATGATGTTTACATCCGTGGTATTGATTTGGTCTCCAGCGCTGCTGACCTCTCCTGCTCCTCCTTCAGCCATATCTGCCTGGCATAGTCTGACAGCTTGTCAAAATTCTCTAGTCAGAAAATGGAGCGTGGGCGCAAGAGGTGGGAATGCCAGAGATTACACAATACTTTTTCATTTTAGTCACTGTTGTTATTCATTTTAAAAATCTCTTGCTTCTGGCAGCTCATCAGAACATCAACATGGTCCCAACTTATGACCTTTTGCATTATTTTTGACATATCTGTATTTCCTATGACTTTGGTCATGCCCCATTGCCATAATACTGAGATGTAGAAAAGTCACATTGACAGTGGTCATAGTGACTTACAATGGGGCAACTTTGAGCATTATAATTTTTACTTATTAACATAGTCTGATTTGTGTCAAGAAGCACAGCCTGTCTCACATGTCCAGGATGATCAGGTTTTTGCAGTGAATCTTTTTCAATCTGCATCACAGTTGTGATTAATTCAACACATTTGATACTAACAGTGCCTTTTTACTGGTTTCCCTCTCTGTCATCATGCTGTTAGATGCTTCTGTAGCTCGAAGCGCTGTGTAGGAATCTGTCCCATTTAATTAGGCATGACTAATCGTGCATCACACCTCTGTTAAAACTCTTATGCCTTTCTGCAATAGGCGTGTGTTAGTGTTTGTCTTTGTCTCAAAGCTTATGTTTCTGGGTTTATGTTGGTGTGTTAGAAGTATTGCTCTGCACTGGGCATGAATACTCCGTAGTGACAGGATGTAGGAGGGCCTCTCCACTCTCCTCAGCCCTTTAGATACTCAGGCTTTAGAATTGTGTGGTTGTCACTTTGCATCCCATGAAAGTTGTTACTTAACAACAGTCAGCACATATTTCCTACACTGTCAAGTTCCATCTCTGAATAACATGTGAAGTTTTGTTTGTTTTAAAAGTTCTCCTAGGGCCGTGGCTATTGCTTTCCCTCCCTGCTGAACTTCTCATTACACCTCAGAATGTGCTGCATCAGTGTTCAACCTGGCAGAAATCCTGAGCTGAGTTTTTATTTCTTTGTCTCTTATAGTGTTTTCATAATAAATAACAGAAGGTCTTGAGGCAAAAAAAAAAAGGAATATGATGCATAAGACTTAACGTGCAATAACCTGTCACACTTGTTTTGTTGCTTGTAGGATGTGGTCAGGGAGTATTTAAAGCGTTTCTAACACATAGGTCTAAGATTATCTCAGTGAAGTTAAAAAGCTTTTAGTACATTTCTGTGGTTTTTGTGGCCCACTCTTGCAAATTTAATGCAGAGGGAAATTTTCTGTTTCACGTTTGACTGATCTTTTCGAAATGCAGCAAAGCCAAGCTGTTCTAACTTTGCTTGATGCAGGTAATGTTGTTAAACACACAAAATGTTTAAAAATGTACAGTAGTTTTCATTTAGCTCTCTCTTTAATCAGAGAAATTCTCATTGCATTGTAATGCATTTGGTAGAAACTCATTCCTGCCTTTTCACATCTCTTGTGAAACCCAATCAGCTGATGGTACATTGGACTTTATTATTATGACTTTATTATCTTAGAGAATACATAACGTCACTTTATCTAGATCAAGCTCTGCAAAACTACAACTTTGACCCAATTTCTTTTTCCTTTTCTTGCATTCTTCTTCTGTGTTTTAGTGCTTTTCTGTCATTCTATTTCCCCTCTTGGCTTCTGCTGGTAAAATGCAGCATTTGTTTACACTGTGATCTACAGAATTCAGTCTATATTCAATTGAATTGTTCAGTTATTTCGAGGTGTCGGGTATAAACTGACCTTAGGCGGGTCAACGGGGCGAAAGGTTGGAGCTGATTTAATCTTTCAGAATGGCGGGGTCATGGATTTATTAACACCAGTCTGACCACATTATTGAGCTCGCTAGTTTCTATATGTTCTACAGGCCGGGGCCGTTCAGGGTCACAGAATCAACAGCCAGCAACAAAATGGGAGCGATCTGTTTCATAAGCTTGGTTTAACCCCTTTAATGTAGTACTTGTGTAACAGGACCATCAAAAGCTTAGACTCAAGTGACCTTTGCTGTAAAGAGATGGATCAGTCATTGTTGAACACGCTGTAGATGTTTATAAGCAGTAGAGCTTCTTTTTTAATTATGATTACATTTCTAATAGATTTATTTTCAATCTGTTAACTGCGTCTTAGTAAATTGTTAGTATAATTTGACTGCAAATGTTACTCACTTTTTATCATACCATCATTATACTGTACCAGGACAGGTGCAACCAGTGATTTTGTGAGCATGTTCTATGAAGTTTTAGGATAAGATAAAAGAATGAAATTAATGAAATTATATAGTAATAAGAAATATAGATGAAATTCATTTGAATCCTGTTACATTTGCAGTTACTTTATTTTGTAGACATGAAAGTGCCAAACCTGTGTAGTAAATCCAAGTTAGGCAGGTTAGGGTGTTAAAGGTGTTAGAGAGGATGTGCACTTGGAAGAGGAGGAGATAAGACTCTTGAAGCTCCTACTCCAAAGGCAGCATTAGTCACTTTTGGATTTCATTCGAGCGGTATGTGCTGTAGCCAGTGGAGGTCGATGAGTACAAAGTGACATGTGGGCTGATGGAATATATCAGACAGACTGCCACACTCTGGACCATCTGCAAGGGGTTTGGCTGTGCATGAAGGGATGAAGGGAAGAAGCAGTAAGGCCGGTGATGACCATGGCCTGGACCACTGAGTCAGGGAAGGTCAGATCCCTCTGATGTTGTGTAGGGCAAAGCAGCACAAGGAGCATGGTCAGTGCTGCTCATCAACCATGGTACCAAGGTTTCTGGCAGGACTATTGTACAAATGATGCCTCTTCTACTAAAGCTTTGTTTACCTCCATGATTACATTGGAAAACCATAAAAGACAGTTGTCTAATGTATATAAGTAAAATTTAAAGGGGACATATTATTGAAATATCACTTTTTAAAGGCTCTTTAACATATATTTAGGTGTTTGTCTTGCCTTCTGGCCCCCAAAATGTGAGAATTGACAAAAATATCTGTAATGTTCAGGCTCCCTATAGGTTGAAATGCATGTGTTTTTACAAGCTGTTCCCTCGATTGTCTGGCAATGATGTAACTAGTATTC
Organism: Trachurus japonicus; assembly: GCF_045865225.1. Classification (NCBI taxonomy): domain Eukaryota; kingdom Metazoa; phylum Chordata; class Actinopteri; order Carangiformes; family Carangidae; genus Trachurus; species Trachurus japonicus. The sequence continues at coordinate 31,996,969 of NC_140911.1, forward strand.
AAATTTTCATAACACCATCCCTATCTGGTACCGGTAGAAGGGGTGGGGTGGGGCAAGCAGTGGTTCATTTGCATTTAAAGGGACAGACACTGAAAGACCCCAGGAAGAATAGCCGATGCTGTTGCAGGTGCTAATGGGGATCCTAATAAAGAAAAGAAAGAAAACACTGAAACCCATTCTGAACAGGGCTTTTTAAGGATGAAAAAAGAGCTGTGATGTTTGATCCTTGGGGTATTTTGACCAAAGCATGTCACAGACATGTCTTTAAGACACCTGGGAATTATTTTAATTTGTGAAAAAGGAGCATAATATGCCTTTAAAATATTCTCTCATTGTTTCATTACGGGCTGCTGAGCTGTATTTGTTGGCAGAGGTATTTATGTCCAATAATCACAAGTTCTGTTATTTTGAAATGTTAAAATTAAAATCCCCTAATGACCCTCTATGTTCACAAGAAATGTTCCACTGTACAAATTGGAGGAGAAACAACAGAAAAACTGTCCACTTTCTCATTCTGTTAAATCCCGATTCTGTCAAAGACAGTAAACAAAACAGAAACGTATTATAAAATGTAGTTAATTGGTAGGCTGACCGCAGGAACATTTCCAGTGCTGTTTGGCCTGGCAAATCAGGCTCTTGAGCCTCTAGAGTTGTGAAATAATGAGCGGGGTAGACATATATTTTTTAATTTAAGGGTCTAGACCAGGTCTCTTCACCCGTATTTGAACTCTACTGTAGTTTCTTAAAACTGTCTGGACGGAGCATGTCATGGCACCAAGTGCAAGCATCCGCATCTCTCCACTGAAATGCGTGCAGTAGAGAGCATTTCTGCCTAGTAATGCTTCTCTGTGTGAGCATTCCCTTAGGTATGACAAATGCACACAGGCAGGCGGGAGAATCTTCCGTTGAGCAGGACAGATTATTCCGCTCCCTCCGCTCACTCTCTCTTACTTCAGATTATTGAGCGTGCTCATCGGGGCTGTGTAATCCAGCCCTGTTTGGTTTAAGATCACTTTTGTTTTACAAACTGCAGTACTTGAATCTCTACATGGCTGTTACGTCACTGCTCTTTTAGTAAGGTCAACGTATTCACAGAAACTCACATTTACATACATTCACTCACTACTTATATCAGAAACATCTTCTTTTCCATTGGTGTTTACAGTATCTGGCTAAACATTGCAGATATGCTCACCATTTCCTCTTCATTTATAACAACATTTGATTTGAATCATAAGGCATCCATAGTTCAAGCCCAAAGACATCATTATGACATGATATTACATAAGAGCCGGGGTTCCCTATCCTCTGTTTTTTGATTGTCTCAGCTCTCCTCCTCCGGGACAACTGAAACGACAACTCCTCCTGAGCCCTGCTGTCTGCAGGGAATCTGTCATGTTCACTGGAGAATTAAGAATTGCAGCACTCGCTGCTCACAGATGTGACCTGTGTCTCTCCTCACTCCTCTGTTTCCTCATGAATACCCACAACTACTGAAATAGTATTTAGCCTGATCCTGACATTATTTTCTCTTTTAATTTAGATTTTTTTTACAGCAGCTGTTTAAAACGTGCTATTCCTCAGTCGATCATTTAAATCAGGAATTATTTCCTCTTTCATTTTTCAATCTTTAAATCAGGTAATTCTTGCGGCTAAGATAAAAAAACAAACAATACCATACATTTTTTGCCCCAGTAATTACATTCTCATTACAGTGATGAAACGGTTGAGTCAGCCATTACAAATGTTTAGACAGCCTTAGGATGCATTAAGCTGCTAGGAAAGCATCACTACATCTGTCGATCAACACTTCAATCTGTCTGACCTCACATCGCTTTCCATTAACTCTTTTAAAGCCTGGTCACCCACTCATTTACACAAACACACATATGTACTCACTCCTCTGCCTTCCCAACCCCCACCCCGCCGATGTTATCCTTTTCACTTGGTTACTCAAATCCTCACAAATGCTGTTCAATTAAACTGTCAGTAAGTGGAACTCGAACCTCCATTGGAAAGCTGCTCGGCAATTACACGCGATGCAACTGTGCTCATTCTGTCTGTGCAGTTATACAGGACTCTTAACGATCACCGCCTGCTGCAAATGACCTTCTCCTGGCCCGTCGCCCCGGGAGAAGTTTCCTCAAGTTAACACACAGAGAGAGATGTACAGAGTCGAAGCCTGAGTCAGAGTGAGAATAAGGAGCTGCACTGTCTCTGCCCTGTGTATATATATACTGTATATATATATAGGTTATTCTGTTTACTCAGCTCAAAGGGCTCTTTGCTTTTAGATGTGATACCCCTGTTTACTCAGAGTATTCAAAGGAACTCTTTAAGAGGACGTCTGCATTCGTCCCTGCAGAGGGCTGCAGAATGATAAACTAGCAGAGACAGATCAGGCCTACCACCCTGCAGCCACTCCGGATGCTAGTTCATGTGCCAATCCAGGCTCAATGGAGGTCCCCAAAGCGCCCCCGAGAACAAATTAGTGAGAGACCGGATGAAACGCTTTTCTGTGGTGACAAATGTCAAATTTGGGGAGTCTCTTTTCTCTTCTTAGTTGCTAAAGCCTCACTGTGTAGAATTGATTGGAAAAAGCCTCTGCCTATTTTTAGAGGCACTGCAGCGTGGTGGTGAGGGATCCGTGCTCATGACAGAAGCCTCCACCGTATCTCTGTGGTCAGAGTTTCTAAAACACTGTCCACTGTCCACTGCCCCCACCCCCGTCACTGCATCCCCCAGCTGCAGCGTGTGGGCTATAGTCCAGGAGAGGTCAGTCTTTCTGAGCTGAAACTCCTGTACACAACAAGGACGGACTCCAGAGGCTTCATTATGGTATGGCATCATTGACCGCCAAAGCCTTGACCCGATCAGGTCTAGGAGGATGACTGGAACAAAACCTATAATTTTAATTGTGTGTGTGTGTTGTATTCTAGGATTGTCGATCGGTCGCTACTAGTCTTGCTACGGCTTCCTCCTCCTCGTCTTGTTCACTCCTGGAATAAAGACTCCAGCTGTTGTCGGTATGAATTTTACTCTGTAGTCGCTGTAGTCGTGATCATCGCAACACACATGTTCGCCTGCATATGTATACAGTACAGATTTCCTCTCCTCCTCCTCCTCCTCCTCCCCCGCATGTTGAATGAAGTGCAGGGGCCTATCAGCGCTCTGCATCCGCTCACCGTGATTGAGTGTCTGAGAGGGATTTTAGCAGCTCTGCAGATTTCTTTTTTGGATAACCACAAATCAGGCACTTAATCAAAGCAAAGGAAGGAGATGGTCATGACACCTAGGGAGGACATAGTGATAATATGCGGAGTGGGAGGAGATGGATTTCTTTTCTTTTCACTGAGGTCTGCTCAGCACTACTTCTAAATCCTGCACTAACAATGGGAGCTGATAGGATTTTTTTTTTTTTTTTCAGGTATTGTTCAATCGTTTCCCGCTGCATTGATATACAAAACAATAATGTGCACACTGGGAATCACCCTGCTGTGTGCACCCTATAAACACAATGCCACTAATTAGTGATTTCATAGCAGCACATTAAGGCATTATGTAAAGATCAGAGTTTCTGGTTTCAGTTCGGCATCCTTTATAACTGATTTGTCTTCATTCCTAATTCGCTCCAGCTGATTGAACAAAGAAGCGGCTCACGGTTGAGACCAGAATTCATTTGATAATAATAAAAAAGCATTTGTTCATTTGTGACTTTGAATCCAGGTTCAGCGGTGGGTCAGGAAGCAGCGTGTCCTCTGCCGTGCAACAGCGCTCCAAAAGTTCACTAACGACATAAACGCGAGAGCTGCCGTAGTTTATGGGACCCGGGTGGCACGCAGACGGAACGCCTCCCCCCTCAGCCATGTCATGCCTGCGCCCCCGCAGCGTGACATGTTGATAAGTGGGCACGTGGATAGAACAAGGTCACAGGTTTCCAACAAAAGAAATGGAAGAGGTTTGACTAATCATCTTCTCCGGTGACAGCAGTAGGTGTCGACTCTTAATGTGTCTGTCAGGCTCGCTCACACTCATGTCTGCTGCTAACACTGGTTTTTTTTTCCTTTTTCCCTCAACAGAACCATACATGTCACCATGCAGCGTTAAGGTGTCTGTCATCTTTAGTGATTGTCTCTTCTGTTTATCTGCTCTTTTGGTCCTCTTTTTTCATTTTCTAGATATAGTCAAAGTGGATGAAAAGCATGCTGTCAATCTCCAGAAAGTTGGCAAACATGCCCGCTGTAAATTATTAAATCATAGTAAGCGTGACAGGCATGGGTTATAGGATTGCGCATATTTGTCGCTCACTCCATTGCAATGTTTTTGTGGCTGTTTATAGCTCCTAGTGTGGTTATTAATTCCAAGGTGTTGACGTGTATTTCTAATTTTGCTCATTTTGCTGAGTGAACGAGGCTCATAAGAAGACAATGCAGGAGTGGTTTTTCATCCGGCGGGTGCAGTACGTAAAAGAAGATGGTCATCTCATTGATTCATTGTGGTGATGGATCGCCGGTCTGTCTGATGATGCATGCTGGTATTGATTACTGTACCTTACGCTGCACATCAGTCGATAAATGTGTAGATTTTCAGATGGAGATAAATCAAGGGTCAACAAAGGAGTTTATGTGATGTGGTAATGACTAGACATCAGTCCTCACATGGTCTCAGGAGCCATGAGAAGCTATAGCTATAGCAGGGTAGTAAAATCCCCAAAGATATGGCAGATGTGTTGTAACAATGCCAATACGTGAATATTATTAGGCGTGACTCTGACAGGATGTTCCCATATCTGGCTGTGGCTGTTGGATTTTTGTCCGGCATGTTATGTGCAGGCTTAGTATGGATCACAAGACTGACACTGTATCTGTGCAGCCTGAGCGCCTGCCTCTGGCCTCTTCCACTCAGTACCTTCCCCATATCACGACTCATGGGGGGCAGGGGGTGGGGAGGTGTTGTTGGAGCAGAGGGGAGTTGAATTGTGGCATCAGGTTTCCTACGGCAGTGCTGGCAGGTGCATGGACTGTACACTGTTGTAAAAAAGACTCCGTAAGGACAAGCAGATATGACATTCAATTCAATTTTATTTATGCAGCACATTTCGTACGACAAGCGCAAACTATGTGTGCTTCACAAAAACAAAACAAAGCACGTTACATTAGCAATACACGTAAAATAAGCACAAAAAGACAAAAAGAAGGTAATGTTGCAAATTAAAAGCAATTAAAAGCTAAAAGCTTGTGAGAAAATAAATGTTTTTAGTCTGCTTTTGAAAGAAGATACTGTTGTAGCAGACCTGAGTTCGAGTGGTACTGTAGGACCATAATGACTGTAAGCACCATGAGCTGATTTTGAATGTATTCTGGGGATAGTGAGTAGACCTTTACTTGATGATCTCAGGGATCTGTCTGGTGTGTACTGAGTGAGCATGTCAGAGATGTAGGAAGGAGCTGCACCATTGTTCAGAGCTTTTAAAAAAACATTAGTAAGATTTTAAAATCAATTCTTTGCTTCACTGGAAGCCAGTGAAGAGACGCTAAAATTGGAGTGATGTGTTCACACCTTTTGGTACTTGTTAAAACTCTGGCTGCAGCATTCTGAATGAGCTGCAGTTTATAAAGTGCTTATTGTTTTGTTATACTCTTGGGAAAAGTGTGTTGCAGTAGTCTAACCCAGTGGTTCTCAAAGTGGGGTTCGGGGACCCCCAGGGGTCCTTGAGAGGGTTGAAGGGGGTCCCCAACCTTTTCTCAAAATTTTACCAATTTTCTTCACCAGAATGTTTTGTTTTTTTCAAAATTTCTTGAAGTTTTTCCAAAAATCCATGCCATTGGCAGTAATTTCAATGTACACTAACTTAAAAAGTCATTAGTTTCAAATATTTGTGCATTTCTACAGTAGTGTTTGTTTCAAAATGTTGTCCAATGGGGGTTGTGTGGTCTAATTTGTGTTATTTGTGTTGGTTTAAGTGTCCTTGATGTAAGAAAGTTTGAGAAGCACTGGTCTAACCTACTTGAAATACAAGCATGAACCAACTTTTCAGAATCTGTTAAGGATAAAATGGGTCTAACGTCTAACTCTAGGTATGTTTCTAAGGTAGAGATGATGGAGGGAATGGCATCGGCCCCTTACAGTTCTCCAACACCCGTGACCCAAAGTGTTGCTGCTGCCGAGAGTGGTGCCATCATACGTCTGAGTGTGGCGTAACGTTGTTACCAGGCCATCCCTTCTAAACTCCTCACTCTGGTCTTTGGTTTTAAATAAGGAGGCGTTTGAAAGGATCTCTTAAGCCTGGCTTGTCTGCTCTCTGAACACATTGTGAAATTTAAATCAGATTTCAGCTGAATTAAAAGCACCTTTCCCCCCTCAGGGTTCTATTTAAGTCCAGGGACCAAAAGGTCAGCGCTCCAAGAATAGGGCTGTCAGTTAGCGGCGGGGCCCAGTTTGCCGGATTCCTTTGATGGAGCTGGCGTCTACGACTGCTTCACTATACATGACCGATCCTGATGGCATCTCTTTTAATTATCTCCTTGGCACATGAGCTGGTCCACTCAGATAAGCTTCAGTATTATATTACTGTGAGCGGGTGTCTCTTCTACACTGTACTGTCTCTTCGATCTGTAGCCACCGTTGCGTTGAGTCCAATTACGGCGGTGTTTACTTTCAGCCTCCAACCATTATCATATTTTTAGCGTTCACTCATACCTGTATCTACTCTGTTCACCTAAGAATACCTCTATTGTTCATCAGGCTGCTATCTAAAGCCAGGAACAACAAATTGTACTGTAGCTGGCAAGTCGAGCGTCGTCATCCCAGCCTCGATCAAAGACTTTGCTCGGTTGGCGATATGCAAGATTTAATTATTTCTCTACATCACTTTTAATAATTTTGGTTGGAGAAAAAAAAGCATATAATGAAAAGGATATCATCTCAGATCATGTCTGTGTCTGCCTTTGATATATATTGTCACAGATAAAGTTACATAATGAATATTTCATGGGCAGTTGGACAGACCCACGTGAGAGTCCCCTTCTCCGGGGCCATAGGCTATCGCAAAGTCCTGACCCTCTTTTCTTCTTCTCCTGACAGAATCTACTATAATAAACCACACTGCAGGGTAACAGACGGACAAAGAGGAGAACAAAAAATACACAACTTTTTTTTTTCTCTCTCTCTCGCTGCTGTAAACACAACAGATTTCAATGGCTGGCTCTCTCACGCTGCTGTAGCGCTCTGAATATTCCTCCTGATAGCTTCTCTTCATATCCCTCCCACCACATTCCCTCCCCCCTCTCTCTCTCTCTCACACACTCTCTCTCTCTCTCTCCTCCCATCTCTTGCCTGTGTGCGCCGTGCCGCTTTATGCTCAGCACAAGGCATACAGATGTAAGTTTAATCCAGGCAACGGTCAGAGCAGGAAAGTGAATATGAGGTTGCCCTTTTGCTAACACGCAGTAGCGTTCAGCACAACGTTCAGCGGCCGGGGCGCAACTGTCAAGGTGAGCTGAGGGAGGGAGATGAAAAGCTCCTGGAACTGTCCGCGGTCTTTCATTCTCTCCATCTCTTTGTGTGGATCTTCTGCATTTCCACTCCTAAAGCTTGGAAGCAAGAGGTGTTATCTCTGGCACCAAGCTCAGCTTTAAAAGGAAATTGCAAGACTCTAAATCTGCCTGTCAGCCTCTGATGAGCCTGTGATTAATAGATAAAGCGCGAGGAGAACACCCGGATTAATCAAAGGGAAAACTTACCGAGGAAGATCCGTACAAACCTTTTGCTTTTTTTTTTTTTTTGGACTCTGGTTTGTAGAAGATTTTGAATTCCTTCTTCTGTTTTCTGCATCGTACTGGAACTGTGTCTCATGTGTCTGAAGTCTGCAGTGATTGCAGATCTGTTTGTCACACTAGCTGAGGCAGAAATGCAGTAATGTTGTGCTTGGATTTGGACTTCCTGAGAGAGGATTTTGTTTTCACCTGATCAGCGATCCTCCTGAGTTTTCACACATTCTGATCCACTTCCCACCCCCTCTACCTTCCAGTGTTGTTTTTGTTTTTTTTAACTGAGCTGGTCAGTCACTTCAGCAACTGTGCAGTGATTTCCAGGTCAGTTGTTGAGGGTAGATCCGGAGCAGTTGCATCCCACGGACTGAACAGGGAATCCTCTACGTTTCCACCTATTGGACTATCTGCTACTGGGACGCACGGTCAGAATCCAGGATGCAGGTGTCATTAGTGTGCACGGACCACCGTGGGGGAGTGAGCCGCAACACGGAGGACCGGCTAAACCGGCAGAACGCCAATAGCCCCAACACAGGCACCCGCAGCAAGTTCAGAGCTGTGGCAATGGTGGCTCGCAGTCTTGGACAGCTCTCTGTCCAGAGCGTGCCTTCCTCCAGCGAGCAAAGCATGAAGACTGGCATGAAGTATAGGTAGGGAATGTGAAAACTGTCAACTAGTGCATTTATATTTGCCCCCCCCCAAAAAAAAACTTTCATACGAATATTAAATATTTAAAGGAATCCTGAAGTGAGTGATTTGCCACCTCCAGTTACAACATATTTTAACAGATGAGCATCAGATACTCCTCATGGTGTAATAAATCACAGAGAGGACAGGGCGGCCTGTTTTTCTGCTTTTGCGTAGACTAAATATTCTTTGCCAGTTTATTTTCCTTATGCCTCTCTGTCAGAAGTGCCAAACCTCACCAGTCCAGGATTGATGACAGTTCACAGAAGTGCTTCATCATGACAGCAGCTGATTAATACACCTTCCCCGAGCTTTAAATTGTCTATCGAGTGCGATCAAAAAAGGCGACAAGCTCTCACGAGTAAAGCTGTGCAGTTTGTAATTTCATCTGATCTTTGTGTTGAAGTAGACGCCGTGTAATTTGAATTTAGTTAGTGATTAGTGAGGTCTAATCTGTGTTGTGCAGGGGTGACAATAAACAAGCTCGACAACGTACAGTGAGCCGTGTTTGTTCAGATTTAAAAGGGGAACTAATGTGTTTTCTCTGGTTGGTTTTGAAGAAGTGAAAGAGATTTGGTCTCATAAAACCCCATTTCTGTGTTTGTTTACCTTCCACTTAAATTATCTTTAGTGTGGCTTTATGTTCAAGATAATAATCAATACAGTTCTTTTTGAATATGAAGCAGAAATATTCAAATTAGCTGTATTTCCACTGTCACTGAATGAAAAAAATACATACGTTAGTTGTTACTGTTAATCTTTATGTCATATTAAATAGTCTCTCTAAATAAAAAGAGAGCAAGCACTGACACTTTGTATGATAACAGCTTTTACCCTCAACATTGTATGTTAATGTGATGCTGCATTGGATTTTCATCCCACCTCTTCAATCAGATATTTACTGATTACTGCACGATTGTCCTGTCTACTTTGCTTTACTCGTTTTCATCCTGCCAGGCTAGATAAGAGGTTTTTATTTTAGTTGAGGGAAAATTATGTTGCTTGTTTGTGTGTAGAACCCCCAAGGGACATGAAAACCAATGACCATGTTTTATCTACCCTACGCCATATTTAACATTTAAGCAGAGGTCCACGTGCAGAAAAGCATTTCTGACAAAATGCAAATGTCTCCTAATCGTGTGGTGAATTATTCAAATTATTCAGGCTTTTATACAAGGGCTGGAAAAAGGAGCAGAAGAAGATTATGAAGTGCAATGTCTTTAATACGTATTGAGATGGTGAGGGGAGAGGAGTGGACGGCAAATTGAACAGGACTGAAGAACAACAACTGTGTAGGCAGGCAGTGTCAGTGAGCAAATGAATACATATTATTTTCCAGCGTGGTAATGTAGTGACATGATGATCTGCAGCAGGCTGGCCATTAATGCAATGTATCTGCTCTGCATTGTTGACTTTATTCAACCTGTCAGTTTCCAGTTATTTTGCAGTAATAACCTATAGTGTGCATGTGTGCGTGTGTATTTCCCACCTGTCAACTCAACTTCCAACCGAAGATAATTGTCTGTCATGGATTTGTTTTAATTGAAGGACAAGAGTCCATATAGTTCAGTCTTGCACAGCTGCAGCCAGTCTCCATTCATTCAGACCAAGGAGTACTTCTTTTTGCTAAAGGTCTCGCCACTCATGCAAATATTTATTTCTGCAGAGGCATCAAACCCGCAGCAGAAATATCACAGCAAAGAGACTTAATCAAAAGCTTATATAAGCTGTTTTCTTATATAAGGACAAAATGTTTCATTGGGTATTTTGTTCTGTGCGATTATGGGATTTTTGTGCAAGAGGTAAATGATGTGATTTTTGAGGAAACTGTTAATTTTGTCTCTTTTCTGAAGGTGCTTCAGAAACCATCATTAGGTTTGGTGCAACCTTCAAGAAGAAACAACGAAAGGCGGCAATGTGGCCTTAAGAAGAATTCTTTTAAAAAAAAGAAAATCATGGCATGTTGATTGTTGAGTGAGAAATTAACACTGGGGTCAATCTGAGGGAACACATTACCCATCCTCAGCGCTCTTGTCTGGAAGCACATAACTATCCTCCGCATCTGATTCGCTAGGGGCAGCCTCACCATGTTGGCACACTGTCATTATTGAGGCTAATGATATTGAATGAGTGAAATCATTTTCAGCTCTGGGGGCCAGCGGCTGTTTGTGCTCTCTGCTGGTGCTGTGTGGTCCAAAGTACATAACAGGCTCTGTGTTTGTGAAGCAGACTTGCCTCTGATGTGGACTGAAGGTATTCCAGCTCTTAATGCAGCGTGAGCCTCGGAGAGTCGTGTCTGAGGGGACAAGTGTTTGTTGGGTTTTAAGAAAAGGAATGAAAGGAAACGGAGAGGGTGAAAGGCAGAAAGGGAGAGTGCTGAGGTTAATGTGGCTGCACGCACGGTGCCTAAGAGAAAGTACAGTTAAGTAGTGATGTGTTCATGTCACTGTGTTTCAAATGCGCCTTTTTAGAGTTGAATCCTAGCAAGCCTTTTAACATGGCCGAACATTTCTCTTCACAAAGCACAAGGTTTTTTTTTTCTCTGTTACATTCAGTTTGAAATGTTCGTTCTGCCCCTTTTGACAGCTGACGAGGTTAATGGTTTTATAACTGTGCTCCCAAAAGAATATGGTCAAAGCTCATTTTATCCACTCAACAAAACTTTCCACAGTCATCCACACAGCAGAATGGCAGTGTGATATTCAGACGGGCCTCATTTGTATCCATTCCTCTCTTGTTTTCCTTGAACGGCCTGCCCCTTGATATTGAATCGGGGACCGTCAGTCCGCATCTGTGGGCAAAGATGCACAACCTCGCCCACAAGGCCAAGGAAAACCGTCAAAGCCAATGTCTTTTCGAGGTGCAGCGGCGGGGCTGCCTCGCCGCAAGACTGAGTCCTTCTGTAATGTGACACCGGGTCTGCGTGGCGTGACTGGTTAAAATCACCCAGCTCGGCTGCCAGAGTCCGCGCCTCCTCCAAGGAATGATTAAATGGCTTCAGTCAGGTCTGAATTAATGATGCACACAAAATGGCTTATGATTATGTAAAGCAGTCTTGCTGGGGGAACGGAAGAGTATCGGAGATTGGGGAGGCAGCGCAGGTAGAGAGTCAATCCCATAAGAGCTCTTCCTTTTCACAGTCCGGTATCAGCGCCGCTCTCAATCAGCCAACCCCAGGAGAGGTCTTAGGGAATTATTCACATTTACTTTGCTTCAGCATAGCAAATAACTGCTGCAAACTAATGCTGAGGTGAATTAGTTTCAATACATGTTACTTTTCAGTGGCACTTAAATTTTTATGCCATTTGCAAGATGAAATTTAAGAAGTCACCATAAACTACTGTGGGTAACGGTTGTGTTTTAAAGGGATAGTTAAACATTTTGGCAAAATGGCCGATTGCCATAATCCCTATAGTTCTAGGAGTAGGTTCGTTACATTTAATTGTCAGTGCAAGCTATTGTTATAACGGTGGAGCAGAGCCGTGAGCTGCTCAGAGCTACACTACGGAGGCTAATGGGATTTCTTGGTTTCCCTCATCAAACTCATCAAATACACAATCCAACAACTCCAAAACACTCTTGTGGACAAGTTGTGACCTGCACATTCACCACGCTATGAGATTATAACGGAGCATTATGAGGAACACGCATCAGCGGTTTTGCGTCTCGTAACGTTCCGTTATTATCTCATAGCGTGGTGAAGTTGTTGGATTGTGTATTTGATGAGTTTGATGAGGGAAACCAAGAAATCCCATTAGCCTCCGTAGCATACTGTAGCTCTTAGCAGCTCACGGCTCTGCTCCGCCATTCTAAAAATAGCTTGCACCGACAATTAAAGGTAACAGACCTACTCCTAACACTATCTGGATTATGGCAATGGGCCACTTTACCAAATTGTTGAACTATCCCTTTAAGACATTATTTTATGTATTATTATAATAGTTTTTGGTCAAAAGAAGCCATTTTTCCAAACCACGCTTCATTATCAGCCACAAAAAAACAACAACAACAAGAAGCGAGTGCTGTGTTGCACTCAGTATCATTTACTGCAGTGACCGTGTAAATCAGAGCTGACTCACCTCCTCCCCCAGTGTAAATCTACAAGTAACTCGCCTTAGCCCAGACTGTCAGTAGGATTCTTCACATCTCTGGAGGTCCACTTTTGGTTGTAAAGTTGACAGTGAGTCACAGCCCCAAGTATATTGCTACTGGCAGTGTTGTGTAAGAGGATGGCATTTAAATCCCACAACAGTGTTGTGTGAAGTTGCGATGTATCATTATCAGTGACTGAGAGAAGATGCCCATCCCCCTGAGTTATCTTAGTTTAGTGCACCTTGGAGTTAGTTGATGTAACAGATGGTAGAGATAACAAAGTGAAATGCGAGTAGAGTGTCAAAGATGTAGAAATGGTGCAACCATCTACTCATTAGTTATCACATGTTTAATGTATTGGCTGTAATTGCAGGATGAAGAGGCAGTTTTTTATGATGTTTAATTACAATAACATTTGTTTTCTCATTAGGGAATGTTAAAGAAAGATGAAACCGAGCATTGGTTTATTTTTTTCCCACTATGCAGAAGAATGCATCGCCCAGGCTTGGGTGACAAAAAGCTGTGGGTGTGAGATTTGGGGCGTCGTGAGTGTGGGTGCGTGCTGGGACGTTCTCTTGCATTCTCAGGGCTCTCTTCATCAGGGAGCCAGCTTTCCACAGCCTGCACTCCCCCATTTGAAATATGAATCATAAATAGACCAATGGCAGTCGAACAGAGCACACACACATACAGCAGTCGCTCCACTTTGGCCACTCTGATGTAAATGCTTAAGACTCATCCGCAGCACAGATTTCAGGCCACAGTAGCCACTTTACTGTAGGTAGCATCTTAAATGTGCACACAACACTCGCCATCTGTTTGCTCTGGGCATGTGTGGAGATAAATTGCCAAACGGTGGGATGGTTCATTTATTGATGTGGGCTTGTGTTTCACTAAGGTTTGGTCTGTGTTGGTGTATAAGAGAGCGAATCAGATGGGTGGGGGGAGGATGGGTTGTGTATTATTTTGCCTATGTGTCGGTAAGCGTGTCTGCATGTGAGAGACACTTGTGTTATGTTGAAGGAGAAAATGAAGACAGCTGTTCTTTCTTTGCCTCACTGATAGAGTTTAATTAGAGCTTGTGTGTGTGTGTATGTGTGTGTGTTAACACCACTCACTTCTCTCTGCATGCTATTTTCTTAAATGCTCTTGAAATAGCCCAGATTTATTAATTCTGTCATACACTGCCAAGCAGAGCGTGTCCTGTGTTGTAGCCAGTCGGCTTCATACTGTATGTGTGCAGGAATTTCATCTGACTGTCTGCATGCATTGCCTTTTATTTTTTCCCCAAGGGTTACACATGATTGCTGGGCTTAGTGTAGCATTGCTAAAATACAGATTTAATCCACTGTTAGTGTGTTCGCAAACGCTCTACAAGATGATTAAAAAGAGAGGGTTTGGATTCCTACATGAGTGCTGAATCGACAGACTTGTTTCGACAATGAAATTTGTATTTAGCTTTTATTTCTGCATGAGAAGCGTTTGGACTGAATGTTACGTAATGTCCAAGTCAGTGATGTAAAACAAATAGAAGTGAGGCTTTCGCTTACTTCAGAAAGTACTAGAGCACAGGCAAACAGCAGGCAAAAATCCATCCAGCCCACAGCATCATGCTCAGTCATGTGGACTGTGAATATTTAACCTCTCCAATTTTGTCAATTGGGCAGAAGTGATACAGTGATCGACGCAAACTTTTGTTTAGCACCAAGATGTCCCCAAAATGATTAGTAGGACATTTTTGGCCTTGATTTATTATCTGTGATTGGGACTGCAACAATATATTGTTTTCATGATTGATTATTGATCAATTGGTTGATTTCTTACTCAATTAACAGTGACAAATAATTCCTCAAAGCCCAAGGTAACATCTACCATGTATTTTTACAGCCTCAGTCTCAGTTGACAGTAATAGAAGTAGAATAAGACGCAGTCAGAGAATATTCAACTTGAAGGGGGTGGAATGTGAGAAATTGAGCAGTAATTATGTAAAGAAAATGTTACAGATTAATTTTCTTTAGTTATGATTAATTGAGAGAGAATGAGTTCTATTTGTAATTTTGCTTTCAACCTCTGTCCAATGCTAATTCAGATAATTTGTTACCCTTCAAGACATCCAGACATCAGATTTAGGATTATTAAACACATGGAGTTTGTTGACCATATCAGTTTATGCTCCTCCAGTGTCCTTGATGATGAGTTTAAAAAGATGTCAGGATATTTGATCTTAAATATACAGAATTAAAAGTGAATTCTTGGAATCTCTGATAGTATGGTGGTGACTGTATGTTGGAGAGGAGTAAGCCCCCCCTCCCATCCCCCTTGTTTCCTCCTCTCCAGCATACAGCAGAAGATCTTCCATGGCTGTGGGCACTGGCAGACTTATCCTCAGAAAACGCCCAAGTTCCAAGAAAAACAAACACAGCCTGAGAAAACCCTCTAAGCCAACAATCTGTTAATATGTTCAAAAAAAAAGAAAACTTCCATTGACGACTGCCGTTCAAATGCTTCAGTGCCATTGGCTCTCTGCTTCTGGATGCTGTATATATGTGAAGTTGTTTCCATGCATGAAATGAAATCACATGACATCAAGCAACTGTCGCATTCATTGCTGCAAGCAAACACCAGTATAGAGTCAGTAACTGAGCATGTGCTCATCTAATGACCTCCATGAGAGAAAAATAATTTTGGCCAGAAAAACCAGAATGCCAGAAAAAAAGAGCATCCTCATAATCAGAAGTAAAATTAGTATCACTGTGGGAATTTTGATGAAATATCTTAGCTTGAAATGAATCACATGATATTTTTGACCACTATATTTAGCTTATGTCAGTTTGAACTGATTGTAACAACAACTGTGTTGAGGAGTGAGCAGTTCATCATTATGGGAAATACAGTATGTTTGTTTACTTTCTTGGTGACAGCTACATGAGAAGACTGATGCAACTCTCATATACTGTCTGGGTGTCAAATGTGGAGTTGGCTCCAGTAGCTGGTTAGCAAAGCTTTGCAGGAAACCAATGGAGACTCCAGGGACTTAAAGGGATAGTTCAACATGTTGGCAAATTGGCCCATTGCCATAATCTCTATAGTTTTAGGAGTAGGTTTGTTACCTTTAATTGTTGGTGCAAGCTATTTTTAGAACGGCGGAGCAGAGCCGCGAGCTGCTCAGAGCTACACTATGGAGGCTAATGGTATTTCTTGTTCCATTATTACCTCATAGCGTGGTGAATGTGCAGGTCACAACTTGTCCACGAGAGCGTTTTGGAGTTGTTGGATTGTGTATTTGATGAGTTTGATGAGGGAAACCAAGAAATCCCATTAGCCTCCGTAGTGTAGCTCTGAGCAGCTCACGGCTCTGCTCCGCCATTCTAAAAATAGCTTGCACCGACAATTAAAGGTAACGAACCTAGAGATTATGGCAATGGGCCAATTTTCCAAAATGTTGAACTGTCCCTTTAATTTTTTAAAATTTTGTGTGTGTACAGTATGTGTGTGTATATGGGTTAGAGCAGGATCAGTTCTATTACATAGTGCACTGGTAAACTTATTTCTTGTGGAGTTTGGTCATTATGCTGAGCTGCTAAGATGATCACTTCCTGGCTCTCACTTCATACCTCTTTATCGACCCTCTCATCTGGCTCCCTGCAAATAACACACAGTATTTCCCAAAATGAGGCTCATGGTGGAGTCAGTCACGTTTGAACCAGTGAGGTGAATACTGAGGTAAATAGGTTGAGATCTGTAAAGTTTCTGATGTCACAAGAAAGTAGATGAAAATTAAATTTTAATTTTGGGTGAAATGTTCCTTAACCGCTGTGAACGTGTCTATGCAGCTTTTCGGGGTAAAATGGTTCACCCTGTTCCTTTCTTTTCTTATTGCCTAGTCAGGACAATTTTAATCCAATATCTGTCCTCTGTCGCTCCATCCCTCCCTCCGCTCCTTTTGGTTAAATGGATGTTACATAAAGTTGAATGGAGGAGGAAACCACCTGCAGCCAGCACGAGTTAGAGGAATTCGGTGTGTGCATTTTTCCCAAGTTGAAGCCACGGGTGAGGCAGTATTAATAGTTCAGCTCGGTGAACATATCTCTCAACACGTTTCTCTTTACAGCTCTGTGACCTTGTTTGCTCATTCATCACCCTGTCCTGTCCACTGGCTTAACCGTGACTTCAAGCCCTTTCTCCCACTCAGTCCTCCTACTCCGTGCCTCTAGCCCTTCACTGTATGTGTTACAGTACACCAGCATATGTTGAAATGATAATTGGTGCGCTGAAGAACCACGAGAGACCATCTCATCTAAATCTGTAAAACCATAGTTTTAAAAGACACAGTCACAGCTGATTTGTCTTGATCAGCTTGTATGGAACTGGTGTCCTGTTTAAATGATGACTTAAGGGATGCAGCAGCAGACTGAATCACTAACTCACATCCTCCGAGACAGAGGGTGTGACCTAGACAACAGAGCAACACCATCAATTAGATTTAGAGGACACAAGACATAATCATAGATTCAAATCCATTAATAACAGGACACACGACTTGTCCCTCTGTCTGTCCCATTCTCCTAAATGCAGCATCTGAGGACATCACGGGAATTTGGCATGAATGCTCACCCACAGTGAACTCAAGGGTGGGCTGGTCAGGTTAAAGTCACTGTGGCCTCACAGAACACATTTCCCCCCATAACTCAAGTATTTCAATGGCAGTAATGACAAAGACATGCTTGAAATGTTTTACTGTGGTCCATGGATGTAAAGTGTAGCTGATGGGCATGCAGAGGCATATGACTGTGAGGTGCTAATTCTAGTTAAAATTGTATTGATCGGTTTAAAGGGGTCATCACAGTGTTTGTTTAGAGGCAATTAGTGGGTTATTGATTGACCAACAGAAGGAGGGATGTCATTCATAAGAAGTTTCACATTGTTGACTGTTATGTTCATTATTTTATGTTCGTGACCCACAATTAGGGTTAGGGTTATTCTTCTTTAATTGCTATTGGAGGTTTGGGTATTGTGCTTTTTAACAGCTCTGACCTCATCTCAAAGTTCAGTTCATGCATCATTATTTACAGGAAAACAATACATATTATAATTTTGTGGCAACTCCAGGAGTAACCAGCTGGTTTTATGTTTCCTATTCCACTGTGGTCTTCTAGTGCCACATATCAAAGCTGCTTTCTCTCTACTCGTCCTTTGTGTCCATGCAGTGTGATGGGTAAATTGCAGTTAGTAACGCTTGAGTAATATTAACAAAGGCTCGGCAACCACCAGGCAACTGTTTATTTTCTATTTCATAGAATGTCTTTGATGGACAGTAATTCAATAACAAGTAACCCATTGATCAATAATAAACGACCGGAACAAAGTCTTAGGTGACCTCTGGTGTTCCTTTGTTACGCCGACCTTGGTAGAGAGAAAACACTGCAGCCTCCACTGTTCTCCAGACGCAGCAGCCGAGCTGAGTGATGGACTTGGACATTCAGAATTCATTATGTCTAGATGTGATGTGTAATGTAATCTGTGTGTAAGCAAACCCCAAATAAATAGCTAAGGCCACCTGTAATCAAATGAACCAACAAACCAAAATGAGATCCTTGGCCTCGTCCCCTCAGGCTCTGTGCTGATTGGATCAGAGGGGGGTGACGTCGTCGACAGAAACCTCAGTGAAAGGTTAGCTGGTATTTCAAAAGGAGACAGGCATGCTGTACATGTGCTATGGTCACTATGTGTCCTGTTCACCGGACCCACCTGGCTTTGTCCCCGCTGCTGCAGCGGTGTTGCTGTCCTGTACTGTACCTGTCTCCTTTATTATTGAGGAGGGTGTGTGTGTGTGTGAGTGTGAGAGAGGGAGAGAGAGATGACTTTACTGTTGTGGTTCATGTCTGCTGAGGCTCAGCGGGAACCTGACCCCTGTGTACTTACAGGTCCTGCCACAGGGTCACTGCAGCAACGCACAATGCAGTATTCAAGGCCGCTCTAGTAAAATATTGAACACAACAATGTGCTGACAAAGAGTCATCCTCACAATGAGAACAATGGCAAGGGCAGAGCGGTGTATCCTGATACCCTTGTTACTTATTTTTAGGTTTGGGGAAGTGCTTAAATACACTGGTACTAGATGTGCAGCCTTCATGGTTAAAACATGCTTATGCAACACCTACAGAGGAAGCTCTGCTTTGTTATAACGCACACTTATAGCAAAACACTTTTTTTTCTTTTTTCTTTTCTTTTTTTTTTAAGTTGCTCCTAGTTTATCTAATCAGACAGGTTAAGTATGCATGTCATTGGTGCACAACATGCCCGTGCATCATGTATTAACACATTAAGCAAAATGATTTAGTTCAATCACATTAGGTGTTTAAATGTGGAACAGTGAAATGCTGCAAACAGACTGTGCTGAATGTGCAGCAGCTCAGCTGTGTGTGTTTCAGAGCTGAATCTACAGTGCAGTGCTTACAGCCTATTTAAAGGATGATGCAGTCAAGCAGAATTTGTGTGTGAGGAAAATATTTGGCCTTCCCATTTGACAAGAGTCCACCATTAAACAAATCTCTCAACTCAAACATGCTTCGTGTCTGTAATCTGCTTTTGGTCTCAGTTATCTCTGTTTATGATGCTGAGCAGCATTGCCCCCCGGGGGGTATTTTACTCATGCAATTAAAGAGGCTGTTAATTGTAGATGGGCTCCAGTGGTTTGCCAGAGGGGACTTGTTGTCCCTGCAGTGCAACACAAGGGCACGCCGTCCCATTGCATTCTCTTATCACTGCGTCTTCTCCTTGGCGACACTGAGGGGACACTGTGTTTGCTTCCTACACGTGACATCATCATCAGACTCTTGGATTCAAACCGTAACGCGATTATAGCCCTCACTGACCATATCAGATCTTTTTAATGAGGCTCCTTTGTAGAGAAGAAGTTGGACGCAAACACTTTTTTAATTGAAGAACAAGTGAATACGACTTCCTGATTTTTCAATATCCCACCGAAAACTTCAGATGAGCTGATTGATTTTCCCTGTGAGTCACTGTCAAAGGATATAAATGAAGAGACACTGGTGGTTCGGTGGAAAAGGGAGCGTAACTAATGAGGTTTGATGATGATGAAGTGAACATTTAACTGGATTACCTCTTTTAAAATAGAAAGTATATGGAGATACATCAAAAAGGAAACTTAAAGCTTTTGAGGAGCTTTTTTATTTTTCTTTTCACTCCAG
Source organism: Trachurus japonicus (assembly GCF_045865225.1). Taxonomy (NCBI): domain Eukaryota; kingdom Metazoa; phylum Chordata; class Actinopteri; order Carangiformes; family Carangidae; genus Trachurus; species Trachurus japonicus. The sequence continues at coordinate 32,016,731 of NC_140911.1, forward strand.
CACAAACGCGTCCTGCCTAAGCCTACTCAGAGGGGATACGATTCTGTCGAGATTTCCATATTTATTTTAAACAGTTTAGTCAGTGTGTTTTTGGACTTGGTGTTCGGTTCACTCTGAAAGAAGTGTTTTGTTAGTCATCCCAGCAATTCAGCAGTCCTATCGCTGCCTCACAAAACACCCACACACACACATTTACAGGAGCACCACTTACACATGCCATCACAAGCACAGTCATGTAACATACATCTGCGCACACACACACACACACACACACAACTCACCTATGTCCTGTCTCTCCCTCTTTACTCTTTTTCATTTCAACTGTATTTCTATACAGGCAGTCTTATAAAAAAAATATAGGAGATATCCTCCCACACGCTCACTTTGACTCCTGCTCATGTTACATCATCTCTGATGCTACGTTTCTTTTATCTTTTTACACTGCCAGCATTTCTCTTGAAGGAGCGGTGACCGGGCGTAGAACACTTCATTCTCTACGTCTAATCATTTCTCAGATCTGAAGAAGTAGAACCATTAAGGTCTGGAGGTTTGCACTGTTCCCAATATGCACTGAAAACTAAAAAAAAAAGAAAAGAAAAAGATGAGTTATGTCAGTGATTATAACAAATATGTTCTGATGTTGCGGAGGACCGATAGGCGTGTCAGTAAACTTTAAAACACTTGTACAAAGGAATCCGACCGAAGCGGTGATTGTCAGCAGAGAGGTCTGTCTGGACGGCGATAGGCTCAGAGATGCCAGCTTTAGGAGCAACTTGTTATGAGTCAAGCTTCCATGTAGCTGTAGGGGATTTTACTCAGATGGCGGCTGAGGGATCCTGGTGTGCTGTGAGGAGTTTCAGTGGATGTCATGGTTAAGAGCCTTTTTTTTTCTCTCTTTTTCTCTGACGTTTCTCTGCACACGCATACAGCACATACAGTAACACACACGCGCTCTCTTTGTCTGCACGTGTGTTACTGTCCCTGCTTCCGCATCCACTCGACGTGTGTCAGTGCTGCAGCAGAAGCAGGCTGGCCTTGAATCCACACAAAGCACTGCTGCTCTCATCTTGACTGTAAGCTCCCCCCTCAGTAAGAACCTTAGGAACAGACTTTTCTTCCATCATAAAAGTTCAATGGGGTTGTTTATTATATAGACTTATGAATCGATCGATGTGAGGCTCAAAGTCCTTCACTAATGGTCAGAGCCTCCACCAGAGTGCCAAATATCACAAATCACTGCCACCTCAGTGCTGCATTAATGTAAATGTGATTCTTCTCTGTTTTGACAGAAACCTTGGGAAGTCGGGCCTGCGGGTGTCCTGCCTCGGATTAGGTAAGAGTCTCTCACATTATCGGGCTCACTCAGAAGTTTTCTGCTCCCCAAAGACCTTGCAGATTTGTAAAACCAATAACCCCATAGTCCTTTTATCCTTTTATCTTCAGATAAAGTGAAATGTGTGTGGAGAAAGATGTTTTGTAACAGGCTCTAGTGCCTGTGCAGAAGTTATAAAACAGCTAGATCCTGTTTCTTGTACAGTATGTTCTGTATAACCTGCACCGTCTCACTGCTCACTTTCCCGTCTCTCTGCGAGAATATTTGTCGACTAAACTGACATGCGCCTCCTTGTCATCCTCTTTAGGAACATGGGTGACATTCGGTGGACAGATAACAGATGAGGTGAGAGCAGATGGATTTTGACATCTTCCTTCAGTCAGGGGCTGGGAATGGAAACCCTCCATATGATCTGCCCAAGAAGCCTATTTTTACTTTTAGCGACAACATATTGCAAAAGAGTGTCACCAGAGAATAAACATGTTAAAGGGAGGCAAAGCTATATTAACTAAGCATGAAGGAAATTTTAATTATTGAAAAGCCCCAACACCTCACAGCAGAGATGGCTCACCCCATAGTTCCCCCCCTCCCTCTTTCCTCTCCCCTGTTCTCTCAACAGATGGCAGAGCAGCTGATGACTCTGGCTTATGAAAATGGCATCAATCTGTTTGACACAGCAGAGGTCTACGCTGCTGGGAAGTGAGTATATCCTGTGCCACAGGTCTCTCATCAGTCAGCAGTAACGCCAAACACTCTGAGGCTGTTTAGAAGATAGATTATAAAGTCACCAGGTAGAGATTATAGACCGCTCACCGTGCTCCAGTGTTTTTGTCAAGCGCACACTTTGACAATATCTCAAAAATCGTACCAGCTTATTTATTTTGTTGGCATGTAGCCATGCAGAAAGGTCAAAACAAAACAGTGGAGGTGAACAGACTCCTGACTCCGGTTCAAACTACTTGAACTATTGGAAAGATAACTTTTTAGAAGCCATCAGTAATATGTTACTACAACCTTAAAAACAACCTTAAAACTTTGAATAATCCACTTGCATCACAAACTTGCTTGGTGACTCTATAATCACAACTACAATTAGAGATTAATTTTCAATGAATGTGGTGTTTTGTGACTTGTGTCCGTCATGTAGTGCATTCAGAGCAGCTGCCCAGGCCCACGCAAGAACTGGCACGGCAGCCAGCCTTGGTAGTGCTTATTAGTGGATGTTAATTTTCACATTTAGATGCCTGTTTTCCAGAGATGCTCTGATACTATTTATTCCTTGATGATTTCAAGACCTAAACCTTGTGTGTTCAGAGTTTGATAAAACAAAAGAAACTGGCGTGCTCCACTAACAGTCTGAAAATACACCGGACGCCAACCCAAAAATCACAAAATGAAAAAAATTGAAATGCCTGCACTCACAAATCACTATTAAGTACAGTCTTTTATTGATGCACAGCAGTGTCAAAACAGAATGCGTTTCAGCTCTTGGCTTCCTTCAGCGTTAATGAGCGAAGTGGGTGTAACCCACATAAGTAACATCCTAAGTATCATCTTAAAATCGTCTATAAAAGCGCTGCTGTTTCACAATTGAACTCATTTACAGCTGGCGTCACCTTTACTTTGAAAGTCCAGTGGAGCTGGATCAGAATGGAGCGTTGGATCCGCTGCTGTTGACTTTCTCTCTGAGCATCTCCGCCTACAGATGTTCAGCTGAGGGAATACGCTGCTCACCTGTTGAGCCGAGCATCAGGAGGAGCTGATTATTTAAAAGCCTATCTATATTTTAATTCTATATACAGTCTATGGAGACCACTGAAAGAAGTTGTGCGCTCGCAGCAGGACAGATAATCAGATGGATAATCGGTAAAGTTAAAAATTTCACTTTGATGTGGCCAAGAATAAACTATTTTCAGTGTTTTGCCTGTTATATGGCAGTGTTGCCCAAATGCAAATCTTGAATAGGTCTCCGCTGTTTTCACTGTTAAAAGGGTCTTTGTTGTCTTTGTACAGAGACAATATGAGATTGTACAGCACCTTAAAAAACCCACTGTAGCCTATTTTCATACACACACCCAGCCTCGCTTTCAATAAAACACATTTTATAATCAAAAGTTTTAATATATGAAAACAATATAAAACACTATTTAAAAATGACAGTTAGCTAGCCAGTTTTTTGTTTAAATGATTAAAGCTTCATATTTAAAAGTAGCGCAATGTTCAGCCATCAGAAATTAAAAGCAGCCTCTTCTCTCATCATATTTGCAGCAACACTGTTGCTTTTGGCTTTGATCAGGCTTTTTTGTATGGCTCATACTCTCTCCATTAAAACAACCTGCTCCTCTTGGCTGAAATCAGCCCGTTGTCGCTCCATTTTCATGTGACGCCAAACGCCTCCTTTGATGTGAACGCGCACAGAGCATAGAGCTGCGAGCCAGACTTAACAAACCAAGTTGATAACCACCGTTGTAGTACCATGTTAACTCAGACCGGGGCTTGAGGTTTTGTTGAGCTGCATCATGAACACAAAGCCTGGCCATGTTGAGCCCCAGTGCCCTAAACACTAGAGAAACTTCAGTGGGTAAAACAGAAACATTTGTTGTGATAATGTTTAATAATTTCTAGGATACAGGTCTGGGTCCAGGTAGGACGGATTCTTTTTCACTATTCTTCTGTACTAATAGTCACAGCAGCACAGTTTCCTACACAGGACCAAAACTGGCAAAACTGCAGTTTGATGTGAATGAAACTCTGTGTATTAATACATTACATGAGGTCAGATTGGTACTGTAGTTAGGCATCAATACCTCTTCTATGTATTGGAGGCGTGTCCAATAATAGGATTGGAATTGTAGCATTTTTTTTTAATAATTGGATTATACAGACAAACTTTCACAGACAGCCATAATGAAAACACACTTTAATTCCAATTTTTTTCTTTCCTGGAAGTTAGTTTAAGATTAATTTACTCTTACTTAATTAATTCATTCAAAATTGCTATTATTGGATACAAAAAATGAATGTATTTCTGGTTGAAGGTAGACCTTAGATCCTTTTTATCAACACCATGTCACCGGTGCCGTTACATTTATGAGGGTTAAGATATTCATAGTCTTGGTCTACATTTACAGGCCAGCCAGTGATGATATTTTTAACCTCAGAAAGCAGCTCTGTGATGCCTTATTGCTGTATGTAATGATGGCTTCAATTCCAGTGTGGATTAATCTGGCTTTGTAGTAACTTGGGTGCTTTGAAATAATCTAAGGGATTATCCTTTGCAAACAGTATCTCTGATTAACAGCACCAAGTCCTTTTTTAATCCTCCCAAGAATATTCTAGTTTAGCCATTATGTTTGGGGGAGATGTGTCAGAGTGCTCGTGCCTCGCAAAAGAAAATTAAAAAAAAACAAAAAGACAAGAAAGGTGGTGTAGCTCTCTGTTGTTTTTCTCATTCCTCATCTCATGCCTCAGCAGCTGTCGTCTGCCGAACATCACCAGCACATGTTGTGTTGTTGTGAGCAGCTTTCAACAATCAGTTTGACCCTGATGAAGGATGGGGCGAAAACCAAAAAACACACAACAAAGTTGATCTTTGACACAGAAATGTTACCAAGTCCAACTTGAATCATCGTGCTAAAAACAAACGACAATTCAAGAGAAAGCACAAATCTGTTTGGCACGTGCAAATGTTTGTGACAGCATGTCACACAGCTCAGTATGTGCTGCACAGGTGTTAATCCTGACAGCTTCCAGCACAAAGCAGCGCCGAGGAGCTTATATTACACACGCGCGCGCGCGCGCACACACACAAGGAGTAGAACAAATCTCACACTTTGCGCATTAGAATGGTGAGAGCTTTCATCTGAAGTCCTTGGCTCCGGCTTTACTCAGTCAGTCTAGGAGAGAATAAGAAGTGGTTGCTGATGGTACAGTCGGCCGCTGTATTGTTGATTCTGTTTTGTGATAGCGGACAGATAAACAAGGCGTGTAAGCTCTGCTCGCTCTCCCTGCTCGTGAACAGCACAGCACTTTGTGGCTGTTTGTTTGGCGTGTTTTAAAGACAAACATCTTTTAAAGATATTTAAATATTGATTGTGACATAAAACTAGCATATCCATCCCGATATATACAGGCTACTGTCTCTTTACATATAAATTAAAATGTGTAATTGCACAAATAAACATATTCTGCTCATCCCCTGTCGCTGCTGTTATCAGCAAACACATATGGCTTCAAAGCATTTAAAAGTGTGTGAGTAATTGGCAGAATAGAAATACCATCTTCGTTTTCCATCAGGCTTAGACATTGTGCTCTAGATGCATAGTAATTACAGGATATTGTGTGAGACAAATCGGTAGCATAATTACATAAAAATCTGAAAGTAATAAAATATCTTAAATCCATGAATAATGCAGCATTATGCCATTGCCTCTGCCTTGAGTCATAACATCGACTCAGCGCTGGGATAAAGAGCTAATTAATGGATGAAGAAAGTTAACCTGCTCAGGGCACACTCTACCTTATGTTTGGGCTCTAAAATTACTCACATTTCCAGCGGGCAACACACAGATCATCGTGTGGGTATTTGCCGGAGACACACACACACACACGCACACACACAGAGATACTATTATGCTCTCAAACACAGAGATTATTGCTCTCCTGGGAGTGCTTCAGTGCTCGTTGTTTAAAAAGGTTTGGGTCCAGCTGGACAGGTCTGGACCAGCTAGAAGCTGTAGCGCAACACCCACTGTACTTGTGCTGCTTGTATGTACAGTACAGTAACAAACACACAGGAATGAAATGATAAAATAAAAACATATCGAGGGCTTAATATTAAAGCAGGACCCTTAAAGAAAACACAAACAAAGATAATCAAAATCAACAATGTCATAAATGCCCTCAATGTCTTAATGTAAATGAATTCATATTTGTTTGAATTTTTCACTCGTTCCTCATTCCTCCTTACTTATCCTTTACAGACATCCACAATCAATGTACCAATGAAGTATACTGTAAGCCGTTGTATAACTTTTTTTTTTTTGTGCACTGATGTTACTGTATTTTCCACTGGTTATATAGCTCAGCCGATACTGGGGTTCTGAGGTTTTGATATTCATATTGATATTTGGAAGTGAATTCAAAATTCAATTTCTATTTTCTATTTTTGACTGAAATTTGGGGAACACAGAGTACTGTATGTCAACATTAGGTTGCTGTACGTCAGTCTTACAAAAAAAGGGCTTTAAAATGAATAAATCTCTTAGTTTGATCAAAAGGGAAACACAGAATTTAACTCCAAGAGTTCCCCACTGTATCTAACTGCACTGGGACAGATTAACTCTGTCAGAAGTGGCCGCAGTGATGAGTCAAACCCAGGTTATGAAATATGTGAGTTTTCATCACTGTTTGTCAGTGGTAAGAGTTGTTGGCCTTCCTAGTTAAGCTCATTGTTTCAGCTTCCATCTGATTACGGCAGCCACAGACCACCAGTCGGCGTGTCGACAGCCTCCCTGTGACTGTCAGGAGCTCTAATGTGCTGTGTCACTGATGAGATAAATGATGGTGCTTGCGGTTGAGCACGCCGGAGCCAACGAGACATCATTTATTTAAAAACGGCATCAGTTAGAGCAGGTAGCTTTATTCATCGTTACACCCAACATGAATTCAAAACAAATCTTAGCAGTAGTTGCCACTAGAAGTTTTTTTTTTTACCTTTCAGAATTACACAGATCCCTTATAAGATAAACAGTGTTGGTGTCTGGGAACAGGAGGACAGTACAGTACTGACAGGTCTCTGCCCGGTCCTAATAAGCCCAGTGTTAAAGGTAATGCCAGTCATTAGCCCCCCTGTGGCTGCTAATGACGGGCTCCACAGCACAGCTGGGCCCCGACCTGGCAGCCACTTCACACTCACCAGTCATAAACAGGTGCACTCGCCAAGAAGAGCCCCCTTATTTATGCTTATAATTATAATGTGTGCAGAGTTGGGCTGTTTGTTTGTTTTTTCTTTTTAATTTAGGGCGTGAAATCGTCCCGCAGACAGTCGGGTGTAAACATTCTTATCATTTTAATACGGTCTTTATTCAATCGTGCCTTCTCTCCATCTGTTTTGCAGGGCAGAGGTGGTGCTGGGCAACATCATAAAGAAGAAAGGATGGAGGTACGATGCACACTTAAATTGGGTTTGGTGTTTTTTAATTTCCGTCCCAGCGTGCCCTCCCTAATCTTGTATCATCTCCTTCCTCGCACATATTGGGAAGCTGTGTGTTGCGAACTGGAACGGTAAGGTAGGCAGATGAAAGATTAATGCGGGACGTCGTGCCATGCCCACACTCCTGTGTCCCTCCTCAAAGATGCTGAATAATGGATGAACCGCTATAGTGCCTTGTCTTCTACTTTATCTGTCCTGGATTGGCATTTGTGTAGCTTTGTCAGGTTATACGCCTACTACTCATTCACTGGCGCTGGCCGAGTTCTGGCACAGTCACACTTACTGTGGGATGTGGGTGAGTGTGACATTGGGGGAGTGAGGTAGAAAAGCATGATTACGAAGAGGATGCGTCTGAGCTTTTCATCCTGTTAATACATGTGATAGAAGGTTTATGTATAACTCAGATATCGCCAACCCCGACACATCGGGTTTTTTCGGGCCGTAGCTCTCGATGTTGTGGCAGGTGCTGTAACTGATGTGTTTTAATTTCCTACTTTCAGACGTTCGAGTCTGGTGATAACAACAAAGATCTTCTGGGGCGGAAAGTAAGTTTCATGCGGTCGCTTCCAAATGAGAAATGTATAATTTTCCCTGACTTGCTTGCTTGCTCCCGGTTAATGGGATCATGCGTCATCCAAACTGATCTGTTGTCAAGTCCTTTCAGTTAAAGCTGAAACATTTATTACTGTGCATCATATTTCACAAACAATATATGATATAATATCATCCAGGAGGCGCGTTGTATTTCAAATAAACATTCATAAACCGAGGTCTATTATTTTGTGTTTATTTTTCCTCAGAGCGGAGACTGAAAGAGGTTTATCTCGAAAACACATTATAGAAGGTAAGTAGCAATGCAGATTATTGTATTAAATGCTGAAGCGGCAGCAACAAAATACTTCCTAATTAGTGGCTTTGGCTCAAGGGAAACAAGGCAGCGTTTTGATAATTGACGTACTCTTGGGTTTATCAGAGTTGCAGAGAAAACTTTTTGGGACAATAACTCTGCGAAAATGAATTGTTTGAGATTCCGCTGCATTAATTATTTGTCAGTTTGTGTTGTAGTCTGGGGTGTTTGTGAAGAATTGAATTACAGTATGTTGCATAGCAGAGATTTACTGTGGTGTTTATTTTCCAGGTTTAAAGGCCTCTCTAGAAAGACTGCAGTTAGACTATGTGGACGTGGTTTTCGCCAACAGACCGGATCCTAATACACCTATGGAAGGTAAGGCTTCGACTTCATCCTTTTATTTCTTTTAATTCACCACCTCTTCTTCTCTTTTCCCCTCTCACACACTTTAACCATGTTTTCCTTATGTATTGTCATATTGCTCATAACAATTGCACCTCTTCTCTGTCTCTATGACAACTGCAAAGTGAAGACTCGGGTGTATAAATTTCTTGTTACTGAAATATCTTTTCTTTCTTTTTTTTTGCTCCTAGTCTTTTTATTTATATTTGTACATAGAGAGATAGTGTAGAAAGTACATGAATTGAACGGCATAGAATAGATGATCAGGAATAATAGTAATATAAACATAAACACATCCCTGCAACAATATTACTGTACCATTCGACAACCTAGTATTGATTGAGTTTGTATGCAACCACTTAATAATAATAATAAGAAGAAGAAGAAAAATAATAATTAAATAATTAAAAGAAAATCAGCAAGTGATTGAGAGTTTCTCTATATAACTTAAAAAAGGTTTCCATGTAGCATGACATTTTTGAATACATCCCCTTTGTAGAGTAACAAATCTTCTCTAGTACCAAATGGTGTAGAAGGTCATTGATCCACATCTTAAAGGTTGGAGGAAGTTTCTCCTTCCACTTAAAAAGTATTAATCGCATAGCTACAGTATAAGAAATACAAAAGCTATCCTATTCTTTGCCTGGCAGTTAAGGTTAGTGTCTTGTGGAGTTATTACAAATATGGCAGTAATGGCAGAGAAAGTTCTATAGGTACTTGTAAAACTGAAATATCTATTTTTAAACGCTGCGTGTTGTCCTGGTGCTCCCGCCTCCACAGTCAAAATGAGGCGAGATACATACTGATGGTGGAGACCTTTAAATGGCAGTGGGCTAACTGTGTGTGGGTTCAGCTGGTCACACTGTATCCATCTGCTCCCGGGTCAGAGTTCCTCTTTGGGTTACAGTTCGGCCACAGGTCACCCTCTTGCCCACAATTGATGCCGCACTGACTCCAGCTCTTTCTTTCACAATACTTTGCCTCGTTAGTCAGAAGCAGCAGGTGCTGTTTGACGTCAAAGTCCGGCCGATTCTTTCGCCCCTGTGCCCTTTTTAAAGAGACTGCACACAGTTTGCATGGACGGCTCCGAGTCTGTGCCTTTCAGATCTGCAGTGGTAAAAAAACCATCTGGTAGGTTTTATTCTGGATGTAGCTAAAGGGCAGTACGCAGGGTGAAAAGGAGGTGAACTGCTGTTCTTTCAGTTTACAGAGAAACCCTCTTAAGCCAGGCACCCACTAGATGATAGGAGGGCCGGTTTGTAAAGCCAAGAGAGTTTTCAGAAAAAAGCACATCCACACGAGGAGTGGATGGACAGATGGAGCATTACCCAGAGCTGACGACACACACCCCTGGTTAACTGCTCCTGATCTGACCGTGTTGGGGGGTCACACCCATCGTTATCCAGCATATCTGATACAGTGTTTTGCTTGCCGGTGACAGTCGGTCACTCCGGTTGAGGAAAAGACGGAAATTACAGTTGGATAATGTGAGATTTCATTTGTCCTCACACAGGGTCAGATATGGCTGTAAAATGAAAATCTCTATCTGATGGCTTTAAATGAAATATAGTGCTGTTGACAGAAGAACACGAGATTAATCTCTGCGTAGCTTGGCCAGCACATAAATGGAAAGAGAAATTCTCTTTACGATATTTTTCATTTTATAGAACGAAACATACATTTTTTAACCTACGGTGCGTAAAATACAGAAGCTGAGGGCCCGTTTTGTCTGTAAGCAGAGATCTGAACTGGTGCGAGCCAGCCTGTCATCTTCCATTTACTTCACCGGCGCCTTTTTATGTCACGTTGCAGATCAGAAAAGACAGATTCTTGTGGATTTCTAAGTTGCTGTCATTCATGTGTGTCTCGTGGATAGACGCCGTCCTCATCAGAATAAATCTCTCACCCATTCCTTTTCACATAATCAGCTTTTCCACTTCTCTGCTCAATGGTCCGGTCCATTTTGGATTGCAAAAGATAACACACACACACACACACACACACACGTCTTTGAGAGAATAAAGAACTCAGATACACTGAGGGCAGGCTCTCTGGACATTATCTGCTCTATAGAGATGAAAAATGGTCTAGTCTGTAAACACAGCACATCCACACCATCATTAAAGCTGCAGTTTAACATCTTTGTGTTTTTTTTATTCACAGAAACGGTTCGAGCGATGACCCATGTGATAAACCAAGGCATGGCTATGTACTGGGGAACATCCCGCTGGAGCCCGATGGAGATAATGGTGAGAGTTAGTTTATCTGTGTAGAAGACGGTCCAAAGAAAATAAGCAATACACAAGAGGTAGTTTTTCAGAAGTATGATTTCCAATGTAGCTTTAGGATTTTCATATTTTACTGTATTAGAAGGAAGCAAAATGTAATCTCTCCCGTTGGCTTCAGGAGTCTAATCTTGTTTCCTCCGTGCCTTCTTGTAGGAAGCGTACTCGGTGGCGCGGCAGTTCAACCAGATTCCCCCCATCTGTGAGCAGGCTGAGTACCACATGTTCCAGAGAGAGAAGGTGGAGGTGCAGCTACCTGAGCTCTTCCATAAGATAGGTGAGTAGTCACGGATTTGTGGCTTTGCATGGATTATTAGATGAAGTCTTCTCTCTTGTACAGAAGGGACAGAATGAATATCCTGCAAAATACTGGACACAGAATGAAATCATTTCATGAAAACTGACCAGGGTTCATCATCATCATCATAGTGGTAAAAAGACAGGAGGAGTTTTCAACCAACATGAATATATAAAACCCCATCAGTTCTCATTTTAGGCAGTTCATTCTCAGTGGTTGTGACATTGTGTCACTGTCCATCTAAAACTACAGCACAGGAACCAAATTTGAGGTTGTCAAGTTGTCATATCAACAATTGGCAGTCAGAAGCTTTACTGGCAGCTGAGAGAAGATGAGTCTTCTCTGACATTGCAGATTGTCTTAAATCGGCTACTGTTGTTTTCTTTGTTTCTTTTTATTTTTCATTTTGCATGAACATATCATTTAAAATAGTATGAACAATCATTATGATTGGGATGTGCGAAGGGGAGGTATGAAACCCAAAAGGGCTTATATGAAAACCAAATTTGTTACAAGTAAAGACAAGAAAATGAGGAATAATTAAATGATAACGAGTAAATAAGTAGAGAAAAGTCAGTGAATATAGTTTTCAGTTTATTTGAAAAGGGACAATGCACATTAATAAGCATTGTATAAAAAACACATGTAAATTCCCAAATTAGCTTAAGAAGCCAGTTTTCATCAACTGTCCCTCTGCCAGATTGTACAAGACAACCTTTAAAAAGAACAACAATGGAATAAAATATTGTACCACATAGGGTAGAACACAATACACATACTAACTGTCCGTAACATAATAAATACACATTTGGACGACTACAAGGTGATGCGTGTCCACATTAATAAATACACGTTTGGACAACAATAACAACATCAGTGCTCACATCTTTGGGTGTCTACAAGCCAGTTCTTAACATTTGCTTGGAATGAGTGATATGATGGAGATTCTCTGATTGATTGTGGCACTGTGTTCCATTGATGTGATGCTTTGAATGAGGATACCTACAGCCTGGCTGAATGGTGTTCCTTAACGGGATAGGAAAGAAAGGAAAAATACATACATGAATGAATAATGCAAATCAATAATGACACATGTAATAATGAGAGACATGACAATAAATAAACAACATAATTATAGATGTCTTATTATGAGAGGAAGAATCAGATCACACAGATTAAAACTCACACAGAGATGTAGCTCACCTTTTTCTTTCAAAGACCAAATCTTATGTCATCATACTGTAATCCATCGTGTTTGAGCGGTAATGATGAGCGTCTATGTTTTTTCTCAGGTGTGGGGGCCATGACATGGTCGCCTCTGGCCTGTGGGATCATCTCAGGGAAATACGACGGCAGGGTGCCTCCGTACTCGCGGGCCTCTCTGAAGGTAGACCACCCTCTCCCTCTCTCTTTATCCCACTCTGATCATTGGTGCTGGTGTTTTGCTGTTGTGCCCCCCCCCCTCCCCCACTCCTCCCTTTACTGGTTGCTGGTTGTTTGTTTGCTCATTGTGTGTTTGTGTCTTTCAGGTTGTGTAACTCTGTGCAACATCACATATATCTGTGTGTTTTCAGTGCCATGTTGACGCCATGCACTGTGTGCCTCTTCATAAGCAGTGTTGTCCAACACTGTTTGCCAGCTGGTGTCATCTTAACGCACATGAGCCACACGATACATGTGCACAGCTATGCATTCACACAGAAACCATGACAGTACCAGCATGCGTGCACATTAGCATATCGTTTTGCCATGATGTATATGTAACAAGACATTTTTTTATAAACAGAAACTAAATAATCATATTAGTAGGTGAATCCCGGAGCAGCGCAGCTCAGTCAGTTATTCCAGACGACTCGTATGTGACCTAGAATCAATCAAAGACTTGTTTTGCTCGCAGCATAAGGGAACAAAACGGTCACATTTAACCAAACATTAATGAGGAGGATGATTTAGTTCAGTGAGCATTCAGAAACCCAGAGGAACATTTCTCTTTAAAGTGACAGATGAACTCAGGGAGTGTGCGGAAACGTAGTTGGATCAGCAATGACACACTTCCCACTCAGCCAAATTACTTTAATTTTATCATAAACAAGATTTTGGCATTTCTCATCATGACCTTTAAACATAAAAATAAACCCACTGCAACGACCTGTCCCTGTGCTGGAGTGGCATGTTGTTGTGTATCTGTGGACTGTGTGTCAGTGACTGTGGAGTAGACCTCTCCTGGTTCATGAAACTAGCTCTCCATCTTGGTGTTGTGCAGTAACTTTGGCAACGTGTGTGGAATGTGCTGCTTCGTGTTTGGTTCAGTGTTGCCTGTGGATGTTTGTGGTCTTTGGCTCTTAAACGTAGTGATACAGTAATTCCTTCTGGTGCTAATAATGTGCTAGTTATAGCATGGTGGTACAGTGTAATTCCTGTAATACCTTTGATTATCCTTATTTCTCACATCATGATGTAAAAATAAGACATAATTCAATCAACTACAGTGATAGATTTCTTTTCTATTGTGTCTTTGAAATGCTGCTATAATGAAGTGATTACTGAGTTATTTCCCAGTGTAGCTGGAGATGTGTTCCTGGCTGAGGTGTAGACGGTCAGGAGACAGTCACGTGTTTAAAAACAGGCCCTGGTGACACGGGAGCCGCTGCGGCGCCGCCGCCGTGTGAGCAGGGCTGTGTTTTTGAGCAGGTGTGCTGTGTTTTTGACAACAGGGTTACCAGTGGTTGAAGGACAAGATCCTGAGTGAGGAGGGCCGGCGTCAGCAGGCGAAGTTGAAAGAGCTGCAGGCAATCGCGGAGCGGCTGGGCTGCACTCTGCCCCAACTCGCCATCGGTACGCAGATACACTCTGCCGCTCTCTCTCTTTCTGTCTGTCTGTCCGTCCCTCTCCCTCGGACGGGCCGAGGCCAGCGCCTTCGCTGCTCTCTCGGTTGATTGTTGTTGTGCTGTGTTATGCTGTGTGTGTGTGTGTGTGTGTCTGTGTTGTACCGGTAAGTGCTACAGTATTTAATTAGAAAATAATAAGACCAAACTGAAGCAAGAAAAGAGACATTTAAAAACAGTGTAAGATAAAAGAACATAAACTCATATACAACCTCTCTCACCTCCCTCAGGAGCCAATAGGAGGAGCGGTAACATTAGCTCTAAGATTTGGCATAGTGAAGATAGTGATCCTTTAAATATCAACATTTGGAAAGCAGATGTGTTTACAGTATGTGCGTATATGCAGGCGTGTGGTGTTAACATGTATTTAACAGTTTCCGGTGTCAGCATTAAAATAGCATCCCAGACATAAATCCAGTGAACGACCCGTATCGATTCACTGTCGGGCAGGAAAGTGAGAATGTGCAAACCCCAAAGACGCACGCTCCTGCGAGAGCAGTTAAAGCGTCAGTCTTGAGGGACGCGGCGAGTAAATCTGGGACTCTGGTCTCATATCTCAGTTCAGATCACAGCAGATTTTTCACCCACGCAGTAATGCAGTGTCATAGATTAGGTTTCACGGCCCATTAGTGGACTCCCTCATCCCTCCCAATTACCATAAATCCTTCCAGCGCTCCTGAAGGCAACACAAGAGATTTATATCTCTGGAGCTGCAGTCCTCCACTCTGCATTGTGCCACTACAGTATTGAATAAAGTATATAGCAGTGATGGACTCCCTCCTGCCTCCGGCTGGCTGCTGAGCCCGGAGCAGCCGGAGCAAGTGTTTAACTCTGGGATCAGACAGCAGCGAGTGGGAGAAGAGAGTTCATAAATGTTGTATCTCAGTTTCCTGAGGGAAGGTCGACTTCTCCCTCCGTCTGCTGGACGACCTTCAGCTCTTGTCTTTTTTGGCCTTATGCTCATGTTGGTGGGAGATTTGTGTACAGTAGAGTCATAAATCCCACTGTGTTTACAGCAAAGTCTCCATCCCCTTATACCATAATCTGTTTATCATGTACATTCTGCTCAATTGCTAAAGCATGCAGTTGTATTGCATAATACAACTCACAATATATGTTATAACACCACATCAAATAGAAAAGGCTTTTGTGTTGGAGTCTTTAGAGAGATCAGCAACGAAAGCACATTCATGATATTCAGAGTGCAGCACTCTGTAGATAATATGTCTATTTGAGGTATTTAGTTTTTATTTGACTAAATATTTTAATTTTTATTCCACATCGTAAGATCTAACACACAAACCTTTGACCATGTAATGGTTTAAAAATGCTCACTGCATGTTCTCACGACACATTCATTAGTAATGGTGGTAGCGATAGCGAATAAGAGATTTATTAATTGACAGGACATTAATCTGTAACCGCTCTAGGTATTGATTAGTCTTTTAGGTGATTTTTTTTTTCAAGCAAATATGTCCAAATATCCAAAATCCATCTCTTCATATATAAATGATTTTGGTCAAATCTGCCTCTGTGAAACTGGGATGGACATTTTCCACTATTATACTATACTATAATACTGTAAGTCATCAAGAAAATAATTTCCAGAATAACCAATAGTCTTAATACTTGTTGGTTTCAGCCCTTGGAAATCAACATTCTGATGCACAATGAGTGCTTTTATCATTTTCCTTCTGAACCTCTACTTGTTCAGTATTTCTATGATGTGGTCTTAGCGCTTGAGTGCAGCATCTGAATGTTTGCTCCACACCGGGAGGCTTTGAGTGTGAAGGTTTTTAACAGGAAGTTTTGCAGTAGCTTTGATGTTTTATCAGGTTTTTGTGAAAGCATAAAATGTCATTTACTGTGTTGAAAGAACATCAGAGTGGTGTGAGTCTGTGCTTTGTGTGTGTGTGTGTGTGTGTGGCTCCAGAGATGTTGTACTGCGTGTCTGGATGGGATGTTGTGTGTGTGTGTGTGTGTGTGTGTGTGTGTGTCCATATAGCCATGCTGGGAGTGTCATTGCTGTTTACTGGTTTCCTGCAGCGTGGTGCCTACGGAACGAGGGGGTGAGCTCCGTCCTTTTAGGGGCGTCCAACACCGACCAGCTGATGGAAAACATAGGAGCGATACAGGTGAGGCTACAGAATGAATGTGTGTGTGTGTGTGTGTTGTCCTGCAGAGCAAATCAGCGGTTTAATTTGTGAAAATGTGACCTGACCTGTTTCATCAGGCCCGTATCCGTGGCTCTCAGTCCGTAACAGCAGCCTCGTCTCCTGGGCACGGCTCGGCCTCATGGGCAGTTTGTTGCTGCACGCTTGGGTGCTTTACTGTACCGAGTTAATAAGGTCAGCGGCGTATCAGTTGCCAGGGGGATTGGAGGCAAGCTTATGGCCACTTCTCTCCCTCCTGATAAGATGCACTCTTCTAATGGGGTTTTCAGAGCGGTGGGGGTCTGCGCTCTCTTCTCACATTATGTCTGGCCCGCAGTAAAGAGCATTGCTACACTTCCTCCGTCCTGATGCTTTGTGTACACCGGGTGTGCGTGCGGAGTGCGGACACATTAGTGTGCTGGGTGTGTGTGTGTGTGTGTGTGTGTGCATACGTTTCCTCTCCCCCAGCACATTTGATATTTCGGTTTTGAAATGCTATGCTCACATTTCCCCAGGGCGATGCAGTTTTCCTTTTTACTGGGAATTTTACAGCACAGACCTGAAATAGAAACACTCCCTGAGCTGAATAGAACGTCCAAATAATACTTTATTTTTCTGTTCAGTGCAGCATTCGTTTCATGGCTGCTCTGTGGAAGAGACTGAATTACACAACAAATTATCTTTTATTTTACATTTTCCACATGGGAACAGTTTGCATTTAATTACATCATTTAAAAAAATGTAAACCATTTTTCTGGACTGTGTAATTATACAACACATGCATTTATACTGTATGTCTTCTGATTTTGATCTTTCTTTTGAGTCAATGAAAAAGATTCAAAATCAATTTAAATGTACCTGTGAAATGAGCTCATGAGCTAAAACGTTCATGGGGAGATAATGTGCTCTCTTTTTGTTTGGATACAAAACCTGAAGCTAAAGACTAAAACAGTCTGAATCATCAGATAGAATGAAAAATGTCAAATTAACCTCAAGTAACCCAACATTAAAATCTCTGAAGTGATGTAATGCATCAGTGATTCACAGTATGACAGATCAGGGACATTTAGCTGTATAAAGAATACTTATACTGTATACCTCAGTTTAAATGTAGTACTGCGTCTGAAGACGTCTTCCTCTGCTTGAGAGAAGTTTAGACTCCATTTAGGCCACCCATTTAGACTCACATGATCTGTTTAACATGACTCATATTTACTGTTTCTATACAGACTGAACCTGTAGATCATGAATAGTACTATTCTGTGTTTGCCAGATTTTAGTTGCTTGTTGTATTGGAGGCGTTGGAAACAGCACCGTCTTTGGTTAGAGGCCAAGATGGTGGTGACAGCTCCAAAAAATACATTTCAAGTCGCTCCTGAGCGCTATCTAGAGGTTGAGATGTGAAATGTGAGGACATTTAAACGAGCACTGAGAGGAAATAATATAATATAATAGCTTTATTTACATAGCACCTTTAAAAACACAGGTTCACAAAGTGCCTGAGAAAACAACATAAGTATATGAGACGAGTCACAAATTTGCAAAGTGCATGACAAGACACATAAGAGACCAGCATGTGATTCATCTTCAAGTGCCATAAAACCATAAGAGATGGGCCGCCCAGGCAATAAAGCAACACAGGCAATACAAGAACCCAACAACAAACTGAGACCAGGAGGACTCCAAATAAATGCAGAATGCAGTTAATTAGATCAAATAATAATTAAAGGAGATAAGATGAGATATGATAAAATAAGAAAAGATTGGATAAAATAGTTGAAACAGAAGAAGGCATTAAAATAAAACTAAGAGCATCTGAGTAAATCTCTTAGGGCAGTGGTTAAAGGCATGACAGTGAATCTAAAAGATGTACAAGAGAAAATGTTCATTGGTCTGTTTCGCTCTCCCATCACAGGTTCTTCCGAAGCTGTCGTCCTCCATCACACACGAGGTGGACAGCATCCTGGGGAACAAGCCGTACAGTAAAAAGGACTACCGCTCCTAACGCGCAGCACGGCCCCGCCCGGCAGGGCTGCACCGGCCTGCAGCCGCAGCGCCCCACCTTTGCCTGATCCTCTGTTTGCTTGAGCTTTTACTGAGTGAGACCCTGGCGCATGAGTCTGGCCACACCAAGGCCACCCAGGGCACCTCACTTAGAGTTACAGGGATAAGATAAGAAGAGGGGGAAAAAATACAGTCACCTCCACAGGAAAGGAAGGGATTGACAAAGAAAGACAAAAAGTGGAAGAGGGATATGCGCTCATACTTAAATCAGTTATACTTTCAATTCAGCTGAACGTATTTTAAAACCATAGAGAAAAAATACCTTTTTAAAAAAAAAAAATAATAATAATAATAATAAGCACATGCTTGCTTGGCAGCCAGAATTCTTTTTCTTTTCTGCTTTTTTCTAAAACTGAATGCAACTAAAAGGAAGATGAAGTTCATAGTGGATGAATAGATGAGAACTACCCTGTTGCACATGTACCATAGCCATGCATTTGTCCCTCAGACGTTCTGTTTCAGTGTACTGTACGAGTCCGTCACGGCTTCTCTGAGAGAATTTGTTTGTGTTGTCGACGTTATCGGTGTAGGAGCCTCCTCGCGGGCTCTAACAAGCAGCACTTTAGTCTGAGGAGGGAGAGGATGGGTATTAACAGTAGTCTTATCTCACAGCCATTGCACTATTAGAATCACGCAGCCTCCTGATGACTCCCCTCTCCCTGTCCTCCCACTGTGTCTTCAATGGCAGTGTATTTGTCCAGCCCCCCATGCTCTGACACTCCTGCTGTCCAAGCGTGGCGGTCCAGTCCTGCGTCCAACAGTGGGGCCGGGAGGACGAGGGTGGACGAGTGTCCTCCTCCTCGGTCCTGCCCGGCCGGCCAATCAGGAGCGTGGGCCCCTGCCACTGAAGAGATTAGCTATTATTATTATCATGTCCCCCCCCCAGCCTCTGTCCTCTCTGCAGGCCTGAGCGCTCATTGGACAGGAAGTGGTCATATCAGCGCCGGCTCCACTTCCTCTCGTGGAAACTTCTCCTTGATCCAATTCTGTTCAAGTATTTTGCCTTATTTACAGTTGCATCAGAGCTGCGGCGTAGACGAACATCTCGACAGCTGCCCCCACCCTTTACCCCCCCTCCCTTTTTTTAATTTTTTGCCCCACCGGTCCCGTGTATCCAGGACGCGTGGGAACACCCACCGGTGGACGTGTGGCGTTGGTGGTGGAGGAAGAGGAGGCGTTTCCAGTTAATCAGCGAGTGGCAGCAGCTCAGGGAACGGAGCAGGTGGTTGTAGTCGTGTGTGGACGTGCACGTGGTCAGGAGGTTGTATTTACTCTTTGTCTGTCTTTCTTTCATGTCGTGGACCGCCGGCGAGGACCAGCGGCGTTTTAGCGTGGCTCGAGCCAAAGATCTTCTTCTTCTTCTTCTCTCTTTGACGACACATCTGGAGTGTTTCACTCTCACTTCCTGCAAGATTATAGGACTCATCTTGACGCATGTGCTGTCCAGCTTGTTATCTATGGTACAGACTTTTACTCCACATATATCTTTATCGACCATGCTGTTATACTAGCTAACAAATGTCCTTCATATACAGAATGCATAGTAACAAATAAATACTTTTAGGATCATAAGGTTCGTTTCAAGCACCGTACGACTTGAGACGTGTCAGAAGTATTATTGCAGAATTTGACGCCACCCTATATCATCGTTTCTCCTTCGGGTGCTCTCTTACTGTGATTTAAAGCACAAGTGGATAGCATGTGATTCATCTTCAAAGCATGGACTCTTCACCCACCCAGCCTACGGATCCTACGGGACGGGCGGCGTGACGCTGCTCCCCTTACTAACACGTGTAGATAACGATCTTTACTAACCGCTCAAACTTACAGATTCTTAGCAGAAAAAAAAATACAGAAATAAGAAAAACTGTCACACTAGTGCGAGTGATGATACGAATGAGACGTAGGTGCTTCTCACTTTAAGTGGAGGGAGGGATGGATGGGGGGGGGCAATCAAAGCAAGTGTCACTGTGTGTGTGGATGAGCTTCACAGTCTGCTCCTCTGTGATTTTCAACAACAGTGAAGTGATTTTCATGTCTCTGCTGTTGGGTCTTGTGTGTGGGGAGGGGAGGGCGGGGAGGGGGGGCAACTGAACTAACTCCTTGCTTTAGTCCGTTACGTTAGTTGATCCCTGTACACGTTTGGTTTGCTGTGTCTTGTATGTCTGAGTGAGTTCAACTGGCGCAAGCTGATGCTGTTTTCTGAGAAGAAGAAAAAAACTAAACTAAACAAGAAAAGCAAAGAACAATTAGTTGATTAGTCTGTGGAGTTCTGTGTCTTAATATTTTCATCTGCCGACAGTGGAGGGGAATTTTTTGAGACTTGAAAGGCAAAACAAGTTCGACAGTTTGGGAAATGCATTTATTTGCCTTCTCGCCGTGAGTTAGATGAGACTCTCACTCTCATGTCTGTCAGCCAGCAGCTAACTTAGCTTAGCATCAAGACCTGACACAGGGAAAGACCAAAGGCTCCAGAATTCACCAGATCAGAAATTTATTTTCAACTCAGTCTAGTAATGATCCAAGTTGGACCACTCGCACTTTTTGTTAGGAGCAGATAATGTGCTTCACCAACAACTTTGCCAAAAAAAAAACAAAAAACATGCATTTCTACTGTTCTCTGTAGGGACGAGTGAGAAATGTTCATTAGAGGAACCAAAGGTGTTCACTGTGCCCAGGGTGTTAATACATCCCGGATCTACTCTTTGTTCTGTTTATTCTATTGATGCTGGAAACCGCCTGTAGATGGTGTTAGTCATCTCATCCACTCTGGCTGTGAGTTTGACTGGGTATCGTTATTTAACATGTTGCAGTGGACGCATTACAGAGGATTGTGTTCTGTTCACGTTGCCCACAGACTCACTAAGCAGAACTTTTTATGCAGAAATTACAGAACCATTACAGAAGGGATCTCCTGTGGTTTCAAAACTAGGTTCATTTTTAGTTCCATCTGCATGAATATTCATGGTTAGAGCGCTGCATCTTGGACGGAGGAGGACTCTTCAGTTCTTCTCTTGTTTCCTCTCATCTGTGCTGTTTTTTTTTTTTACGCTCTTTTTTTTTGCACAGAGATACAGTACGATGTGTCAACCGAGCTGTTTCCCTCTGTCCGGTCTCTCTGCTCAGTTTGCTGGTGGATGAGCTTCACGGGGAGCAGACAGGAGATCGATCCCGCTCTAACCAGCTCTCAGCCAGAAAGTAAATACGCACATTTCCCAAAATGTGGAACTTCTGCTTTAAATGATATCGCTGTGCATTTAGCTGGACCATCAGTGTTGTTCCACACTGTGCTGTTTACAGGTGAACGCATAATGTAGAAATAACCAGTGATGTTTGGAGGTTAGAGAAACGAGTGCTTTAAGTGAAGTGGTCCTAGTTTCATTAGATGTGCTGTTCTAACATAGTAATGACCATGAAACCAGACCCACAAGTGGACAGAGCTTATTTTGCGGAAGGTTCTAGGTTATACAGAGAATATATTTTTATGTTTTAGCCTTTGATGCAGTAGAGAGAATTAAAAGAACTGTTTTTATTTTTGTCATCATGCTGCATTTTCCTATCTGTATTGTATCAGTTTTAAGACTGACAAAAAAGAAGCAATTTCTTTGTGTTGTGTATGCATTATGAGGAATGCTCTGAAGTGAATGGGACAGTGGACTGAATTCACTCTGAAGACGACATGTAGTGTGCGCCTGGTATCTCCTGTACATAGTTTGACCTTTGTATATATTTCTGGTTGTGATCACCTCTGCCTTTTCTCTTCTCTTTTTTTTTATTTCTTTTTTGCAGGCGTTGCTATCTGCACTGTGCTTGAATCTGAAATTTAGACAGGATGTACAGCTTCGATCTTCAATGAAAATGAAATAATGATAAAATAAGAATGGTAAACAAACCTTTGTGTCTGTCTTTATTCGTATTCATGTGTAAAAAAAAAACTAAAAAAAACATTCTGGCTTGTAGATTTGGCAGAGCGGCAATGTCTCTTTAATCCAGTGGAAAACAAAAGATGCATTTTTTTTTTTAAATTTGCAGTATATTCAACTGTGTTAAATATAAATATGAAGCAATTTATACACAAATCAATTCCAAAGCTAGCTGTGTAATCTTAACAGATAGCTGGAATTACAATATATATCACTTAAGGCTTAAGTCAACAGGAATGTGCTTTACTGTGATATGATACTATTAAACATCTTAAGTTCAGTAAAGCACCGTAGCACCATTGGACTGAGGGTAGTACTTCATTTTGTATAGACTGAAAAACAACTCGGTAGTACTGCAAGTAATGTGATAAGGTTTCGTCACATCCAGCACTATCACCTACTTCCTTACAAAAAGATTATGTTATATACAGTACCCGCAAAAGGCATTTTGAGGAAAACACAAATACCAAAAGTGCAGTAAATGCAATGGTAATCTCCTGACACTGCACTCTCAGGATGTGGGTTTTGAGGCGTATGTCTTATCCTGAAGAGTAAAGGTGGTGTTCGATTTTTTTCTTTTTCTTTTACAGCGGTGTTTTCACTCTGAGCACAAAGACACGTTGCGCTGGTGACAGGTCCGACTGGCGCCACAGGCTCAGACAGTTCAAAGGACACTTTGGCACACGGAAAAAGAAATAAAAAAATAAATCCAGCTCGGGTTCAAACATGGAGCTGCAGTTCTCCTCGGAGAGTCTTTTTTTTCCTCCATGAAGATCCTCCAGCTGCTACAACATCCTGTTACAAACTTTCACTCACTTGAGTCACTTCAGTAAAGAATTTGCTCGTCTGTCCCAGTTTCAGTTGGAGTCTTCCAGCTAGACGGAGCTGCTATAATGAGTTGTTGTGCTCTGAGTGTCCTCTGCTGCTCCCATAGGTGAGGCGAGGAGGTCCACCTGAGGGAAACACACACAGCTCAGAGTCCAGCTCGGAAAATGCACGACATTCATACACTGAAGAGGGGGAAAAAATGCAGCCTCGGCACTTCTGCCCCCAAAACAAAGACACCAACTGAATGCTGTCAGCACTTTAACTAGTTACTGTATTTACTCTATTCCACATTCAGCGAAAATGTCACTTCCGCTCTGACTTGAGAGGCAGCAGAGCTTGTCACCTGCCGTCTATGTGGAGGCGATCGAGTGTGACGATTGTTCAGACAGCGGGGATGAACGGTGTGTTAGTCATTAATGTACCTTCCTGACAGGACAGTCCGATCCAGCTGTGCAGGCAGCTGCAGCGGCCGTTGTGTCGGTCGCACTGGGCCCCGTTCTGGCACTCGCAGGTCTCGGTGCAGTCGGGCCCGAAGCGATTAGCTCTGCAGACTGAGACAACACACAGAGAAGGAGGTGAATTAAACTACACAGTGGTGGTCGTGCTGTCGAGAGACATTCAGGCACTTTATTCATATTTTGTTATTGCATTTTTGTCCTGGCACTTATTTAACTATCCTTCACCGATGTGTTTCTGCACGACTCACCAAGTCAGAGAGACTTCTTAGACTCAATCAAATGTTAAATATAAAATGAATAGGTCAGGGCAGATTATGACAAATAATCTTAAAGATTAAAATTCTACTAAATAAACATCAGTGTCTTTTGATTATTGTCATTTGATGCATTTTTGTAGATGAAGCTCTATAACAGTAAAGATGAACTCCACCTCAACCAGTTCCACCAGTATAATTAGGCCTGTCACAATTATGAAATATTCACTTGATCACAATCATTTTGCATAATCGTTCAAATCGTTTCCATTCATCTGTATAATAACAGCTGGATGGAATTTAATGACATCATCATGTTGCACCGTCTTCTTCTTCTATGGTTTATTGACACGAGTGGAGTTTATCTCCAGGTGCTTCATTTCTCATTTTCAACAACCGCATGATGAGCACCTATTGATATTAGTATCATTTAGTTGCAAAGCCAATAAATGTCTCTTCCTCTTTATAAAGTGCCTGTGTATTATTAAACTATGTTTAGGCTTGTACTATAATAGTGATATAAAATCCAACAACTCCAAAACGCTCTTGTGGACAAGTTGTGACCTGCACATTCACCACGCTATGAGATAATAACAGAACATTATGAGACAGAGTTGTTTTCGAGGTAAATTCATACAAAACCGCTGATGCGCGTTGCCTTCAGGGACTCTGTCTCATAACAGCTCTACCATTCTAAAAATAGCTTGCACCGATAATTAAAGACAACAAACCTACTCCTACTGTAAAACTATAGGGATTATGGCAATGGGCCAATTTGCCAAAATGTTGAACTATCCCTTTAACCGCTATTATTTGTTTAGCAATTAATCGTCAACTAAAATTTCATTATTGTGACCAGTGTTGTGGGTACTTTAATTACTTTTTTCGAGTAACGTGTAACGTAACGCGTTAGTTTCGTGAGTCGAGCAATCAGTAACTTAGTTATTTTTTTTAAAAAGTAATCCGTTACTTTTCGCCGTATAAGGAAAGGAAAATCCCGACTGCAGCCTGCTTTTTGTCAGACAGACTACTGTGCAACCTGCGGATGTGTCAGCCGAGGCGCAGCGCTGTGATGCGTCTGTGTCCTGCCGACATGGGCGTGGTAGTGGGGGGAAAAGTGGACCTGACTACCCAGGGCCCGAGTAGAGAGAGGGGCCCATGAAAATCCTGATTTTTTTTTTTTTTTGTGTGATGTTTTTATTTCGAATGAATTGGGCCCTCCAATTAATTGGTGTCATAATTTATTTCAAATATATTGATAACATCAAATGAGAGAATGAACTTAATGTCACAGTTCTCCCAACATATTAGACATTCTGGGGCCCCCCTCTTGGAGATGCAAAATGGTTTAGTCCGCCCAACAGCGACCGGCAACAAGTGTAAGGTCAGACAGTGCGCCCAGATCAGAGACCTGTGTGCAGGACATCATGCTGCCCAAAAAACATAAATCGGGCTATCAGAAAAAGAAAGAGAGGAAACAAAAAGAAAGACGGCAGAACGAGGGGAGGCAGCTGCTGACTGCTTTCTTTCCCAAAGGTGAACCAAGTTAGCTTGTCATGCAAAGTCCAATTAAAGTTAACATAGTCCACTCCAGACAGCTGCTGCTTATATTTGTATGCTCACGTGAAGTCTTTCGCTTAGCTAGCTGCCAACCAGGCTGCTTGCGGCTGTAAGTATAAAGAATTACAGGCCAGCTAACGTTAGTTGTCAATATTAACCAGTTTCAGAAACAGAGAGTGGCGCAGCCGCAGCAGCTGGAGCAGCAGAAGCAGCAGTGGTCAGTCCTGGCAGCTCTTCTGAAGATGAGATTAGAGATGAGCAAAGACAAGGTGAGATCGTTGTTCAAGTATTCAAAGGCGAGCTCCCCCCTCCGACCCCCCCTTACGTTGGTATATTGGTTCGCGAGGTGGAGAGAGAGAAAGAGAGAGAGTGGTGCTGACTGGTAGAATTGCTGTCTAAATATGAGTTGTTTACCTGAAGTTTAAAGTAAGTTAGCCTTTTGGTTCAGTGTGTGTGCTATAGCATTTTGTCTACTAACACAGCAGAGCTGAAAGTGAAACTCCGTGCTGAGATTTAATGAATGATCCATCTAGCAATATTGCTGCTGCATATCAACATGTAAATAACATACCAATATCACTGTAGGCTCAAGTGCACACTAGTAATATATTAATTGAGCAATAACGCAATTTATTATTTTTGTCTGGTAAAAAGCCTTAGCATTGCGGTGCAGTGCTGTGCTTAAAAGCTATTGTCAATGTTCAATAAATTCATGATGTTACCAAAGCCAATGAATAATCATGTTAAATAACTGTGATCTCACTATCAATCAAAAATGATTGTGATTCTGATTTTTGCCACAGATAGATAGATAGAGAGAGAAAGAGATAGGTCTGGGTGGTGAGAACATAGAAAAACAATTAGCTATTCTTCTCAATCTGGCTGAAAAATGGCTTAAAACATTTTTTTTGCCTCTGCAACTTATTGAGCATGATGAATACTGTGTGTGATAGCAAATAATTATTGATTTGATTCTGAGTGTACAGTTGTCTCTTGTTCTCCTGTTCAAGAATGAATGTTTTACATCAAAATTTGCACGAGTGTCATGGATCAAAATGTTAGTACACAAACCAGATGTAGCCTAATGTTTTAGGTATTTGAGCACAAGTAGGCCAAATGCATCAATTCAGAACCACTCATCAATATAATCTGATCTGATTGTAGTTGATTGTAGTAGATTGTATAAATACACCCCCCCCCCCCCCCCCCCTTTTTTTTTTTCTCTCACGCGCCTCGCGGGCATGGATAGGGGCCCACTGACATTGAGAGTGTACAGGGCCCAGAATTTGGTGCTACACCCCTGCCTGCCGACCTACGTTGCCTGTGTGTGTGCGTTTCAATTCGCCGGCGAAAAGGACAAGAACATAACGGTAAAAACACTCTGCGTTGGTGATAAGCTTCTATCGACCGCAAAAAAAATCCACATCCAATTTAAGGGCCCATTTACATGAATCAGCTCCACGTACGGACCTGCTTCACCAGCAGCAACAAGCTCTCAGTGCTTGCTGCTTTCAGCAGCTCCCTCTTGGCGAGCGGCAGCTCAGTTCTCCCCCGGTCCAGCCCGGATCTCTACTCCATAGCTGTCGTAGCAGCAGTGTGATACCAGTACATTTAACCGCATTTTTAAAAAACTTTTATTACACACAAGGCAGGACGTTCACGTCTCGCCAGCCTCCCTCCTCTCCACACGTGAGTCCTCCATTCAAACTGACAGACAGATCGAGCAGTGAAGCCGCTGAAAGGGATTCACGGCAACTCCTGAATTTTGATCAGTTCTGCGATCAAAAAAAAAAAAAAAACACGCTATGTTGCATATTTCTGACTGTCTTTCCTGTTATTGTTATCCTGTAGAGTTAATTTGGTTGGATGACTATTCGTCAGGACTCAGTGCATTTAAAAGAGGCTGTGTGTCTGTCTGTTAAGTTGCAGCATGTGCGAGGCGCTGCAAAAGGCTTTTAATTTTTGGTAACGCATGAGTACTCTAACGCGTTACTTTTATTCATAGGTAACGCAGTAACGTAACTGATTACTTTTAACTGATGGTAACGTTGTAACTTAATTAACTACTTTCAAAAGTAACTATACCCAACACTGATTGTGACAGACCTAAGTGTAATACTTTCTGCAGAGACTTGAAGTGGCTCGGTGCCTCTCTAATGATTCTAGTTAGACAGAAATCTAAAATACTGGACAACAGTGTGATTCATTTAAACTGTATAAACTTGGATCACACTGGTCTGCACTTTGCTGTGTGTGTTGTCAATGTTAGAAAAACACTGAGGATCACCAATGTCACATCTGGACCCAGTTTTCCCCGAGGAGCAGAGGCATCTTCCGGTCACATGATCACACGGGGCGCCGTCCTCACAGTCACAGACCTTGGCACAGCCCTGACCGAAGGTTCCCTGTTCGCACACTGAGGGACATGAGGCCGATTTTTAGTATAAGGGTAAATTAGACACAAACTGTCAGTAATCCAATTATTCTACTGGGGGTTATCAGCAGTAATTAGACTGACCTCTGCCGCAGCGGCCTCCATAATATCCTGGAGGACAGATACAGAGGCCCGACGCGGGGTGACAGGAGGCTCCGTTCATACAGTCGCACTGCAGCTGGCACAGCGGGCCGTGGAGACCAGGAGGACAGGCTGAGGACCAGACAGTCAAGAATCCAGAGTTAAAGTCGACCTTTATGCTTTGAAATGTTCTCAGTGGATTAAAGTATAAAAAAGTATAAACCTCAGAGTTTAACTTTAACGTCTCAAAAGTAGAGCTTTGACTTCAAAGACTCCATTATAGTCACAGTCAGATCCTTGTGTATTTATATATCATAATGATTCTGAGCCACTCACTCTGTTAGTGCTGCTCATTTATTACTACTGAATTCTTAAATCCTTAGGTTTCAGAGTTTTCCAAAAAAAACTGGGGGATGTAGTTGTTTTGTTTTTGTTTTTTTAGCAAATTTAGCTTAAACTGGAGTAAACAGTGCATGTGTTGGAGACTATTTTCCACTCTGGATACCAGTGGGTACTTAACAGCATTATTTGTTGTTCATCCTGCACCTGCAAAGAATCAGATTTCCTTTGAAGGAGAATGATTAAAGAAGATTAAGATAAAGAAGTCCAGATCAACCCTCTCTCTTCAGTTCTTAGAGGATCTCTCCCCAAAGTCTCTGTTTGCCTTCTTCTTCACTATGTGGGTTCATCAGGCTCTTTAATAATCTTCAATAAAAAATATCAGCTGTGCTGTGTCACAAGTAGAGCAGGCAGCAGCAGGAGGGTGTGTGTGTGTGTGTGTATGTGTGTGTGTGTGTGTGTGTGTGTGTGTGTGTGTGTGTGTGTGTGTGTGTGTGTGTGTGTGTGTGTGTGTGTGTGTGTGTGTGTGGGATCGACTCAAAATAAACTGCAGATCCTGCTCATCACATTGAAGGAACATGTCATCTAGAGCAATAGTTTTAATACCAATAGTGGAGCGACAGGCTATAACACACAATACCTGTTCAATTAACCAATAATATAATCAATATGGATCAATTCAGTGTTTCAGGTCTCACCATGTTCACATAGATGTCCGTAGTAGCCTGGACCACACTGACACGTCCCCGTCACTCTGTCACAGGTACCATTATTCTGACAGTTACATTTCAGCTGGCAGTTGGCACCAAATCTTCCCGCAGGGCATTCTGGGAAACAGGGAAAAAAATTATATTCCTGACTTGAGAATGACTCTGTGTTTAGATTCAGCCTGCCACAGCAGACAGGATAATCTGATGCAACACAGAAGCTGAGCAGCAACATGGAGAAGACAGAGTGGACAGTGGGTGTGGTCAGTGGTCACCTGTGTGGCAGTGCTCTCCGGTCCAGCCCAGACCGCAGGTACAGTTCCCACTCACAGGGTCACACACTCCTCCGTTACTGCAGTTACAACGCTGGACACAGTCGGCTCCAAACCAGCCTGGGGGACAGCCTGGGCCCAGACACACACACAAACACACACACACCATAATAAAGGTAAACTTGTCTTGTCAAGAAACTTGTTTTGGCCACATCCATCACAATTAAAATACATAATAATACATAGAACATATCAGTAAGAACACATGGTAATCTCAGTATACCAACTCATGATTCTAATGTAGTTGCAATAAAAAATAAAAATAAAAAATAAATCAGAACATATAACAATATAATATCAAAGTGCTGCTCGAGGTTTAAGAAGGGGAGTCATAAAGTGCTGTTGCTTTTGTTTCCATTCAGTCATTCTGAACCCAGAGTGCAGATTTTTCATACAGACACTGAAGGTAGTTTGAATTACTACAGTAGCTCCTTGGATCTTCAATGCTGCTTTGATGACATGCATCAATTTAAGCTTCAGCTGGGTTGACAGATTACTGTACCATAACTGAATGCCATAGGTTACTACACTCTCAAAACATTTTTTTGACTTTTTACTCCTTAGAATCTTAGCCTTCTTAGAAAACACATCCTCTGTTGTAGTTTGGCACACAGATTTTCCACATGCACGTGCCATGAGAGGGAACTGTCCTCATGGACACAAGACATTTGTAGGAGGTGACCTGATTAATACGAACATTTTCAATGAAAACAGGACTGTGGTCACCGATGGACTTTGGATCAAATATGGTTATGATAAATGAAACTGAGGAAAACATCCTGCTTTACTCCAAACCAGCTCAAGATCTGAGGTTCCAGATGTTGCAGATGAAACACATGCAGATTTCAATACAACAGAAACAACATGCATCGACGTCTCTGCCGGCTCACCGTGTCCACAGTCCTCTCCTCTTCGTCCGGGGCTACACATGCACCGGCCTGTGACGGGGTCGTTCTGGGCTCCGTCTCCACACATCGCCAACAGGGCGCAGTTGACGCCGTAGCGTCCGGCGGGACACGCTGTCAACACAGACACACACCAGACACCTGTCACCCCGCGCTCTATCACTCATTTTACATATTCAGTGTCACCGTGGTGGCTTCAGACGGACTCACAGATGTTGCAGCGCGCTCCTATAAACCCTGCTGGACATTCACAGGCTCCAGTGGAGGGAACGCACCTCCCTCCGCTCTCACACTTGCACTCGCGCTCACAGTTTGGACCATAACGCTGCTCCTCACATGCTGGAGATTAACAACAAGCAAGAGTTAGTAGATTTAAAGAGATTTTAATCAACCATTTACTGTAATACTTGTTTATAAATATGGTTTTCTACATACTTTGGTCACATTTAGGGCCTTGGAAACCCGGGGCGCAGTAACATGATCCAGACACCGGGTGGCAGAGCTGGTTTGTCTCTGAGCACTGACAGACCCCGTTACAGTTCTGTCCAAATGTTCCTGGAAGACAAGCTGAGAGAGACATGTGTCCATCAGCATCTGTTATCATTTCATTAACGAGTTCATAATGCCATGGGTTTCACAGTGGACGTCGGCAGAGCTGGACCGACATCCGTCCTGCAGGACTCACTCTGCTCGCAGCCGTTCCCAGTGAATCCAGGAGGACATCCGCACTCCCCAGAGACGTGGTGGCAGGACGTGCCCTGGGCGCAGCTGCACCGCTGCATGCAGCTCCTCCCATACGCACCCGGCAGGCATGCTGACACAAAACAACAACATCACAGTTCACATGTTAGAGCTCACTGGTCGATGGGTAGAGGAGGTGATGCTACACCTTAAATTACAGCATTAGGTCAAGTCTGGCAGCCTTTTATTTCTTATTTTGAACATGAGTTTAAATTTGCCATCAGCTTGTGACCCCAGCTTGTAGTTCAGACTTGTATATGTGGTGTTTTTTGAGTCTTACTGTCTTCTTCTGAATGTTGTGTTGTGTAAATATGAAAAGTCAATAAAAACACTTTGATTATTTATTATACCTCACTGGTGCAACGCACTGACCAGAAACACAACTAAAGGCCTTAAAGGGATAGTTCAACATTTTGGCAAATTGGCCCATTGCCATAATCCCTATAGTCATAGCAGTAGGTTTGTTACCTTTAATTGTCGGTGCAAGCTATTTTTAGAACGGCGGAGCAGAGCCGCGAGCTGCTCAGAGCTACGCTACGGAGGCTCATGGGATTTCTTGGTTTCCCTCATCAAACTCATCAAATAGACAATCCAACAACTCCAAAATGCTCTTGTGAAAAAGTTGTGACCTGCACATTCACCACGCTATGAGATAATAACGGAACGTTACCAGACAGAGTTGTTTTCAAGCCAAATTCATGCAAAACCGCTGATTCGTGTTGCCTTCAGGGACAGTTTTTCAGCAAGCAGTCTCTGCATTTGCCTCAAAAACAACTCTGTCTGGTAATGTTCCATTATTATCTCATAGCGTGGTGAATGTGCAGGTCACAAATTGTCCACCAGAGCGTTTTGGAGTTGTGGGATTGTGTATTTGATGAGTTTGATGAGGGAAACCAAGAAATCCCATGTGCCTCCTTAGCGTAGCTCTGAGCAGCTTGCGGCTGCGCCAAAATGTTGAACTATCCCTTTAAAGAGGATGGAAACATAATAAGAGTAGAGAAGAGAGACTGCAGTTGCAGGAGCAAAATTAGAACAGGGAAAAGCTGAACGACAATAAAAAATAAACATATAATCGATCATATTTAGTAAATATCTAATGATGTTCTCTGTGAAATCCTGCCCATAAATTTTCATGTCAGGAAATGTAAAAGCCTCATTATTAAAAGAAGCAGACACACAGTGTCCACCAGGGGCTGCATCAGTGTGTTGCTGCAGGTTTTACCTTTGTCACAGAGTTTCCCTCTCCACCCTGGGGGACACTGACACTCTCCAGTGATGTGGTGACACGACACGCCGTGCGCACACTGACACCTCTCCTCGCAGCCGGCGCCGAACAGGCCCGAGTCGCACGCTGAGCGGAGGAAGGCACAAGTCAGAGGCTCTGATTAACAAAAATACACAGTTCCCACAGTTTCCACACTGCAGCAGCTCCCATGCATGACAACGTTTCTGCAGGTTCATTAGTTTCGCTTCAGCTGCGCAGCAGAGACTCGCTGGCTCACCTTTCTCGCAGCGCTCTCCGATCCAGCCGGCGCCGCAGCTGCACCGTCCGGTCTGTCTGTCACACTGACCGCCGCTCTCGCATTGGCACTGCTGCTGGCAGTCCGCTCCGAACCGACCCGCCACGCACTCTGTGTAAACATACGGCAGCATGCATGAGCACAAACACATCGTGTGTGAGAAAGAAAACAGAAACAACATGATGTGAGAAAACAAACATGTGACAGGGGAAACCTGCTCTGTCATTTCTGCAGAGGATTGCAACATGTTTTCTTTTTTCCTCCAATAATTTATAGCCGGACTGCGTCACATGTAGTCCAACTATAAATAAGGAGTTGGCAGTCAGGGGTAATAGAGAGGGTAAAGACATTCCAACAGGCGGATTAGAGGTTTCCTGAGAAAGGGGGGGAGGCGGGCTGGGCCTGGCATGGAGAGACAAGGAAAGGTTGTAACAGCCTCAGAGGGAGGATAGTGTGTGATGTCGAGCTCAGAGGGAGAACGAGCTGGAATGTCACCGGCGGGTCGGAGGAGACTTTAACAGAGACTAAACTCTGACTTTAATGTGCTGCCTTAGCTCATTGGTTTCTGCCTCAAGTCTGGTTACGCGCTGGCAGGCTGATGAATTTCCTGGGCACAGTAAAAACAACCACAAGGCCACTGTTGTAAGTGTTTACTTCAGGGTTCAGGTGATGTTATTCTTTTGCATTTGTGTCCAGACTGACCGACATGAGCAGGGCTTTCCAATATCAAGAGGTCCTAGTGGTTTAAGCAGATGGATTAGAAGACGACTGAACCAGAGTTCACGTTAGGGATATTAGCTCCAGTCTATTTTACCATAACATCAAAGTAACTATGGTAACAACAACAATTTTTTGCACACATTTGCACTTTTTTTTTTTTCGTCACATCCTGTTTAATTACAGTGTGATGAGCTGTGGCTTTTCTCAGTATGTTCAAATGACCTGACTGGTTTGTTATACGAGTCGATTCAGGAGGGAGAGTGATTTGATAGATCCATGATGAGCTCGTCATGGTGAAACCTTAGAGTGCAGTAAATGCACAAACACTGATCCATTCTGTGTTTCTCCAGTTGTTTGAGCAATTACACAACACACGCACAACATGACAACGCGCTCGATTTGGATATGAAAATAAAGAGGGGAAGAAAAAAAAAAACCCCCGTCAGGGAATCAAGCACGAGATGCTGCATGTAAGCTGGTTTGGTAAGCAGCAGGTTCTTATTTCTGTTCACTTTGATAATAATAAAAAACACTGCACTTGTCACATACTGTAAACAGCTGAAATCTGAACAACAAGGTCAAACTGCCAAACACAAGACAAATATGAAACATCAGCAGTCAGAAGATCATATGAGTTTTAAACAAACATGTTCGATCAATGTGGAGGTAAACGGTATCAGTTTACAGATCTTGACTTACAGGCGACAAGCATTCAATGTACAGTGACATGCAAAAGTTTAGGCACCCCTGGTCAAAATTATGTGAACAGTTCAGCAAGTGGAAGATGAAATGATCTCCAAAACACTCTTTTACAATATTTTAAACAATATAATTGTATTTTTTTTTTCTACAGTTTTAGAGTAAAAAAGGGGAAACAAAGCAGCAGCCTGCAAAAGAATGGGAAACCCAGGAGACTTGAGCTCTCAGATAACTTTGACCAAGGTATCAGACAAGATATTTACTATTTACACACTGTGATCATTTATTCGTCCATTGGCTTTAACTGTTCACATTAATAGAAACTTTGCCGAGGGGTGCCCAAACTTTTGCATACAACTGTATACAGCTTAAGAAAAGTGTTGTACAAACTCTTAATGAAACTTCTCAAATGTACATAAAGTAAAAATGTCAAATTAAAGGGAATGAAAATCTTAATAGATTCAAGATGTGGATTAAAAAGGTGCTGATCACATGAAAAAAGGTTCAGCTCTAGCTGTCTGGCCGGTGTCTGCTGTTTCCTTGCACCTTCAGCCTTCACCATGTTGGTGTTCCCTGCTCTGAGTGCAGTGTTGTTAGAAATGGCGGCCAAGCGTACAAAATACGACCCAAGTTGTAACAAATGAGAATTTTCCTCTGCAGGATCCATCTGAAGGTGGTTTTGTGGTCACACATGTGGAGCCTCAGAGTCTTACCCAGTTCACAGGCCGTGCCCGTCCAGCCACTGGCACACGTGCACTTTCCACTGGTCCTGTCGCAGGTGTCTCCGTTCTGACACAGGCAGCGCTGCCGGCAGTCTGCTCCGTGAAACCCTGCAGGGCATTCTGGGAGGAAAAAAAACACAAACACACAGGTAGAATTATCTTGTGATCTCTTGTTTACCTGAGGTGTAGGAGATCACTTTGCTCAATTGTGTAAACTCACCTTCTGTGCAGTTGGGTCCGGTCCAGCCCGGTGTGCACACACACTGACCACTGGCCGGGTGGCAGATGCCGTCGTTACGGCAGCTACAGGTTTGGTTACATCCTTCGCCATAGAAACCGGTCGGGCAAGCTGCCAGCGGGGGGACAAACAATATGATTACCTCCTCATGAACTCTGCTGATCAAAAGTGGAAATTCCAGGGTGTGGTAAGTGATACAGGCCGCAGCATGGGGAACATCAAGTCCCGACTTTCTCATGTGTGACTGGGCCGGGTTTTCCCAAATAGCTCTGAAACCGAGCGTGTTCTTGTCCCAGTGTGAGTCAGCATTAAAAAGACGTTCTCAGCGCTTCATGCTGATCCAGATTTTTTTTTTTCTTTCTTTCATAAAACTAGAGTGATGCCAACATCTGTCATCTCTCTGAGGACGTGACACTCACTCAGGTTGCAGAACGGACCGATCCAGCCAGAGGGACAGGAACAAACACCACTGACATGGTCACAGCTCCCGCCGTTCAGACACAAACACTTCTCCTGGCAGTCCAGCCCATAGAAACCCTGAGGACACGCTGAGAGACACACACACACACGTAAGGACAAACACTCAAGATACAAATATCCAGTAGGTGAATCTGTCCTTTCTTTCTTCTCTTACGCTTTTCACAGAAGGTTCCCGTCCATCCCACCTGACAGGTACAGGCTCCGCTCACATGGTCGCACAAAGCCAGGTTGTCACACTGACACCGGTGGCGACAACCGAGACCAAACATACCTGCTGGGCACTCTGAGGAAATACACACACACAGACTTTAGACTGACATGCGAGTCATTTGTCGTGTCAAGACAGGGTGAGGATGTCAGGTCAAGTTTGGTTAGAAAATGACAAAGCAAAGACACGGCTGAGACGGAAAGTTCAGGAACAGAAGCTGACAACTTAACCTCAGCACAGGGTTCACCTAGTACATGTTGTGCTCTCAACTTGACTACAAGTTTCTAAAGGTCAAGAGTAAACTTTTATTCTCAACTTTTCAGCCAATGAGGATGAGAAATCCTTAAAGGGATACTTCAACATTTTGGCGAAATGGCCCATTGCCATAATCCTTACAGTTTTAGGAGTAGGTTTGTTACCGTTAATTGTCGGTGCAAGCTATTTTTAGAACGGCGGAGCAGAGCCGCGAGCTGCTCAGAGCTACGCACCGGAGATTGTGTATTTGATGAGTTTGATGAGGGAAAACAAGAAATCCTATGAGCCTCCGGTGCGTAGCTCTGAGCAGCTCGCGGCTCTGCTCCTCTGTTCTAAAAATAGCTTGCACCGACAATTAAAGGTAACGAACCTACTCCTAAAACTATAGGGATTATGGCAATGGGCCAATTTGCCAAAAATGTTGAACTATCCCTTTAAAGTGTTCAAAAATAACAATAGAAAGTTGATCATCTGAATCTCTAAATCAAGAAAAACATAAAAAGCTAATGTGATACAACTGAGAAACTTGTTTTTACTAAGACAACTGAACAAACCAGATCAACTGACGACTATAGATATGAAGGAAACAAATGAACATAAAATGCAGCAAAGAACCTGAAGGGAATCAGAAACAAAACTGTATTATTTAGGAGAATATTAAAGCCATCATATGTAAGATTTGAAAGCTTTGCTTTGGTGCCCCCTGGTGGGAGAATGAACCTGGAGAATCACAGCAATACAAACTCAGCAGCTGCACTGATATTCACCAGCTTTTTTCTTTTTACTTAAAAACAAATTCTACTTCTTGTGACTTTAAATCATGTCAGAATTAACTTTGATGAAGGCCGCAACAGAAAAACTACCGTACTGTCATGGCAGCGCGCTCCGGTGTAGCCGGCCTCACAGTTGCACTGGCCCGTCACAGCATCACAGCTGCCGTCTCCGTTCCTACAGTCGCAGGTTTCTGCACAGTCGGCTCCCCAGTGTCCTGCATCACACGCTGCAGCGCCAACATCACACATGAGAGTCAAACATCATCACATCAATATCAAACCTCCATCAGCAGTTTAGCTCTGGTTTGCAGTAGTAACAGATGTTCACCTTTCCTGCAGTTGTGTCCGGTCCAGCCGGGAGCGCAGGTGCACCGCCCATTCACCGGGTCGCAGCGAGCGTTGTTTTCACACACGCACTTCATCTGGCAGCCTTGACCGAATCGTCCGCTCGGGCACGCTGCACAAGGAAAAAATTATTGAAAGCGTCAGGACTAATCTACCGTGAGAAACTCCACCAGATCGGGCCGAGGAGCACAGCAAGTTCCCATGACAGTTCCTGTTGTGTGCTTCAGCCGTCAAGTCAAGCTCCGAGAGCCAGCGGTTGGTTTAAATGGAATTATATTTGTTCTTCACGGTGAAAACATGTCCGAGGTGGTTTTCTGGCTGCTGGAGGGTTTCAGCTGACGACCACTGAGAAAAAGCGTTCCTCTGTCTTCGAGCATGTTGCTGCCATTTCTTGTCCAAACTGCACCACTGCACGATCTCCAATATTCCACTGAGCTGTCATCTTCCCAACTGTTTAATGTGTATTGCTATGGAGACTTACCATACTTTACCATTGAAAAAAAGAGCGACCACACAGCAGATACTCACAGTGTTGGCAGAGTTTTCCCATGAATCCTGGAGGGCAGATACAAGTTCCATTATGTTT
Organism: Trachurus japonicus; assembly: GCF_045865225.1. Lineage (NCBI taxonomy): Eukaryota > Metazoa > Chordata > Actinopteri > Carangiformes > Carangidae > Trachurus > Trachurus japonicus. The sequence continues at coordinate 32,054,323 of NC_140911.1, forward strand.
ATCGCACGAGCCGCCGTTCTCGCACGTAGGGCAGGTTTCTGTGCAGCCTGGACCCCAGAATCCCTCCACACACACTGTGAAAGATAAATATTCACATTATTCATCTGTGGCGTGGGTAGTTATTGTTCTGGAGCTGTCAGTAACGTGCTGCCACTCACGGTTTTGACAGTGCTTTCCTGACGTTCCTGCAGGACACCTGCATCGTCCTGTCACTTTGTCACACGGCGCTCCAGTGCAGTTGCATGGATGAACGCAGCCTGTCCCAAAGCGTCCCTCTGGACAGTCTGATGTCACACAGACAGGCAGGGGTTGGCGTCAAAACGGTGACAAAAGCAGTGAGAGAAACGTGCCCTCAGATGGCCTGACCTACCTTGATCACAGTTCTCGCCGTGGCGACCAGGAGGACACTTCCGTTGGCATTTTCCGGTCACGTGATCGCAGGACACTCCCGGTGGACAGGAGCACTGCTTCTCACATCCGGCTCCATACGTACCTGGGCTGCATTCTGCACACAGAGCGTTTATTCACCTTGTTAAGACAAACTCATGCAGTTAAACACCTTACACACACAAGAAGCTATAATAATATGTGACAACACATGTACAGTAACTGAACTTGTGTGAATCCAGCTTTAGACTTCTGTTTAAAGTGTTCAATCAGGGAGGAGGTGAAGATGACAGAATTTCTAAACCAGGTCATCGGACTGGAAAAACCAAATGAGGAACGTCATTATTATTTTAAAATTAAATTTCCTTCTCTTTTTAAATGTAATAAAATATTTGAACAGTTGTTTAAGTGTTTTCTCATTTTCTCTCTCATTCTTTCTCACCATCGCCATATTTGACGAGCAGCAGGTTCAGTGAGCTCACCTTCCTTGCAGGTGTCGCCTCTGTAACCAGATTTACAGACACAGGTGCCATGGCGACGGTGACACTCCAGAGTGTTCTGCTGGACGCAGCGACACTCCTCGGAGCAGCCCGGTCCAAAGGTCCACTTAGGACAAGCTGGAGGAGAAAATGAGAGAAACGTGACATTTTATTACATTTGCTCAGTTGACAAAACGACTTCCAGTGCAGTGAAACGTGTTTTCAGATGAGTAGTGCACTGCAGACAGCGCCTGGAAGGCATGTTAGGCTGTTGGAGGTTTTTGAAGACAGAGACCGAGGCCTCTGCTTAGCAGCTTGTTCCACCATCATGGAGCTACAGACGAGGACGCTGCAGAGGGACGGTAATGCCGGATGACACAGGAGCATGAGCCCGTGTTCAGACACACACAGTCACTCACGCTGACTTTGATTCAGGCCTCCATAGGAAGCCAGTGAAGGTGGATGAGAAGCAGAGTGACATGTGGCCTTTCTGATGCAGACTGAGCAGCAGACGAGCTGCAGCGGTCTGAGCCTTCTGTCGCCTCCAGACGGCAGCCGCTATTTAGACACTCATTTCTCTTCATGCTTCCATGTGACAGTTTGCTGCTTTTCCTTTTGATTATTGTGTGATGTGTAAAAGTTCTTGGTGACAGGTGAAATGAGAGCTGGCAGGCAGTGTTTGGCATGTTACTTTTAAAAAGTAATTAGTTATAGTTACTTATTACTTTCTCCAAAAAGTAACTAAGTTAATAACAGAATTAATACATTATAGAAGTAACTAAATACCAGGAAAAGCAACTATTGCATTACTTACTTATAAAATGCTCAAATATGTCAAATTACTTGCCCCCCCCCCACCAACTCCCTCAGTATCCCTCCGCACACAGGCTCCCCAACACTGTTAGCATGCCTGTGTGGAGGGATACTGAGTGAGTTGGATCTTTCCTAGTCTGAGGCCGTTTAGTGACTGTTTTGGTAAGCAATCAGATCCGGAATTTGCCTTTCCGTCAAAATAAAAGCACCAAGCTAATAAAAATGCAGTGAAACTTTTGAATTTAAAGAATATAATTTACAAGAATGTTTAAAAGAATTAAATGTTTCAAAACCTGAGACGGAAATCAATGGTGTGCCAGAATTTTAAGTTTTATTTTGATGAACAATTTTACTTTGGTGAATTTGGTGAATTCCGGATCTTCTCTAAACCGGAACCAGAGTTATTTAATTACTTGTTACTTAAAAAAGTAGTGCCGTGAGTAATGCCGTTATTTTATAATGCCGTTATTCCCACTGGTGACAGGTGAGAGGTGACAGGACGGTGAGACTTACGCAGGTGGCAGAAGCGTCCGTACAGTCCAGGGTCACACAGACAGGCTCCGTAGGTTCGATGGCAGCGCCCGTTATTTGCACAGTTACACTTCTTGTTGCACAGCTTTCCGTAGAGGCCCTTTGGGCAGCCTGCACACAGGAACAAACACCACAATATACTTCAGATGTTTGAACTAAAAAAAGAACCCAGAGAAAGGGGAAAATTCTTTTTTGCCTCACTCACCATCCTGGCACAGGTCTCCACTGACTCCGGGCGGGCAGCGGCAGCTCCCAGTGACAGGATCACAGCTGGCTCCGTTTTTACACTTACAGTGGAAGGAGCAGTTTTTACCAAAGTAGCCCTCGGAGCACGCTGTGAGGTGGAGAGGTGAAGAAGGTCAATCGCTGCTAAACTCTCACTACTGACTCTACAAACTGCTTCAGTGGCGACAACATGAACGTGAGCGTGAATGTGAGTGTGTGTGGAGCGGATCCTCACTCTGGTTGCAGACGACGCCGGTCCATCCATCAGGACAGTCGCAGCCACTCTTCCACACATTACACTTCCCTCCGTTGGAGCAGTCGTCACATGTCAAACTGCAGTCGTCCCCAAACGTGTCGTCCAAACACACTGCAGACAACAGAATGTAACACCAACCACTTCTTTAGCTTATAGTCTACAGGCAATATGTGTGATTGATTATTTCATCATATCTGATTTCTAATCAAGATGTTTGACCCTCACAAACTAACATTTAGAAACTGTTGCAAATGTCAGATCATTTTGACTGTGTCAAAGATTACATAGCAAAAACTTTTAAACATCAGAAAAATGTATTGTTTTTGTCATTTTTCTTATACTTCTTAAAATATCAAGGTTCAAGGTTCATTTCTTTGTAGAATGTGACGGGAAATTAATATATTTGGATTTTGACCTGTTATTGTGGGATGTAAAATTAGACATGTTCACAATTTCCTGACATTTTATGGACAGAGAAGTCAATTAAGAAAATGAGCTGCAGTCTATAATGGATCCTCACAGAGTTCTTGTTCTTCTCCTTCTCCATCGTTTTTTATGTGTTTGTTATTTTAACAGTGTTGAACAACCCTACATTATGTTCACATGGAAACTGTATTTTTACTATTTTATTTTCAATGTATATTGTGTGCAGCTCTGGACATTACAAATTCCCCTCAGGGGTGGTGAAGGTTACCTACATCAAAACATTGTCCATCTCAATAAACTGTATATTGTTGTCAGTGAGACTCCAATTTCAGTGAAGTAACTTGAAATGTTCAACTACTTCTGCTTTCACATGAGTCCATCAAGTTTGGGAACCGAGCACAGAGCGTCTGGCGTCCTGCTCCGGTTCTCCGACAGCTGCCGCTACATGTAAACCTCAGCATTCCTGCCAGAGAGGCTGTGGTGTTAAACTATGTACAATCAGTCTGGGAGCATGAAGCACAGTAATTATCCCCAACGTGAGCTCTGTTCCTGCCTGCTCTAAATGAGTCTGTCAGAGAGCTTCACCTCCCGGAGTGGCGCTCAGGTAATCAGATACAGGTTGAGGTTTCCTGTTAATGATTATGGCTGGTTAATGGTTTGGGAAGAAACTCACCAAACTTCTCTGCCAGGTTACTCTCGGCCCTCAGCTCCCCCTCGTCGTCCTCATAGTCGTCGTAGCGCTCCAGAGGTTGGCTGTAGTCCTGCAGCAAGGTGAGCTGGGGGCGGAGGAGAGGCAGCTCGATGGCGCTGCCACCGGAGAGAGCCTCAACGGCGTCTTCAATAGCTGAGCGATGAACGTAAAAAACATACATTACACTGCGTGTCATGTTTTCTCTTTTTCAAAACAACCTTTGTTTTTTTAATTCATGATTTAGATGAGCCCACTACAACAGATAACGGCATTGAAATACATGGAATACAAAAAAGAAACAAAAAATATTGACATAATCTTATTTTGATGGAGAAAAAATTTGATTTTTAAGTGGTAACAACTGAAACTATTGCACCACTGGCTGTTTTTTTGTAAGAACAGAGGGTGCCTTTCCTTAATTGTGTGACAAATTGTATCCAGACTGTGTCCATTAGACATTTTTATATGAAAGCTTGTTCAGCTTCAGCTCTGATGACACAAGCCATTAGTGATACATTTATTTTCCACTGAAGAAATAAACGTGTAAATTAAATAAATGATGATGAGTTCAAGTTTGCCATTTTAGGGTCCTGGTGTGGTTCATGCTGTAACCACCTTTAATGCTATGACATGTATGACAGGTATAAACTCTAAAAAAAAGTCTATTATTCAGTATAAATCTGATTGGCTCCTCACATTGTGATACCTGCAGCCTTATTATATTGTTTCTTGTTGTGTTATCTAATCATCAGCTTCTTCAGTACAATTAGACATGAGTACAAGCTTCATATTTCAACACTGGACATCTCAAACTGTAATATCCACCTAAAGTCTACACAATTCATCTCAACACTCACAACTTATAACGGCTCAGTACACAGGATGTTGTTATGCATTTCAACAGAAACAGTTTTCCAGCTTTTCTGATGGCATGTGTCTGGTACGACCCCCCCCCCCCCCTCCCCCCCTCCTTCCCCCTGATTGCAGATACTCACGAATGCAGGATTGCCGGTCCTCTTCCAGACGGAAACCCCGGCGGCAGAAACACTGGAAGGAACCTGCGCTGTTCTGGCATGTGTGATCGCAGCCGCCGTTTGCAGCCAGACACTCGTCTACATCTAAACAACACAGACACAGCACAGACTGAGCTGCTTTCCCTTCATCAAGAGGAGACACAGCTCTTTAGCTGAACCGAGCTCGCTTTACACGTGAGAGCTAAACAAAGACAACATTGTGGATGTTTGTGTTGACGTATTACGAGTCAAACTGGAGTTCGCTCCACTTCAGCTGAAATAAATATTCCCTCTCATAAAGCAGTAGGTGCCATCCACTGTTGGAGGGAGAAGCTGAACTCACCGTCGCAGCTACATCCGTCCGAGTTGAGCCTGTAGCCAGCGGAGCAGTAGCATTCATAACCCCCAGGGTAGTTGGTGCAGTCCTGCTCGCAGCACGAGCTCTGCTCTCCGCACTCGTCGATGTCTGCCAAACACAACAAGCAGGACGACAAAAATTATGGTCCGACTGTGGTGATAAGTCCCCATGAAACCCTTTTATGAGATAATGTAAATTGTACAGGTTTAACAACCAGGAAAGTTACAACTTCTTTCATTTATAAACTGACTTCAGTCGATGTTCAGCCAGAACAGAAGTGTGTGTGTTATCCCCAACCATGACCACATCAGTACACACCTCTATTGGTGATCACACACTGACTGAGCTGTCCTGCTGTTAAAGTGCATTGTATGGAGTCATAGGGAGATACACTACACAACATTAGTCTACTAATGTGAGATCCTGCCATGTGGTTCAGTGATTATAAATTGATTATACGTTAATCAGATATCAATTCAACATCAAATTTTCCATTTGAATTCAAATCAGTCTGAAACCCTTATGGGATGTATTTCTCATAGCTGTGGATAATCTCAATGAGAATTCAAGAGCTAAAACTCTTTCCTGCCAAATGAGGTATTGAATTATCCAAAACATGTGTTATATGTTTTATTTAGGTAGGTATCAGCACAGACAGCTTGTTAAAGTTCAATTAGAGGCAATCACATGGAAATGGCGCAGAGGACCCCCTACTTGAGGATAGTGGCTGGACATGGTTGAGAAGATGGAAAGCCCTTAATATGTTCATGAATTCAAAAAACCAATAACAAAGACACTGCTGACACCTCTGCACCAAGACTGATATATCAAGCTGCACCAATGTGTTGCATAACTCACATAAAACAACAAAAAGCAATTAAATTGTAGTGAAAAAAGAACTAGATGCAAAATGAAACCAGCTGTTTAACCAGTCGTAAACACTTAAACATAAAACAACAACTATATTATATTTCAATATGGCCTCTCTCTGAGTCCTGGAGCCATGCATCAGAATGGGTTATATCTTGTTTATTAGTCCCTGTGACTGCATTGCTTTTTCTTACCAACACAGGTTTTAAGGTCATCATCCAGTCTGTAACCATGGTTACAGGAGCAGGCGGGCCCACCGGTTGAATGCTGGCAGTGGTGCGAACAGCCGCCATTGTTGTTCTCGCAGCTGTTGACGATCTCCATCTCGATTCCTGTCACAAGTCGATGATGGGAAAAAGTATGAGAACCGATCAAAGGTCAAAAACAGGAAGTACGTACCCAACGTGAGCATTTGGTGATACTGGGATAAGAGGTTTTCAAACTGACTGTAACACTGTTTTCCATCAGACCCCAGCTCATAGGCCGTGTTACACACACAGGCGTAGGAGCCCGGAGTGTTGTGGCAGCCATGAGCGCAGTTGGCTTCTTCTGTCTCGCACTCATCAATATCTGCGATGAAAGTATGTTCAGAAAAAAAAAACACTGAATTATAAGGAGAAATGCATCTGGTCAGCACAGCTCCATTTGCACTCACTCACTCACTAATGAAAACCATCTTTCGCACACTTAGAGCTCAGTATTAGTTGATTCTGACAATGGAAACATTGGCTTGCAAATTCAGTGGCATGATACTTTATGGCATTTTTCATATTAAAAGCCATTCTTGTTTTGATGATTTATTACATATTTTTATGATCTGTTTTTCCACTTTGGACCAAAAATCTCTCAAATTAATTTTCACTTATGAATTTGGAAACAGTGTTGAAGCAGCATCTAAATACAGTGTGATTGTTTGTGAAACATTTTCTAGATTGCTCTTATCTTTTTTCTCCAGTATAAACTATTACAAAGTCATTGCTGTACAGTAGTTACTGGTGCTATTACCTTCGCAGGTTTTCCCATCCTCAGCCAGGATGTAACCAACTTTACAGTCGCAGTGAGGTCTTCCGCCGTCGACCCGACACTCGTGCATGCAGCCTCCGTTCTGATCTGCGCAGGGGTTCTGCACTGCAACACCAAACAGCACGCACTCAAACAGAAAGCCCACACGGTGTCAGTCAAGCAGGGAATGCTTCTGGCACAGCGGTGGAGAAAACTGTAAAAGCTGACTTAATGCAGAGCATGTGGAGCGCTCCGAATGCAGCTCCCTGCCACCCTTCACCTCCACCTCATCTCTTTACTGCTCTCTCTGCATAGTCCTGTGTGTGCGTGTGTATGTGTGGCGTTTGACTTGTGTAAGCCTGTCCAGCATCTAGGATGAGAAACCTCAGCTGTGCAGGAATTAGAGGAAGCTGTTCACAGCCAAAAATTACAAAGTAAAAGCATCTGAAAAACAGTGATTCAAAATACATGTATGTGTAATTTTTTTCTTCCTCTTAGAAACACACACACAGGTCCTCAAAGATTGGAGGGAGTAAAATAGAAGAGAACATCAAAATACTAATCTGAGAACAAAAACAATGAAGAGTGCTGTGAGTCACTTTAATTTATCGTCTTGTCCCCATGAGTGACAGTTAATCCTGCTCCAGCTCAGAAAGCCAGTCAGATAATTACAGCTGGCAGCAGATGCAGCCTGTGGTTTTTATGTTATCATCACATCTTGAGAATCACACCTCCATGATCTTCCAAAGCAGATTTACTGGCGCTCTTTCCTCACTCCCCCAACCCCTTAGCATTCCTCCTTTGTTTGTTGATGCGAGTGTGTGTTCAGTGTTGTCTTACAGAGTTTGGAAAACACGTCGGGCACTTACGTATACAGTGCTTGCCATCCTCTGCCAGGGCGTAATTTGGCTTGCAGCGGCAGCGGAAATGAGCGGGAGACTGCTGCACGCAGTAGTGTTCACATCCTCCGTTGCTGATGGCGCAGGAATGGACGGCTGAAAGGGCAACGCAGGGAAAAACTAAGTGACATTAGAAAAATCGGGCAACAATGAGATGCAGGGATAATAAACGGAGGAAGTCGAATCAGGCATCTTGGCAAAAACAGATCACTTTCCAAATGTCTAGACTGCAGCTTCATGTTAGTCTGCTTGCACTTTGATTTGACTGCATCGTCACATCGACAGGAATCTCCCTCAGACGGGTCGTGACCACGGTTACTGACATTCCTACTCTGAGTCATGAGAGCTCCATCATCACAACTAGGGCCAATAATCACAGAGAGGTTTGAATGGCAGGGCCTCGGTGGTGGACAGTTCTTGAGGGGCAGAGCCAGTTTATCATCATCATCATCATCATCATCATCATCATCATCATCATCATCATCATCATCATCATCATCATCATCATCATCATCATCATCCCACATCTGTGTTTCCCTCCCTGGTAGCAGCAGATGAACCAGACGGGCTGGACTCCATCTCTTCAGAGTAAAAACAACAGGTAAAGGCCAGAGGCCGGACGTTCTCAAAGATGGTGTTTTTCATACTTGAAGGCTGGAGTCAAGATCCATCATCACAAGTCCATGTCAAACCACAGACTGGTTTCCAGCTCAAATATTATGCAGCCACACGCTAAGTGTGTGGGATACAGCTGACCTCTGCCGGCAGATCATGAGCTGGATAAGACCGAATTGATACGAAGACATCTGCTCTTCCTTGTCTCTCCATGACTGTGTGCTGATCGGTATGTGCCGATCAACAACCCCCCCACCCCCACCCCCTCCCTTCATACTGGTGCATACTTGTTGTGAGGAAAGCCAGATTTTTGCTGAATTCATCTGTGAACACGGACACAGTTCGGACACAGTTCGCAGCTCTCCTCTGCGCAGTCTGAACACGGCTGGCAGCTGACAGATACAGATATGCAACCTCACAGATAGAAAGCTTCAGTCCACATCTGCACTGACATTATTGGTGCAATCAGTCATGTCTTCATGCAGCCGCTGTCACACAAGAGCCTCTCTCTCGGGGACCGTTGAGTCACAGCTACTACGCTATCTGCTCTATAAGAAAATGAAGATACTTTGCATACATGATACATGAAGCCAAGAAACACACAATGAGTTCCAGTCTACACGTCAGACAGGGCACTGCAGACATTCTTGGCTGCAGACCACAGTGCCAGGATTATGTGCTTTCTCTGCTTTTACTGACTCAGAGTTAATGTGTCAGGCACAGCAGACACAATGTACAGGTACTGAGTAAACACCGCAGAGGTGATGGGATAAGGCACAGTTTTACAGAACAAGTGCTTATATTAATAACACACAGGCAGAATTTACTGTATGGAAAGGCTGAACTCACAGACTATGGATTTCCACCATCTCTCATACAAACAGTGTCACTTTGTTTTACTGGAAATATTTAAGTAATGTGAACACAGAAAAGTTCTATTTATTTACTCTCTTTCCCGATTTTATCTTTGTCATAAATTAAACAATCTTTCATCAGCTCATACGACTCCAATGTGTTTGTTGGTCTGAGATTCAAAGTTAATTCTTTATCTTGGAAACAGTAGTTGACAGAAAAGTCGAACCAAAAGTTCCAGATCTTAAATCGTCCGCACAGCAGGATCATGCAGTCAGGTGGAGACCAACGAAGAGTCGAAAGATTTAAACAGGACATTTGATCTGGACTGGTTTAAAATGAATGTTCATTTATCTGCAAATGGAAGAACGAACAACGTTTTGTATCGACTTCATCAGAATCAAATGTCATCCAATTGGATCCAATCTGTTGAAGTGCAGATTTAAATTTCACCCTTTTTCCGATTATTTCAGCATTTTTCTTTGGTGTTAAAATTTTTATCTTGAGTCAGTTGTTCTCATTTAAATATCCTAATCTGTATCTCACGCACTGACCATTTCAGTGTGGAAGTGATATAGAGGTTTCTGTCTTTACTTAGATCAGAGGTGCATGAAGAAAAAATCTAAAGAAGTAAAAACTCAAGCAACACTTGCAATATACAGGAGAAATTACTAGATCAGCATCTGGCCTTCATCAGGGTCATCAGGGTGATTGGCCATAACAGGATGGAGGCCACAAGGTGAAATTAGTCTAATAATAAAGCTCCGCTATGCAGGTGTTACTTGAGTTTTGACCTCAGAGTCAGAGTCACAGTCAGAATACTTTATTCTCTTAACACATTTCAGTACAATATCTATTTATAGACATTCGTGTTCTCCATTTTAAATGGTTATATAATGTACGGACTGGTGCCTCTGCGGGGCAAATTAAAAAAAGCTAATGAGGATGTCAGTCTAAATCCAGTAAATGTGTCCAAAGAAAAGCAGTTGCTTCTCTTAACAGTTTTAACAGCGAAGCCGTGGAGCTGTATTCCAGGTACAGACGCTGCCAAACTACAAAGTGCGATCTACAAATGAGAGCTGAGTCAGCTCGTCGGTTAGCAGGGCCAAGATTTTCTGCGGTGTTTTTCTGCTTTTATTAAGATAAAATTGTGACATTTTTCAGCCAAACGCACCAAAGTTAAAAAAAAACCCTAAAATTATCTCATGTGAAGATTTTCCTGCTTTGCTCTGTCAAACCTTGGTCATAAACCAAATGTCCTTTGAATATATAGTGACGGGAATTAAATGCTGCAGTCAGTGTGGCTTTAACAGGAAATGTTATTTCAACCATCTCACAATAGGGCTTTTTACCCACAATCAAAGGGGTCATTGACTGCAACATCATGACTGTGGTTTACATGATTAGGTGCCCATGTCAAAAAGCATATGTGGCTCAACTTCAGTGAAATAATCAAAAAATTACAGTCATAAAAAAACCTTTTGGCTTTTCCCCGAAAACAGTGGCTTATTGTTTGTGTAAGTATTGAACAAATGAAATCACTTTACAGTGTCTTCAGGCTCTGGTCCTTATTGGTTTAACTGAAGGACGAGACCTCAAATTACCCTCATCAACATGTTGTAGTTGTTACATAATATCCTGCAGCCCATCTGACAGATATAAGGCTGTGATTGTTGCTGTAATCACATAATCATCTTGACAAATGATCTCAAGATACCAGTTAGCGGTGTTATTTCAAAGCTGGACAGTGAACTCACCAAGGCAGGTGCGGCCGTCCACATGTAGGCGGGAGCCCGGGTGGCATTCGCAGTAGTAGGAGCCCCTGGTGTTAACGCATCTGTGCTGGCAGCCTCCATTGTGGACCAGGCATTCATCAATATCTGCGGGGAGAAGGACAGAGGCAGACAGAAGGAGAGACAGGGGAGAGAAATGAGTGTAATTTACCTAAATCCTCTCATTATGAGGAAAAAAAACTGATGAGCTGCCAAGCTGAGAGAGGAATTTAATGCAGGCTTTAGGATAAAGATGTACTCCAAGAAGAAAGAAGATGATGGATGAGAAGGGAAAGTATTCTACAAGTCCACTGCAGCTCAAACAAACAAATCCCCCATGTGGTAACAACTACTGAACATTTAAAACCAAATTTAAATTCCTCTGCTTCATGTCCACGTCCCCTGGGTGCAGCAAACATATGGAAACTCAAATCAGAGGACGCAAAACATACGCATTCCTCTCAGCCGAGCGGCGAGATTATAAACAAATAGAAAGCAGGGGGCTCTTCATTTGGGAAAGTGGTGGTGAGCGAAACATGAGCGCCTCTCTGTGTGAAACAGGCCGTGTTCCTAAACACTTCTTATTTTCGGGGTCAGAGACTAATAAATTGTTTTCTGGGTTCCTCGGCAGACCCCCCTGTGAGCCCTGAGCTGATTGTCTGGTCTTCTGCTAACAACCCGTCCGCTGCCATCATCGTCAGCAGCAGCAGAATTAGGACACAAAATCAAATCCCACTGCTCCCCCCTCTCCCCTCCGAGCCGGTGGCAGGTCACCTGTCTGTGTCGGCACAACTCAAATGATCTGGAGAGGGTTACTGGAAACGCTGTCGACAGAAAAGAGTGATGTGACACGTTAAATAGGTGAGTGTGAATGGCTTCTGGCTGCCGGTGGCGGTCTGTAAAAACAACACACCATAAAATACGATCAGGCGGCGCCAAATTAAACGTTTGGTTAACAAATGTGTTGCTCGGTATCGTTGTGACTCTCGGCAGCTATTTTCAGTAACACCTCCACTCCACTCCACTCAGAGGGTTTCCTGTGAAAAAGAGCTGGCTTTGTGAGGAACGTGGTGAATATAAAGTTTATTTATTTGTCTTGAGAGACTGACCATCTAACCGCAGACCACACATTTTGTCTTTAGGCACTGTGTTGTAAAGGATTCATTAAACGGCTCAGTATAAACAAACTCTTGTGAATAATTTCTCAACATTCATCACAGTGCAAACCCGCTCTGTCCAAAGAATAAATAGACAGTGGTTCAGCCTGCACTTAGAATAATTTGCACATAAATATATACATACAGTCGCCTGCGTATCTGCCCTCACAGTCCAGTTTCCTCCCACACACAAAAAAACACATTGTTCAGGGAAAATGGAAAGTTTATATTGACTGTATTTGAATAATGCAAAATTATTGTCTGCCTGTTGCAGTTTAACTTATTTTCTCATGTTCATATCTGGTTTTGCCTTTTCTTGCTTTAGATTTTTTGGTAACACTTTGTCATATACACACTATTAAGCATTACTTAAGCATTAAATGCTAAATTCATCATTTATAACACATGAATACTCATTAATATGTAGTTAATAAACACAGTTAAACATGTTTTACTCATCATTGATAAGCACTAACTGTATTTATAAACTACATACTAATGAGAATGAGTATCCATGCATTATAAATGAAGAATTGAGTATTATTCATGTTTAACTAATGCTTAATAGTGTGTACTTATAAAGTGTTACCAATTTTTTTATTATTATTATTATTTTGCTCTTGTTTTTGTGTGAACCCCTGCAGGATGATAGTCACCTTATATTATCCTCCTGATGAGTGAACATTTTTATCCTTTTTAGCTCTGTTTTTGGTCTCCACCATCTCCTGAATGAAACTCTTGGCTGCTCAGTCTTACACAATGTTCATAAGCTTGTCTCAGTTGCTTGGTGCTGGCAGGCAGCCTACAGTGCACTTATCAGAGAGGGTTGTTGAGCTGATTGCAAAGCTGATGAGAGAGTTGAGTCAACAAAAACATTTCATGCTATGTTCCAAAAAACCCAAACTCTGAGTTGAGAGACGCTAAAAAAAAACTTTATGGTTGAAGGAAACTACAGAGTTGGATGAAATGCTGTGTGCGTGTGTCATTACATGGAACAGCATTTACATTACATGCAATAACTGACTCAATGTTGATATAAAATTCTTTATTATAGCAGTTTTAAACATAATATTTTTCATGGCCAGAATCTGGACTCTATAGTGCTCACATGGGATGGAGGCAACATGGCAGCAGGACAACCTGCATCTGAGCCCCATCATGCACATTACACTCCACACGCACCACATCACCGGCTCAACGCTCCCACTGCACACACTAGCACACACTAGCACACGCACAAACAGTATGTGGCCTGTGATTTATGCATAAATTAGATCCTTACTGGGCCCAAAACCTCATAACCCTGTTGTTATGCTACATGGTGGAGGAAAAGCAACGTTGTAAATTGTGAAATCTCAGCGGTTAATATGATAAATGGAACATTGATTCTACTGTTCACAGTAAAAACAAGGACAGGATGAGGATGAGGACAAAAATGTAGTTTATGAGCACAAGGGGACTTAAATGTACTTGTTTAATGGATGCAGTGAAACCTGCCCAGGACAGCTGAATTAGAAAAAAATATCCTTTGACTGATCCAGTACATTGTTTGGGGCAAGATATGAATTTCTAAACTTTCCTCTTCTTTGTCTTTCTGCTGCCAAACTTCAGCTTCACTTCATCCAGGAAAGCTGGCAGGAGCACTCCTTTCATTTTTCCATCCTTGCTGCAATGTCGTCCTTTGGTTTGAGTTTTTTTTTTTGTCATGAAACCTCTCCAGTGTTGCGGAGCTGCTGCTGTTCCTCCGTCAAACTGCAGTGCACAGTCAGTGGTTTCCACGTCCAGAACATGATCCCTCTGCAGCTCAGAGCCAAAGCCTCAGCAGCCGTTGGCTTTCACTGAAGGCGCATTAATTCTCTGCCCGCAGCCACCTACAGCACGGTGTCATCCGCATGGAAAACTGTTTTGGTCGCTTTCCGATAAACCATTTGTTCATTGTTGAACAGAAAAGAAATGATTCTGATATGTCTTGACTCATCTCCAAGAATGTCATCTAAGTAAAGCAGCGTGGGGAGGATTATCAGCAATATGGTAGCAATACATGTAAAACATGTTTCATCATTGCGCATTTATCCCCGAGCGCTGCAGCCATGGCCAACATGAAAAGAAATATTCACTCATAATAATATTGACATAATCTATCAAAGTGTGTCTGGTATCGGGCCATGTTTGTGTTAGCGTGACAAAGCATCTCTCAGGATTCATAGGTAATGTTTTCATGTGCTCTAATCTCTGTTGATAAAAGTGATCCTCCCCTGCTCTGATCAGGGACTAAGTTATCTGGATGGTGCCAGACAGCACATACAGGAGACTCATTATCAGCGGGACCGATTAACCAGTCTGTCTGAGCCACTGCTCGGCACATACTCTGATTACTCCAAGTCCTGTACCACCATGTACACACATGCACACAAAGATATATTTATAAACCTTGGAGAAAATAACTCTTATTTTGAAAAGAAATAATAGCCTATATATTTGATTAGCTTTTCTTCTCATTTGAAAAAGTGAAATCAGTTTGTAATAAAAAATAAAATGACAGAATCAGACTATAGATCACTTTCCAACTCCATCGTGAGGCTGCATCTGCATTTCGGCTGCAAAATCGTTGCTTACCTGCCGCAAGGTAGGCTGTGTTGTAGCCGTGGTATCCATGGTAACAGTGTGGCCTATAGCAAATCCTTCTGTAGTAACTGTGCGGATAGTTTGCAGCAGATGTCAGACATGCCATCACCTCAACTGACACCAAGAGGAAGATCCACCACCAGGATGACAGAGCCATGGCTGGAGAAGAAAACTCTCTCCAAAATATTCCAAGAAGTAATTTTAACTTCTTCTTTTTTTTTTTTTAAATGCTGAAAAAACAAACCTCAGTGTCTCATTAAGAGTATTAACTATGACCCATTGCAATTAATGACCAGCTCTCCAGTAAAGACTCCTGCTCTGAAGTAACATGGTAATGGCTCTTATTCTCTCTGCCTCTGGATTTTTCTGTTTCTCTCCCTCCTTCCATCTCTCTCTCCCCCCTCTCTCTCTCTTTCACCCTCCCATCTACCAAAGCTAAATGTCCATCACATTAAAGATCCTCCTCTCCCTCCCTCTTTCTCTCCCCCACCCCTTGTCCCCACACTCTCCTCTCACCCTGAGCTCAAACTCTCTCTCACACACTGACGGTAACATCTGCGTGCACTACAAATAACTGATTCTGCATTTTTACCAGCCAGCAGTGTTTCAGTGATTCACCACATATTGCTACTGTGCCATTGTCTTTCACGGCCTCTTCAAAGAAAATGATGAGATAAAAAGTGGGGATTTATGACAGCACATCATTCAGGTGTTTTCACTACAAAGGACGTGAACAGACTAAAGGATGTGCTGTCTGTATTTTTCTTTTGATATTGACATGTATAAAAAAAGAAGAAGAAGAAAAAAAAAACCTGCCACCGAAAGGAACGCCAAATTTGATAAGTGCCAGAAGTCAAATTCAGTATTTTTAAACCAAACATCTGAGAAAGGAATGAGCCTTTCAGTGAAATGGTCTATTCAAGAGCTAAGCACTGTGCCCTTTCATCTGCTGCCAACACATACATCCAAACACAGCAGCCGAACCACGACAGCTTCGAGGTGCAAAGCATGTTCATGGTCATGATCACTTCCCTCATCTGAACACAAACGGCCCGCAGAGACGTCCGCTTCTCACGACTCTGTCTCCTCACAGTGCAACATTAGAGCTTCTCTAACATCCGTGTGCAGTGTCATTACATCAGGCCACAACCATCCGAGGTGTAGCCGAGCTCAGCCAGACCAGCAGAAACTGATATGGATCCTTTCTGTGACGCCACATGCCAAGATATTCACAGCTCCGCGCACATTGCACATAAAAACGCATATTTCTGCAGACATCAGAGTTACGAGGACAATGGTGCCAGCCAGGTGAGGAGAAAACAGCAGCTCTCCTAAAGCATGGAAAACAGACAGGATAGGCTCCGAGCCAGAACTGGAAAACAACTCAGTTTTAGTTTTAAAAAAATATATTAAAAATACCAGAAAAATCCAGGAATGAACCTAGCAACTGTGAAAAGGTTTACAGGAAGTGTCCTGCTCTCTTGGCTAACAAGATCATATAATACCTGTTGATTTTGGAAAGAGTGTCTCAGCATTACGACAGGTGGTGAGAACCGGCGGACCGTTACTGCCACCTTCACGGTCCTGTTGATCTGAGCTGTGAAGTTCATTTAGTGTGACGGCTAAAATGTTGTCACTGCTATGAGGCACGCAGCAGGACAGCAGCTGAAGTTGGCCTCCTCTACACCCATCAGTGCCATTTGTATCAATGCAGCTTATTCATACCAGAACATAAAGGCACAAATAAAAATGGAATTTAACCAGATGCTTAAAAACGCAAAAGAACTCACCACAAGGGATTAAATTGTAAATTTGGTTTTGTATTTTGATATTATTCTTTATTTCTTGCACTGAACAAAATATGTATTCAATTGTATTTGTTCTTTGTGGATGCCAGCAGTATCGGCACATTAACGTCCCGCAGCAGATGTCTTTCATTGAATAAAGATATTGCACGTTGCCAAGGACAGGAATCCCCCAAAGTATTAATGTGGTTGTGTGCAGTCCAGCTCCCCTGAATAGTTTATTTGTAACAGCTAACTGAATGGATGCTGCCTCTCATCCGGACTAATATGGGCTTTGAGCTGCGGCTGCAGCTGCGGAAAGCTGATCATTCTCTGTGGACGCTGTGCACTCAGACTCTTTTACCTCCGTTAATACTCCTGCCATTTACAGATAATTAGCACACTAATGCTGCGGGTTGCTGTTTTCCCCCAAATATACACCAGTGGCAGGGGGCAGTTGGCTATGAAAGCCAGCTGTGACAACGTTCCCATCGACTCTCCTAATAACCATGAGCTGGATCAGAGCTCTCGCTGGTTCCTCCAGCAGACAGCCGCGCTGCTGCCGAGCGCTCCAGCATCTCTCCTCCTCCCAGGCTTGGCCGCTTCTCAGAGGAATCATTACTCTGATTAAACCAACCACTCGCAAATATTCCCTAATCAGAACCATCATACTATGAAGGAGCAAAAAGGAAGCTCATGGGAAAATGTTTAGGAAGAATCTCCGTTTTGGTTTAGCTGTGGCTAGGAAGGCTGATGGAGATCTTGATAGATCTCTTGGTAGCTGAACTTTCTTCCACAGATAGTCTGAGGCCAAGACGATTATATCATCTTTTGTGTCCAAGTTAAAAAGTTGTGCTACTGTGGTTCATTTGAGTTTAAATGATCTGGTTTTGATGTTCACCAGGAGCAGGATCTAATGTTTCCACCCACTGAGTCACAAATGAACACAAATCACCATGATTGCCAACATAAATCTGAACAAATAAAGGCAGGATGGGAGATCAAGAGCATCTTGTCAGCCTTGTGAATGTTAATGATGTGAAGAGTAGTAGATGTAGAGGTCAAATTTAATTCTACCAATTCAGTCAAGCTTGCAAAACAAATTATAACATGGGATATTTTCCAAGTAATATTTCAATAGAGCAGCCATATCTTGGGGATGACAAGATAATTTTTCATGTAACATTATCAATGATGTAGATTTGATGGCAAAACAGAAGCAGAAAAATTACAGTAGGATGAGCCGAATCTTATTTATATAACTGACTTATATCTAATGTTGTATCATAACATCCTTCATTGATTAGATACAGCTTTTCAAATCAGTTTGGAAACACCAAACACAGTCTTTGATTCCAAATCAGCTCAATAAAATCTAAAAATACGTTTCAGCACAGCCACTCTCTCTCACAGAGTGAGACAAATCTCTCTAATGTGTTTATATCCAGCAGCCGAGACTTTTGTGTTTCTCTCAAATCTGGTCTGCCCGAGAAAACATACGCCAGTTGCAAGTGTTTGGGATCTCTGAGTGCTGACTAAGAGCAGACGGAGAGAACACATTACACCTATTTGAAAGTCGTCACACTGGCTGCCAGTCAGTTTCCGACTTTTAGAATTCTTCAGGCCGACTATAAAGCACTTCATGGTCTTGCCCCGGCCGACTTATCTAATGGGCTTCTAATCTATGAATCAGGGCCTTTGGCACAGGTCTGTTTGTTCCACAGCGCAGGACTTCAACTTTTCAGCCAGTGGAGCAGTCTGAGGATTTGAGAACAGCTGGATGAGCTGATACCTTTAAACACAAACTTAAAACCTGGGCTTTTGATTTACAACCACTATTTATTTCACTTTCTTGTATTTGTATGTTCTACTTATTCTTGTCAATCATATTTATATTTATTGTACATCATAGTAGCCTTTTATCTATTTTTCTACTTGTATCCTATATGTTTATTAAGTGGTTATTTTACAATCTTTTTATCAGGGCTTTTATAATAACATTTTCACCACTTTTTGCAGACATCACTCTTATTGTTTTGCTGTACATTTGAATCATCTGTAAAGCACTTTGAAGGAAACTAACCTGTACTGCAAATGGTTTGTATAAAAATCAAAAAATCAATTAAGTGCATGCCTTTAAAACCCCAGTTTGTAACATGCAGATAATTGATATAATGCAGATTCTGTGATTCTCCTCCAGAGCCATAGGAGACATGATACATTCATGAAGTGTCCCTTTAAATTCATAAACAGCTCGACAGCCAAACAGCAGTGTACTCACCTTGACATGTTTTCCCATCTTCACTCAGTTTGAGTCCAGGAGGACACCTGCAGTAGAAGCTTCCGATGGTGTTGCAGCACAGAGCCTCGCAGCCTCCGTTGGTCTCCTCACACTCGTTCACATCTGATGGGGAGAGACAAGGACGGTGTTAATCTGATGTTGAATCGGGCGCAGACAAAAACAGAGATTCGGAACAAAGAGCAGTCAAACATGTTACTGCTCAGGGTGGCCTCAGTCTCTGAGCAACAGTGATGAAAAAAGAATGCACCTTCACTTTCATGAATAAATGACCTCCACGAACAAATCCGTCTCCAGCTTTTGAAATTGCGGAAAATTATCAAGTGCCTGGAAATTTGTGAGAATTACTGTGGGAAACTGTGTGTGCTGTTTCCATCCCTAAACCCGTCTCCTCAGTACCAACAAGGAAAATACACAATGCGTCCAAGAGAGAATAAAAATACATTGGGATGATGATGAATTGAGTGGGACAAAAGCAAATATTCATGTTGTCTTCGGCGCCTCCAACTTGTAAATTTTCTGAGACTAACATTCTTCAGCAGGACCTGCAAAACACTTCCACAAGAAGTCACAGTGTCCATTTCATTTCCATCTGCCTCATACGCTGCCAAAGCTGTCATCGGCTGAACCAGATAAAATCTTTCCTCTCAGTTCCCTGACTACACATAATGACTTGGGTCAGATACAGGTGCTGACAGCGTATACCATCAGTGGAGCTGAAGAGATTCTGCGTAATGAGGAGATGTTCAAATTAGGAATGAAAGGAGTAATGTGTCACTCAGTCTTTACACTGCAGCTCCAGGACGTAGACGCACATTGCCTGTGTTAACTCTGAATTTCACTCATGTGGGGGAGTTTGTCAGGAGGGATTATGTTCACGGTGGTGGTTCGAAACTTGATGACACCGCGCTGTTTTTATTTGCCATGCCAGTAGGAGGACTCCTGGACTGAAAGCTGAAAGCCACAGAGAAAATTAGGAAGGGAGCATTCACTTGGCCCTAATCAGCCTGTTAACTTTCTCCATGTCTATAAAAGAGGAGAGTTACTGTACAGGGGGAAGAGTACGGACGCACAGAAAATTGCTTTTATTGAACATTTTCCCCCTTCTAGCGAAATTGGGTATGCTGCGATGCCAGTGTTTAACCAGCCAATTAAACCATTTCCCTCTCAGTTTACAACATCTGGAAATGTTCACACCAAAAACACTGCACTGTCTCCTCTGCCAAGTGTTAAAAAACCGTCGTAAATCCTGAGCTGCATACAACATGTAATGCAATGTTACTTTAAACATCAAGAATACATTTTATTATTCTATGAAACATCATTCCGATCAATTTATTACACCGGTCCTTCTGAGCGGGACGAGATATAGGCTGCAGCTAAAAATCTAATTTGGGATGCTCGCTGGTTTTTATTTGGTCACTGCGTCACCAGGGCTTAATTTAATGCGTCTGGGTCCTGGGGTGAGAGAGAGTGCTTGCCTGTTAGCTCACTTCATTTAATTTGCTAAATAAGCAGCAGAACAAGAGCATGTTTGAAAATTACACAGTAACATTCAGACTAGTGATGGTCACTGAGCAGGGTGTGACCTGAAGTCAAGGGCAGGAGTAAAAAAACCCTGAGGGATCCAACAGTGACGTGTGTGTTTGAAGACGTCTGCCTCCCCACCCTAAGGCCACACACCTGTGTGGCAGCTTGAGGAGGGGTCTGCCCGGGGTCAGTGTCACGCTCATCACTCTCCAAGTCTTTCTGCCCAATAAGCACACAGGAATGTTGAACTGCTACGGGTCAGGACGAGAATATGAAACGCAGAAGTGGAAACTGAATGTCTACATTGGATCGATAAAGCTGCAATGATTTTTTTTTTTTTTTTAACTTGGCATTGTGAAATTTCTTTTTATTTGCCCGTCAGGAATTCAGTTTTGTTAAATCCAAAATCCTGTTTAGAGGGCAGAAGAAACTCTTGAGTGGAAAGAAGTGAACCTTTGTCGTGTAGTTTGAGGATGTTTGTACTATATTCGTGTCTGAAATAGCATTGACTGATAATTTCTGCAATGAAGTCCACATTGGGAATCAACAGCTAGATCCAAAACTCTGTCAAAAAGAGATAAACGTAATTACTGAGAATATGTGGCTGAACTTTATTCTAATCACTATATCTCTATGCTTCATTTCTGTTTATACTGATGGAAGATTTTTTTTTTTCATAACAGAAACATTCCCTGCCAAAAAACTCATTTAGTTAAACTCAGTGACCTCTGAGGACATGAGTGAGTCTAGGGGTTGGAGCAGAGGCTACACCCTCACCTGACTGTAGGGGGCACCGCTGAGATTGGTTCACCATACGTCACCCTGCTCGCTCCAGCAATCTGTCACCAGCCCTCAGCCTCCAGCAGAGTGATCAGACACGTCCACAGGTGAGAAACAAGAGCTGAAACAAGGAGTGTTTTGAGATCGGCTTCTTCTCGTGGACATCACTCTCCCTGACCTGTGCCTCTGGGGAGCAGTGGAGAGCACTGGTGCGCACGTTTTTGTAAAAAAAAAAAAAAAAAAAAAAAAGATCAGATGCCTGAAACAAAGTAGTTTGTCTGCAGCTCAGTTTCTGCCCGAGGTCAGTGTCAGAGGCCGAGGATCAGGGTCAAACTCATGCAGGGAGAACAGCACGGGACCGTTTGACCATGTGGTGGACAGTCAGATATATATCTGCACCAGGACTGCTCTTGGTAAGTGGTAAACAAACCACAGGACCCGACCAGCCCTGAAGAGTTCACACTGTGCCGAGTTCAGAGCACTCCCTTTTGAAATGTTATCAGTGACACATTTCACACTGTGTTATCAACGATCCCAGTCTCCAACATAACAGTCCTGCTTCCTATCCAAATTCTGATGAGCCTTTAGATAACAGCAATTTTCACTCCAATTAATGTAACCAATCAATTCTCCTTTTGATTGATCTGTTTAAAGGACAGCTAGCCTGCCTCTGTCCAAAGGTAAACAAAGCCTCAAAGGTGCTGGGAAGTGGATTTTTTTTACTACCCTTGGACAAAGCAGAGGTCGTGTTTCCCAAGAAGACAAACTATTCCTTTGATCTTCAGTTAATAAAATCTTACGACACGGCGAAACATGCCGATCAAGAAACCCCAGAACCGAATGTGACATCTTAATTAACTTGGCCAACAAACAGCGCAATAGCAGGAGATATTCCACTGTAATGATGTAAAACTGATGGACACATCACATACTGACATTTGGAAGTCTGGCAAAAAGAGCAAATAATTGTCATTCACCCCTGAAAAATGTCAAAAAAACCAACCATTTGTTTTTCATTTAAATCAGAGAAGATGAACTTTCTGTCTGTCAACTAATCACCGATCTGACTAATTGTTGTCGACTGCCAGAGGAGAGGTGATTCATCTTTAAACCATCTTGGAGGCTGCAGTTAGCGGTTTGCGTTTTTACTGCAGTATATGCAGCGTTTCATGCTGTGTTTTATAGCAGAGGTGGGCCACGCCGCTGGAAGCCAAGACCACCTCTGCTTAAAAAAATATGTATTTTCATGAGATGAAACAGTAGCCTCGAGGGGGTGAAAGAGCAGATGCCTAATTTTACACAACAAATACCATATCCCCTAATTATTGTGAACGCTGTTCAGGCCATCACACTCTCACCAAGTTTCTCATGGACCTCTGGGATCGTTGGGATCTGACTTACATCAGCTCAACTATTTTCTTTGGGTGAGATGCTGGGAATGTTTCTGCTAAATCTGCAGCCCATGTATGAAGGTGGAGTTTCTGTGCATTGTTCTGTGAAGACAACAAGATCTCAGCTACATTGTTATGAGGGAGAGCCAGATTTCTCAGCGCTGTTATGTCTCCTCCTAAGCTGATTTATAAAACAAAAGCATCTGTAAAATGGGTTTAAAAAAATGTGCGTCTGCCTATAGTGGACACTGTTCCAAAGCAATCAGGTGAAGAATGAAAAATAGAAGAAAAAAAATCACTGAAACTTGTGCGTTTCTGCGAGTTCAGCTGCAGCGAAGCTCTGGGTTTACATTCCTCTGCCGTATTGTGTGACTTCCTGCGATAAGGACGACCGCCACTGCTCCCGAGAGGACGGGGCTAATGTCTCGGCAGACTGCGAGGGGCTATGACCGGGCCAACGAAAACCACCAGACCTCTGATGTTATCTCAGGGGGGTCATGGGCCGGAAAATTGCGGCATTCATCGAGGACCAAGGAGGAGAGATGGAGGAGGGGAGGGGAGGGGATGGTGGTGGTGGTGGTGGGGGTTTCTGAGGATAACACTAACCTGTTTCCTCTTAGTGCCCTGATCTAAAAGCCTCCTGGTGTAATAATGTGCTTTGGTAGTGTTCATTCCTGGTCACATTCCCCACGGTCCTCACAGCTGCTTTCATTTACCAGGTGCTATGAAGATGGGGATTGGCTGGAGGCACCATGAGACATGTTTGAGTTAGAGGTTTCATTCAGAAGACGACTTAGGAGAGGACTTGTCTTGCACGTTTGGGGGCTGGTGAACGGAGCTCAACATTATCTCGTCTGAAAAAACTAACCAAGCATCTGTGATCTGGAACCAACGGCTCTCCCACATAAGCTGGTGAAATATGTTCACCCATTCCATGCTCACAAGGGTTGTTACAAAAAAGTTATTTTATAGACTCCATAACTCCCTGTGGAGTTCACATGGATATGTAGCTCCTAAAGTCAGATATCATGTGAATCCCAAAGAGGCATTCAGAGTGTTTTATCCAAGCATGGGTCATTGTGTCCACATGGCGTATACGCACTTCACATCTCCAGTTTCATAGTAATGCTGCTTCTTTCTGCGCTGTGCAACATTTACAGGCAAACAAAGACGTCTGCTCGCTCTCATGCCAGGTGAAATCATCACATCAAGTGCACAACATCTCCAGGTATTTTCTTTTTCCTTTTTTTTTTTTTTGCAATAGTGTGCACCTTTTCTCCAGGAGGCAAAGTTTTTCTTTAGTTTTCCGGTGATTCAAACTGACAGAATTGATTGTTCAGATTTTCAGATGTGGCTGAATATATTTAAAACTGCTGGAGAAAACTATTTAATAGGTCATATGACACAAATCTGAAACCTGCGTGAGGGATGTTCTTTTTCTTTCCTTCTCTTCCTGAAGGCATCAACTCAAGTTCAACATCGCCCCCTGCTGCTCAGCTCCTGTTACATCAATAACAGGCCAGATGTGCGGCTGGATATTTATGAAGCTGACGCTGTTTGATTCGGCTTCGCTCTCATTCATCATACAACTAAAACACAGCTGCCGCAATATGACGACTCAAAGGCAAAGAACACCACACTTGACTTGTCAAAGTGCCCTCTCTTGTAAAACATGTTTCACTCTGGTTCACCGCGCTGACTTACACCAGAAAACTATGCAAGCTGGATTAAGCATCCAATAGTTTCCCCCCACTAGTCCAATTTGAGGCCTTCATGGTGCCAGCTCTGGGTACGACTTTCCTGCAGAAGCCCTGTAATTGTGGCGAGTGTGGCAGCTGAGCTGGTGTCAAGTGCTGCTGTCATTTGGACGTGGTGTGGCGTCCCTGGAACCAGACAAGTGACCAGAAATGTCGCCTTTAATGACAAAGGAGAAACCGCACACAGACGCCTGTGATGTGTGCATCCACCGATGTTAAAGACGCTCTGCACCTCAATACACAAACCTCGAACGTTTTCCATTTAGTCATCAACAATCGGTCTCTGATTGTGGACTGAAGCCTATTAAAGGCTGCATTTCCTGTTTTCTAAAAGACACTTACAATTAAGCAGCGACCACACATCTGAGTGGTGAAGTTTATAATAAGCTCAAACTGTGCAATTATATTTATAATAACGATCATTAATGCCTTCTTTTGATGGTTTCTTGGTTAATGTGCTTTTTTTTGTAAGATGGATATTTGCGGGTTTGGGGTTGTTTGGATTTATTATTATGGGAATTTAAGTAGAAAGTGATCAAGCAAAACTTAAAGGTCCAGTGTGTAATATGGGGGTAAAACTGTGAAATCTAGTGAAGGTGGCCTCTGATGACAAAAAAAACTTGTTTATCACAACTGGGACGACTGGGAGTATTTCAGGAGCATGGAGCGATGAGGTGAAGATCTAAACCACTTTACGATTATGTCAGCTGTTTCCTTCTGCCTTCTTCTTCTTGGTTTATTTATGCACGCAACACTAATGACCTGACCACTGGGCATTAAGTTTTATTATTTGTGCATGTTTGACCACAGGGGAATTATGCACAGCCTCAAAGACACGAAAAAATCCTGTGTGTGAGTTTGTTTAGTGAACATTCTGCTCCACTGAGTCCTAAACGCCTCTAATCCTTGTTTTGATGATCCATTTCACCGCACCGCGAGGTAAGTGTGTGGAGATTGAGCGAGCGAGCGAGCTGCGCAGGTACTGGTGTATGTTTATACGTTATGGCGTACCCCCGTCCATAAGAGCCAGCTGCCTCTCATTCCTGTAAGCTTTAATTTTCTCTCTCTTCATCTCCTCAGCTGACTGGCTACCATAACTCCTTCATTCCCAGACGCAGCCAGCTCAAATCACGTCAGGAACGGTCACACGGCTGTGCCAGCAATCACAGACCTCAGACTGGAAACCTGAGTGTTGTATGCCGGGTGAAGACAATCCCAGAGTTCTTTTACAGTGCTGTTTTGACTGTTTTGCCATATGATCATATGATAGAAGGGGTCTGACAGAGCCATAAGTCTTGTCCCCTTCTGAAGCCCGTGGGTAGCCAAAGGTCCCCGTCTACTGCCGCTCATTTTCACTGTCAGTAAAAGTTACAGGGCGCAGCTCAGAGAAAAAGTAGGCCAGCTGCATGTCATGAACCTGTGCATGTATCCAGAATAACGTTTTATGATCTACATGGACGAACAGGAGGAACAAATGCCTCCAGGAGCTCGGGGGACTGCCCTCTGACCCTTTGCGTGTGCTCTATCTGTGCACTACCTGTTAGGACGCGTCTTTTCCAACTTTGACCCAGGACTTCTGAGCGCCTGGGAATACACATGGAAGTCAGCAGGAATCCAAAAATTACTTGTTGTGGTTTCCAGCCTGTCTCCCTCTTGGTCACATGTGTGAGATATGCAGCAGTGGTATGCGCGAGGGCCTTAGCGGAGGGAAAGTTGCCCAGAGCCGTTTACCTACGGGGCAAAAGGTGGCAGATACATGACAGACTGTCATGCTCAAGGTGTACAAGGGGAATAAACACTGAGGCTTTGATTATTGCTTCATGCTCAAATGTGACACTACATGGTTTCACAGTTGTTTAAAGATGAAGGGAACAGCAGTCAAATACATAACCCCCAGGTGTGTGTAGTTCAGGGGCAATGGGCCGCGCCACAGCAGGGGAATATTTTTACTATGGTGCAGCAGTGTGACTTTTAATAACTTGGCTTCAAATTAAATAATGTTTAATAATCAAAATCAGCACCGTCCACACAGAGGTAGCATTGAGATAATTAAGATTGTTGGTTCCAAACCTTTACAGGTCAACTGGCAATCTGTCATCAAAAGTTACTTATTTCTACAGAGCTGCAAGCCCTTATCAGACTTCATTTGAGTTTCACTGAATATCTTAAAAGGCCAGAAGAAGTCAAATGATTCAATATTTTATAAGAGAAAAAATATATCTAACAATTCTTTTTCTGAAGTCACTCTAATTCTAACTAATTGTCACATGTCATCTAATTTATTATCACCTGACATTTAACACCATTACTCTGCTGATACACTGCTGCATCTTCCTTTCTGTTTTTATGCTAGCATTTTTGTTCTTGTTGATTTAACTAAGATTTAATATTCATATGTTAATAATATGATTGGGTTAATTTCTAAGATTTTAAAAGCTGTATTCTCACTGCTCTGCTCCCTCAAAGAGCAGAGCAATCTGCTGTTGAAATACAAGTTTAATGTGGCTGTGCCAGTGAAGCACAGAGATCAAGACCGGATAAAACACAGATTCAAGCCACGGTATGTTTTTTTTTTATTTAAACAACCATGACATGTGAAAGTCGGCTGAACCTGTCTCATTACATTTTGTTTCGATTAGCATCTGCTTTTCACACCTCACAAGGCATCAGTAAGACGCTGGCTGTGCACCGAAAAAAAAAAAAACCCTCCGCTGAACGTTCCCCAAGGCTAAGTGGTTTCCATATGGAGATAATACACAACAGAGCAGATAGAGGGAAAGCAGATTAGAAGTGAAGTGTTTGGCTCAGTGGAATACACGAGGAGCTGATAAGGAGGAACAAAGGCAGACAAGGCAGATCCAGTAAAATTAGAAGGAGATACGGAGGGTGCAGTGAGCTAACAGGTAGCAGAGATAAGGAGGATCAGTGTACCACTAGCACACCAGAGGATCAGTCCATGCTGATTATTCCTCTAATTGTATTTTGCAAACTCTTGTCAGTGCCAATTTGAACAAACTTGATGCCCTCGCCCCCCCAGCGTGACCAGGAGCGACCTTTCATCAGGAATGCCGTAAAGAGCCTAATGAGATGGGGTGGGAGCCCGGAGTCGGCACAATTACAGGAGATTAGGGCACTGCGCAGGATGCAGTGGCAGGTAGGTGGGCAAGGATGTACCCCACCCCTCTGACTCTAACACACTCCCTCTCATTAGAGATGCCTTTCCTGACTCCACAGACACAGGGCTGCTCTCTGTGCCCCGTGGTGAAGCCTAAAGAGTTCTTAATATTTCAGGATCATTTCCCGAAACAGGGGGGGGGCAGTGATTCACACTTCAAGGGTTATTAAACAGCTGCTGCATAACAATATAACTATTCGCAACGTCATTGCTTGTTTTTTTCCTTCTATTAGTTCAGCCTTCTCTTCATCCTCTATGTGAGAAATATTTTGACATCGTTAATCAAGGTTGGGTTTTCTTGTCAACAAAGTTCCATCAGTTCTTCATCTAAAAGTATTGTTGTGTATCATTGAAGCCTGACAAAACATGATGAATGTGGTAATTAAATCCATTGTTTGCTTCTGTGTTTTACAAGCACATAGCTGTCTTCTCCTTTCCTGCCTTTGGTTGAATGGTGTGAAAGTGGCTGCAGGGCTGTGCATCACATGTGCATGAAAAACAAAAAAAAACAATGCCTGGGCTCAATTGAACAAAAATACATCGGCCTTTGAATTAGAAGTCTCACAGATTTCTTGTGAAGATTTGTGACTTCTCAGCATTTTTGAGTTTGGGACTGTTGCTCTTCCTCAGGAATCTAATTTTAGAAATCCAATAAATATTGAAGAGCATTGCAGAGAATTTCCCCCATTATTATTGATAACTCATGATAAATCAATTATTCAAAAAAACAAAAACCAATCAAAAAAACAATCAACATGTTAATTAAAGTGGGACTGGGAATGAATCATTAGCTGCAGCCCTTAAAGAGACAACTTTCCACAGACAGATCCTTACTGTTCAGTTTGAAAGAGGCGAGTGTGGGGCGAAGAGGGGTGAGAGAAATCTACAGATATAAAGAAAGAAGTATTGAAACAAAGAATCAAAAGAAGTCCAAGGACAAAACCTCTGAGTATGTTTGAGAAAATATTTGCAGAGAGCTTCCAGTTTTCCCAGCAGTGCCTACATCTCCATGGCTTCCTTCATTTCAGCTGCTCTGGAAGTCACGCTATGCTGGCTACTAACAATACTCAAAGAATGGGATTAAACCTTCAAATGGCAAGAAACAGAAAACACGTCAGTGACTCCGTGAATGGTCCATTTAAACTCCAATTTATGGCTGATGGGAGAAATTGTGTTGTTAAAAGAAAAAAAAGGGGGGTGTGGGGGTAAACACATCAAAAGTTGAATGAATAGCAAGATTATGTCACCACCTGACCTTGTTCGCCGCTCCAAAAAGAGCTCTCGTTACAAATATTTCACTCTCTGTTTGTGTTTTTAAGGTTAGAACCTAAGACGTCGTAATTCTCTCCAAGTAAAAGTAAAAAAACAGACGTCAACCTGTTCACAGCAATTTTTACTGTAGCCTGTTAAAGCCATCAGAGAGGAAAAGGGAATTCTTGAGGATGCTTTAGACAGTTTGTGATCTCTCTCGACATTTACTATGCCATTATCAGCCATTTGACTTTTACAACTTTTTCTCTACCACCCTAATAACCAGATTTTGAGCAGATAAAGCAAATGTGGTAATCGTTATACAAGGCTTATACAACCCCGTGCCCTGATGCCAAACACGTTTTGACCTCTGGGATGGATGGACATACCGATCATGAGTGACAAACTGCTGCAGCTGGCCATCTCACAGCTTTTTACAATCTCATGGCTTTACAGCTCTTCATGCTCACATTTAGCTCCGACTAGCTGACCACAGTAAAAGGTTATCCGGTGAATTATGGCCGAATGCTTAAGTCTTTCAAACCAGCCAACGTTTCCCAGTCGCTAATGTACAGGGGGAAAAATGTAAGGTGTGATGTTCCTGGAAACCTTTATGATGATGACGCTGCCAAAGGTGAAAGTCGACTTGCACTGGTCACAGCTACTCTGTAAATCTAATTCTTTTATCAAAGCGTATCAAATGGTCAAGACCATGGTACTTTACCTGTCAGTCTAAAGGCATGCTGATGTAAAATTCACATTCTCCTTGGGCATGTTTGGATCTATTCCACCTCCTGGAACATGTACTTTGTCACAACACAAAAAAAAGTCTGCCTCCTTTCACTGCTCCTGAGCCAAAGAGGGTCCGATAAACCTATCAGCCACACTGGCTAATCATCACAATGGGATCATGTATTACATTAATGCTGAAGCAAAGAAACTGCATGCATGTGTCTTTCATTTTGGGGCACTTCTTCACTTAAGTGCTCAGCAAGCTCAGCATGGAGGTTTCTCAAATGTTTTTCTTGATCCCAAGTAAAAACCATTGAATGGGACTCAGAGTTCAGGGATTTATTTTTACAATGGGGTGAGTCCCGCGGCCGACGCTCTGAAAGCACCTCTCTCATAACATTCCTCAGAGGCGATGGGAGTAGATACACCACATATTTAGCCTAAGAAAAATAAGAAAAAGTGCTTCCTCACTAATCAACTGTCAGTCAAATTTGTACCGTTGCCAGGGAAGGGCGTCATGTGTGAAGTGGGAGATGTTCTTTTTTTAAAACATGACCCCATGTGGACCTACATCCCCTAAATGTGACGGACACCATCTGTGTCACTGCTGCTCTCTCCTGTCACCGTCACTCACTGAATAACTGGATGCACAGCAGTGATGTCATGGCGTTTCCCCTCCGAGTCCGGCTCTGGATGTCCCAGCCCACAGACTGGGTCCACATGTCGGCTTGACCCTTTAACCTTTCTGCTCCCCTGCAATCTGCAGCGTGTAAGGAGCCGCCACAAGTCACCGCTGTCACATAAATCAGCTTAATTAAGCACACAGCCACACTAATAACACCATAATTACAGGCAATCATCCACTTTGACAGGTCGAAAAAGAAAAGATGAGCCAGCAACACATCACTGCTTTGTTTCATCCCAATGACACGAACACTAGGCCTCTCCCCCCAACACGCCACTAACGTGTTAACTAGGAGTTGACATGTGGGAGGCAAGAACCGCCCACATTTTTGGGTCACATTTGGCCTTAATGTGTGACAGTGGTGGTTACTATAACTGATCTGGGGTAAACCATGCGTGTGCGACAAACAAAAAAACATGTTTGCGAACAGTAAAGAGATGCACATTTATCAACGTGCCCCCCCCCCCCGTCTGCTTAGAGACAATTTACTCTGTCTACATGTGAGCGAGGTGAGAGGAGAGGTGACAAAAAAGGCAGGTTACAACAGGCCCCGTGACTGAGGAAAGACCACTGTCAAACTTTTAGTAATTGCAGAGTAGGACGTCTAATGGAGGAGGAGCAGGGAGCCACTTCTGAAATCACCCTCAGTGACTTAAGATAAACTGAAGCACATAGTTTCCAGACACATGAAACTTTCTGGGAAGCTGTTTTACACAATGAAGACGGACAGCGAGAGGGCTGAGGCAACCAGACAGAGAGTACGATCGAGTGAACTGTCCTGTATGATGACTGATCATACTGAAAACCCTAAGTTGTCTGAATTCCAATGGTCTGCAAAACAAGGACCTGTGAGGCTTTTAATCTACAGAGTTTCCTTTTCATCACGTGTCCCGGCTGTATGAGACATTTGTCGCATTTTGTCCTTCAACCAGACAAACCTGAGTCAAGTCTGTGTACATCAAAGGTTGCATACAACTCAACAAGTGTCCTTTAACAAGACAATGAATTCCTACAATAGCTCCAGGGTTGCTGCCCTGACCTTGCAACCATGCAAACAAGCATTCACCTTCACAATGAGGATCAAAGGCAGAGCTACAACAGAAGTGGAGCTCCACTGAGGAAGCTGCATATAGACCTATACTTGTTTGGTCTCCTACTTTAATTGATCATGTTCATGTATGGCATAGTATCATTTTGGGGCTTTTTGCTTTTAATTGATAGGATAGTTGACAGAGACAGGAAATGGGGAGGCAGAAAGAGGGGGAATGACATGCAACAAAGGGCCACGAGATTCAGGATTCAAACCGGGGCCGGCTGCAGTGAGGACTGTAGCCTCTGCATATAGGGAGCCTGCTCAGCCCACTGAGCTATACAGCGACCCATATTCACTTTAAGATGTAATGCTGGGAAAAGAGTTCAGATGGATTTACTGAAGCAAAAGATGGATATACCACAGTGGGAAAAACCAACATTTTAATTAATTAACTTAAATGAATACAAAAAAACAACAACTATGTACAAAATTTTCTGTGAAAATTTGGGGTTCCCACCGTGTCCTTTTTCTCAGCTCCTCGGCCACTAGACTGTGGAGGATTTGCGTCATGCTCCGACAGGCTCCATAGACATAACTGACCTCATTATTTAGAGCTTCAGTCAACTGTTTATAAGCCTGACTAAAACTCTGAAGACTTCCTACGCAAACGCAGGTATTGTTAATCTTCATTGGAAAAAGGGCTCCAACTTCCATTTCTGCCCTTTATAAGAGAGAGGTCAGGACACATTAATGTAATTTCTCAGCTTCACAGGAATTTGTCTTTTCACTTATGAGGTTTCTGATATTTTCTCCTATTCCAGTTAAATGCCCCATCTCCATTAAAATATCAAGAGCACCTATTTTACTAGATTACAGCTGCACAAAATGGTAGTAGGAGTCAGACTATAACCTTCAACGGTGATGAATGTGAGTAACTTTTCTGATGAGTAACATTTGCACTGATTTAGAGCTTCAAACCTCAACATAGCTGTGGCTGAGAAAGCAAAGCTGGGAGCCTGCTTTGAAGCAAACATTACAGAATAACGACAATGATGATAGTCATCAGTACGGGGTCTGTCTTGAGTGATGCCTAGAACCAATTGGCCGTCCTGGCACTGCACTGACCCCAGACCCGGCCAAGATAGCAGCTTATGGTTCAGAAATTTAAAAAAAAAAAGAAAGAAAAAAACTGAGAGAAAGAGCTCTTTCACTGTTTGAGATCCTGACATTATCAACATGTACTGTAACATGTTAAACCTGTGGGAAAGGAATATTCAATATGGGTTTTCTAGAATTTATCAAGGATTTAATTTGGGTATTAAACCTCAGTACGACTGTGGTGTGGAGTGGCAGCCGTGGGTTCAAATCTGCCCTCTCCTGTATGTAATTCTCCTCTCTCTCTTTTCGGTTTCTATTGTCCCATCCAAATATAAATCTGAGGTCCTCCAAAAAATAATTTAAAAAAAGGGAAAACTTTGGTATCACTGACTCAGTATTTGCGTCACATAACTCTTTTAGTAAGACGTAAGTTATGACATGATCCATCACTTTTATGTTTTTTAGATATCTCATACCTTTAACCCTCAGAGCAGGATAAATGAGGGAGAATTAAGATATTTAAGATTCTTGAACTAAGACGGTGGAGTGTCATGTTACAAATGAGTGTCTGGCTGCCTCTCTGTTCGTCTGTCTGTCTGTTTGTCTGTGGCTGAGCCCAGATGTCAGCTGGTATGAAGACATCTGCCTTGCCAGAGGTCTAAAAGCCTTGGGAGCTGTTGATCTCAGAGGATACCACTTGTCTGCTGATGACAGGCTGGATCCCGACTACATCAGCCACCAAGTGACTAAATCCCACTGGATAAAGACAAGATGGAGGGTTTTAAGGAAAAAGAGCACAAAGCATTGTGTTCAAAAGTTTGCCGTGGCTTCAAAAAAAGGTCACCAGTTCTCTAATAAGTTCAGTATCAAACTTGAAATCTAAAGATAGAATAAGGCTTTAACCCTATAAACATGGTCCCAAATCTAAATAAAAGTATTTCTCCACAACATTAAATATTCAGGAGTGAGAGAACGCCTCATGGTCCTACGCCTGTGAACCAATTAGTTCATCCTTGATTCAAAGAGGACATTTGTGCCAGATTCCCCCCATGTCTCGCTGATATATCGCTTTCACAAGAATGGTATGGACATGAGTTACCTTGACCTTTGACCTTTGACAACCAAATTCTAAATCAGTTCATCTGTCAACGAGAATGAAATTCTTTGAGTTCCTCGAGAGTTTGAGTTCTCACACGCACTCAAAACAAGGACAGACAGATGGACAGCACAAAAACACTGGTCAGTGACCAAACAACCACTGTCACCAAGTTTGACCCAAATGTTGCTACGAGACATCAACCTTCTTCCCACCCACTCTAAAATACTGACAAAAGCTCAGGAAAAAATCTCCTTTATTCTGAGTGTGACTAAGACACTTGTTTTCCAGGACTTTAAAATAGTTGAATAATGAATGCCATCAAATGCTACAACAAGTCGCACATCTGCACTAAACCTGGTGCCTCAAGGACAGTAGTGCAACGACCAGTCTCATCTGTCTTGTCAAATTATGCACCCTTTAAATGAGCCACTCTGTAATGCTTGTGCAGTTCCAAAAAGTGGGATTTATTGTCTTTGAAAGGACCAGATGAGCCTCCAGGCAACGACCCCTTTACCACAGAGCTAAAGCACAAATAATATAATAATTGTCTTATAATGACACATGATGATAGTAAAAAAGAGAAGAAAGAAGAAAAGATGACAACAGGGCACTTTGAACAACATAAACATGCCAAGTGCCGTACACAAACATGGATGAACCACATCAAACGTGCTTCAAGAGGATGTCGCCACATGTGATCTCAGAGGAATGCCGCTCAGATCTGTCTCGAGTGATTAAACGATGAGTGAATCTTTGAGTGAAGTGCGGCTACACGCATTCGTGCCACATCCTCCGCTGTGGCTTCAGCTTTTGCGTAAACATGACACGAGAGAACAAGCACTAACTGACAGCTGTGTGAAGCGTGTGGACCACAGCTGGAGGTGAATCATAACAGTAGCCCGGATGAGTGGCGTGCTCTCATCTACAAAACCACTGAAGTTATTTACCCAGCGCTGAAGAACGTGACGGCGCTGCAGCAGGATGATATGTGGCTGACCACCACAGTGTTCCTCATATTGCCTCAGCTATATTTCAGAGCTGTCTGTCAGGCAGCACTCATTCACTGGAGATGATGTTATTGCTCTTTAGCCACCGAGACACTTTGTACTGAGCCTGCAGCTAATCTATTCTCCTCTGCCCTCGAGGCTCTTGAATCTGACGTGACCTGTGTTTGTCGCAGGCAAGACCCCAAAAGACGGGACAGCTGTGAGACTCCAACTCCCAACATCCCAGGGATTGCCCCTGGTGAGGCGGAGACCCAACGCAGCCCCACACCCTTCGTCCTGCAGCCCATTCAGTGCCAGTCACAGAGCAATATAACTGCCAAACTGTTTACGGACTGATGACCTCCAATAGAAGGAGGATCAGGGTGTGGAGGTCTTCAGTCTGCAGTCAGGGCCTCTGGGTGCCCATTGATGACAGCTATCATTCAAAGTGAAGAACAATGCTGGCAGATCTCAATGAAAAGGGGAGGGAGGGGGAGGGGAGCTGATGTCTGCACTGATATCAGACAGCGTCGTTCAGAAGCTGCCTGGAAGCTAAACTGAATGGGACGGTGATTTATTGTGATGGGATACATGAACAGATGAGTGGATGTCAAAAACAAAAAATGACGGCCAAGATCTAAACAACAGCAAAGCAATAAGAAAGAAAAATAAAATAAAAATATCAACGGACTTCAAATGGACTTTATCGGCACATATGGGTTTTTCTCATCCAGAAATAGGTGTACATATGAAGATAAGGAATATGGCAACTGGAGAGATGTAAGTGTGTTGAGGAAATATTTTTTGGAAGCATGATCTAAATCAAGGACACTGGCCAAAACACATCAGTCTCATATTTAGGTTTCTACAAGTCTTGTTGATCTTTCGACACAGCTCCTCCTACCTCTTCATGCACTCTGTGAGAAGGTGAAGCCGTGCCAGAGCCCCTACCGCAATCCTCGTACTGGAAACGGAACAGGTGCCGGACGACGTTTTTATGTCCGTTATTTATGTTCTGCTTGATATTTTAAAATGAGACCATAAATACAAGTATTAAAGTATGAAAACAGGATGAGCACGATGGTTTGTGGTTTAGCAAACATGTACATTATCTAAAGCCAGAAACCCCAGAGAAGAGTTCTGTTTTCGTTTGATAAGATTCTGATATTTATTTTGGAGGTGATAAAAATGTATTTTCATCCACCAAATCCATTTGGTCTGGTGATTCTCTGGGCTCTTCAGGATGATTTTTACACCAAACATTAAACTAATGGATACAATCTGACAACAGCACAGATATTCTTCCATTTCTCCTCTTTTGCTTTGTACTTTCACTTTGGTCTACCCAGACTCATTCTCTCTTTCTTTAGTCACACAAAATTATGGCTGTCAGTCGTTTAAAATATACAACTTGCACCTGCCACAGATGGTAAAAGAAGCTTTTGCCAAGTATTAAAAAAAGAGTACTTTGTATCTAGTCAAGAAGAGCTCCACAAATGCCACAAATGTATTCTTCCTCAAAAAAGGAACAAAGGCTTTGCTGAGCATAGCCGTGTCGAACATTCGGTTATGATTTAGTCCTGGTCGAGTCTGGCAGAGGTCAGGATCTCACTGTTGTTTCTCATGGTCGGGAGTGAAGGATGAGGGGCATCGTATCCCGGTGTGGCCTTTTGCTTCACCACTCTGTACCATTATGTATCATTATGTGTCAGGGAAAAATGCAGCACAGCCCTGATCACAGTGACTGATGAGCTGCTACTGTGGAGATCACAGAGGGCAGGTATCCCATCAGAGGCAGCACATGGGAACACTCCAGTGCATTGAGAATATAGAGGATTAAATCCCAATCACCTGGTTCCTCAGTGTGGATACTAGGGGTGTACAGCCAGTGCACTAATTGTATTCGAGTTCAGATTCGGGCTTTTAAGAAAAACTTCAGATTCAGTAAGAATCTGGAAGTGGGCGCATTAGAGACTTCCACCAAACTAACCGGCTAACTTCCGCTTTAGCGCTCAGCTAACTAGAACTTCTTTTTTTTTAAAGTATTTTTTTGGTATTTATTGTGTGTGACATTTGATGTGAAATTTATCCACCGTTTAATAGCCGCTTCTTTCCCGTTAAGGTGCATTACCACCACCCACTATGTTGGAGTGTGAACCAGAGTCAGCTGGTTATGTGCTGTTGCTCCTCTGCGGTAACGTAAGGGACTGTCTTGACCAAAATCAAACTGTGGCAGTGTCTCGTGCATGGATGTGATTGGCTCAAAACATGCACCAACATGTTTTTTGTTCCGTTTTGTTTTAATCTCTTGTAGTTGGCTCAAAACACGCATCCAAATGTTTCTTTTTCTTTAGAAAAAAGCTCCCGAATAATGAGGAGAAACTTCGGACAGGAGACCTATTCTGGATCAAAACATTATTTGTGTACTTCCGAATAACGTATTTGGGTTCGGGTACATTCCTAGTAGATACCAACTCTGCTACTTTTACCCGTCGACTGAGGTAAACCTATACTGTCCTTGTCTTCTTTACAACACCGATCAGCGCCGATGTTCAACAGATGTTTTCACTTTTCTAAAAGACCTCCGTTGGACCCATCAGGTCCTGCTTGTTTGGGCACCCAGTGGCCTTAAGCTGTGCTCAGCAGCACCTCATTTAGCATGTGTGTACATGGATCCTCCGTCCTTATGATTAAGTCTTTCATTCAAGCATGAAGTAATCAGAAGTAAGCCAGGTCAGCTTAGCTGCCACGGGGAGCTCTGATCATATAGATGCGCTGTCAGTGCTAGATTTCCCAAGGTTTGATCATGAGTCCTGTAAAAGCCACGCAGGGGGGCGAACATATATCGCATGTTAAGAGGCGTCATAAACCGGACATCTCCTGAGAAACCTGTTCACTGATGGAGCTGTTGGGAAGAGCTGAGCTGAGATATTGGCCCAGGAAGCATGAAGTCAGGTCTGAGTATGGTTACAAAATGAGAGCAGAGTTTTCAGTTGCCCCCTTTCAGTGTGAACTTGACTCAAGCGGCAAAAGTCTGTGTCATCAGAGGAGGGCCTAAAGCTCGAGGCAGAGATGGATGATTCTGGTAAAAAAAAAAAAAAGTTGACACTAAGAGGAATTTCCTGTCGTGTGGTGTTATCAGAACAACAACAGCATCCTCCACTGTTTTACTTCAACAGCTCAAATTCAACAATGGAGTTGCTGATTAAATAGTTGAACTGCTGGCAAAGAAGCCAACTGCTGATGTGAGGAGATTCCCAGTCACTCCGAGAGAAAGGCGATCGCTCAAACAGCGTTCGTCATGGAGGCTTGCGGAGAGCTGACTGAAAATGCAGGCTGCAGCAAAGAGCCAGAAAGGTGGTTTTAATCATATGGCAGGCTGCCAGCGCTTTCAATCAGTCTGCAAAGAGTTTTCACAATTCCCTTCTTTCTTTTTTTTTTTACTGTGGGCTATTTTTCAAACTCCACACTGCATCCCTAAGTTGACAATGATGGAAGATGAATGCTGAGTGAGAAAAAACCCACTGACACAGTGTAGGAGGATGTTGCTACTCACCATACTGGCAGCTGGGCCCGTTGAACCCCGCAGGACAGTCGCAGAGCTGGGTGGATCCCTCCCGACACTGGCCCCCGTTGAAGCACACGCCGTAGCTACACACAGCTGCACGGACGGACGAGGCGGTGAGAAAAGACAGAGACAAAAAAAAAAGAAGAAAAAAAAGTAGGTGAGCGAAGCACAGACACCTGGCTGTTGCCACGAAATGTCAAGATCTGCAGTTTCAAACACTGACCTCTTTCTATCACAGCCTTATCATCAGCCTGTTAACTCCTGACTAAAGAAGAACCTTGAGACTCCTTCATTCACACCAACCAATGTAAGAGGAATCCGCCACTTGGCCAAAAACCTGTCTCATTTCTCAAAGTGGAAGAGATTTCTAAACTCTGAGCGCTTAACGTGACTGGCAGTAACAGCCTATGTGGCTTTTAAAGGGAAAACTGGCCTCTTTCCTGCACAGTTACGTTACCTGAGAGTGACCTGGACTGATTAAGTGAACTTTTGATCGCTGTCACAATCGTACAGTACAGATGTGCCCGTGGGCCTGACAGCCACAAGGTGAGTGTGGCTCATCCATCTCTTGGAGCCAG
The DNA here is from genome assembly GCF_045865225.1 of Trachurus japonicus. Classification (NCBI taxonomy): domain Eukaryota; kingdom Metazoa; phylum Chordata; class Actinopteri; order Carangiformes; family Carangidae; genus Trachurus; species Trachurus japonicus. Next base: position 32,093,040 of record NC_140911.1, read on the forward strand.
TGGCCTTTACATCCATGAATCCCTCCGAGTCAAACAGCTCTCACTCATTAGGAGGTGAAATTCAAAGAATCCAGGACCTATAAACAGCCAGAGCTCGGGACACGTGAATCCACCTCAGAGGTGTATCATCACATTCCATACACTCACATTAATCATGACAGTCCTTCACCTACAACTGTCCGTGTGTGTGTGTGTGAGTGTGTGGACGTACAGTAAACGCGTGCTGTGGTCGGCCTGCCTGTAGGCTTATCTGATGTGTTTTGAGGCCAGTATCCCTGTGAAGTGAGACAGCTGTTTGAGCCAGGCCTGTTGTTTGCACTCTGTTGAGCAGAGTGCAGTGCTCAGTGATGACAGGTCCAGAGGACTGAATGTCTATCATTGCTTCTCCTGACGGGCAACATGTGGACAACCGGAGTGAAAAAAAAGCCCAGTCCAGCTAATCACAAGAGGAATTTAAGTGCCAGCTCTTTCCTCGTATGTTCGTGGAGACGTCCTCTGAAAGCCAGAAATGCATTTTTCAGCCCATCTAATCCAACCAGAGCCGGCATGACCAATCACCACACCAGGTGCTGCCAGCTGTGATGCCATTTATTGACCATATATGGTCATACTAGTGGTATCAGTGCAAGCCAGGGCAGCTCAAACAGTAACAATGTGATTTGAACTTTATCTTGTCAGGCTTTTATTTTGTGAAACTTTTTTTTAAAGTGTGTAGCAGCTCCAAAACCTTGTCTTATTGCGCTTTCATTTTCAATTAATATTTAGTTTGGTAACACTTTATTTGATGCCTATCTCTATAACGTATTATAACCATACTTATAATGAGTTATGATGCAGTGTATAACTATAGTTATAAACACTCATAAATGATCATAATGCTTTATAATCATAACACACTATAAAGCATTTTATCATGACTTATAAGGCCAGGTATTATAATACATTATAATTGTAAGTAACTCGCTGACAATGCCCACATCAATAATGCATTATAATTATAATGTGTTATAATTGGCTTATGATTATGTGTTATAATTGGCTTATGATTATTGTTTAAAGTATTTTTTTTTTCAAGCAACAAAAAATGTAAAGAATAATCATTTTGATAGTTGACTCAATAAAAAAAAACATTTGGTTATTTTAGGAAAACAAATGTTGTATTAACCTAGAATGATTAAGAAAAAAGAAAACTTAACATCATTTCTCATCATTTTCAAATTTGACTATTTTCAGGCTCAGCGCCCGTCATGATGTTCCAAGTCATGAGTAGCCTACTCAGTATTTATTACAGCAAGGACTCACCGAGTCAGATCACACCCATTATCGCACTCAGCCATCTCCTTGATCTCACATCTGTAAAGTTTTGTGACTTTATCTTGCACAGTTGTCAACATTACAGCGGTGATAACATCTGTCCACAGTCAGAAATGAAACCAATAAACATCTGCTGAAGTACTCCAGCCTGCCTGTGGTACCTCTTACAGTGGGTATTATGATGATACACACACTCAGAAGGTGAAAGGAACACCAGCAAACACACTGTAGCTGATGATAATATGTATTCAAGTATAATCTGAAATTTGTAGACAAAAAGATTTGATTCTTAGAATACATAAATAAATAAAATAAATATTCACAGGCAAAAAGGCACAATGCTCTGCTGAGGAAATGAGAAAATACTCTGAGGTGTGAAAATGTAAGCTGTCACAAGTGCGTGTAGAGCCTGGCTTCAACTGTATCATGTCAGCCAAGTGGGAATAACATAACATTTCCAAGCAAAGGAGCGAGACTTTAACAAGTGATCTCTAATAATCATAGATGAGCCCAGAGCAATTTCATCCATGTCTCTCAGCAGATTTACAGCGCTCCTCGGAGACCAGCGCTCAGCCTAAACATCCGCCTGTCATCTGGCCCCATCCTCCGACACCTGCTCAACAGTTGGTCTATCCAGGGAGTCATACAACAAATGGCCCACACATACAGTACCAGTCAAAATCTGGACACACTTTCCCATTCAAATGAATGAGAAAGTGTGTCCAAGCTTTGAGTGGCATTGTATATATCCACACCCACACACACACTCACACGGCGCACTGTACCAAACACACCAATTTGTTTCTCCTGTTGTCTCCCACACATAACATAGAGCACCACAGTAGACATCGTGGTGCTCAGTAATCCAACATTTTGCTGAATTGGTGAAGCCGCTGGAATCCTGCTCCAACAGGAAGACCGTCTCACCGCCGCTTATCTGCACATGATGACTTCCAGTTCCTCAAGACTGTTTGTCTGCAGCAGCTAAGATACGCTGCACTGCTTCAGCATAGCATAACTAACATAACCACCTCTGTCATTATCTAAATGTGAGGGGGTTTTGATGTGGTGAAAGCAACAGATGACAGATGAGCAGAAGAAAAAAAAAATTCTGAGTGGTCAGGTTAAATTGCACAGTTTCAACTAGATCCAAGTTGCTCGGGACAATGATATTACCACCGGCTGTGAGAGATCAAATTAATGAGACATTCCGAACTTGTGGTGAAAAAGCTTTAAATGAACTAAATCGCCGGCAACAAAGTAAAAGGTCAGACGTCTCTCGGAGTCACTTCAGGGTAGCATGGCTGAGAGACAACAAGGGGAATGTACATTCCCCCTTCTGAGATGTGAGACACACAGGATTGTTGGCAGCTAACCAGGGCATTTTTGGGCCGCCCCCATCCTGAGCCCCTGCTTAATCTTCCCTGAAATAATTCCTTAATGTGGCATGCAGTGTGGCATAAAACTCACTCTCATCTGTCGCTGTGAATGCCTCAACTCTATTACAAAGACACCTTCTCTGAGAGGATTAGCAGCTTCCACAAAAAGAAGAGACAGACAGAGCAGGGGTCAGCGACTCGTGCCGAGAAACTGAAAACCGCTGAGCAGGTGTCACCCTTACAGCTTCTGAAGGGGATGACCACATCAACACAGAGGCAGCCCTGTGTTTGTTTAGGCACCGTCGATCTGTTTAACCCCCAGAGTGTGACCCAGAGGGAGACCACATTTAGGGCAATTCACAGACACAAAGGCCCACGCTCAGGGCCCCGTTTGAGGCCATAATTGGTACGCACCGAGCCGAGCACTGTATTTTAAAGGCAACAAATCATGTTTTGCCTTGCAGAGGAATGTGTCATTTCAAAAGAGTTCCTGTGAAAACCAGAGCTAGCTATGTCAGATGATCTCTGACAGGTTTCTTTGAAAAGATTTAAATACCATTTGAGCAAGACACTAGGTCAGGAGGAACAATAATGCTTAGCAACAGTGTTGAAATGTGCAAAACTCTGCAGTTTTAATAGCTGGGGCTTTTCCTGCATCCTTCATCATACTGTATACATCTACACAATACACCTCCCAGAATCCTTATTTCCAAACAGAGGGAGGAAATATTGATATGATACGTACATAATGTTCCTGTGATGTTAATTAGACAGGGTAATGGCATGCCAAACACTAAGACTAAACAGGAAATATTTTGTATGCAAATTACTGTCTATGAGAAATTGAATGGCAAATTGAGCACGAGGTGTTTTCTGCAGCCTCATTTATTCCAGCTCTAATGTCATTGTGACTCACTGAAATGCAATGCAATGTCATAGCACTGTATGGATGTTTACTAGCTGTACACTGTACACCAGTGGTTCCCAACCTTTTTTGGCCCGTGACCCTATTTTGACATCACAACATTTCTGGTGACCCTGCAATCATGTGACTGCACGAGTGCATGTCTATCAAGGCTATGCTGCATTTTATTTGAACTCAATTTATATTCAAGAAAGTTAAAGTATAGAATTAAGACTGTGTGTGTTTTTTTAAAAGAAAATTTTTAAAAGAATAATAAATAGTTAAAAAACAAAAAAATTGTTTTTATCAATTGCTAGACATTTCAGGGGACCCTATTTGAATTCCAGGCGACCCCACGTGGGGTCCCGACCTTAAGGTTGAAAAACACTGCTGTACAGTTTTTCAACTTTCAACTTTCAACTTCAGCTTTATTGTCCCCTAGGGGAAATACATGTTGCAGAAAGGTAAAAAAACAAAACAAAAAAAAAACACAGAACATATAGAGTACATCCACGCAACATTGAAATGACAAGTATCCCAGAGGGCAAACTGGGAGCTGTTCCATACAATCGAAAATAAATAAGTAAGTAAATAAATAAATACATAAGTAAGTGGGGTGTATCATGACTGTTTAGAATTTGAATTAAGTTGGGTAATGGCTTGTGTTATGAATGAGTTTTTCAGTCTATTTGATTTGGCTTTTGGCAATCTAAATCTCCTGCCAGAGGGAAGGAGCTCAAACTCGGCATGGAGAGGATGGTCAGGACACTGAATGATGTCCTGAGCCTTAGACATTATCCTTCTGTGAAAAATGATGGACAGGTCGGGTAATGTAACCCCAATCATTTTACTTTACACCTAAAGTCTGAGGGATGGTTAGTTTAGGTCCTAAACTAACCATCCCTCGGTGTCTGCAGTCTGTTATATTGCCTCAATCTGGCATGGATTTTCTCATATCACATTGACATCCAATAAATAGATGCAGTATTTACACCTAAGTTCCCTACTGCAGGGAAGCTTTAATGATGAGTCGGCAAAATGAGTCCATATCTGCGACTGTCCATCAGTCTGTGTCTGCTCAGCTGCCTGTCTGAGGGCTGTGAGAGGCCTGGTTTTCTCAGCGGTCTCGTACTAGATAAAGTGTTATTCTGTAGTCGGTTCCCACCACAAGTTCTTCCATTTAGCATGAACCAAATCAAACAGACCTCAAGTGTTTGAGTGAACTGGTATTTCCTCACAGCCTGATATCTGACGGCAATTCTACAAACTTTGAAGAATGTGGTAGCTTAGTTGTCGGCTGACCTTACTTCCTCACTTCACATTACTCATTAGATCAAAAGGCCTTGTGCCGGTGTAACCAGGGGGCTGTGTGTTGATGGAACAAACAAGTTCAATCACACCCCTGTTTTAGTATGTAATGCTCCATCCATGTTATGTCTCAGTTGGCTGATTTCTGTCTGGATCTCTGTATACATCTGGCCCTGCGTCTATTTGTGTTCAGCTATGCACGATGCGGTCCCCATGACCGATGACATAGTCGTCGCCGTGTTCTGTGACACACATATACACACATACAGAGGACCACCCATGGACATACAGAGGACCATTTCCTCATGGGCCTATTTCACATCTAGCTACCTTTGCCAGCCTGGTCGCACCACAAAAGGAGGCCAGTTCCTATTCAGCAGTTAACGAGGACGACAAACTGGAAGAGCCATTGTCCCTGCTCCTCAGCCCCTGTCACAAACCTTATTGTGGCCATCAATCAACATAACTGCTTGTTTCCACTTCCAAGCTAACCCCCGTCCATCCTCGGCCGGCCCGTGGCAGCCGGCTGAGGTAAAAGGTTTGACCCGTTGATTGAGTGGTCCTCCTCACGTTTAAGTGGAGGAAGTCGCCATCACAAAGTCAAGAGTTCTTCACCTCCGGGAGAAGCAGATAGTCACGGAGCCAATTGGAGACTTGACAAAACACACAAAAGTCACCTCGGCTGTGCTGAGGGCAGGCTTCAAACAGGCCGCTCTGCCTCCACTCGAGATGTCTTACAAAAGCTTTCAACAGATGAAGATCTAACTTCTTAAACAGGACAGAACATCATTTTATCATCAATTAATTGTTTTTGCTCAAGGGTCATTTTTAAGAAGAAAAAAAATGACAACCATAGAAATTTTGAGTTTATATCTACGAAATTCTGACTTTTATCTCAGCGATTTTGAGTTGTTGTTTTTTATCTCAGAAATCTCTGTGTTTTTATCTCAGAATTTCTCACTTTTATCTCAGAATTGATTTTTGACTTTTATCTCAGAATCTTAAAAAAACAGTCTCCATTGTTGGCCCTAATGCTCTTCTGTAGGCTCCAGACTCTAATCATCATCATCATCATCATATTTTTATTGCAGACTCATGGTCCATTAAAAGAAAGGAAAAGTACAAAACAAAGAGACACAGATTATTAAATAAAACTATAAAATGTACAAATAATTTTAAAACAAATGAATAGGCTTTTATGCCAGTGCTCCCTGGGGCTTGATGTGTACCAAATACAGCTTTTCCTAAGATTGGTTAGAGCCATGATGGCGCTGTTGACTCTGACTCATCTCGTCTACACATGAGTTTGGGGACTAGGTTCCTTAGTACAGCCTGGAAGGTATTGACTTTTGCAGCCACGAACATCTCACTTGCACTGCACCACCAACATCTCACTTGCACTGCACCATGAACATCTCACTTGCACTGCATCATATAAGTGTTTTAAGTAATATTCGTATGGCATCATCATATGCCACTTGAAGTTTCTGTAGGTTTGCTTGTTTTTGCTTTTAAATGAGTTGCAGCACTAGTTTTAATTTCTACATAAGTGAGCATTGTAGCAGTGATGCTGGAAAACATCTTCAGTTGGAAAACAAACAAAAAAAAATCAAAGCCTGAGATATTTGCCAACCATTCAGGAACTCCAAATCAAAGCTATTGTGTTAATGGAAAAAGCATAAACCTTCATAATTAGATGATAGTACCCTGAGACAGAAATATGGAAAATAGGGAGGGGGTCAAAACAGTGGAATAAAATGTGACAATAACCAGACGTTTGCTGTGCTGTGGTACGTTATTTTTCAAAATATGCAACTAATTATGCAAAGCGAAGGACGCCGGAGAGAGCAACAACCGAGTCCGTAAATTACAAAACTGTGGGAGGACGACAACATCTGCACAGTGCATGGATAGTACAGCAGGAGGAAAACACACAGCTGCACTGACAAACTTGTCACATCGCAGCCACTGTGTGTGCGCTTGCATCCACAACATGTCTTGACCCTCAGTTCTACTCAGCTGCCTCACAAAGACCACAGGTCATTAGTCTAATTTCCCTACACAGACATTTTATTAGGGAACACACACAGAGAAAGAAAGACGAGAGACAACAAGTGCCAGACACTAAATCACTATCCACACACAAAGCATTCTCATCTTCCCCATTTTGCCCCATTTGGGGGCTTTTCGAGGGGGATTTTTTTCAAGCTGCAGATTTCTCAAAGCAGATTTTTTTTTCTCCCCCCTTTTGAATGTTGGAGGTGCTGTTGAAAACAGCCGCACAGATTGTTTTGTGCTGACTGAGGTACAGTACTGATAGCGCATAGCAAAGTGCGCAGGAGTGGGAGAGGGAGGATTGCAGTGTGAGCTTCCTTTTATCCCGGTTCAATGGCTCAGAGAAAAGGGTGATTAGTTTGTCCCATCTCAAAGTGCTGCCACGTCTTTGGTTACAGAGATAAAAGCCCTGTCTCATGTCGAAAGAGAGCAGCCATTGTCACGCGAAAGGAGAAACAAAACCCCACCACCACCATCCATCTACTTAAGTGAGGGGAGACGCTGGGCAGTCCTGAGGGATGTTTCTGTGAGACATTTCTTCATGAGCGTCTTAAAACAAACCAGACTCCCCGAAGAGGAGACAGTGCAATGCATCCTTGTATAATTTAATACTGTAACCTTCTTTCTGGACACAAAGAGCTCTTTGAAGAGAGCACTGATGCCATAATAAGGCACTGATGAAAGGCACATCTAGGAGATCTTCTCCTGCTCGCCGGCCCAGCCTCGTCCTGCCAGAGGGCTCCCCCGTGGGGGTATAGCGTGTTTTGTACCGAGGGAGGCGTTAACCGCAGAGTTTGTTTTCAGGCATGGGCACAGAGGATAGAGAAGTGGGAACTCACTTGTCAGTTAACCGGACAGGGGACAAACTGTTTACAGGAAGGCTTTGCCAAGGGTCTTTCGATGGTATGCAGGCTATGCAATCTGGACCACTGGCTGTAAAATCCCATCAAAGGAGGCTTCTCGGTCTCAGCGGTGTGAAGCTAAGCTGATCCACAAGGAGATGAGCTCTTGGCAGCTTCGGTGTGACCAGCAGAACTACTTGTCCGTACATGGACCTATGAGTCAGAGCTACGGTGGGAAGATCCACTTTGTTTTCCCTCATTGTGCTGATGGGCATCGTTCTAATCTGGGGGCTTCAGCGTAACTAGTTGAGCATGTCTCACCTCAGAATGATGTCAAGTGTCATCACGACTGAGTGGATAAGAACCAAGATTTTAACATAAGACTGGAGTTAAAGGGATAGTTCAACATTTTGGCAAACTGGCCCATTGCCATAATCCCTATAGTTTTAGGAGTAAGTTCTTACCTTTAATTGTCGGTGCAAGCTGTTTTTAGAACGGCGGAGCAGAGCCGTGAGCTGCTCAGAGCTACGCTATGGAGACTAATGGGATTTCTTGGTTTCCCTCATCAAACTCATCAAGTACACAACCCAACAACTCCAAAACGCTCTCGTGGACAAGTTGTGACCTGCACATTCACCACGCTCTGAGATAATAACAGAACGTTACAAGACGAGTTATTTTCGAGGTAAATGCAGAGACTGCTTGCTGGAAAAATTGCCCCCGATGGGAACGTGCATCAGCGGTTTTGAATGAATTTACCTCGAAAACAACTCCGTGATTTGATGAGTTTGATGAGGGAAACCAAGAAATCCCATGAGCCTCTGTACTGTAACTCTGAGCAGCTCGCAGCTCGCAGCTCTGCTCCACCACTCTAAAAATAGCTTACACCGACAATTAAAGGTAACGAACGTACTCCTAAAACTAGGGATTATGGCAATGGGCCAATTTGCCAAAATGTTGAACTATCCCTTTAAGACAGGAAACATTTTGACCTGAAGTGCACTTTGTGAAATAACCACGCTAACTACCAGACAGAGTGTATCCACTGCAGAGCCACGACCTCACTCAGATTGTAATTGTTTTTTGTTGCGTGCAGAACAAGATACAGTTATGCAAATCCAATTAGAGGGAGAATGCTAAACACTCAAACTCTTTCAGCACGGGAGGATTATTTTCCCCAGCGACCACATCTAAACCTTGTGGGACTGTTGTAACAACACGAGCGCTGCGGACATGGCACTGACTGATAACATCTGTTGAGGAGTCTGGATGGGCAAAGCACCTCTTGACCCTTTTGACCTCTCTCTGAAAACCTTTCATTCAGAGGTTTGTGCCAGTGGTGAGGTGATGTTTGAAACATCCCTTCCCTCCGCTGAGTCAGGAGAGGACACATTTGTCTCTCAGCACACATACCTTCCAGCACATTCTCTCTCTTTCACACAAAAATGTTGCTGATAAACATGAATTTCTTTTAGTTTTTTAAGTGATGGCAAAAAGGAAAATGAAGAAACTCACGATAAAGACAACCAGCCTCTCCGTTGAGCTGAGACCATCCGGGACAACACTTGTACACAGTCTGATAATCCTGTCTGTAGACCTGTCTGTATGCTGTGTAGTACGCCGTCCTGTTGAAATGACAAGCAACAAGTTAGAAACTTTCAATCAAACAAGAGCCTTAATTGTATCCCCCTATAAAATAAGAGACTGTGCATATACAGGTATACATTGGGATTATCTGACTTAATATTTGGCACATGTCATTCTCAGAGTTTCATGTGGTTAAGATTAAGAAAAAGAAACACATAATCTGTTCAAATGGCTCGCAGTCTTTCAAGTAACACGCGGTTTAATGTTCCGCAAACATTTTCCCAGACTCGAAAGTCACCGTTTTAAAAAAGGGTGAGGCTGGCAGACTCTTCACTTCAGAGGACGCTGCCTATCCCTGTACTTTGGGACCCCTCTCATTGCTCCTCAATCATTACGCATTGTGGGAACACGTTTTGTTTACAGCGAGTAATTGTGGCCTTGACTGCCTTCAAAAGCAGGAGCTTTGGTAACACGGTAAATGACGCGGGGTGAGAAAGCGAGTGTGAGCAGCCTGGTGATAAACTCCTCGATGTGACTCAGAGAGAGATAGAGAGAGAGGCTAAACTGTTAGCATTAGGACTCTCCTTCAAAGGAATGTTGGCGTCTGAGTGTTAAATAGATGGTAGGCTCGGTGAAGTGGGGCTACACCTTGCACTTAACTGTACAAGAGGTTCAAAGCAGTGATTACAGAACCAGGGAGAGGGAGAGATGTGGAGGGGAGAGGTGGGAGGAGGTCAGGGAGTCAGACCTCCTCTTGTTTGATACTGTTTGGAGACAAAGTTAAATGAAGCATCACAACCCCTCTGATAAAATTCCTTTTGTTGTATGACTCATTGAAAACTATCCAGAAGCATTAATTAATGTTTTGTTCTGCAGCCAGAGCTTAATCATCAAAGCAGCACTTCCCCTGCAGGTGAGGCTGGCAGGGAGATGTTTGCATAAGAATCGCAGGTGTAGACAGACCACAGATGGAGGCGTATTACTCACCGTCTCTCGTATCCCATGCACCACGACTGCCCCACACAGCCTTGCTTCCACACTTTAACCATGCGTGTGAAGGCCTGCACACACGGCTGCCTCTGGGCGACCAGCGTCACCTCCCTCTCTACGCACACATTGGGCCTGGAACGAAAAAGCGGCGGTGAAAATACTTAACATGTCAAAATGTTTTTATTGTTGCACAGATAGCAGCGCGGGGGGGGGGGGAATTTATGAGCACTGTAAAGGAATGGCGCAGCAAAGATACATGGACAAAGCTTGGATTAAGGCATTGTCAAGTGAGGGCTTTACCTGTAGGTGTGAGGCTCTATGTGCTTTCAAGTTTTTGGTATTTTTAAAGGTTTAAAGGGAAATTCCTCGCACTTTGCAGAGCACTGGGCTACAAACACAGGATGCAGCCTGTAATTTAAGTAAATATTCACCTGAAAGGGGTTATGAGGAACTCCTTTAGGTGGGGTAGCATGGGCATGAGAGCAGAAAATGAAATTTTCCAATTTCAATCGTTAAGTAAAAACCAAAATAAAATAAAAATCATAACCAGAAAATATGAAAATATTTGAGATGCAGTCCAGGTCTACTGGGAAACAAAAACATATGAAATGCAACTTCTGTAATCAGTTACCAGCTTGCTGCGCAATATTTTCAAAATAAAATGAACAAAAACAAAACCATGCCACAATTTTCCAGAAAGTTCACATGAAACATTTGTTGTGTTTCCACTGGAAGCTCAGGAGAACATACATGTTTTCACTTGTATGTATACGAGACTGAAAGAGGAGACAGTTAACATTTTCACCCCAGGGGTAAAGTACGGTGAGGCTTCTCTGACTGTGATGTTTTGTCCTTCTTACACAAAATCTGTCTGGGTTAACAACAGGCTGACGTGCCACTGATGTCTTCACACCAGTTGCTGCACCGCACACACTGAGGAGTCAGCACAAAAACAAAAAAAGAAAAGAAAAAGAACCCCCCCCGTGCAACACGATCTCTGAAACATTTTCTCCTTTGGTAACTCTGCAAGGACAGACAGGAAGGCTCGGGCATATGGAGATCAGCAGGAATCCTAAAACAACATCCAGCTGCTCATCTCATAAACAACAGTAATCACCATCTCCTCCACCTGTACACATAACTGTATATGAAAGACCTTATTGTTAGTGGCAGGTAACAGCAGAGGAAGCCTCATCGCTCAATTCAAGCCATCTAGTTATCATTTATGGGGTTTAAAATACCTGTTATAATTGACCAGCTCTTCACTTTCACAGGCTTAAAACAAACCACTGACAGAGTTAGGAATGCGGTGCAGACCATCCACATGGAGCCAACATATAATCATGTAAACCACAGTGATATTATGCATGGATGCAAATAAAGACCATGATGAGAGCACACCACATCAAATTGGATCTCCCAGCATTTTACAAAATAGATCTGTCACCCAGATGCTTGTTTGATACATCTGAAACAAAAAAGGAAAATACTTCACAACAAGCCTCTGTTTTCTGCCTCTGGTTCAGTCTTTGGCACAAGTTTGTGCATGTGCAGGTGAAGCAGCAGTTATCTCCAACTTCAAAGGAAAAGTGAGGCAGTAAAAACATCTTGGTAAAGATGAAGAGTAAAGAGTAAACACAATCTCTGAAAAATCTGACCACTGGTCAAATAGAAGGAAGATGTAAAAACACAGGGGAAAGGTTACTCACATATAGGGCTGCAGGTTGCTGGCGATGCCATAACGCACTGAGTGGACTTCGTTAATAATAAATATTAGGAAAAAAGAAAAACATAAAAAATCCATTTCTTCCTCTGGGGTGAGACTACAGCTTTAAAATAAAAAATGTTTGTGAGTTAAAGGCAAACTCATTCATGAGTAAAACTCAGACGTTCACAAAAGAAAAAGCATCTCGTTAATTTAAAGCCAAATGAAAGACATCCAAACTTAAAAGGCGCGTAAAGAGTCTTCCGCGTGGAAATGGGCATAAGTGACAAAAACTGCCTCAGCCATCACTTGCCGGTGTTCTCTCTCTCTCTCTTTCTCTTTCTCTGTTTGGCTCTCAGCTGGTGTGTGACACTGGCTGAAAAAACCGCAGCTCACCTACACTTCCTCACTGCAGATGTTGGACTAACGGGAGAAAGACTCGACTCGCAGACGCTGCGCGCTCTCTGCCTCCCTCCATTGACTTGGTAATGATGGCAGGGGTTTGAGGGGGTGGAGTGTGGGGAGGGGGTGCACCGGAGTACCATTCATTATTCACAGCTTCTGCAGCCTCTGAAGTTTACACAGGACACCCAGCAGCCTGGGAGAAGAGCATGCACTGACAAGCTGAGGCACTGGGGGAATAAAAGTTGTTCTATAGATTTTAATTGGCAGCACAAGCGACCACTGATCCGAGATCTGTGCGCTTAAATTTACTGCTATGAAATTCACTCGCTCCAATCTGGAGCAATTTAATGTGTCATTCATTTTTGGTTCAATGAACACGAAATGATTTTTTAAAAGATCTGCGCGCACTGACCAATATTCCTGCGTACCAGTGATGGAGGAAGCAGCGCGTGGTAGGTGGGAAACGTCTAGGAAAAGTGGAGTGATATACAATCGCCCATGAAGCAAGAGAGGATGTTTGGGGTTGACGCGGGGCAGGGTCTGGAGCAGCTATGGTCACTCTGCGGGGCAAACAGCTGATGGTGCGGTCAAAGGGTCAGCCGCCAGGACCGGCTACTGCTGCTCTCTAAACAAAGCCCCCAATTGCACGCATGTGTGTTCATGACCCCAGAGAGTCCCGGGTCACCGCTGTCCGCACAACCCTCCAGACAGACGCAGCGATACAGCATGTTGTTTTAATTAGATCCGACATATCAGAGCTCATAAGAGATAGCCTATGTGCTGCCAAAGTGGGAACAGAGACCAAGAGTCATTCTTCCACTGCAGCCAATGAGTCATATGTTGAGGGAAATGCAGTTTGTGTTTATTTCTGGACCATAAAACACCTACATAAACCTACATGGGTGGATTAAAGCCTTTAGGAAAACCCAGGCCCAAAAACCTGCTGTTTGAAGCCAACATTGACTCTGGTCCAATCATCAAATGTACAAATCTGGAGCAATACAAGGCCTTAAAACTAGACATGGACCTTGAATGCATGTGGCCTGCCTTGTTCTTGCAAAACAATTTATTAAATCTCACATGCAGTGAAATTTATAGCTTACAGGGACCCTTAGGGGCCACAGGGCAGATGCCCATTTTACCAAATGGCAATAACAAAATAACAAATGTATAACTTGTTTTAACCATTAACGGCACCCCTTTCCTCGTCTTCTACAAATATTTTAAGTTGCATAAATCTGATTATGCGAGACCCCAGGTCCTTAGGGGCCACTAAGGTTGTCAGTGGCAGCACTGTTGCCTCAGAGCAAGAAGGTTCTGGGTTCAATTTCTAAGTGGAGTTTGCGTGTTATGCCATTCCCTTAAATTTGAAAGTGCCTGTATGTTGTGAATGTGAGTATATGAATGTTGTAGGGTCATATGTGATAGTCTGGAAATCCTGGGATGTACCCCTCCCCCATCCTCTGTCAGCTGGGATTGGCTCCAGCCCCCCTGGATAAGCAACATAGCCAATTGATGGATATGATATCACCATGATTTGACTCAGTAGGACTAATGTTAAACATATCTATTATCACAAAGTAGGACCAAAGCTTTTACTGGGGTAAGTAGCATTCAAGATTATTTATACCTGACTGCTAGGCTTTATGATCACAAAAACATAAAGCTACACCTAAGTTGTTCAAGTAAATATGATTTAATTTCACTTACCACATAGGACTAGTAGCCTATTTGTTTTACCAAAATAAAACTCAGTTTGGCTCAGCATAGTGGCCAATTTGTTTTACAACACTCACTGAATAGTGTATTCGGGGCAGTAACTCAGCTCTTTGCTGAAGGCAGAAGAAACCAATGAGCGTGTAGCTACAGTAAAATACACGGTGATTTGCTGACACCTTGTGGATAAAGATGAGAATTACACACTAGCTCCAATCTGGGTCTGACAAGTAGAAAACCTGCACCAGAGCTCTGCCCTGCACATGATGATGCAACGAAAAGGCTTGTAAACATTAACATGCGGGTCCAAACCAACAGGAGGCGGTCACAGAAAATGAACTTTGAACAGTCCCAGTTGTAGCCGAGCAAAGAAGCGAACCAGTCCGGTTGATTTTAATAACACGCGTTACGTTTTAAACCAGTTAAGTAACTTTACGACGCTCCCTAATCACTCCCTCCGACACGACCTTTGCCCTTCGTTGCGTAGCTCACTGCCTTATTGTAGCATGCTGTGGGTAATAACAGGAGGTCTGTGCACACTCCGACAGAGCCACATCATTAGAGACGTGCTAACACATTTACCGAGGTCCGCGACTCGTCGAAACATGTCGTCCCAAGCCAAGCGACCTGTCTCCGTACTGGGCACCATGGCTTTCGGCGGCCGAGCCGACGCCGAGCAGAGCCGGGAGATGGTGCAGGCTTTCCTGGGCAGGGGGCACACGCATCTGGACACAGCCCTCATGTACGTGGACGGGAAGTCAGAGGCCATCATAGGGGACATGAAGCTCCCCAAAACAGGTACGACATTAGAGGCAGACATGGTTAATTAGTGAATGAAAGTCCCGCTCAGTAGGCTCGTCTCTCTCCAGACCTGCTGACTGACAGTTAGCACCAGGCAGCTTGGAATCATGGGAACTGATTGACCCAGAGCCCCCTCCTATCAGTGGACAAGCTGGCTGTTTGAGGCGGTGTTTTAATTAAAGTGTTTTGTTTTATTTTGTTTGCATCCCATTAAGATGCAAAAAACAAAAACAATAACACTTGAAATCTAATCTTTAATGTTTTTTGTTTGTTTGTTTTAGTTTCAGGCAAAAGTGATATCGTTATAACTTCCACATAGAAACACTGAGTCAATCTGGCAGTTATTATCAAAACCTCTTGATATTATTCATTTATTTTATTTAACTCTTATTTATCCAGGCAATTTCTGATTTACAAAGAGGCTCCAGCAAAAATAGTATCAACAACAACGCAATGCTACAAACAAAATGCACGTATGTCAAGGGGACAAGCAGGATGTAAGTGAGAATGTGTGTATGAAGTCAGGTGCATGTCAAACAAAATTCTTGGTTGCATTTTTGTATAGCAGGGCCCCAGGATTGGAGTCATAGCAACTTTGAAAAAATGTTTTTCTTTAACCTAAATCAGGCATGGGCAACCTATTCCACAAAGGGTGTGACTGCAGGTTTTCTTTCCAACCAAGCAGCAGCACACCAGAACTGGCTCATGTGAACAGAGAGTAAACACACAGGATAAACAGGTCGAGTCCATCCATAAAACCATGTCCTTACTTGTTCATGCGTTCATGGAAGGGCCGGACATGAACGTGATATTAAATAATTTTTCGCTCAAAGTTGTTGACAAAGACGTCAACACTCTTTCCAGTTTTACTTGAACTCACCACTGAGGATGCTCCTTCTCTGTGGCAGAACTGACTCGGAGCAGAATATGCCTTGAAAGAAAAGAGGCATAACAACAGCAGCAGACAGTGCAGATGCAGGGCTATTACAACATGAATAATCATTTTCATTTTACCAACAAAGATGGATACTAGTCCTAATTAAGTCCATTATACAGGGAACTTCCAACAACCTGCGTTTTAAATGGAGTTGATCAATTTGTGTATTTATTTAATACCAAAATTCCACAACACACTTTCAAAAATCCTCATCAACAGCTGTACACAACTGCTCGGTGTGTTGATGGGTTCCTCCGCAGGATAGTAAGTAGATCGTTAGTCATATCAAAACAAAACACTGCCTGCTCTAATCCAACCGTTTCAAAAGAAACCATGAGAATGAGATAAAGTCGAAATTCATAAGAAGTGAGAGTGAGGTCATGAGGTCAGACTGCACGGCTGGTTTATTTAAAAACAAGACAATAAACACAAAAAATCAACAGCAAAGTTTAGACACAGGCAGCAACATTACAGGCAGCGTACAAAGTGATAGAAAACTTCCAAGAGTCCACACAGCAATATATATTACAAGATCAATAGTGATTTCCAAATATTCATAACCGGCTCCAGTCCATATATTGAATTACTGTCTGAAATTATTAAAACCTGGACCTCACATCCGTCCAAATATTCAGGTCTGACACACTGAAGCACATTAAGAGCTTGCAACATACTTTTCTATCTGCACAGAAACAGCCACATGACCCCCGACCTCTGAAATGACTTGAACTGAGTCGATAACAGCAAAACTGTCGGCACATTCATTACAGATATGTTCATTTTTGCACAGCAACAAAAGAGAGATGGTCCACTTCTTAAATAACTCAGTGTGTGTTTCACTTACAGTAACAGCACAAATAGTTCTGGGCGTAAATAAACACACAACAATGAGCCTTCCTTAATAGTTCACATAGTATTTCCTTCTGTGCAACTGTAGACAGATACCCTAATTAAGAAAAAAACAAATATATGTAGTAATACAGTTATAATATGTGTAAAACAAATATAAAGCTAATTCTTTTAACACACAACTTTAACCCATCTGACCAATGAAACCAATGAAATGCAGCTGCAGCGTTAACAGAGTTGGTCAGCTTCTAAAACCCTAATTGGATTATCCATTAACTTCTAGTGATAGATTGAACACATCTTTCAAACCCAACACCTCCAGCTGTAATTCATGTTATCAAAACCAGTGAATGAAGTCACAAGGCAAGTATATGGCTGATATCACCATGACGACATGGCCAGAGATCTCTTAACATTAAGCATGTGGGCACTGAGTTTATACTGTATAATACATCACCACTATTCACTAGTGTCAGGTTTATGCGTGCAAAAAAACAAGGGTCCACAGTTCTGTTTGCTGCAATAAACCTTTAAGTCATATTTTTTTATTTCATTGTCTCTGGGTGACAGTGAGCATCGCTACCAAGGCCAACCCCTGGGATGGGAAGACGCTGAAACCAGAGAGCGTGCGCTCCCAGCTGGAAAGCTCCCTTCAGAGGCTGCAGACGGACTGTGTGGACCTCTTCTACCTCCATGCCCCTGACCACCAAAACCCCATCCAAGACACCCTGAGGGCCTGCAATGAACTCCACAAAGAGGTGACGACCAGAGACATTATTATGTTATGAGTTCAAATTCTAAATTTACTTTATTTCATTAAATGAAATTCAATGTTTTAAAAAATCCCTTGCAGGGAAAATTCAAGGAGTTTGGCCTGTCGAACTATGCATCGTGGGAAGTGGCTGAAATTGTGTCCATCTGCAGACACAACAACTGGATCGTTCCCACTGTTTACCAGGTACTCTGCCACTTATTCACAGCATATAGTTAATATCCAATAAGCTGGGTCATCTTGATGTCATGTTGCATGATCCATAGTATAAGTAGCACAGCATTCTGTATAGTTGGACTTTCATTTGATTTAATCACTTTGACTGTTGCATCTCTCACAGGGGATGTACAACGCTACTACAAGACAGGTTGAGACGGAGTTGCTGCCATGTCTGAGATACTACGGAATGAGATTCTACGCATACAATCCTCTAGCAGGTGCTGTTTGTGATACATCCCCCTAATCTAATGAATGAAGGAGATACTCATGATGACTGGTGATAAATGTGTCTAATGTCGCATTACGGTACTTCTTTTTGTTTTAAGCCATGGCTGCTGTCAGTCAGTCACTTGGTCAGTCCACCACCTTGATCCGGCCTGAATTAATTAATTATAACACATTCATGCTCCCCAGATGATGAATCCTAATGTTAATAAAAGGACCAACAATATGTGGGAAATATTTCAACACCGACTGCATAATTAAGCATAAAAATAAGCACATACATGGTCCAAACAGACTATACTGGTAAATGATTTGGACAGCACTAAGTGCTAATATATAGTGTAAGCCAAATAAGTTTGCATTCTGACATTCCCGCTGCTCTTCCAGGTGGTCTTCTCACCGGGAAGTATCATTACCAAGACAAAGATGGCTCCCAGCCCGCTGGACGCTTCTTTGGTAACAGCTGGGCTGCAGCATATCGGGACAGGTGAATGACTTGCAGTTTGTTTGTCTATGTATTTTATGTTGTCGTTATATAAGGTACGTCTGTGGTGTCTGCTGAGTGCACATTTGTGTATTAATGAAGTTGTGAAGCTGACTGTGCCTGTCCTCCTCTGTGTAAGATACTGGAAGGAAAGTCAGTTCCAGGCCATAGAGCTGGTCCTCAAGTCCATGGAGACAGCCTACGGCTCAGATAAACCCACGCTGACTTCTGCTGCAATGCGCTGGATGTACCACCACTCCAAACTTCAGGTAAATGCTGTACATGGAAAGCTGCTATAAAACACTAAACATTTTAAACTCTTCAGGGTAATATTGCCACCGTATCCAACTTTGAACAATTATAGTTTTATGCATCTTGAACACACTTTTTTTTATCATTACTGCATTAATAATCCGTTATCAAAGCATAGCACTTCTATCTTAAAGTACATCAATGACGTTTGATATGTTGAGCACCAGCTTCTATAATATTGGCCAGATGCTAAAATCTACCTTTTTAGAAATAAACAATGAACCTGTGTTTTTAAGTATATGATCATATTCAACTGTCCAGATTTGTTGAATATTCCATAGTTTTACAGACTAACCTCACAAGATAATCAATTGTAAAATTAAAACTGCTTATAATTAACAGACTATTCATAAATGCTGGATCTTACCATCCAAAAGTGTCTGATCAGTTCTTGTATATCAGTGCTCAACTGTTGAAACATTGTATATGATGCTTAGATATTAATGTGTATCTAATGTGACATTAACCATGCAGTGTTTGTCATTTTTCATTTTTCACTCACTACCACTTCATCTGCTGTTACAGGGTGATCTTGGAGACGGAGTTATCATTGGCATGTCCAGCATGGAGCAACTGCAGCAGAACATGGCGGCAGCAGAGGAGGGTCCTCTGGATGAGAGAGTGGTCACTGCCTTCCATGAAGCCTGGAACCTCGTAGCTCACGAGTGTCCCAACTACTTCAGATGAGGATTCTTTTATTATTGGGCCAAAAGCTCTACTGAAGTCCAATCAAGTATAATTCAACTTGTTACAGAAATGATTCTGCCTGAGCCCCGTT
Organism: Trachurus japonicus; assembly: GCF_045865225.1. NCBI lineage: Eukaryota > Metazoa > Chordata > Actinopteri > Carangiformes > Carangidae > Trachurus > Trachurus japonicus. The sequence continues at coordinate 32,112,622 of NC_140911.1, forward strand.
CTTTTTAAGTACTTTTTGTGAAATCACACTGAAATATGACAGTTTCTTTTTGGTTCTTGATCAGTTGGAAACTGTCACGTATTAATATGAAAGAGCACTTCATTAATGTATAAATGTAAAAATGACAAGATATTTTTTTCATGGAGAAATACCTTTTTCTGAATCCCACATTAATTAAACTGTTACATTAAAAATAAAAACACATTTCCTTACGTTCAACAATATGTTTGTCTTACAAAAATGCATCACATGGGTCACACACATGAAACAGTATGTTGTTTTGTATGTTGTTTTGGCTGCATGGCAAAGTACTTGCATGCAATACAAATATTTTTGTCATGCTGATAAATCTAAACAATGCAAGTGGCATCAAGGTGATAACATGTACTAGGTTGTTGAGTCTTCAATGACCCCTGAACAACAATTCAGTCCAAACCTAAAGTTCAGGGGGAAGGACAGAAGTTCATGTTTTCAGGTGAAAGCAGGAGAGATGAGACCGATTAACTCAGAGTCCAGGAGCAGCATAGGCGGTCAGGATCAACGTCTCTCTGGTGTTGAGGTTGGCAAATAAAGACTTTTTAAAAAACAGATGTGGCCAAGCCCATGCAGATGTTTTATTCTGCATCGTCGTCATCTTCTTCATCGTCCTCCTTCTCCTGCATCGACTCTTCTACAGCAGCGAAGCTCTGAAACTCGCCTGTTTCCGAGTTCCACATACATTTGATCTGCACCTTGAACTCGGCCATCTCGATAGCGAAGAGTTTCTGTGGACAAGAGAGAGGAGCCGGTCGGTCAAGTGAGACAACACTACATGTTACTGTGAGCATCTCCTGAGAGTGAATCAGTCAGGAACTCACCAGAATACGGGCCTGTTCAGGAGTCAGCATGTCCCCCTCCTTACAGACCTCATGGTCCTTCAGCAGTGTTACCACTCCTGGAATAACAGCAGGAACAATGTGACCATTACATTCTACTGATAAGAAACAAGTTCAACCATTTATTTGTTCTCAAATATTTTAATCTTGCCTTTCTTTAGAGCAGTAGGGAGTCCCAACTGCCTCAACTGGGGTTCCATTGAGTGAGGAAACTGATCCAGGGGTCCCTCATCCAGAGTTATGTCCATCTGTGCAGGGTTCCCAGCTCGTGCATAATCCATCTCTTTGAAATGACTGAAATACCTATTGATAGAAAACATTTCATTAATACAACAATGGTCATCATATTATTTATCACTGAAGCCACCATTTGTGAAGTGATACTTACTCTTGTACCTCGTCCTTTGTTTTATTCGTGAATAGTACACCCACTTCTCCTCTGAGATACTTGCAGACCTGTATTTTATCAAACGGCATAAAAAAAAAATCAACTATATGCAATAGATTGAGGTCATTCTGTCATATATTTCGGATTTCACCTACCTTGTGCAAATTATCTTTGTATTCATCCGTTTCTCCTTTACCCAAGGCGACCATCATGACTTTATTTTTGCCGAAGAAGAATCTGTGGAACAGAGGAGAGTTCAACCGTTTCACTCAAAAGTCACCTGTGCAAGAGCTACACAAACACTGGTTTGTTCGGAGAAAAAATGAATGAATGAATGAAAGCATGATATGTTATTTTTAACATCTAGCAATCTTCAATTCGTGTAATTATGTAACTAGTCGACAGTGATTTAAATTGGATCCCTGACTGGCAAATTCTCTCATCTTTCAAACTCCATGTTCCCAGTTTTCCACACAAGCTGTGTGATCCACATCTATAGACTTTATCTGGGTTATCTTTACAAAAAAAATAGGAACACAATACTTTACATACCAGTTTTCACAGACATGTCAAGTAAACTGACCCCCTGTGATGAACCTGATGAGTCCATCACTGACATATCAGACACACTGGATGGTTGAGGTGCCATTACCTGCTGTGTTTCCATGCTGTCCTGATGTCTTTCAGCTTGTTGTTCCTCATATTGGCCACAGAGAATATGAACAGGTTTCTGTAGGTGTCCACACATTTCCGTAACTAAAAAAGTAATAATTTATTGGTTTATTGGGAAACATGTCAAAGGCTTCATCAGACTAATGACAGCATTTGGACAGAGGAAAACATCTCACCTCCTCGATTAATTTCTGTTTCAGCTCCAGCCCTTTCTTGGCTGTCTTCGTTAACGAAACTGAGGGAAAGAGAGTGCAAAATGCAGTCAGGCAAATTCAATGAGTTTAATATTTCATTTTCTATTTGTGGAAGAAAAATGATGGATATCAATCACAAAAAGGAGCTACTTTACTTATTTTATCACAATTAAACCAAATCAGACTAGGTCTACGTCAAAAAAACGAAAGCACATCACTTCAGAGCAATTACAAACTATTAAAAACACATTTCAGATCAGTGACACTCGCTAGCTTCAGCACAGTGTGTGTAAGTTAGCTATTCACTATTTGTCCCACCGGGAGAAGCTAACATTAGCTTGTCCACCCACTAATGTTGATTTTCTGTTGTGACAAACAGCTGCTACGCATAAACAACAGGTGGACCTGCTCCTCTGGTAAAAGTTTTAGTAAAGAATTCCACTTTTAGATGCTTTTATCTTACTTTTCTTGTCCCTCTTTGACTTCGGCATGGTTTCCTCTCACGATGGCAGCGCAGCGACGCACACGTGAAGTAAAAGGACCCCGTGTTTCTGTCGGACGAAGCTGCCCACGAGGCGCCTGACTCAAAATACAGAAACTTGTCGCTGTTGCTGCTCTGATAAAATCATAGACGGATAAAATATAATACTGCTCTTACATACGGTACATGTACAACTGAACTGAGAGTCAAACTAATACTTTTATTATTTTTTCCACTATTATTATTATTATTATTTATTTATCATCTCAAACGTTTTCAATAAACGCTGCTGTGTATGTGTTTATGTGTACAGTGTCCCACTGGATAAAAAATATGCTAATTAATTAACAATATTATATTTTAAGTACCTGCATAATTACATTCCATGTTTTAATGATACATTTCATTTAGCTACAATAAAAAAACACATGCTTTGTGCATTTCCATAATCTACTGACCATAGACTGTAAAAAAGAACTACTAACTTGTTATTGGCCTATGTGCCTATGCTTTGTATCAGTATGGCTGCTATTCAGAAGTAGTAGAAGTGACCAGATTCAGCCACTGGGGGTCTCCTGAGCCATAGCAACAAATAATGCAAAGCCACAGGGCACTACAGTCAATAAATAGCCTGCAAATTACTCAAAAATCCATGTTAAGTGGGCTATAGGAGACATCTGTGTAGGCGTTTGAGTTCCTTTGTTAACGTTGATTGCAGACATTTTAATAGCATTAAATGTTAGAAAACTGCAGAATTATTTAGAAAATAAAAAAATGTCTTTAATGGTCAGGAATCACAGGTGATTCAACCCTTTAGTCATTGGCATTATGTGTTAAGAGATTTAAAGCATCAGGAGAGTTATATCTTTGCTTCAAAACATTCTCAACATGAATCACACTTACAGTGAAGGATATACCCTGCCAGTGCAGATATCCTCAATGTGGAGTAAGATAAGATAAAATGAGATAAGATAAGACTTTATTGATCATTCAGGGGAAAACCATGGTGCTGCGACACGGGCAACAGACGGAGCAGAGGCGAAGACTAAAATCCACAAAACTTCAAGAAAAAAGTGAAATAAATATATTTAGAAAGATACACATAAATATACAAATATAACATTATTTATGTAGGCACATGTATTGAACTAGCCTATATAGGCTACAGTTCAACGCCTTGGCCAGCATTAGTCATATGATGTGTTTTTTGCCCTTAGCCTATACAAATTCTGCAGTGAGAACAGAGACACGCACATCCCAAAAAAACGTGAGGCTAGGTGCAGGTCAACAAAAAGAGACACAAGTAGAAAAAGAAGAAGACCGGTATTGCTGGTGTGCGGTCTTCTTCTTTTTCTACTTATACAAATTCTGCAGCCTCCCTATTTCTAAATGAAGTGAAACACAATAGATTGGCTAATGGCTGTCTATGAAACAGCCTTTGTAAAAAAAAAAAAAAAAGTTATTATGGATTATTAATAGGCTACATATCAATATCAGAAAAACTTTGTCTATCACAAGAAAAGGGGAAACTCATCAATTTTAATCTGTAAAAATTCTACAATAATGAACAGAACATTTTTGTGAGTCCCTGTTAAACTTTTGCAGACATTGAGGGGAAAGCTCATAATAATTCACTTTAATGACCCATTACACTCCAGGTATTAATATAAAGTGTAAAAACAAAGTGAACTGTGAAGCCATTGTTGACGTTACCGGCCACTTTATCCTATTAATTAGCGCCTGTGTTTATGTCTCTCTCACTGCTGCTGTGTATGGGAGCGAGAGAGACGGAGGGAGGGGGTGAGGTGGGAGGTGCTGATGTGGGTGATAGTGCCTAGTTTAGCACTTTGCAACATGATCCGCGCACGCCACAGAGAGGCCGGGCTCTGCGGTCCTGCATCCTGCCATTTCACCGCACCACATGGAAACTGAATAGAGAGCTCTAGGCAGAAACCGGGGGATGATCAGGAAAGAAGGTGGACCGTCTTTCTCTGTCGGCCGGCACCGCATCAGCTGCTCCTGACAAAGCAAAGGCACACAGAGAGAGATGAGGGTGACGGAAAGTAACGCTGGAGCTTATTGCGGTCTGCGTCAAACCACTCGCTGCTTCGGGAGATGATGCCCTCTGTGCCTCCTAAAGGACTTTTCTGGGTTTGTTAGTAATCTGTCGTGACCACCCATGCTGCAGGGGTCCACCACGTTAGTATCTCGGGGTAAACATCCAGCAGGGACAGCGATGGCCACCCCATCTCCAGCCGCCCAGTCACTCTCAGCATCTGCATTGTGAGGAGAAAACTCGTCCTGGGGGAAGTGGGATTGTGAAGGAATATGCAGAGATAAGACTAACTGTTCCCTTTTTTTGTTTTGTTTTGCATCCTAAACCAGTGAGAGCCATAATAGTTGGATTAACCGGGTGTTGTTTGTTTACCAACATGAACTCTATGTTTTTCTCGGACACACCGCCCGGTCCGGTCGGGAACGTGCCCGGCGGACCGACCAGCGCCCTGCGAAATGACCTGGGCTCCAACATCCATGTGCTGAAGACGCTCAACCTGCGGTTCCGCTGCTTCCTCGCCAAAGTCCATGAGCTGGAGAGGAGGAACAAACTGCTGGAGGGGCAGCTGCGGCAAGCTCTGCAGAAATCGCAGTACCGACACCTCTACACCCGAGAAGTTGCGGTGCAGACGGACGGTCCCGAGTCGCGGCTGCCGGGAACCATCTGGAGTTTCACCCACATCCGGAGGCAGGGGGAGCGGCTGGAGACGGTGCACGGGCCCGGGGTTACGTGGACGCATCCGGACGGAGTTGGGGTCCAAATAGACACCATTACCCCAGAGCTGAGGGCGCTGTATAACGTGTTGGCCAAAGTCAAGAGGGAGAGGGACGATTACAAGAGAAGGTGAGTCAAGTCAAATTGATTGATGAAACTATTTTGTGTTGATGTGTTTGCATACAGCAGTTTTATGCCAGAATGCATCCTAACTTATACATACATAGGCCCATGTGCTAGGTAATAGCAAGCAAGCAAGGAATTAAGGGCCCTGAAAAGGTGTAACCAGGGGCCCCGGGTTTCTTGAAGATCACTGCAACACAGAATGTCCTTAACATCACAGACATTAGGCTATGGGAACTTCATAGGAAGATTCAAGCAATTTCTTGTCACTCAGTTACAAGAAGTTCAAGGGTGGTTGACTTATTCAGTGTAGATGTCACAGTTTATGAGCCAAGAAGCTGTTCTAATGTGATGCTACATTGGATCTGGACATATAATCAATATTGCTCTGTAAATGGTTCATGGTAGAAACCACACAAGTAGTTGACAGGCAGGAAATTAATCTTTGATTTATTACTACGTCTTGTCTTTGTTAGATGATGATCTTGTGACTTTGAAACAAAATGGGAAGCATTCTGTCTGTTTAATATTTAAGTTTAATGTGATTATTGTTGGGTTTTTTGGACTTTTGGTCGGGCAAAACAAACTGAACATGTCAGCTTAGACTCAACCATGGTGGATATTTTCATGTCAGGTGAGAGAGACCTGACAGGTGCAATCGTGAGGCTGTTTTCATCCAACCCGTCAATTTATCACTTCTTCTCACTCAAGTGTTCCTTTTTCTTCCCTTGTGGTTGTGACGGGTCACTGTCTCCAGATCCTCATTTGACTGTAGGCCTATCGTGAGGAGATGACAGACATCACTGTGATAGAGTTGCACTTGAGACAGTGTTTAACATGAAGGATGTCAGAGCTGAGTGGCTGCTCTTCATTCACACAAAGACACTTTCTTCTCGTGGCTCCGAACCGATCCTGTGTCTTCTCACACACTTGTGAGGAAATTCCTAAGGATGGGTCACTGTCTACCCAATTGTTTTTTCTGCTTTAGTCATATTCAACGCATTTCCTTGAGGACTCAGAGCAAAGTCCCCGGCTGACCCATGCACATCATGTGCCGGCCGGCTTGGCTGGCTACCGGAGGGAGACATGCTTCTGTTTGCCGTCATGACTCAAGCCGAGAGGCATTTTAACAGGCCTCTGTCTGCTCGGTGAGGTCTGCTATGACGAACACCGACTTCCCTCTGAGCTCACTGACTCAGTGACACAGAATGTGTGCGCTCTCCCACTCCTCTGGGAAACTGGATATCCTGGCCAGTCATTCCCAGTAACCAGCATATCCTTTTTTGTGCACTTCTGTCTGAAGGAAATGAACAGCAGTGTCTGGGACAGCAGCCAAATTAAAAACTGCTGCAGCTTAAGTCAAAAATCTGGACCCCCCCTTTAGCAAAAAATAGGAGCTTTTGACCTTTTAAGTGATTGACACATCCACTTCAGATGATTGGTAATTATAGGTTAGCATAACAGAGTGTATCCAGTTTCTCTCCTTTGCATATTTGCTCTTTAAATGTATGGACATGCCCTCAGATTGTTGTATGTACATTGAAAGGTGTTATGGAAATTATGTGTAGACCTACATGTTTTTATCAATAAGATGTACAGGTTCCAGGGTCAGACATGTTATTTCTAGTGTTTTTACATAGCCAGAGCTGGGGAATAAGACACATTCCTCTCCTCTTTTTATTGGCAAATGATCATGTTAATCAATCTCTCCCTGCCCGTCTGAGGCCTTCTCTGCTCTGAGCTCAGTAATTGCATCACCACCGAGTTCACTGCCCAGTTGTTTTGTCTCTGTCTCCCGGTCTAAATCCTCTTTACTACAGTCACGTTTCAACGTTCAATCCCCACGCCCCGTCCTGCCATGGCTTTTTCTGTTCCGTTCTCTTTGTGCTCAGCCATTCCTTCGCCCTTCGCTCCACTCACCCCCTACACACACACACACACACACACATATAGCCCCTCAGCTCCTCTCCGTGTCATGCAGACTGCTTTGTAAGGCATCCACAATCCCGAAGGAGCCCACCCTCCCACCCCTCCCTTTCCGTCAGTATGCTCCCACACCGGCCCTGGTGATTTATTGAAGCTTTACGAGAGTGGACACACACACAAGGAGATGGATGACCGGCTTGTCCATTTCTGATTCAGCCGCTCGCCTTCGCGCTATGAAGTACACAGTTATTTACTTTCTGCTGTTTCTCAACACAAGTCTCTCTGATCAGGGAACGACTTTCTGAGGAGGAACGGCACGATCTGACAAACACAGCCGTTTGTAATACAGATGTACTGTATGATATACACCTTCAAATACAAAAGCTCAAGGGCCAGATTGAGATTCACAAACATGTTCCCCAGAATGAACCTCCTCAGTGTTTCTGAAGAAATTTCAAAAGCTGCTCAACTCCCTTGACCCCTGTTTTTTCTTGTGAAAGAGAAAATAAGTCCTCTCTCATTTTCTTCTCAAGTAACTTTAAATTAAAATGTTAAAATGAGGGTGCGTGTGGAAGAGAAGAGACTTTCAGTGCTAGCCTGCAAACATACACTCACCCACCTGTCACTAAAAGCAGACACACCCTTAATTGTGTTGAACTTTAAGCTTCAACAAAATGTTAAGGTTAATGTTAAGGTTAATGTTAAGGCGCGAAGGGGGAAATTAGCTGTAGAGACCAAACCAGTTTTTGTACCAGGCTGTAAACTTGTTTTCCTCTGCTCTGAAGTTGGCTACTTTACTGTACAGTTTTTCTCGATTGTTTACACACAATTTTTGGTACTTGAGACACAATGGCCTCAACATCTAACTCATGCACCAACTCCCTTGACCAAATCTGCTAAACTACAAGCACCTGCTGCTTTACACTCAACAATTTGCAGTTCTTCTCAACACACTTTTTTCAAAACACTACACACAATTCTCTGCATTGGCACATTTCATAAGAAAGAAAACTCTTGTTTTCACAAGTAACACACTGTTATTCAAATTCTAAAGTTAGTTTTTTTAATATGCACACTGACAATAGGCTATATGTGTTGTAAACAGTTTTACATTTAGCAATCAGAGCTTTAGCAAAAAAGGGTAACATAGCAGGCAGTGATGGACTGACACCAAAAAGAGAGACACCAAACAGAGAGGCCACACAACACAAACACACACACACATATATAGCAGTGATCATAATGATGATGACAAAAGAAAATGCATTGATCACCAAAATTGCATGTTGATAGAGGGATTCGAACCTAGACAAGAACAACGTCTTTGACTACAAAGAGCTGCTCTACTAGGTGAGCTACATGTTCCAGTAGTCTCATCTTGCCAAAATTCAGTATTCAGTCCGTAAACCAGCTGACCCAGAGCAACTCTTTTTTTTTTCTTTTGTGGTCAGATCAGCATGGCTGCATAGTCACACGACCACCTCAGTCGCGTCTTCACGCATTTCATTTGTTAAGGTGTATTTGAGTGTTCTGAGTATCAAAACAATATTCTAAAATTTTACAACACATTTATGTACTGTCTGTAGTTACAGTAAAAAAAAAAAAGCCTAAGTCATTATGATGAATGGAGTAGAAGTGTTTTCCATTCATCCTAGTGTTTTACACAGAGCACATCAGTGTTCAACTGGTTCTTATAAATGTCTAGTCATATGATGGTTTGTGTGTGTCATTTGAGACTAAAATAGCATTTTGAGGATAAATAACATTGTTTTGAATGTAAAGTTTCATTTCGCAGGAGAAGTTAGGGGTTTTGCCCATTGTGTGTGTGTTTTTGGATTTGTGTGTAGAGTTCTGAGAGTATGAGGCATGCTTTCAGAAAATGTGTGTAAACAATCGAGAAAAACTGTAATATAGGGGTCTATAGGAGATTGACTCACTTTTGGAGTCAGTCTGAAGTGGCTGTTCAAAGCACTGCAGGTTTTCATGTTTCTGTGTTGACCTTGTGTTAGACTCAGTTGCTGGTTCTGCTTGGTTGTCTCACAACACCTGGTTTATGACAGAAAATGGTGTTCAGAAAAGAAAATTTAATTTGATCCCACAATGGGTATTAAAATTAGTGTAATGATCACTCATCTATCAGACGATGTAGCCCAAACTTTGTGCAAAATTCTATTTTGGGGTGAAAGTGAGGTAGTTTTTTTCGCATTGGATAATGCAGGCACGCAAATTATGTGCATGTTGCTCACGGTTCATCAGCCAATGATATAGGATCTGTCATCCGTTAATCAAGCTATAACGTAGCCTACTGTTAGCTAACAGTTAGCTGCATGGGTAAAAAAATATATATTTTTATTTCTATCCATATTATTTCCACATTTCCTCAGTCATATAGTTATTGGACATTTTTTGGTACTTAATGATATTTCCCAATCAGGAGCTCTCCAGTATACAATGTGCTTTTGATAGAGATCAACATGGCTCTTTCAAAGTTTCCGGGTGCCATTCCTGCTCTGGGAAAGCTCTTTAAGTGATTTAGTCCAGATTCTCAACTTATTTATCCAATTATTTTTTGCATTAAGAAACAATGTTTTGTTCTTGCACCACGCCACCAAGCTTCATAAATCACACAACCAGCTTAAATGAACATCCACTTAGTGCCTGAGTGGCTGGACTGAGAGGTTACATACCTTTCACTCTGACAAACGGCCATGCAAAACAAAAGTGGGTAAAGGTCGACACAAGTGCAGCCATAATATTTTCATCTCACTGTCTTGCATCTCTGTGAAATGTATCACTAGGGGGTCAATGAGTTGTCACTAACGTGCAACAGTGCTTAGGAGGCCATGAAAAGAAAGTCTGACTTTGACAAATATATATGACAGTCAGTGACTATGAGCAGAAACTGTGTGGAGCTGCATATCACAGTTACCTCTTCATGTGGCCAAGAGGCCAAAGTGCCCATTTGTTTAACATTTACATGTTGGTGCAGAGACAGAGCAGACAGCTTTATCCACTATGCAGATTTCTGCACAAACAGACGGATCTGTGTCAGCAGACAGCTGATATACTTGCAGCAATATGCTAATAGATTTTCAGAGAGCAGTATAAATACAGATACAGATAGTTCCTTGTTCACTTAAACATATCAATGTAGTTTACATGAGTTTCTGTGGAACAGAGCTGCTGTATAGGAGGGAGCTCCTATTGGACTGATTGCACTTGTAATTTACAGTGTTCTGCTGTTTTTTTAGGGGCGAAGCTTACTGCAGTGTTTTAGTCATAAATGATGATCATCATCATCATCATCCATCACTGAGCAGAGGCCAAACAACTGTCCTGCTGGAACACAATGGGGTGTGTGACTGGGTGATATTAGACTTTGAGGGAACCAGAACAGTCTCTGAACCTCCTGGGCATGTTCCTCCAACATGAATAATTCACGTGCAGCTGAATTTAGCAATGTGTGGATCAATGCAATGAAAATTCACTAAAGACTCTTTTCTGAGGCTTTGATCTCGCTTCCTGTGCTTAAAAGAGGTGAAAGGCACAGCTGGGTGTTTCTTTTGAAAATAGGAGCAGGGATTGTCGTGATAAAGAAGTAACTAATTACAGGGTGAAGTGAAGTGCGATTCCGGCGCTGGAGGCCGCAGTGTAGGCTCCAAAATTTCATATTCACCCATAAAGTGCAACCTACTTTGCTGATGAGCTCTTCAGCCTGCCTCTGTCTGTCTTTGCTGCTGACCTGCCCTCTATATAATCCAGGCCGTCTATTCAGGAAAGGGATTTTCTCTAAGCCGTCACCTAGCACCGAGGCTCCAGCCTCCAGCCGGCCCTGCACCACATCCTGGCACACAGCCGCAGCACTGAACTGGGGCCTCTTGAAGTGGAAGACGTCCTGCTGCATGAGAGAGAGAGAGGGAGAGAGAGAGAGAGGGAGAGAGAGAGAGAGAGAGAGAGAGATAAGACCACTGAGCTCCAGATTAGACTATATACTATATATATTGTGTCTGTTACTCTCTTCCTGTCTGTGTACTGATCCACTCTTGAGCTCACAATATGTTTATTTGTTTTCCAAGGCAAATCGGACTCTCTTTTTTTATAAAGGTCCTCTTAACCTTCGTCTTGTGTTAGCTTTCTGCTACCATCTATGGTGTTTTAAATCAGCTGTAAAATACACTAAAAACTTTTTTGTTTTTCTTCTCTTGGCTACATTGTTAGGCTTCCTTATCCATGGAAATATTGGTTTTAATATTTTTGGTGTGGTTCCCTGGGCCTTTTTTGTCAGTACACCCATTGGCTTCAATTTAACCTTCCCCTTGTCAGCCTTCTGCACTGCTACCATCTCTTGTAGTGGGATCGGTTTTGACCCAAGTCTTACATCAGCTGTAAAACACACTAAAAACAATTATTTATCATCCCATTTGTTTCTCATCTCTTGGTTACGTTGTCAGGCTTCCTTATCCATGAAAAGGTTGGTTTTCCACTTCAACTCTATATAATTGTTTTAAAGCGACAACTAGGAGTTTTGGAAAAGCGAAGCGTTTTCCACTACATTTATGAGCCTCCGTGAACCGTGAAATTCGTTGACCGGCGCAAGACAGACTCATGTTTTCATTCATTAAGAATTAAAGTCAGAGGTTCAAAGAGGTTCACATACCATCGTAGTCCCAACCATAAATGGCGATTCGGCGGTGTTACTCTCATGACTCGCCGCAAAACCGAAAGTAAGGAAACGTTGGTCGGCTCGACCAGCATTTCCGCCACCACTAATAATAACAAAATAATGATAGAGACAAAACGATATATTTATCGAAAATGGGCCCATTAACAAGTGTGGGTAACGTAGATTCATCCACATTAATATGAGACTTTTTTATTGTCGCAGAATTTTTTGTTCTGCCGATGGAGAAACTCCTCGTTGTCCCTTTAACTCTAATTATTGTTTTTATCGTTATAACCGGGTCGAAATTGACACTAACACCATAAATGTCATAATTTTAACCAGAGCATTTTAGAATTTTGTGGGGAAAAAAAAGTTTCAGTTTTATTTTGTTTAAAGGGACAACGAGGAGTTTTGGAAAGCAAAGTGTTTTCACACTACATTTCCCATGAGCCTCCATGCGCACGGTGAAATTCTTGGACTGGCGCAAGACGGACGTCTTGCCAAGAATGTTTTCATTCATCAAGAATGAAAGTCGGAGGTTCGAAGACGATCAGATACGATTGTAGTTCCAGCCAGTTCAGCGGTGTTATTCCCATGACCCGCCAGGCAGCGTCCGTGAAACCGAAAGCAGGAAATGCTGGGCGGCTCACCCAGCATTAACAAGTGGTATGTAGATTCACATGAAACTCCTCGTTGTCCCTTTAAATAGAGGTTCCTGACAAAGTCAAAAAGCCTTGATGCTATAAACAAATTTATGTGTACTTTTATGCATTTAATACCTGAAAATGGGTTAGTGGTGACCCAAACACAAGAGGAAGGTTAAGTAGTCACCTTTACAAACTCTGGTTGTCCCTAGAACCTATTCCTGACATACACTACACAACACTAAACAATCATTTCATTTCTTCAGATCGTTGCTTTGTTCGTGGCAGCATTTCAGCTTTTCGGGGAAACGGTACAATCTGGTTGAAGTGCTCACAGCTGACAGGCATGTGTTTCCTGTGATGGTGTGTATAGTGCCAAGGCATAGTTTGGCTATAAAGGGGCCACAAACCAAAACCGCTGGAAAACACTGATGAGAATTGTGCCAAACACTAAAACCTACAGAGGCCAACTGTTCTGGGATATTACTTAGCTTGCTTTGAATCTGAAACAATGTATTTGAGGCTTGTTTTTTAAAGATTAACATCTTCAGAAGGAACAAATGGCGTTGGGACCGGTGCATCGTTGGTGCGGGATTTCTTGACAATAACAAAAACACAAAACAATGCTCACTCTGAAATGTGCACAGCTGTTCACAGACCCAGAACATTATCAAGATATTAAAAAAAAAACGTATGCTTATGACCCATGTGCTTTCTGTTTCTCAGTATTGATCGCACTGGAAGGAAAAACTGCATGATACCATGATGGGACCGTGCGCCCCCTCTGTTTTTCTGCCTTTGTTCTCACTTGTGCCCGGAGCTGCTGCTGTGCTGTGCAGCTGTAGTTGATTATTCATGGGTATCGATACAGCTGAGACCCGTGGCAGGTTGCCATATTCAAAAGTGCAGGAATGCACCTGTCTCTCGTAAGCAGCGACTGCATAGAGAGGGTGGACTAACTGTATGGGAGGTTCGGTTGGTGGTGGGCTGTTTTGGAAAAGCACTGCTACTCTTTGCAGCAGTTGTGGCCTGATGCAAAGCCTCAGCTGCACAGTTTGTTCAGGTGAATGTTACAGCTAAGTCTATAATGATCTGCTCTAATCCTTATTTACACCTAATAAATTTAACAAGGTTCTTTTACCTTTTTGTTGAGACTTGCTCGGACTGAAAAGCTATTCCACCGTTTTTAAAGGTTTAGATGTGCTGACACAGCATACAAACATAATAACCCCTGTATTTCAAAAGCCGATTATTTCAGTGGAAACGTTGGTTGTTTTCCAGACACCCTAAAAAAACAAACACTTGAACATTCATGTGCCAGTTAGGTGTGTGAGTTTTCACAAGACCATTAAATCTGTCTCTGTTTGTTTAACTTTAACCCCTTATTTTGCTTCTAATGCATGCTGGGCCCACCCAGTGGGTTTTACGGGGTTAAACTAGACCAGATGCAACTCTCCTATGAGCTCTCTGGAAATCTTCAGAGATAAAGTGCATTAATCTCCTGCGGTCATTTTCATTATGGCTCTTAGAGTAGCAACAATGAGTTATCATGTTAAAGGAGCAATCCATGATCTAAATGTAAACCCAAACGTACTGACTCAGGCTCTGAACTTTCTCTTATTAACTACTACTTAATACTACTACTACTACTTAATAATAGCCACTAACGTTTGCATTTTTTTCCACAATCTGATACGTACATACACGTATACATACGTATGCATCAAACAATTACATTACAAGCTACAATAAATTAATTGTGACATGCGCTGTGAAGTTTTGCCTGGTCAAATTTGTTGAAAACAGTAGAAGAAGAAGCTTTTCCTTCTGTAAACAACCTTCTCTTTCGAAATTAAAGAAAAAAACAGAAACAAAAGTAAGCTGCAGCTACAGCAGTTTATACAGTATTTCCTGCAATTTATGCAAGGGGGTAGGCTACAGCAGGACCCTCACATAACAGCAACAGTTAATTTTGTGCCTCTTCCACCACCAATAACCAGGAGCCAGTGGATGAAGGTCAGAAGCAGAGACTTTGATCAGATTAACCGTTGACATGGATCTTGATCCGAAAATCATCCGACATAAACCACCCATCTTGATCGGAAAGAAATTTCTTTTTGAATGAGCCTGTTTGGATCAAAATTTTCCAATCGATGTGTTTACATGACACAGTTTTATTCAGATTGACATTATTCCTATTTTATTCTGATTATTTGTGTCCATGTAAACATGGCTAATGAGAACTTGAAGGCTTTTTATATTGATATATGATATTACATATATTGGGTGGTTAAAGATGTACAGACTGGGTGTTTAAAAATGTTGTGAGGTTTTCACTGTTGTGAGAAAAAAAAAGAACATCCAGGGTCTCAAACACAAAGAGCAAGACTGAACCGTGACTGTTAGATCAGTGCTTTGGATGACAGAGAGCTGCCGTCTGTATTGTGACTGTGTTGTGTTTAATGGATACGGATGAAAGACATATGTAAAGCTCCTGGGATAAAAGCTTTTTCATATAAATGCATCCCATCCTATCCTAGATTCTAAACATGTAAGGGACATTATGAAACTGAACCATGGACTGGATTTGGCCCTCAAGCTGGGAGTTTCACTTTGTTGTACGTGAGTAATTGAAACATCCTTGTGGTCAAGAAACCAGACTTCTTCTGAATAGAGCTCTTTCACTTTTGTGTTCTCCCTAAGGGTTCATCCAACAGGTGTGTGTACTCTGAGGTACAAAACACATTTATCTAGTGATAATGGCTCATGACTCGAGCGTGTACACCTCTGCATGTGGGGATTTGTGCCAGAAGTGAACGTCTTCATCTAATGGGTTTGGCGCACCCAGTGCAGCTACACCCTGACATGGGCCCGGACACGCAGGCTTTATGCTTGTTCCTTTACACCTATGAGATGCAAATCCATGTAATTTGTCAAGAAAAACATACAACTGAAAGTCATTAGAGGACTGTGAAGGAGCCCCCCGAGCTCTCTGCACATTGAAGTGTTTTTACAAGTTATATCTTTCCTTTTTTTGTTCCTAATCTGTGTCTCATACTCAGACTGTATGTTAGACAAACAGCCAGGAGCATTATAATGACTGTATTGTGGACCGTAAATGAAATCAGTTGCAATAATAACACAACTGCACGGCAGTGTGTTCTGTAAGATGGGTGGGGTCAGTTTAACTGTGAATGAAGACTGCAGGGAAAACTGATTTTCTGTCACATCGCTCTGTCAGCCCCCCTCCCCCTCCCTTCGCCTCGCCTCATCGCTGCAGACTGCACAAATAAGCAATAAATGACTCCGTGTTCCAATGTGTGAAGTTCAAGACTTTATACAATAGTCAATGTGATAATAAAATCTCACTTTCCAAATACCTGTGACTCAGAACCCACAGAAACGTATTCTGCCAGCAAAAGACATTCAGCCGTCAATCATTACTAGCACAAACAAACTATTAAAGTTGGGGTGTTCCCTCTATTGCATGTCTCCACAAAGTTGAAGAACTGATGTCAATCAATTGTTACATAAATAAAAAGCAAGTACGGTAGGTATCCATTTTTCAACAGAGTGCCCTTTTGTTGGCAACTAAATGAGTAATTAATTACAAATACCTGGGTGTTTGTCAACTCATAACCAAACTGTCTGCAGCTAAGTGTAGCATCCCTCAGGCGAGAAAAAGGACCGGCTTTGGGTGTTCAGCAATCAGATAAAGCATGTGCCCAGTGCAAACAAGTTGAGCTCACACCCATATTGTCAGGAAAAGTCAGTGTGGCAACGTGGTGGGGCCAGGTCAGGAGGGAGGATTAGACGTGTTACAACAGCGGCTCCCAATTATGTGTCCATGAAGGGAGGATCCACCCCTGCTGTACCAGTCCCTCTATTCAGACGGATGCTTTGATCAGTGTTAATTAATTTGTTATGATCTAAACGTGTTCCAAAGAACACCACAAACAAAAATTCAAGCAGTTAATATTTTTCTTTTCATTGTTTCCCTGCTGTGTTGCAGCCAACCAAATGTCAGTCAGCCTCAACTTGCTTCTCCGAATGTTGAAATCTCGAAAAAGTTGTTTTGTAGTGTGAGTGAGGACTAAGAGTAGATCACGTGCAGAGTGAAGTTTTGTCTGCTGATGATGCGTACAGATCCCTCGAGAGAAACGAGGCTTATAGAAGCTTTATCCCTGTTTGAGTGCACAGATATAGTATACTGCTGCTGCATGGACTTTAATTAAGCAATAGGTGAGGAACATTCATCAAACTCACAGATTACATTTCCCAGAGCACACAACCTCGAAAGTTTAATCTCATTTCGTCCAAATCAATTTCAGACATGCTTTGTACTCCATACATAAGTGTCGACTTAATGATATTATTCTGCTGGAAGTCTAGATGTATTAAAATGTTGCATATATTGGCTGAGCAATGTCATTGAACTGAAGATGCTGAGATGAATCACCCATCCAGATTAATCTGATGCAAGATAACATGACATTGTCCAAAATCTGCCAGAAGAGTCAACTCATCATTACATCAGATTAAAATATGATAGTCATTGTACAGTAACACTTTTTTTTGGGTATGAGTATATTTTTTGGGCTTTTATTGCCTGCGCAGTGGACAGAGAGACAGGAAATGGGGAGGCAGAAAGGGGGAACGACATGCAGGAAAGGGCCGCCCGATGCGGGATCCGAACTGAGGCCGTCTGCAGTGAGGACCACAGCCTCAAAATGGGTCGGCAGCTCTACCAAGTGAGCTAAACACCGCCCCATTGTGCAGTAACACTTTAATGTAATAATGTACATTAATGTAAATAACAAGAACAACAATAGCAACAATGAAGATTTCTTATATATAACTATATATGTACACACACCCACATAAAAACAAACATATACTATATGTATATACACCGGTAGTGATAATATGACTGTACCATTTGAATATTTCAAATATTATTTGAAATACTCAAAACATTCAAATATTCCATAAGGTACTATAATGAGCCAGCAGATAAACATTACATGATGAATGAGTTGAATAACCCGGAGGAATGTTCTCCTCTTGAACCTCCTTGATTTTGATCGAAACTGTCTGAACGTCCTCCCTGAAGGAACAATTTCATAACTGTAAAACTCTCAGTTAAAGATATCTCTAACAATTTCCAAAGCTCTTTAGATAAAGGCATAAAAGAGCTTTGCAGCCAGATAAAGAGATGGGAGGAAGCAGTCGTGGTATTTTCAAGGAAAGCTGACCTTTCCTGGTCACGGTCGTCATATTTCACAACCGGAGGGTTTGAAGTCCAGTTTAAATCAGCCTTGTTCTTTGGAACAGACATTTCAGACAGGAGGTTCTCAGGGTATTGTGAAAAATATTGCTTTTATGAGGCATTTTAGAAATATTTCACAACAACATTAGACAAACACATACAGTATAATACACACAAGAAATGACCAAACAAGAGCGTCACGTAGATTGGAAGACAAGGGCTAGACTATGGTGTATTCAAACAAATACAAATGCACATACATTAGATTTAAATATGTATACATTATTTGTATTAATACCCATCAAACTGTTCATATAAGGAAAACTAGTTGATGAATGAACTGAGAGTTTTCACTTTTTGTGCTGCTTTAGACCAAAGACAGACATTTCTGCCTCTGCCACATGATTTCCAGCTACATTTTGTCCTGAGCAGATAATATCTAACCATAAAAGGAACCAGGATGTGCTGAACTGAAATCCATGACATAGTGAGCAGAGTCATAATTTAGAGGAAGGACGGTTGGGATACAACCAGCCTCAGTTTATGCAGCTCACGTATTAGCATTCATTCAGGTCATAGAGAAGCTGCAACTTGGCAAATGGGCTCAGGATGTTTTTATTAATCAGCCAGGATGGAATATTTTTCCTCTTGATGGTTAGAGAGGCCTCTGGGAATCCTGGAAATACGTCTAGAGCAGTGCTAAGTGTTTTCAGACAACCTTTTGGGTTTTTCAAACGTTGACCAGTTAATTATCTTAAACAGAAACCCTGGCTTATCTCAGTGATCTAAATGCTAATGCTACAGTACGCTAAAGCACAGGCTGCAGCAAAAACACAGCTAAACCTACAAAGATTAGTTGAGTTATTGATGAGCTGATAGAAAATGTATCTGCATCCTGATGCAGTTGATTTTAATGTAAACAAACTGGTTAAATAAGTGTCAAACATTCTTCGGTTCTAGTTTCTCGAATGTGAGGATTCACTATTTTTCTCTGTGTTGTCATTGCTGCAAACTAAACTGACTGTTTTGGAAGAAGTCATCAGAAGAATTCACTTTAGACTTTTTTTTGTTGTTGTTGCTAATTTTTGACAGTTTCCCCAGAATATTGATTGATCAAGAAAAACATTGACAGATTATTTGAACATAAATGGTTAAAGGGATAGTTCATGGCCCATTGCCATAATCCCTATATTTGAGTAAACTATTTTTAGAACGGCGGAGCCAAGCCACGAGCTAGTCAGAGCTACGCTGCGGAGGCTAATGGGATTTCTTGGTTTCACTCATCAAACTCATCAAATACACAATCCAACAACTCCAAAACGCTCTCATGGAAAAGTTGTGACCTGCACATTCACCACACTATGAGATAATAATGGAACGTTACGAGTTGTTTTTGAGGCAAATGCAGAGACTGCTTGCCGAGAAACTGCCCCCGACGTTAAAGGGCTGGGAAATGCATGAATGTTCCTCCCTCTACAGTCAGGCTACGGTAACCCAGATAACCGCTCTACTAATGTTTCGATCACTCAAACTTCTCAGAATGAGCTTCATAGCTTAAGGACTTCAACAGCAGGAGACCACATCAGTTTCTCCTCTTGTCAGCCAACAGAAACCTGAGGCTGCAGTGGGAACAGCCAACAGTCCAGACTAGTGGTGGAGGTGGAGGTGAAACGGTGCAGGGGAGTGTTTTCTTGGCTCACTTAGGGTCCTTTAATCCCCATCAATCGTTTGTTTGAATATCACATCCTATCTGACTATTGTTGCTGACATCCACATCTCCTGATGGCAACTTCCTGCACGATGACCAGCCTTCACAGTCTGAATTCACAAACACTAAAACACCTTTGAGGTGTGACATGTCAGGAGATTCGGGTGATGAAATTGTGTCAACATAGACGAGAAGCCTAAAGGAATATTTATACACTCTTGTGGAATCTGCGTCACAAAGAACTGAGGCTGCTTCGAGAATAAAGCGAAGCCCTACCCAGGATTAGTGTGACCGTCTACTGTCAATCAACTGACATGGTATGACATCCAAGGAGTTGAACATGCCATTAATTTACAATGCTTTTATAATCCTGGATTTAAAAGGTGGAGAAAAGGAAAATATGTCAACACGCAAAACAAAAATTAACGCAGCTGCTAATAGGCTAGTGTGTTTCACACTCTCTACTGTATTAGCTACTAACACTATTTGGCCGCTCCCTGCGGACCAGTGATAATGGCGGCTCAGGAAGATGTCTGTGGTCACTTAGCAACACAGACGGTCCTTGTGCTCGGCCTGGTGGTAGCGTCTGTGTCGTGTCTGGGTTAGGGAGTCTATATTTAAGACTGACCATGACTGTGGAACGTCAAGCAGAGATTCACTGTGTGCAGACCACGTGACTTAATCAAATCAGCAGGCAAATCGGACGCAGGTTGATGCCACTGTTTTTCACAGATATGAGTCGACTTGAGAGAATGCATCGACGGAGGACAAACGTGTGTGTGTGGTTGTGTTATGGATATGGATTGAGGTCAGGGAGGGAGGCAGTGGTAGTTAGAGCAGAGAAATGAAATGCGCTTTGACTTTGGCGTGTTGTCTCGTCATCAGAGGAGAAGCCAGACTGTGGGCTCCTGGGCTGCTTTACCCTCCGCCCCGATCCATTTCACATGGCTGCATCATTAGCACGCAACACATGTCTCTGTGTGGAGTCTGGGGAGGCCATATATCACAGATCATCATGACATTCAATCGATGACCTACTATAGTCATACCCCCTCCCCTCTTGCTCCTCCCAGGAAAGCCTCACATTAGTCACTATTTCACATCTTTGTGCCACAGATGCTGCTTCCCATCACGCTCCTCCTATACAGCTTAGATTATTGGAAGAACCTGTGCTTGAAATGAATTACGGTGCCTGCTTGTGCGCTGTTTAATTGCATGTGGAGGGTGGGGAATGCTGCTGTCATGGAGGAAAGATTTTATAGACGCCTATGGAACTCCAAGGAGAAGCATCACGTGCGCCCTGGACTCAGGAGATATGATTTATAAGAGTTGTCAGTGGCTTCATTTCATGCGGGCAGCTGAGCTGAATGGGAGTGTTTGTCCTGTATGTAGCCAGATGTATTGATCTCTCAATCGGTTATCATGTAACACTTCCTGCTTTACTATCGCCTGCCCTCATGAGAATTCGTTATAATGGTGCGATTAAGATCTCTTTATACAGTTTAGACTCAGGTCTATTTTGCAGTCGTCTTTTTAATAAGATGCAACAATTCATAATGAAAATTAAAGGTCCAGTGTGTAATATTTGTCAAGGTTTATTGGCAAAATCTGAATATACTAACAATGAATATATTTGTACAAGCGTATAATTGCTAAACAATAAAATCAGTTTGGTTTTCATAGCCTTATAATTCTTCTTTTATATATACATACAGCAAGGGTCCATAGATATATACACATAGATGCCGCCTCTGACGCTGCTGTCGATACGCCAACGCAGCCGCCATCTTGGGTCGGTCTGACTAGGGTTGTTGATACATAAAAAAGTATTGATACTAAAACATATCCGGATACGGTACTCATTTGCTAAAGTATCGATACTAGTATCGTGACAACCCTATGTCTGACTGCTTGTCAGACGTACATATGTCTATGGTCAGAAACTCCGACCCAAGATGGCGGCGCTATTGACGTATGCTGAGAAGCAGAAGGTGGCATCTAGTCAGTATATCTATGGCAAGGGTCTTGGTTAGAGAGTGCCGCCATGTTTGTACAGAATTGAAAATCCAGCCAACCAGAGTTTCAAGAGTTTCACGTTCATAAATACACAACAGAATTATTTAATAGATCAATAATAGAATCAAAATGATAGATATCACTGTTTTCCTGTCATTGTACAGACTGGACCTTTAAATGAATGCTTTGCCGATATGCAAAAATACACTCACTATTGTCATTTGATAATCTCTTTACAGCACACCACACCAGTTCAGTATACCATATATACATACTTGTGTGGTAAATTATACAGTCTGCGGACAATAGAAATTATTCCAGCAGATGAAACACAAGTCCGGCAGGTTTGACAAGGCATCACATTGACATTGAGGATTTGGAAAGGATTAAAAAATGACAAAGATAAACAAGGTCAAATGTGTCACTAAATGAGGACTACTGCAATATTTTGACCTCAAAATACTTTTAACAAATAATTTCAAGAGCAGCAGGAACTTGAGGCTAAAACTGAATTAGATAAATAAATTGGAGGGGTGTAATATGATGTCTAAATGTAGGTATTTTCTCAAGTGTTTTAATCTGCTATAATATCCAGGATCAGTTTTTGAGCTTGTAATTTGATGTGAGGTTACAATGAAATTCCACTCTTAGTAAAACTCTCGGTGGTGTAGTTTAAACAGGGTGTTGTCTTACTCTGGTTTTTTATTTGCTATGAGTAACAGAGGATTTGTGGAGTGGTCCGTAACGTAACCACACCTCAAAGTTTCCCCTGTGCTCCTTTTGGTATTTACAGATGGTTTACAAGAGTCACGCTGTAAGACCTTTTGAATTTGAATATCTGATAGACAATTAGTGATCACTTGATTATCACTTTCATTCTTTCTGAGATGAATCAGCCTTCAAGATTACGTTTTTTATGAGTCCCATAAAACCATCACAATGACCGCTATCAGTTGAAAGTGTCAAACATGAGAACATGCCTGCGTCAGATTTGGATGTGTGCACAGTTGCGGCGTCCTCAGGCGCAGTGATGGGAAAAACATCGAGGCAACTCGCATGCAAGCGCAACTCCCAGACATACCACACAAGGCAGGGAGTGTTAGTTGGCAGGCGCTGCTGGAATGCTATTGTTCAACGGACAAAATATGTATGAGAAAGTGTCTGTTTGATGTGATACACTTATCCTTTAGTTTCCTCATGTGTCACAAAACACACACACACATGTGATTTGCATTTTGCGCATTGAAATGAGGAATTCTTTCTTTATCCATTCATGTCAGTTGCAAGTGCTACGGCAGCAACACTGATTTCAGAAAACAATTATCTGTTCATTATTAAATTGGATTAAATGTTACAGAAAAGCAGGTGATTCTTTCTTAAGAAGGCTTTTAATTTCCTTAATGAAAAGAAGGTAATGTATCTTTACATGGCTTTTTAAAAACATCATTAAATTGTAAGTTGCCTGCCAAAAATGAAAATAGAAACCATTTCATTTATCGCTGCAATCTCACTGGGACCCATGCGTTGCTAACACGTGTGTAAGGACTCTGTTTTGGATTCATTAGAGCTGAGATTTTGTCAGTCAGTAAACAGTTGTCTATGAGTGGACACAGGCTCCAGTTCTCCTGCTGTCTTTGTCCTTGTAAGGAGACTCCGGGTGTGTTCATTTGACTGAGTCACACCAAAGGTACAGGAAAACCAGAGCAGAGAGGCCAGACTGAATACCTTTGCGGTGCTGTAGTGTCATCTCTGTTTGGATTGGCCTCTCATATCTGGATGCTTGAAAACAGTCGCCGATTTTCCATCTGACTTGGACAGAGTGCTAAATTGTAACCGTTCCAAATAATGTGGAAGCGGTTGCAGCTCCATTGACTCTGACGGATGGCAAAAATAGCAATGAAATACGGTCGACAGACACGGTCTTCCCCTCCATCGGTACAGGTCCATTTAATCACGTTGTCCCATTATCACGAGTGAAAGAGGCTGAAGTTCGGCTGTCCAGGAAGTGACAACACAGGTGATGCAGATGCTGTGACAAACGGATTGGTGTCTGCAAAGGATGCAGTCGTGAACTCCAGTGACCTTAGCCGGAGTCCTGCGGCAGGCAGGCCGAGTGTTGTGGTCACAGTAAAGCAGCACTGCCAGCGTTTTCAGAACAAGGCTTCAATCACAGTGCGAGCCGCTGCACCCTGCCAAGGGATACTTCTCTCTAATTAGACAGTGTACATTCAGGGGGTCCTGAACGAAAACAAGAGTTTTGTTGAGAAAGTGAATTCTTCAGTGACGCATGTTGTGGCATTAAAGTGACTTCTGGCTGTGTTTGTGTTTCTCCATGGTAAAAGCTAAGAAAGAGCTAAAGTCCCAGAAGTCAATACTAGTGTCCTGATGTCAGCTCTCTCTGTCTCTTCCAGTAAACATAGTATGCTGCTTTACACCGTACACATTTTCCCACTGTCTCAGCCAGTCTCTCTCACACAGACACAGAACACCCCCTCTGTTTGTATCGTCCTCTGTCACCACGGCTTTGTACCCACCGTGGCTCATCACCACATGGATGTCTGTAGCTCGGTGCGGCGACTTCATTTTCCTGAATGAGCTTCTTGTCTATTCGGAATCTCATACAGTCTTTTGGGAAGTATCTATGACTCAGCATGGCTGCTATCTAATCTCCCAGGGAGCCAGATGAGTGTGTGTGTTAGCAGCATGAGAAAAACCGACGGATGTGGTGCGGGCTGAGCCGTCTGTGCCTTGTGTGCAACGCATGCTGCAATGCAATTATAGAGGCTCCTAATTTTGTTTACACGTGGCTGCCATGGTGCAGAGAAGTGATATGACCAGAGGAAAGTAGAACTGTGTGGCTAATCATAGCATGCAGCCAAAGGGCTGTGGTGGGGGGTCTGGCACTTTATTTTTAGCCACAGTAGCAGCTTGGCTTTTTGGGGAGTGGTGATGTTGGTTGGGTTTTTTTTGGATCACCATTTTTGTTGAGATACATGGCCTCCTCATGGTGGAGAACCTTTAGCACTTGGCTTTTCACCCATCAGGTCACATGCTAACAACGAACTTGGCCATGGACCTAAGTTGATTATGTAGAATTGGCATGCTAACACCTGCTTAATGCTAACATGTTAATATTGTGGTAGCTGAAAGCACAGAGCTGCCACACTCTTTATTTTCATCTTCTGTTTCACATAAATGTACTGAAGCAACAATGAGCTGCTTGTTGTGTGTGATATGTCTGCCCTGATGACTGTGATGTGATGAATAATTCAGCCTCTTATCTCCAGTAAATACTGGGAACGCTACGAATGGCTTTGCAGTCAGGTCGGTAGCTTTGGTAGATGTTAACTGCGTACCTCTAGCTTGTACCTCTGTCAAAAGCATGAATAAAGATTTTCCCTTGCTTTGAACTGTTGCCAGTGAGATCCTGTAAACAGATTCCCTACACCTGTGACTTCATGAGCAATGAGGCAGCGAGCATGAAGGAATTCATGCTGCAGCAGAGACACTCCACCCTTCTGGGTGTGTAGAAGCTCGTATGTCTCTCTGCAGTGGCTCGAAGGTTGAGACGCTATTCACGGGCGATGTTTGTTGTATTTGGAGAAGGATGGAACTTTTTCTGAGGGAGTGGGGTTGTAAAGATGACAGGACAAAGGAGGGAAGAGATAAAAAGACTGAAAGTAGGAGGGGGGGAGTGGGTGTGAAGCCACACTGTCAAGGGCATTTTGTAACCAGAGACAGGAGTATTATCCCCACAAAACTACCATTACCCTTTCTAGTGGCCCCCAGGGGACCAGGACCAGCAGTAAGTGACCCACCTCTGTGTTCTGTCTTGCAGATGGGAGGAGGAGGTGTCCAAGCGGGAGCAGCTGGAGTCCACGGTGGAATCCCTACAGCAGGTTGGGAAACGTAGAGAACAAGATAAATGTCATTAACAAACTGGTGCACCTAACATTGAAAGGTCATTCACCACATGCAGAGTGCAAATAACATCTGAGGGACAGAGCGTGTGTACACATACAGTTTCAAAATAGCAACTCCAGCACATGTATGAGGATTTAAATATAGATCTGTTCTTCATGGTGTTTTATGCACTGTGGAGTCAGCAGAGCTGGACTGACAGCAGATACTGTACAGCCAGGAGGATGTGTGTCAGATTAGGGGAAAAAAACACACATTACAAAGCCATCAGGAGGAGTCAGCTGGCCTGGATGTGGATATAAACATCAAATATCACCAGCAGCCTCCCATTATGCTGCTGCTGCTGCTCAGAGCCGGCAAACAGGAATAGAAGTAGAGGCAAAAATCAATCTAAAGTGTCACACCTTGAGGCCATACCACAAAATATACACCATTGTTGCCGGCGTGTCCCATGTAGTGTGCATCCTTCCCTCACCGTCGGTGTTGCACAAATTGATCACTGACAGCATGCGTGTTTGTCTTGGATTCTGGGTCAGCAGAAGCCCAGAGAGGGAGGTGGAGTGCCATCCTCCCGAGGGGCTTTAACCTTTTAAAGCACACAGGCAGATGTGGCTGTGTGTATGGGAGAGGCGGAAATCTGCTCACACAGTAAATTCAATGAAAACAGCCAGTTATTGTTATGGGCCCAGAGCCAGAGGACTGTTACCATGTAATGACTTACTACAGGAGCAAAGAGTGAATGGAGTCAACAAGGTTAATCTTTTTAATCATGCGGTTTATTAAATTTGGTCTGTGAAATTGCAGAGCCCATGTTTACTAGCTAGATACAATAAACATTGAGTTGGAATTTATGTGAATTATTTATTTTAAAAGCTAGTTACAGTAAAAGTTACTATAATTAGGGCTCAGTTCTCTAGGTTACACTTTAAAAGACCACAATAGGGAAAAAACTTAATCTTTTTAGATGTAGATGATATTTTTTTATAGATTTAACAAATGAAATAAAACATAATTGGTTCATTAATGAGTTACTGGAAAGTAGAGTTGTTAGCCAGGCTAGCTGTTACCATTGGTTTCTTGTCTTTATGCTAAACTATGCTAAGCGAACCAGCTGCTGGCACTATAGCTTTATATTTTGCCATAATCCCTATAGTTTTAGGAGTAGATTCATTACCTTTATTTGTCGGTGCAAGCTATTTTTAGAACGGCGGAGCAGAGCCACAAGCTGCTCAGAACTATGCTAAGGAGGCTAATGGGATTTCTTGGTTTCCCTCATCAAACTCATCAAATACACAATCCAACGACTCCAATATGCTCTGGTGGACAAATTGTGACCTGCACATTCACCACGCTATGAGTTAATTTACCTCCTTGTAGGTTAATATATGGTAAACAGCTGCTTTCCATTTCTGTACGTAGCTACAGCTATAAAGCATCTTTTGCATTACTTCATGCTTCCACATTTACATGAGATAAATATGTCTGGGCTCTCTGGGCTCAGAGCCAAACAGTAACCGTATAAAACAGTATTACATGATCATATAACAGTGCAAAACTTTGCCTGTAGCTACATTTCACAATCACTGTCTTTGATGATGCAGACGGCACCTTTTAATTTGCCTCTAACCTTGTACACTTTCGAAGAGGTGTTATCAATCGTTTGTTGACAATATATTGAAGATTTTGTCAGAGTTATTTTCATGTTAGACACTAAAGACCTGTTGGAAAGACCAGGGACAATAATGGATATGACCTAAAACCTATAGGAATGTGTATTGTTAAAGGGATAGTTCAACATTTTGGCAAATTGGCCCATTGCCATAATCGCTATAGTCATAGCAGTAGGTTCATTACCTTTAATTGTAGGTGTAAGCTATTTTCAGTACGGCGGAGCGCAGCAGCTGGCTGCTCAGAGCTACGCTATGGAGGCTAAGGGAATTTCTTGGTTTCCCTCATTAAACTCATCAAATTCAACATCCCAAAACTCCACAGCGCTTTTGTAGACAAGTTGTGACCTGCACAACCACCACGCTATGAGATAATGACGGAACGATACGAAACGGAGCCGTTTTCGAGGTAAATACAGGGTAAATACGGAGACTGCTTGCTGAAAAACTGTCCCTGAACGCAACGCGCATCAGCAGTTTTGTATGAATTTACCTCGAAAACGGCTCCGTTTCGTATCGTTCCGTCATTATCTCATAGCGTGGTGGTTGTGCAGGTCACAACTTGTCTTCAAAAGCGCTGTGGAGTTTTGGGATGTTGAATTTGATGAGTTTAATGAGGGAAACCAAGAAATTCCATTAGCCTCCATAGCGTAGCTCTGAGCAGCCTGCTGCTGCGCTCCGCCGTACTGAAAATAGCTTACACCTACAATTAAAGGTAATGAACCTACTGCTATGACTATAGCGATTATGGCAATGGGCCAATTTGCCAAAATGTTGAACTATCCCTTTAGTGTTTTCTCTAAAGATGAACACCAGTTTAGAAATGGTTATTGAAAAAGTTCATTGTACAAACTTTAGGAAGTAGAGTGGATGTGTTTCTACCTATTTTGTTAGGACCATTGTTTACCTGTGTGTGTCTTTTACCCAGAGTGCCAGGGAGACATCGGAAGTCCAGGGTGAGCTGAACGAGAAGGTGGACAGACTGAAGGCCGAACTCGTGGTCTACAAGAGCCTGATGAGTGACGTAAGTATTTTCTCAGCGCTGGGGTGATGTCACCATCACTTCTCTCAAGTGTGACAGCACTTTCACGTTGGATAAAGTGCTGGGTCGACTCCCTAGCTTAAAGCAATTGTGTTAAGCGTTCCAGCGGCAGTGTTTCAGCATGTACAGCTGTTGTCCTGCACATTCCTAACCGTCAGTCTGATGAAGCTTGTCACTCGCGTGGATCCGATGAATAATACTTAACACACAAACACACACCCTTCCTTCCTTTGCATTCAGGAAAAGATACATAACGGCAGAAAGGCCTCTAAAACAAGCATTCATTGAAAACAGCTCAAATAGCAGCTGTAGATCAACGGCGTTTCCTGTTCTGTATAGCCCTCTATTGTTCCCTGGCAGCTCTGCTCTGCTGTGATATACAGCTGTAATATACTGCAGTGGGCCCAGTCACAGCTTGTGCTTGCTCAGGGATAAATATAGCCAGATGATGTTTTTGTTTTTGGAAAGCTTTGTTGTTTCATCCTGCTTATCTTCACTATGGCATCTGTACATTGTAGATTTTTCATGTTATTTTCTGTGCTCTGCTTCATTTCCAATGTGTGAATCCAGAGACAGGTAAGTCATGTGGCAGCAGTCAAGCTTATAGGATGTGTAGAAGTAGTTAGACATCCCATAGTTGTGTGGCTGTGGTTGTGTCTTTGAATGTGGGACCCTCTCTTGTCATTGCCCAGAGAAGTGAATGGACGTATTGTCAGGAGGAAATGATGTAAATCTGCACACACTGCATATCTGTCCACGCCAAATCTATCAATCAAAACAGAGTGTATCTGATTTGTTATGTTGACAGAAGAAGAATACAGAAGTATAGTTCTAGTGCTGTAAACAGATGGAAGTTTTAATATTGTTTTTGATATTTCCGTGTCTTTTTTTTAAAATCATAAAGCAGATCTAGGTTCTGTATCAATTCTGTGAAAATATCAAAGCGCTCAGTCCACAGAAAAGTGCCATTAGCCATGCTGCGAGTCCAGCTGTGCAGCATTTGGTTTCTCTGAGTGTTTTTTTTTTTTTAATCTACTATATCTTTGATTGATTGATAAGTCTTTATTTCTAACATATTTAAAAAAAGAAAAGAAAACATATATAAATAATAAATAGCACGTGTTATAGTGTCCCAAATATCAAACAAGACCAATATTCAAATCAATAAAAAATGTATGCTCGAAAAGGAGTGGGAGGAAGCCAAGATTTTCAATTCCCACCCATTATTCACCACACCTTCATTCCATATTCAAAGCCAAACAAAATAAACCAAATACAAAGTCTACAGAATCTCTCTTAGTTTTAGAATTACCTATCCATATGCAGTCAAAAAATAATATTCAACTCTCCAACTTACTTTTCCTCATACTCATATTTTTTTAGCAACATGTTTTTGTATAATTTTCTTTAACAGTTTTATGTTTGTGCTATTTTTGAGCTCCTTCTCCAGATCAATTTCACCCCACAGAGTGTTACTTTTCAGAGTTGTTCTGACATTAATTATCTTAAAATGAAGTTCCCCTCTCAAATTACACCCACCTTGCCTTTCCATAAACATATTTTGTACATCATCCGGAAGTAGATTATGTCTTGCTGTGCAGTCTTGTGTTTAACCAGAGCAGTGAATTTCAGTGTGTGCCTTTAAGAATAATGAGTTTCTATGCTCAAGATATCCAGTGTTACTGATGATTCTTATTGCTCTTTTTTGTAATGTGCATAACGGATGTAGGTGGGATTTATAGGTATTACCCCATATCTCCATGCAGTTGCTTAGATACGGTAGTATGAGTGCATTATGCAGCATTATTCGATCGCTCAGAAAAGAGTCATCTCACCAGCCTGACGTAAGCGCACACAGAGGTGGGTTTTGGTACTTACCACCAATGTACCTCTTTATTGATGTCAGAACTGAAAATAAAACACTGGGAATTTTTTTTTCAAATTGGGACTTAATAATTATCAAATAATCATCATTTATCTTAGGCTTAGCTACGCTGACATAAGTGTGTGAGTTCCACATTTCCATACAACAGAAAACACATCTGACTGCCAAGTGTTTTAAAGGGATAGTTCAACATTTTGGCAAACTGGCCCATTGCCATAGTCCCTATAGTTTTAGGAGTAGGTTTGTTACCTTTAATTGTAGTTGCAAGTTATTTTTAGAACGGCGGAACAGAGCCGCAAGCTGCTCAGAGCTACGCTACGGAGGTTAATGGGAT
This sequence comes from Trachurus japonicus, assembly GCF_045865225.1. NCBI lineage: Eukaryota > Metazoa > Chordata > Actinopteri > Carangiformes > Carangidae > Trachurus > Trachurus japonicus. The sequence continues at coordinate 32,143,200 of NC_140911.1, forward strand.
TTCTTGGTTTCCCTCATTAAATACACAATCCAACAACTCCAAAATGCTCTTGTGGACTAGTTGTGACCTGCACATTCACCTATGTAATTCAGGGAACAAATATGACCATGAAACAATCATCTGATGTCAGTTACAGTTACAGATGTCAGTTAAACATTTTGCCTGCAACAGTGAATAAGGTTCGAACAATGTAATTCATGCTGTGTGAGAATGTTTTTGTTTCTGCATACATCTCTCTTAAACCTCCATCCATCTCCTTGCAGCAAATGACTGACCTGGACTCCAAGATTCAGGAGAAGGCCAGGCGGGTGGACATGGACATCTGCAGGCGCATCGACATCACGGCCAAACTGTGCGACGTGGCTCAGCAACGCAACTCAGAGGACATGTCAAAGATGTTCAACGTCAGTCCGGTCAGGTCTCTCCCAGAGAAGGTGGGCATCCGTCCAACTGCCGCTCTGATGTTTGCTAGGGGAGCTGACAGTAACGGCAGAAAACATATGAATTCTTTTGTGAGGGAAACAGTCAGCAGTCTGTGAATGAAATCAGAGCCGCCGGTGGGTGGTGACGGTGTGCAGTGACATTGTCGGTTTTTCACCAGCTGACCATCATGTACTGAGTGACCCCATGTGAAGGCACAGTGATGCATGTCTGCTTGTGTGCATATACACTCTTAAACATATAAACATACACTTTAAGAATACTTACAGAAGCACACACACACACACACACAGAGGGGGAGAAAGAGAGAGAGAGAGAGAAAGGTGAAATGCTGATGTTGTAACTTCACTGCACACAAGGTTATCACATTGCGCCGACATTGCTGGCTTAAGCCCAACTATCCATCCACTGTGAATCAAATTGGAGACCTCTTTTATCATGTTATGTTTATTTTTTTGTGACATTTTTCATCTGGTTTTAGAAGCTGAACCAGAAACCAGGACTACAGAATAGACTTCCTATAGGCTATACACATTAGGTTTTTCTATTTCTATTTAGTGGCATGTAACCAGTCAAAAAAGCAAATAAGATAAAATGCAGCTTGTTTATCCTTCACTTTTCTCACTTAGGAATACAGATAATGTACAGAACAAAAAACACTGGTTGTCTGCTTTAAATTTTGCCTCAGGGTTCATGAGGTTCATATTGTGCGTGTGTTTATATTTGTGTGCGTGCTCGGCAGGGGGCGATGGCCTGCTGCAAGAAGAAAGAGCGCAAGGTGGTGTCGGATGAGGAGAACTCAGAGATGGATGCTGAGCCCAGCCTGTCAGAGGAGGAGGTCCCCGGTTCGCTCAACATCACGGACGAAATGAAACGCATGCTCAACCAGCTGTAAGAATAAGCAACACCTCACACACACACACACACACACACACACACAGGCAAATGCAGCATTGATGCCCACACAGACTGTATAACCAAGCTCTTCCTGCTTTGAATGAAACTGACTCTGCTATGCAGCTGCGCCATACCAGCACAGTAGTTTCCTGCCCAGTTGTTGTGATGGAAGTGTTTGGTGTGTTCCTTCGGCTCCCTCTAGTGTTTGACTGTGGTGTTGCATCTAACACACTGAATGCTCATGTAGCAGTATCTCTGCAGATATACTGTAAATACAACAAGCATTACTTTGCTCTGTTGAGGCTCATCATTTTTCACTCTCACAAACATTCTCTGTTCTGAATGGACCTGTTTACTAATCACTAACTTCCAGCTGCTGGCTATACTGTGTGCTTGACTTGCTTTTGGTTTCTCAAATATCTGTCCTGTCCTTCTTCTCATGCTCTTTATAAGCGCATGACCTCTGCTGCATCTGGTGGCTGTTATACTTCTCCTTCCTCTCCTCCCTGTTTCTTCTTCTTCTTCCTCCATCCTCTGCCCTCGCCCCGCGCAGACATTGCTCAGATAACTCCTTTGTTGCCAGGCGCGAGACATTCGAAATCGACGACGACTGTGACAGCCTGACGTGGGAGGAGAACGAAGAGACCCTGCTGCTGTGGGAGGACTTCACCAACTACAACGTGCCGTGTGCCATCGCCGCAAACACCTGCTCGTCCATCGCCCCCTGCGAGGGCAACGGTGGTGAAGCCGCTGATCCGGTGAGTCCCGTCTGCGTTTGTGCTTCTCTGCACACTATATGGTTTTCAGGCTCATGCAAGTCAGAGTGTAGATCATTGCTATGGATGCTGTGTAAGACATCTCCTCATGCATGATGAATGAAGTCTCTGTCTGTGCTCTCGAAGGACTCCCAGGATGGAAGTCTTGGCAGCCTCATTGATGAAACGGAGTCACTATTTAAGACCAGAGAGCAGGAATACCAGGAGACCATCGGCCAGATCGAGGTAGACAATCTATATATGTCTGTGTGATAGAAAATAAGAGCTTACATAATTCATTTTGTTCGTTTTTTTTCATAAAATGGTTTGATTCTTTGAAACAAATCACAAAACTGCACAAATATTAACATATTATGATCATAACTGCTTCCACTGACAGTCGCTAACAGATTCTGATTTATCTCACAGTCCTGTTACTGTATATATTTAGTAAATGTACTTGGGAATTATTATGTTAAATTTAGTATGCATATTTTTCATGTATACTGTACTATACATAGATGTAACATTGCGTGGTCATGAAAATGGCATTGAAGTCATGGAAAAGTATATATTTATTTACTTGTTGTCACACAGCAAGATTAAAGCGCATAGAAAACAAACAATGTCAAACAGTGAGTCTGGGTAAGGTTCCAGCTTTCCACTCATTTCCCCTAGGGCTCGTAGGAAAGTTATTAGGGTGGGAAATTGCATCAAAAAAGATGGAGGGTTATGTGATTTTTCATTTTGCTGAAGTAGGGTCTTTTTAATTTTTAATGTAGAGACTGAGAGTTAGGTGCTACATTTCCTGGAATGTGCAGTAAATGCTCTGATCTACTGTACGTTCTCTCTATTTTCTAGACAATTTCAAGTCAGTTATGGGTTGGGCAGTTCATAAAAAAAAATATATATATATATATATATATAGTGTGTGTGTGTGTATGTATGTGTATATATATATATATATATATACACATACACACACACTATATTCATTGAATATTTCAGAAGTATCAGAAACATTTGTACTGCCCAGACTATTGGAGAATTGCAGTAATTTTGACTCTTAATGTTGGTGGAAACCCAGCAGCTGCAATATAAACAGGGTGTAGCTGTCTAATGGTCTTATTTGATAAAGCAGTGAGGAGAGCATTGTAATAAATTAACTTTGGAGTTAATAAAAGCATTCATACTTTTCTCTGTCTTGTTGAGACACAGTGTCTCTGGCCTGTGCTGTGCTTTTGAGATGCTGGAAAGGCAGATTTATTTATAGCTTTGATGTGGTCAATGAAGCTAAGATCCCCATCAGATTTTTAACACGGGTTGAAGTTTAAAATGCTCTAGACTCCAAGACTGCACTAAATTGAAACCTTCATTTTTTTGTTCCCAAATACATCTATGTTTTGTCTGTATTTGAAGCAAAGAACTTATTCAAGGAGTAAAGAGTCAATGCCACTAAAATCATGTGGTGACAGGGCCAAACAAATCTGCAGAGCTGTGATACCTACCTGTGCTCTTGAAGATATGGCCATAAGCACACACAGGGTGAACAAAATGGGGCTATGAATGCATCCTTGTGGCACACCAAGTTGCACCAATTTAACACGCTATTTTTACGCTATTTTGTATAATTTGTAATCTTTTTTTCCAAATCAAGGGAAAAGATCCATTTGAGACATTAATATTAATAAAGTAAGGAGGTCAACAGGAAGTGTTCCCCTCACCCTATATCCACTGTCTTCTTTTAGATGGAATTGGCCACAGCAAAGAGTGACATGAACCGACATCTGCACGAGTACATGGAGATGTGCAGCATGAAGAGAGGCCTGGACGTGCAGATGGAGACCTGTCGACGGATGATTAAAGGTGGCAGGAACTCTCCCTCTTTCAGCTCTGTGGCCAGCAGCGACTCAGGGAACACAGATGAGATCCAGGACGAGATTGAGACTTCGGACAAGGACGCAGAGGCCGAAGCGTCCGTTAGTTGATGGCTGCATAGCCGGGCTTTGTCCCATCTCCTCCTGAGCGCCCCCTGTTGTCGCGGGGGTTAAATGTGTATAGAGCTCCACCCTGCTAGAGAGGTGGACCAACTTAAATCTGGGCCGGTTTGACCTGGTTAACTTCTGATGGTCATGCTCACTGATGCGGGCCCAGAACTGGTGCTTTTATACTATTTGTGTTGTTTAGAAAGTGGTGGTGGGGGGATGTGTGGGGGGGGACGTGGGGGTGTGGTGTCTTTGCTTCACAAAGAGAAAAAGGGTGCATATAGTAAGTCTGAGCTGTGCTTTCTTCCTCACTGCTGCCTCGCTTGGATTATCGTCCAGAGCTTCACATCATTTTTGGGGAGAGAGAAGAAAAAAAAAAAGAAATTCTCAAATGTTTTAAACAGGCTGAGAATATTTTCTACAAATTCTTACCCTATTAAAGTCCTTTTTTTCTAAAGGAATTGAAAATAGTACATATTGTGCTTCTTGTTCGGTGAACAACAACTACACTATTCACAGAAAATAGAACACATCCATCTTTTGAATTGTAATATTAATTTTCGGTGCAGAAAATCAGTTCCCATTTGTTTGGAGTACTGTTTTGTTTTTGTATTATTTTCAGCCCAGGTGGGGTTCTTAGTGATCCAGACCGTCTTCTGCCAAGATGACGAAAACAATCAAGTGGAGACAAATGGTGTTGGAGTTCTGGTGGTTTCTGAGGGAACTCTGCAGGGTTGCCAAAGCTGACAGAGGAAAGGAGCACAGCCTTTTGATGCATCAGTGCACTACTGAAGTTCTATGCAATTTAGCTGGCCTTACTTTCAGACTGGCTTTCACCCTTCATCGTTTCTCTTCAAACCAATACAATTAGCCTTTTAAGCAAAGCAGGTGTTTTCTATGTATCATTTGAGAAGCTTTTTTTTGTGCGTTTGAGTGTGAAAAAAATCTATGTATGAGTTTTTCATGGACACCAACAATAAAAAACTGGAACAGTGCCCCCCCCTAACTAAGGACAACAATTTTTGCTCAGAATGAATATAAAGAATAATATAAATCCTACTTATAAATGAAACACTCAAGTACATTGCTCTGATTAAGGTGTATTTTACTGGGGAAACATCTCATCTAGTGCACTTTATTTTGCACACATGAAAGCATATCATCATGGATGTCTAAAACGCATTTGATTTCAGAAAGAAATCAAACAAATTGAAGTTATCAAAGCCAGACAAGGCTCTGAAACCTCTAAAGAAAAACCAAAGGACTCATTTTGAAACGTTTCCCTTTCACACAATCATTCATACACAATCACTGTTCTAATTCCTTGTACTTTGGGGAAGGCTTCTTTGCTGATCTTTGGTGTCTTTATTATTGGTTATTATTATAATTATCAGTTTCCTGCTGTCCTGCAGCCAGGGGACTCTGTTCCAGGTGGGTGGCACATCCTGCTTTGTCTCCTCTGAACGGGGGCTACAAAGTGTCAGACTGTACATAGAGAGCTGTAGGCATGTGATCGTATACCCCAGAGGCCTTTTTGTTCATAGTAGTCATTTGCAAAAGTTTGAGATGTCTCACAATTTCGCTTTTCAGTGCTTCCACTGGATGAGCGTAGAATCTGTTGAGCGCATGGGGAGAGAAGTGATCTTTTCATCACCTCTTTGTATTATAATGTATGTACGGTTTGCTGGATCAAAGATTAAGTGCTACTTCTATCTTGAAGATTTACAAAAGCAGAATGTTAAAAAAAAAAGAGAAGAAAAAAAATACAGGCCTTTTGTTATTTCAGCATGTTTCCGTGGAGAAAAGGAGCTATGGATCTTTTTTTATAACATTATTTTTTGAACTTAATAGCTGCAATGCAGACTGTGCGCTACGTTTTTTAATCAAAACAGTGTCTATCCTAATCATTGATTAATCGTATTTGTGGCAGAAAATGTATTTTTCACTGTTTTTAATCATTTTGTGTTAACCAAAAGGTGTGTTTTATGTTGCCATATTCAGCTTTTATTATATTTTCAGGAATATTAAACCTGTTCCAGATGCTTTGGTCATTTATTGACCGTATTAGATCACCCATTGTAAATCAATTGATTATATAAGACAAGACTGAGTGAGGGACAGTCTTACTCACACAGAAAACGTCACATGTTTTTGTTTTTTATTTCCGAGTTGATGTAAAACCAGCCTGATACGTGACAAAGAGCCATTCCTTTATTGGTACTGTACTTTGCATCGGTGACATCAAACGCGTTATTTATTGATTGTATGGCTGTAACATCCAAATTTGAAAAAAACAGCAGCCGGTCTAACCACACACTCCACCCTCGTTCACGCCACTCTGGCCATCACACTAACCAGCCAACCAAAGCAAATATGTACAGTAACATACGACAAAGATGTAAATCAAGCTATGACTCCTACTAACTCAGTCTCAGTATTTGTACAGGCCTACCACAGAGGTGTTAGTTTGCAGGACCATTCAATCTCGCAAACTATTGGACATTCAGTGTATTATCTCCACTCTCCCATCACTTGAAGCAGGTCAGATTCCAGTTATATCAGTTGAAAATACTGTAGCAGCCCTCCTTGTTGAATGTAGCTTGATTGGAGGCATTCTCTAAAGACCTTAAGAGTAAATGCTGAGCAAAAACATGTAGCTTTTTAAATCCAGGGATATATGGTGTGCTGTTCTTCATGGAGACCTTGGTATGTTTTGCTTTACTAAAATGGGCTCTTGCCCGTCCGTGACCTAGGTGTATGTAAATTAGGTCCTGGTGGATGTGAATGTTTCATACTAAAAAGGGTTTTATACGAGTGGTTTTTATCACTGTTGCACTGGGATTATATGGTTGCGTTAACTGTCGTGTCAACAAGCCGTTTTCCATGTTCATTTGCATACCTGTTTGCTGTCATCATTGCCTTCGCTTTTGGTTTCTTAAACACGACGGGGAGATAAAAAAAAAAAAGGTGCAGCAATACTTGTGGCCATATTTGGGTGAAGTGTACTGATGTGTATCGGATACTGGTCTCTGTTTCAGTGGCATCACAGGTCTCACCCTGTTGATCCGTTTTAAATGGTTGGTTAATTTAATTGCTTTTCCTTTTTCTTTTTTTTGTTTACACAATTGATACAATGTATTCATGTGGGTCTGGGGGAGAGCGTTTCAAAATTCTGAATGTACTCAGTTGAAATCGGGGTAAAATGAAATAAAATGGTGAATTGGATAAAAACAAAGAATAATTTGCTTCCTGTTTTTTTTCTACTCTAATGAGTAGGCTTCATATGTTCAAAGTGCTTTTTCTTTTCAGTGTTGAGATAATATATAATCCAGTCTATGCTGTACTTCAGGTAAACCCCTCAATACTTAACGTACGACAAGTGGAAGCTTTTGTGTTCAGCTGTACAAAGGCTTTTAATGTTCATGTACATGTGCGACTCTTGGAAATTATGATTTACAAGAAAATTTGAATAAATCTGCCACATGTTCATATTATTATCATTACAAGACATTAAAAAACACACATATTTGATTTAACAAAAAAGAAGGCAAAATGTTTAACGATGACAAAGTGTGCTCTTACTAAAATGCATTAAAAGATTCTGCCAATCATGGTACAATAGCTATTATGTAAAAAGTTTCAATTTATTTATTTATGTATATTTATTTATTTAGTTGATAAGAGGGGCATACAATTTATAATTTTGAGACTCTGGGACACTGATGAGGACACAGATAATTGTCATTTAAATCAGTGTCAGCTTGCTGATTTCACCCTGGCTGCTTTAGGTAATAGTGTTGATGTGTGTGCTCTTAGCTCATCTCTCTGCCTCGAGGAACATAATTCTTTTGGCCACCTCCTCCTCGCTGTATTTGTCCTGCAGGTGCAGCAGGACAACAGGATCGGCAGAAAGCAGAAGAGTGTCATCACGCTGGCTCCACAATGTTCGAGGAGTGGAGGAGGGATCCAAAAGTAGATCCAGGGCAGCAGAGAAGTCTCCGCTGGTCTTCAACAGGGCTTTGGTTACACTTTCTAAGTCCTAGAAGATAAACCATGAATTGAGGTTAGAAATTATAGAAACAAACAGACACAAAAAAGGGGAAAAAAGCTGGAAAGAAATAAACAACTCATTAACTGGATGATTTGTGTTGGTGCTTCATGGTTTATCTTAAATGTCAAACTGAATACAGGCAACAGCACAGAGTCTGGACTGAAACAAAAGTCCAGTGTGCGACCTCTCTTCAGGATGCTCTCAACCTTCAAGAGAGACAAAAAATAATAGCGTCTAAATCACGTAGCAAAAAGAGAGGACCATCTACTGCACAGTAACACCCACCTGGTTTGTCTGGTTCATCAGATTCTTGACCCGCTGCACGTCGTCCTCCAGCTGGACCTGAGTCAGAGAGAATGCAGCGTCCTTGTTGACTGGAGGCTGAGGTCTGGACTGAGCTGCATCACCGTTACCAAGAAGTGTCTGAGAGTCTTCCTCCTGAGACTCACTGTCGAATATGAACAGGTGGGCCCTGGAGGCCGCCTGCTCGGCCTCTGAGGCTGCAGGCTCGGGGCGGCCCGTCTCCTCTGTACGGTCACTGCCGGGGTCCTGGGCCTGCTGTGCTTTCCCCTGAGGGCTGGGTCCAGGTTCAGGGTTGGACGCTGTGGGGGCCGGATCTGCGGCTGCGTCTGAAGACATGGGTTCTGTTGATGTGGGCTGTACCGCTGCTGTGACGGTTGGTTCTTGGAGATCCGGAGCTTCGTCCTCAGCAGACTAAGGGACAGCAACATAACAGTATAAAGAGAAAGTCGTGATAATAAACTGACATGGTTCTGTGATCCAGCCCTTGTCTGCAGGATCAATGGCACAGTGATTACCAATTTTCCTATTTTATATTTTCAAACAATACAAATGATTAAACTGACATGGCTCTGTGATTCTGCCTTTGTCTTGGTCTACAGCCACAGACATACATATCCATATCTATGGCTGTCAGTGCGACGTTTGGGGACACTTGAGAAATGCATAAAGGAAAATAGGAGTGTTTGTTTGTGATGCAGCTCGTGAAATAAAATGGAGAGGAATCGTTGCCATTCAGAAATGAGATCGCATGTACTGTAGGTGTGAATCGAGATTGCAATTTTTTAACGATTTATCGTGCAGCCCTACTTCATATATCATACTGCACAGTACAGAAAAAACAAAGCTATCTATGAAATAAAATAAGTATTTAAATGCTTGAGCTTGTGCAGTCGTACCTCACTTTCATCTTCAAACTCCCTTGTAGCCATCTCCAGAATCCCCAACTTCCTCTTCTCCTTCTTCTTCTCCACTTTCTCTGGCAATGACTTGGGTTCTTCTTCTGAGGAACATATAAGGGGGGGAGGAGGAGGAGGAGATCTGTGCTTGAGTCAACGTCTTATTCAAATCTCTGATGTATAAAAGCTTGTTTCAGATGACTTACTGTCTGAGGATGTGAATGACAAACCTGTCTGTGGTGTTTCAGTAACAGCAGCTTCTTCACTCTCCTCTTGACTCTCGGCCACTGGTTCCATGTTTCCTCCTCTGGGTTTCTTAGGAGGCGGCTGCTCTGTTGTTGTGTGTTTTTCAACAGCAGGCCTCCCAGCTGATTTTGTTTTCTTTGTGGGCTGGGGAGATGATGACAATTTTGCATCCAAGGTCGACGATGACCTGAGGTTTCTGCCGTGAGGTCGAGGAGACGATGTCATCTCGAGCTTCCTGCGTGTGTATTTGCGCTTCGGTGGCTCCTGCTCAGCGGCGGTCTCTGGAGCTGGAGTGTTTGGCAGCGACTGCACAGAGTCGTCTGGTGCGCTTTCTTTCTGTGGAGAGGTGGCTGTTTGTTGCTCCTCTGTTTCCGGCCCTGTGCTCTCGGCTGCAGCGGGTTCAGCATCTGTCTGTGGGTCCAAACAAGCCCCCCCAGGCTGGGGAGGGTTTGATGTTTCAGCCTCTGCATTTTCTGGCTCTGTGCTTTCAGCTACTTCAGGCTGGACGTCTATCTGCAGAAACACCAGATCTGTTCTGCTTAGTTCCATTAACATATCACATACATACATTTTGCCCTCAGGAAATAACCCACCTTTTTGTTGCTCTCATTACCCCTTTAATTAAAAAAAAAAATACAATATACTTAGAAAGTAACATGACAATAATGTGACCAATAAAATGTGGAGCTGAAATGGGTTTGACTGTTTCTTTTGGGGGAGGATCCTTACTGGAACTAAAACGTAGATTAGACACAGCACCAGAAAACTTTGTTGCTTTGTGTTTTAAAGCAGAAGTAAGCGATCCAGTCATTTTGGCTAACTTCCTGTCAGCCGATGGAGTTAGCAGTCCCCGCCCTCGTCCCTACGTCACCACATTCACGCGCATCCCTTGGCTGCACACACAGAGAGGACCGCCCCTTTATGCCGTTCTCTCTCCTCATTGGATAAAGGTTGTAGGATACAAGGAAAGTTTTCTCCTTGGCTTACAGCAGAGCAGAGTGACTGACAGACCCGTGTTTCAGACCAAACACTCTATATAAGTGATTGCTGTCGAAAGATATAACTATTTAAGACTTATATTAACACAAACATACTGCTTACTTCTGCTTTAAGTATCACTTTTGAACATGTTTAAATTTGAATAACAATACTGGAAATCTTTTTGTGAATGTGCATGTTAGGGGTGACCTTGAATAGTTGACTATTTATACTGTTCGAATCGTCACGCAGGGGCACTCCCTGCTGCTGAACATCTGATTTTTTTTACAAGACTGTTTAGATACAAACATTACATGTAGTGAGTGCTCGAGCACCGGCGCACCCATCTCTTTCTCTCACTCGCTCACACCCGTCTCTCTCTCTCTCTCTCTTTAAATTTGGGCCTAAATGTATACCGTATGTGAAGAAGAAGCATATTCAATTGAGCAAAGACACTTATTTGTTTAGATTTATATACTAAAAGTTTTCAGGGTAACATTGTACAATTGGACCAGTAGTTGGACAGTAGCATGCAAATGGATGGAGATATAGCAAAACCATTATCTGTCACCACAATCAATGCTTTTGCTATACAATGTACTAGTCTCCACAGGAAATGATGCAGAAAAGAAACCTTTTATGTGTGATGGAGCAGTCTCGTTCCTTCTGGCAGTGGAGTGTGCGCACATGTGTGTGTTGATGTGGGCACTGGCAGTTCACAGCCAACTCACCATCTAAAACATCAATTCATTTATAGCTGATATGTGTTGAAAACAATATTTTTGATTGATACAGTATCAGTGATGGCCAGGCTCCCAAAAACTGGGGTGACATATCAAAATAAAACACCATGTACAGACTAGAGTTAAAATAATCAGCTGTATGTGCTGTTATGTGTCCACTGTACCTGTGTTAGGTCTGTGTCTGCAGAGTGTGTCTGGGCAGAAGCAGCGTCTTCGCTGGGAGGTTTCTGAACATCTGTCTCTCGTTCCCCTGTCTCCTACAAGCAGACAGACAAGAAGCTTCATGTCTGGACATGTTTATGAAAAATAAACAATAAACAGTGAACGGTCTGGAGCTACTACTGCATCTGGCTTCAGTAGAAACTAAATGAATAGTGTCTGTTGGGTTATACTGTGTGTGTTTTCACCATTACCATATTAATAAAATTGAAGTCAAATTAAAGTGTGCCATTTAAAAAAAAATATGCCACCCTCTAGTGGTTGTATAAAAAAGTACAGTCAAAAATATACAAACCTCAGAAATGGATGACAAAATACCTGGCAGCACCCTCCAGGTTAATTACCTCATTCTCTTTCTCAGCTGCAGACAGTCTCTTAGCCAGTTGTATTTTATAATGATATTTCATTGACTGCCAGCTGTGCGAGGTCACACCCTGCCTCGCCATCGTCTGCCAGAGGCGGTTTCCACCTGTCTCGCCCTTGTGCTTGCTGACATAGCTCAAAATGGCTGCATCCTCCTCAGGTGTGTAAAGAGTCCTGCCTGCGTGTAATGACACAGATGGATTTAAAACACTGAGAAATACACACATTCCTAATGTGACTACAAACCACACAAAAGAAGTGGACATAGTCTGATTAAACTATATTTCGTCAGCTTACTGGTCTTTATCAATACAGAATCAATGTCAGAATAGATCGGTAGGTTTGTACATCATACCTCTTGTGCTTCTAAAGAAGCCATCTTTGTTGTTATTCAGTCTAGGAGACTGTCTTGGAGTCACCTCAGGATTTAGCCTGTAGTCCTCTATATTCAACTGTTCCTCCTTCTCAATACAGTCGTAAATGTACTTGGTGGACACGTACCTGAGGAGAAAACACACTGTGACTTCACCAATGATGAACATGCACATAGCAATGTCTTGCCATGCTGAAGTTGAAATAATAAGTTGAAATAAAACTGCATTAATTAAATTTTTTTTACCATATTTAAGTTGTGACCTGTATATTCACCACACTATGAGATATTATGGAACGTTACGAGACAGAGCTGTTTTTGAGGCAAACGCAGAGACATCTTGCAGAAAAACTGCCCTCGACAGGAACACGCATCAGCGGTTTTGCATGAATTTACCTTGAAAACAACTCTGTCTGGTAACGTTCCGTCATTATCTCATAGCGTGGTGAATGTGCAGGTCACAACTTGTCCACAAGAGCGTTTGAGTTGTTGGATTGTGTATTTGATGAGTTTGATGAGGGGAAACCAAGAAATCCTATGAGCCTCTGTATCTCTGCAGCTGACGACTCTGCTCCACTGTTCTAAAAATAGCTTGCACCAAAACTATATATATACATATATATATATATATAGGGATTATGGCAATGGGCCAATTTGCCAAAATGTTGAACTATTCCTTTAACAGAACAAGGTGTTCATCTTTTTTTCACTGATATTCAGGAATAATGTACAATAACAAACCTGTATCAGTGAAATCAAACAGCCATGGCAGCATATAGTCAGTCTGACTTGCAGATCCAACCATGAACATACAATAGTGATAAGTAGTGGCACCAACAAAATAAAAAACTCCCAATTACTTTATATTTAGTTTGTTTAGTTTAGTTCCTTCTGCCTAATGTGTGATGAGACTTTAGTTAAACAGAGGCCAGATTTTCTATTTGTCATCATATTCAATAACTTCAAAAAACTTCTATTCTGCTTCAAACATACACAGACTATCTTTTTTTCTTTCTAGTGGACTGATTGATAGAAGAACAAACCCTTCTCCATGAAACAAAATATAGTACAACAATATTACAGTGCAGCACTAAGATTTGTATCAGTATGACATTGAGGTTTTTAATTTAATTGGAAACTGTATGATTCAGAATAGTACAGCACTGCTCATAATAACTACTTTACTTGTCTGAGCGGGCTGGATTCACTCCAGTGTAAACGCTTTCTAACTGCATCCCCGTCCGGCTCCTACCTTTGAACATTGGTGTCGTGGATAGAGGCTCTCTCCTCCGGGTCAATCAGCAGGATGGCACCGGGCTTCTGGACGCTGCACAACATCCCTCCTTTGGATGTGATGAGCGGCTGCAGTCTGCTTTTGACAGGGCCCGGCCGGAGGAAGAAAGACATGGGTTCACCGTCCACGGTCGTGAAGAGAGCTGACGACGAGTTTTCAGATTTGGCCACATCCTGCTTTTTGGCCGACATGTTCAAGAACGTCTCACCTGGTGCAAGAGATGAAGTCAAGTGAACTTTATTGACAATGCTACAGGTGCATTAACACTAGGTTTTCAGGGCTCTAGACTGGCCCTATTTTGCCCCAGAATTTTAAGGCAGTGCAAATAATTTTTTCATCTACTTGCCCATGTGCAACAGTTTTGTTTTTTTTGTTTGTTTTTTAACACTGGTGAAACCTGGAAGGAGCGACTCATAGAATCTGGTAACTGTCATTACAGGTGGCAGGCCAATGTGTGTGTGTGAGCATCATGAATGAAAAGGAAATGTGAATATTTGCTTTGCAAGTCGAATTACAGTGTGCGCCCCTGAATTTTCTGCTTGCACTCCTAAAATTTGAAGTTAGGGGCCACTGTGCTCCATAACAACCAAGTGAGGAAATAGGTTATGAGAGAATATACGATATAAAAGGTACAAAAACTATAAAAATGAATGAATGAAAAAACAAAAACACACATTCAAAATCATTAATTAGCACTGTAATTAACAAAAAAATATGTACTAACAACATCATAACTATATAAAGTGGTGCTTTGTGGCTCATGTTTCACATGGATAAATCAACAGAAACAATGAGATCCACAGCACAACATTTATTTGAAGTAGTTAAGGTCGTATTAGGGTGTATTAGTACTTTTTACTTCAGTACAGGGTTTTGTATTCGTTTGTTCAGGGTTGTAACAGACTGAATTGTGGCTAATTAAGGAATAAATAAAAACAAAAACCGCAGTTAACCCATTAGAAAATACTTTCAGATACAACAGCTGCGACACAAAATTGAACACAAGTGATGAAAGTCATAATTCAAGACAACATAACGTTAAGTTAGTCCCGTTTCCTCCCCAGTCTGGTTAGCAGCTTTAGCTTTAATGTTGCCTGATTAGATGTAGACATTTGTGCAGAGTTGGTGCATAATTAGATGATATTATACTCACTTAAAACGCCTTTTGGATTAAACCAGACGAACAAACTGAGCTTTCCCGCCGCGTCCACAAAAACAAAACAAGACTCACTTCCGTATTTTTTCTTCTTCGGCGAATTGCTTTCAGTTAATGTCGCTTTGGCGCTGGCGCTGGCGCCCCCTTCTGTTTGTGCCTGGAGCATTGTGGTTAATAAAGTCATTGGTACCGTTCATATTGGCTGCGGAGGTGGGAGGGGATGAGGGGATAGTTATGAATTATCAGTGTAGTTTTTTTTTTTGTAATGTCAGGCTTGTGGCCCAATGATAATTTAGTGCTGAGTGCTCCTTTTCCTTTTTCCAAAACTTGGAGAGCTGGCAACAATGTCTGACTGAAACTTCACAATTATGTTCCTGGTACAAATTCATTCAAACATGATATGTTTGATATGTTGAGAGAAAGCAAAAGCACACGTGTTACTCATACCTTTAAAAAGACTTCCATTGTATTCTCTGAATAAGAGGCAGCAATAAATCACCATATTACTTGCAACATGGGGCCTAGAATGTGGTTTAAAAGTGGTCTGAAAACTTTAGATAAGCCTTACACATCAAAAATACAATCTGTACTGTGAAGCGAGCAACAATGAGAATATTTTTCCTGCCAGCGTTAATGATATTCAGGATCAGGACCACACAGCCAGAGTGCACAGAATACAAACTAACAGCCTTTCTGCATAAACAACCCAGCTGAGCAGTGAGGTTACTTAAGTGGAGAAAAAAAATTGTATCTCTGGAATCAAACATATAAACAGTCAAAGTCCAGTGAGACGTGTTATTTCTGAACAGTTGATTGTCCCCCTGAGGCAGGTGCTGCTTGTGAAAGACATGATGGATAACTGCTGCGCTGATTCAGCACCTCATTAAACTAATCCACAGCAGTTGAACCTGATGTGCACAGTTCAGCCTCAGCATGTGTTTTGCATATAGTTTCTGAGCAGTAGGTCGGGAACATGCAGAAAGATGTTTGGTTTCTTTCGGTTGTCATCAAGGAATTTCAACAGTAATTTTCATCACAGACGACTGGCTGCATTCATCAAACACCAAAGTTATTCTCAGGTTCCACTGCTCCAAAATCTAAATTACACAAATGGTCTCATCTAGTTTCTCAGTGATATATACAGAACTAAAGGAAGAACCATCTTGTTTCGGGGGATTTCCACTGGATTGATTTGATTATATTCATTTTTGATCTGATTCTTAAGAAAGAAGTAATCTAATCACTCCACCTTGTCTACAAATGTGGATACATTTATTTGCAGTAAGTGCAGTATTTCTCTTTGACATGTAGTGGAAGTAATAAAATGAAAATATTCAGTGCATCAAAGTACCTCAAAATTGTACTGAACTACAGCATTTGACTAAAGTTTTGATTGACACACAAATATAGATGAAAATAAAATCATAATATATTTACAAGTGGTTTTATCTAACATTGTTTTCTATCGTTTCATTCTGTACAACACTGTAAATAACTAAAAGAAAAAAAAAGAGAGTGAGAGAGAGATGTTATTTCCTCTCCATACTATGTGGTAGCCAAGTGTGGATGTGTTGGTTTTCTTCACTTCATTTTTTATTTGTGATAAAATGCTTAAATAAAGTCAGTCAAAAGGTTCTCAAGTGTTTGATTAATGCTTTTCATTTCTATTTTGATCCTGTGTTTATACACTTGTCTCATAAAGGCCAAAACCTCATCAACAACACTTAATTTCCCTACCTAAATGATCACTATTTGACTGTGTAAAACATCTTGGACATTGCTCACTGCGTTAAGCCTGCGGGCCACTGGAAGGAACTGGGCTGGCCTCTTTACTCTGTCACTCCTCTGACCTTGCCTCCCTCACAGCCCTGACAGCTCCAGTATTGTTATTGGCCTCTATTGTTGCTCTCCCTCTTTAGCTCAACCAGCTGAAACAATACAACAGCCACTAAGGTGGTGCAACTCCTCCAAGTCGATGCATGTTTATCGACAATCTCTAATAATTAGATGAATGTGAAGATATTCACTCCTGAACAGCTCACTGTGATCCATCCTCTGGCCTGAAACAGTCTCCTCATTCCTGAGCCATCACCACACAATAGGGATGTTGTGTTACAGTCAGTTTACTTTTTCCTTTAGAATCAGCAGCTGTAGATGTTACTGTGCGTCCAGGTCACCAAAGCGTAACACAGTTTGGTTTGGTTTGGCTCCAGCTGAGGGAAATCCCCCTGCAGTGAGGCTTAGGGCTTATTTCAGCCTGCAGAGGGAGACACTGCACCACTAAACCCAAGACCAGAGCTGTCAATCAAACATCAACATCTGATCATCACAATGGGCCAGAAACATAGATCAATATTCTCCATGAACTAAAATAAAGTGTATTAAAGTCCAACTAGCAGTCTTCAGATAGGTGCATCTGTCGGTGTTTGGAAATAACAAAGCAGACAGAACCAACCTCCAGCAGGGTGATGCACATAGGAAACATCTCGCTGATCTGTGCTGACGCTTCAACACTGTGTGTATGTGTGTGTGTCACCAACTGTAGCTTCCCAGTGAGACAGACTGAGAGTCCAGTGCTCATATTGTTTCGCTATCCTCCCTGTCCATGTGCTACCTGGTTAAAACAGAAGCTCAGGTTGTGCTGAACCATACTTCATTCTCCTTCACACTGCAGAGAAGCACTGACAGTCAGGAGACAAGACTAAACAAAATACATACTTGAATCTCTGCCTGCTCTGCACCTGTCTTGTCAGACAGCATCTACTTCAACTACAGAGACACTTTTTTGGAGCTTGTTTTAGTGATTTCTTTAACTTTGGGTGTAGCCTATAAGATCTCCAGAAAGATATTCAGTTTTTTTATTTCTTTTTTCTTAGAGTTTTATGAGAAGACTGATAGGGGGAAAATGGGGTAAGTTGAGCCACTTTTCATATTCAGAGGCAATTATAGTTTTGCTATATCTCCATATACCATCAAAGTCCCACCTCCCCTTTTACTTAATATTCCACCTGTCCTAGCCTAGAAATCTAGACGCACCCTAGCGGCAGCAATGATATAGTCTGGCTTGGTTGCAGGGGAACACATTACTGCTGTGACTGCTGAGCCACTAACTCAGTGAGGTTTTAGGAGTTTTACAATAACATTGCATCTTGAAAATAATCCCTAATATTCCTCTTTGAAAGTAAAGCTTGGCTCAACATGAACAACTTTACCTTTTCTCAGGACTTATTGTAATCATATACATCCAGAATCTTGATTAAATAATTAAAAAAAACACTCATTAGGGCAAGTGGCTCAACTTACCCCAGAGCTACCATATTGACTTTATTAGTCCTCAGAGCTAAAATGGTACACTTTCATGCTCGGTTTGCTACCTCATGTAGCAGCTCATAGATACAGTAGCTGATGTATAAAACAAATGTATAATATTCTCTTTTGGTCTAAACACAATTCTCATGAAACTTATATTCAACTGAATTCACTTTTGAGAGTGAAAAATGTTTTTGTGGACATGTCTAACCACTTATGTGGCTCACAGATGTGCTCAATTTTTCTCATGGTTAACAGCGAGGAGTGGCTCAACTTGCCCCTATGCTCATCTTACCCCAGTCTCCCCGAGTCCCCATACCACTCTCATATCTGTCCTCCTACGAGGCAGATTGTTAGGCGTTCTTATTCGTTTAACCTGCACCCAGACCAAACAGTCAGTAGCTCTGCTTCCCCCACCCCCAAGGACTATAGCTCTTTCTACTCTTTATACCAGTGGTTCCCAACCTTTTTTGGCTCGTGACCCCATTTTGACATCACAAATTCCGGGCGACCCTGTCGATCAAGATGCGCCAGCTCAGATATTTTTATATGCTGCATTTTATTTGAACTCTATTTATATTCGATAAAGTGAAAGTATAGAATACAGTTGTTTAAGACTGTGTGTGGTGTTTTTGATTATAATTTTAAAAAGAATAATAATAAAAAAATATTTTAACCAGGTTTTTTTTTATTTTTTTTAATCAATTACTAGACATTTCAGGCAACCCCATTTGAATTCCAGGCGACCCCACATGGGGCCCCAACCCCAAGGTTGAAAAACACAGCTTTATACTAAGCTAAACTAACACCAAGACAGAAACACACACAAAAAAAGGGTTCAAATTTTCTTTAGGGACGTAAAAAACTACACAATCTACTGCTTGAAAGAAAGTGAATAAGGTTGGATTTTTATGAACATATTCTCAAATGGAGATTTTACAACAACCTGTGGCCTCTCCAGTCATTTTGGCCACACAACTGTTTGATTTTTTATTTTAGTTAATATTAGAATTGAAAAGATATTGTGGCTTAATGGTTTTTATAAAGCACATTTCTTTTGATCAAATTTCTATCCCTTCACCTAATGAGACAAATTAGGAATGATGTAACGATGATGTTACCTCCACGAGGAATGTTGCAATGCCTTCATCCACATGACAGCTTAAACCAGGTCACATTTCACAACACTCACGTTCTTTTAATGGTGATAAATGGAGGTGTGGAGTGAATCACTTGGAAAGAATTCACTCTGGAAAGTATTCAACCGACAAAGGTAAAGCAGTGAAGTCAATTAAACCAAATCACAAGGTGTCTGAATGGTGCTGGTGGGCGGAAAAGCAAGGTGACGTTTCAAGTCCCAAATGTTGCAACAGAATGATTGTAATATTTTCTGCGTGGGCCGTCTTTCATATCAGGACTGTGTGGTTTCATGTCAACACATAATTGATTATGATTTCAAGGCGTCAGTGCGTTTAGCTCCTGTGCAAAGAAAGACGCACAAATACCATACACAACAACAGAAAAAGCACATATAAGATGGAAACCTTGCACAGCACGCACACACACACACACACACACACACACACACACACACATACACATACACAGATCGATCCAAAACCTCAGAATAACCAACATGACCAAACATCACAAGAACCACAAAACCATCATCTGACAAACAAATGCTAAGGATGTATGTCCTACAATGGGACTGGGAGCATAGTGAGTACACAAGTCTAACTCAAAAAACCTGAATTAAAAATTATACTGTTGCACTGATGTAGGCTAATATTATGGTTTATTATGTTGTAGATTATTTTATAACCTACTCTGTCTTTACAGATTGATTGTGTTTCTGCCACTGAAAATATAAATGTTTTCTGGTGGAGGAAGAAGAACATGAAGTGCCTTAATATAAATTCCTGCTGTGTTTTCTGTGTAAACACCGGATTAAATACAACTATTTTTTTTCCCCTTAAATTCATCTCGCAGTGGCAGGTGTATCACTTCAGGCTTGTACAAAGACACACACACACACACGCATACATATCAGGTATCAGAGACTGGTGGGAGTGAAATTCCTCCCTGATACTAAAACAAAAGAGAATTAAAAAAAACCCCGAAGCTGCCGTTTCTTAAGGAACTCAAACAAAAACAAAACTTCCTTGTGTAAATCACAGACGCTATCTTTGGACTTGGCTCTGCGTGGATAGACAACAGCAGAAATATACTTTCTGAAAATTATTTGGCAGATTAGCTGAGGAATCTTGGCAGGGTTTGGTCAGCAGAGACTGGCCGTAACAAAGTGAGGATATGCTGACTCGACATAAAGAACACATTTAATTACCATCACCATCAGCCATCCAAGAGGAGCCATCCGGGCCCAAGCCAGAAACCCCCCACCATCATCTGCCAATTGAAAAGGCTTATTTTTAGGGGCCAAACTTCTCCTTTACTCTGCTACTTTCTCACGTTCCTCCAGCTATTCCCTCAGCACTTGTGTCTGCCTCTCTCGTGTGTCTCATCTGTTCTCCTTTTTACAACTGCAATTTCCCTCCTATTCCTGATCAGATCTTGATCTGGGCTCCCTTAATGTTTTGTTTGTCCCTAAAGCCAGAGAAAAAGAGCCTCTAAGCTTCCATAGAAAGTGGTGGAAGAAGAAATCGTAATAATAAACTCTGCAACAGTAAAATTCCACTTACACCTTTGTGATTAATAGAAAATGCTATATGAACAAACTATTCATATGTTCAAATCGTGTTTTACTTGAACATAATAACTTATGAATGAATTTTAAATACAAAAAGAGCTTGTGCAGAGGAGGTAGGGGGCTGAAAGCTGATAAAGATCTCTCCTAAAAACTCACCACAGAACAGTCTGAATTACTCAAAATAAGAGAAAGTAAGGAAAAATACAGATGGGTTGAGATGTATGCTTCATATTTTATCATCTGATGTTTTCTGTTTCAAATCTTTATTTGTGATGGAACCAGTGCCCAGTCACTGACAAGTAATGTCAAATGGCACACTGCGGAAGGAAACGCTTCAAATGTGTTACAGCCACATGCACATAGAGACAAGACTGCTGCTGCTCAGAGGCAACTCGCCCCCGACTCTCACTCTCTCCCATTGAGAAAATAATGTTGTAATATCTGAGGACGTGTTTCAGATGAATCAAATGAGGAGCTGAAGGGAGTATTGTGTTGCATTTTAGGTGGGAACACCCGGTCAGGATCCAGAGTCATGTGTAGCACCGTGTCAGAAAAGGATCAGATAAATTTGACTGTTTCCTGAAATCAAGATCAGCATGAGCATGAATTAAAAAAACAACATATGCTGATTAATGTTTCATTCAAGATTGCTTCTAAACTTTATAAAATGTTAAACAGCCCAACAGGAAATGAATGGAATATGGTCCAAAGAAATTGGGAAACTGACTTGGGCAGATCATTAGGAATTGAAGAATGGGGACAGATTTGGAAAGAATTACACAAAGTATCAAAATCAGTTAAGAACAAAATGATAAACTTTAATTTTATGCATAGAACATATTTTACCCCTGTTCGACTTCATAGTATGAACCCCTCTGTTTCTGACCGATGTTGGCACGGTCTACTAGAAAAAGGTACATTTTTTCATATGGTATGGGCCTGCCCAAAAATAAAATCCTTTTGGGAAAGTGTAACACAGTCCCTGGGTGGAATTATTGGTCAATATGTTGTTTGTGACCCAGTACTTTGTCTATTGAATTATATGACCTCTGGATCTTGGCCCAAAGATCACAAACAAATTATAATAACTGGATGTATGACGGCCAAAAGACTCATCGCTACCAATTGGAAAAATGCTGACCATCTGGAAATGGGAAGATGGTTGCAAACTTTCCTCGAGACAATTTCTTTGGAGGGAGCTGCTTCTAATCTTCTGGAAAAGTGTAATGAGGAACAGCTCTTATGGAGAGAGATAATTAATATGATACGCAGGCTCCCCTCTTTTCAGAGAACTTAAATGTCTTAAGGGTGAGTTTGAGCTCATACAGACTGTATACGCCTGGTCCTCAATTGCCTACAAACTGTTTCCCCCCTTCCCTCCCTCTGGACTACTGAGATTTACGACGTCTGTACACCACCACTTTGTTTTTTTTGTTTTCTTGTTTTTTTTTTCTCTTCTTAATTAATTTATGTGGTTTAGTATCTATACTTTTTGTGTTAATTTCATGCTTGTTTAGTTTGATGTTTTTCATTGTGTTGTGTTTTTTTTGTTTTCTTTTTCTCTCACTTTTTAATCTACATAAATTGAAAAATGTATTGGTAAATTATGATTGATTTGATTGTGATTCATTATTTTTGACTTCCTGGTTGCCAATAAAAAAAAATTCAAAGCAAAAAAAAACAACAACAACTATGTTCATGTTTTATAGTGGCCATAATCAGCATATTTATTTTAACTTTGTTTAACATGACTTCTTGAATGTTACTGTAAGTCCACTGAATTTTTACCCATCTCTTCAGTTCACCTCACACACAGAGCTTTGCTTCTTCCAGCTTGTTGTTTTAATATTTGGGACAAGTTTGTGGTTTTGATTCATCCTCACTGCTCTGACAGCAGCTGTTTCCTATAGGTGCAAGGTTCAACATAACTTTATTGGTACAGTACCTGAAGGCCGACCCGCACAAGGACTTAACATGATAAAGGTGACCAGTGACAAAGAGCTCAAGTACTGGAATAATATTATGAAAACAGCCTAATGCAGCAACCAGCTGTCTTCAAAGAAAACATTATATATAAAAAAAAATACAGACTGTTTGCTGCATATCCAGCAACTAATGGCAGAGGGACAACGTCATATTACTGTAGCTGTATTTTTTTTTACAGTCTATGTGTAAAACCAGATCTCTCTGTGGTGAAGTTGATGAATTTACCTCAGACATCAAACAAACGGTTATATTACTGTGTTTCTCTTCCATATACACAATCCAGTCCAAGATACTTTCCCAATAGGAAAATTTTCATTTCGTTATTTGTGATTTTTTTAATGTTTCCTGAAGCACTCAAGTGTGCAGTTGGCTACTTGTCTGGACAAAAACGTGTAGGTGGTGACAGACTAGTATCGTGATGTAAAATGATTATCACAATCAGGTTTCACCTGTTTGGAGCCGCGCTGCCTCTGCCCTAACAGAATCATCTTTACGTTTCTTACACCAAGAATGACTTCACCTGCAATTCATGAGCAAAGAACAGCAAGTGTTAAGTGTAAGTTGGAGAAGAGAAGATAGGAAGCATGAAAATACAAAGTAAGAAAGTAATACTTTTTAATAACTACACACTATTAAGCATTAGTTAAGCATGAATGAATATTGAATTCTTCATTTATAACGCATGAATACTCATTAGTATGTAGTTTATAAATACAGTTAGCGCTTGTCAATTATGAGTAAAACATTGTTAAGTATTCATGTGTTATAAATGACAAATTCAGTATTTAAAACTTAACTAATGTTTAGTGTGTACTTATTAAAATCCAGAGTCCCCCATTTGGGGGACTTGAAGACATGCATAACAATAACAGAGCCCCCAGTGCACTGATTATGAAAGAATATGGTCATATTATATGTCAAATTAAACAGCAGAAGCTGGGCTACAACGTGTAAAAACCATGTTTATATGACCCAAACCATAGACTGTAAAAAGAATGGACGTAGCGTCCGTGACGTCACCCATTGGTTTTGGGGAGTCGTTTTTGTGACTCAAATATGGCGGCCTGAACAGCGCCATGTTGGATTGGCCGGCCGAGAACCCGCCCACTGGCCTCGAAGCAGCTGTCCACGGAGCTGCTCGGACCTGTCACTCAACGTTTCCGCGCCCTGATTGGCCAGAATTTTAACCTAATAACAGTAAAACTATAGAGTTAAAAAAAAATTCACCCCCCTCAGAGTGTGTGCGGGGGTAGAAACTATCGATTGAGACGAAAAAACGTTCTGACACCAGGCTTTTAACATGTTTACTGAGGATGTAAAGTTGGCGATTTTAACATGGGGGTCTATGGGGAATGCTCCCTTCTGACACCAGCCCCCAGAGGAATCCGAGGGGATTGCAGTTTTTTGAACGCGGAAGTGAGCTTCACTTCTCAGACCGACAACTGCCCCCTTGACCCAAACACAGCCCAAACACTACTCAAACAAACAACTAGACATCAAACTTCATAAAGCACCTCTGTGTGGACCCAGTCGCCACATTTCTGGCTCGTATACTACTGTACATTATGCAAAACACATCAGCGACCTCTCATCTGAACGTGAACATCGGGGCGTCCCTCAACAACCGCGGCTAACACAGCAGCTAGCAGCAGCACGGCAGAGGGAGAAGCCAACAACCAGCAAAGTCGAGCAAAAACAGACACTGCGTGGCCAAAACATGGTCGTACATTTGCTCTTACCTTTGCTGTTTTGCCGTGAAAAGGTTGTGTTATGGGTAAATCCACAATATTTCCAGTTGAACTCTGCCTAGTGTGTACATCTGAATCAGCCGGGCCGAAACCCGACGGCTCTAGGACCCTGCACGGAGCCTGACGGAGCGCATACAACCCCACGTTGGCCTGCACGTGGATCTGCTGATCTGATTGGTTCATGGCTGTCACATGGCTGCCAGTGCGGCCAATCACATCGACCTGGGTCTAGCGTCATTCTCTGCTCTCTATTGGTTAAAATGAGCCGCCAATCACTCGAATCGACCACTCCGCTGCAGAGATAGAGGCTGAAAGCCAAACCCACCCAAATAAGCTGCAGAGTGCTGCAGGGCGCAGAGACACTGAATCCACTATGTTAGTTATTTCCAATCGGTTCCAGTAGATTTATTTTCAGTTAGTTTATCCAAATTGTGTGAAAATAAAGATTAAACAATAGTTTATAGTAGCAGGTGGTTCCAAGCTGTGCCAAAAATGGACATTTTGGAAAGTTCGCCTGGATATTTTGTAGTAAAATCTCAATCATTTTGTCCTGCTTCAATTAATCAGAATCAACCACTGCAGAGACAATGTTCACATGTTGTACAATGATTTTATAGAGAGTTTGAGCTTCATCAGCATTATTCTAAAGGGCACTCATCAAAAATATGATTTTTTTTTAGGCGAATATTAATTTTATTAATTTTTTTTCTGTGTGTCATCTTCATTTACTCTTCACCAGTAACAGATATACTGAAATTTACACATCTCAGCAATTCCTCATTTTTTTCCCCTTTACTATGACACCAAAAGTATTCAAATAGACCTTGTGGTTGCAGAGATATACTCATTTTATTATGGATATGCAATTTTCGAGAAAAGGCCTAAAAAATAGGCTTGAATTCTATTAATGGAATAATATATATATATATATTTTTTTTACCCCTTTAACTTATTCTTGATAAAGTGAATGTCTTCTTAAAACTTTATTGATCAAACTATTCCAAACATTCACTGTGAAAATGAAACCACAATCATCCCTTATAATAGGAATAAAAAGATGTGTCTGAAAACAAAATTATTCCAACTTTATAGGCAACAGTGTACATTAAACTATATACTGTAATTATATTCTATGGAATGGGAGGGTGTACTGTAGGAAATGTGATGCCCACTAAGACTTCACACAGGATAAAAAAAACACAACAATATATGAGAAAACAAAACCTAAATTAAATATTATTTTAAATTAAACAGTCAAATATTGACTCATAAAGATGTCCTTAATTATTCTTAAACCACACCACCACACACAAATGTATAATATAATCTATGTGCACATGACCTCAGTATTGTTTATGCGGGTCCAAAGGCCCCTGAAGACTCCTATCTAATTTCAACTTATCCCTTAATTTATAGAGCTGGGTTCCAATGGTGGGTTTTGCTTTTCTCCTGTATGAAGCAACGTGTGCACTGTGAGTGAGGAAGCATGCCTTGTGACTTGGCAAAGGCCCAGACACTAGGAGAGCCCTGTGTAAATGAACCTGTGCTGTGTGTTAAGGTGACCTGATGTCTCTGTGGGCTAAAGTGTGATGTCATGAGTTTGACTCTGACCTTGCCGTTGCACGCTATCCCAACTCTATCCTCACGCTATCCTGTTTTTTTCAGCTCTCTCTGTAAATAGATATGTCTAAAATCAGGGGTAAAAAGGTAAAGTCCCCTTAAAACGACCATCACGTCCAAAAAATGTTAAACTCTAGAAAAAATAAATAAAACCCCCTCCCTGCTTGCTGATCAAATCTGGATCCACAGACTTCACTCTTCCGGCATGGTTCAGCAGAGTTCAGATGTTGCAATCGTTCCAACAGGGTGTGTGTGTGTCTGTGTGTTTGGTAAGAAACACTGAGGACAGCTGATGTAATGACTATACAACAGATTTCCAAGAGTTTGGGTGACTGGAATGCTTTCAAGGAAGACATTGTTTGGTAATGGCTCTGAACGGTGCATGTGCAAGTCCACTCAGATTCTTCAAGCAAGAGACAGCGCTCAGATAAAAAGTTAGAAAATATTTTATTTACACCAATTTTTTCTTTCTCCCTCAGCTGCATTAATTGGATCCCTTTTGTCTGCACATCCCAGGCCCTCAATGAAACATCTGATTGGTCAGACATAGTTGACACTTTGCATAGATACAACATCATTTCATAGTAAAAAAAATTATAACTCAACCAGTTTTTTTCAGATTCTGAAAAAAAAAAAAAACTAAGGCTGAAAAGCCAATTGTACTTATATTATACATGATATGTGCATAATATATATACTCTGTTTTTATATGGCATTCGGTTCACAATAAAGTCAAACATCAAATCTTAAAGGCACAACATTGCATATAAGAGCTAACATCATCACGGTAATGGGCCCTAAATTGGCTTCACACTTTCTCACAGTTTGTACAAGTGACGCACTCTAAAATATGTTACAGGCAACAATTTGATTTCTGTTTTTGGATTAAGCTGATTAAAAAGAGATAGCACCTTAGCCCTGATGCCAACATAGAAAAGGACTGTATGTATGACGTGAGTGTGTGTGTGTGTGTGTGTGTGTGTGTGTGTGAACGAGAGCACTCCCATTTGTGTGTGTTCACAGAGGTACTGAAGCATGGACACACTGTTGCTGTCTAGGACGGCTGTAACGCAACATGTAGATAAGCTGCACATGAACAACACATGAACTGTACTGTGTGACACGAGGTGCACAATATTCACAGTGATACTCCTTAAGGCACTTGAAGCGGGCTGTGGTGAGCGCTCACTATTTGATGCTTGAGCTTGCCAAAAAGAAAGTCCCCCACTCTTTCAGTTACTCATCCTGATTGGTGCAATAGTTTCATATTTAAGTTGGCAGCCGACTCATAGCAAAATGTCCAGGCTCAGCAGTGGCTAAATGACTGTGCACCGCAAGTTATTCACATGCTGCTGTCTAGACAAGATTTAACACTCAGATTTTCTCTTTCCTTGATTTCTCTCTCTCATTGCCCCCCCCCCTCATCTCTTTCTCTATTTCAGTCAGTCAGTCAGTCAGTCAGCCTGTCTGGCTGGATACCTCCCTTTTTTCAACATACAAGGAGCACAAAGTGCTTAATCTCAACTCTTGATTTTAAAAATAAAATCTTCTTATTTTCTCTTTCATTTCCCTTTACGCTGGTTCGTCCTCTTCCCCTGTGTAGTTCTAATACAAGTCCTTCATGATCTCCTGCAGCAGTGGGTGTAGGCACATGTCCACCTCCGTCTTCTTCAGCAGCTGGATGAGGTGGACGTGGTCCGTGACGATCTGACGCAGGTCCGTCATCTTCTGGAGCAGCTTGGCAAACAGCTGCAGAGAGTCTGGGTGGCTTAGCTTCAGCTGCAGCTCCAGTGAATGAAGAACTGTCTCCTGAAGCTGTTCGATGGGCTTCACATTCAGGAGGCCGGGCCGATCTGGACGGGTTACACAGATATGGAAATACGTTAAAATGATTGGAGAGGAGGAATACAAACAATAGGAAGAATAAAAGACACAGGAGTCTGGGGACAGGAATGACGGGTGGAAATAACTAAACATTTACTACTAGTTACGTATCTGATGGTCATTTGTGAATGGAGACTCCCCTGATTTAGACGTGCCTTATTGCCAGACCTATCTGACTTTTTTCTATTTACAAAAGCCTGCTTATCTTTATTTGAAGGTATAATCTCAGTGGTTTAAGTTAATAATTGACTTAAATACCAGATTTTAATCACGATCAGGTTCAAGGCTAGACTTTTATCAAGTGGTCACATGCAAAACAGCAATATTAGATCAAATAGTTTGGACCCGTTCAGAAATCAAAGTAGCAGGGGAGGGCGTGGGTCCACAGGTCAGTTAGGTTTGCTGTCACTGTCATTAAAGTTTGGATTGTTTTAAAGGGACAACGAGGAGTTTCTATTCGGTTATAAAAAAGTCTCACGTTAATGTGGATGAATCTCCGCTACCCACACTTGTTAATGGGCCCATTTTCGATAAATATATCGAAAATGGAGACCTATTCTGTCTCTATCGTTATTTTGTTATTATTAGTGGTGGCGGAAATGCTGGTCGAGCCGACCAGCGTTTCCTTCGTGGCGAGTCATGAGAATAACGCAGCCGAATCACCGTTTATGGTCGGAACTACGACGGTATGTGAACCTCTTTGAACCTCTGACTTTAATTATTGATGAATGAAAACATGAGTCCGTCTTGCGCCGGTCAAAGAATTTTACGGTGCGCACAGAGGCTCATAAATGTAGTGTGAAAACGCTTTTCCAAAACTCCTCGTTGTCCCTTTAACTGTTTGCTTTACTATCAAGTCATTACTATAGAAAACTGTCACTTTGCCATTTCAATAACTTTTTTATACAAATTATCAATAATAATACAAAAACATGATGAAACAAATAAAGTTAAGTAGTTATTGGGTTGCCTGCAAAACCTTACTTCAAAATGTTGTCAATACAAACCCAATTTTTTGTTGTTATGATGTAGCTGCTGGTTATTGTCCCCATGTGAAACTGACTCATTCACCTTTAGTTCTGCTCCACTTTTTTTTTCTCAACAACATCCCATATCTCCAAGCAATCTGATAAATAGGTCAAGGCTGGCGCTGGATCGCGTGTGTGTCGCAGTGGGTTGATAACTTCAGATTGTCACTTTACAACCATCTCCATTCACGGGGAGCTAAACTGTTCTGAAATACATATATTTATTTTTGTTGGGATACACAAGCTGACACATTCATGAGGTAAATGTTAACCCCTCTAATCACTTGAATTTAAAGTGGGGAAATATAACCTAATATTACTCAGCATTTCAATGACAAACAAGCAAAAGACTGATGTGTTTATGTACATTCACACTCACAGTCACATTTATTCATTTGGCGAGTGCTTTTGTGCAATCAATGTGTCACTGAGACACAGCCAAAGTGGTGGATGTTATGTAAAGATCTACCGACGCTCCAAAGTTCCCTAACAAGTTCGCTAATGCTGATCGTACAGATATGACAGAAAAAAACGCTCGTTAGACACCTGTAGAATGAAAAGAGAACAAGAAGAGGCTCTCACCCCCACTGAGGATAATGACGGCCAGAAACAAGGCCATGTCGCTGTCGTCCAGCTCCAGCGTGTTGAACTTAACGGAGAACTCAAACTTTGGTTCCAACATTTGACAGAAAGGTTTCCTGAGGCTCTTGAGAAACTCCCGCGTCATGAAGATCTGTCCATAGGAGATCAGGGTCCCGTCTTTGTTCATCAGAGGCGCCATCATGATGATCAAGACCTCTATCACACCGTACTTCAGCAAAGTGACCTGGGAAAAGAGTAAACGGTTGGGGTCAGGCACATTGTTTGTGTTTGTTTGTTAGGGCGTATTCACACCAGGAAAGTCCAATAGTTCACTTGCTTTGGTGCGGACTAATTTTTTTTTTACTTGGTGCGGTTTATATTCACATTGCATTTTTTCACAAGCGGATCAACTTTGTAAACAAAAGCACGTGTGTCCCACAGTCGCTCAATCGTTGGATAAAAATTATCAGCGTACTCAGACCAGGGTTTTTTCTGCATTATAAATTATGAGGCGGCCGCCTGTCTGCGTTTGTACGGAGAGATCAGCTGATCCGCTGCTGTTTACTTTCTCTCTGAGCGTCTCCGCCTGGCACCTGCAGATGTTCAGCTGAGGGAATAGCTGCTCGTGTATGGAGCAAGTTGATAACCAGCTTCGTAGTACCGTGTTAACTCGGACCGGGGCTTGAGGTTTTGTTAAGCTGGAACATGAACACAAAGCCTGGCGATGTTGAGCCTCCTTCGCAGTACAGGACGGAGGAGTCGGTGTTTTTTCCCCCCCCGGCCTTTATTTTGAAAGGACAGCTGGAGAGAGACCGAGAGAGACAGGTAGGCTACGCGGAGATAAAGTGAGGGGGGATTGACACGCAGTCCATTATTATCTGAAGCTTTCAGGCAACATTATCACCCCTAAAAATACTATAGCCTATATATTGGTGAGAAATGAACGAGGAGGAGGGGGGGGGGAGACGTGCTATTGATTTTTCTAAACGGTTATGATTCCCACCCGTTTACACGTGTAGATGTTGACACCCCTAGTCTGAAGAATGGTGAGCTAAAAAAAAAAGAAAAAAAGGACGGCACAGCAAAAAACAAACAAACAAAAAAACATAATCATTCTCTCAGGATGTCGCGTACGTGCCGATCGTCATTTAAGCCTGGTCACATTTATTTCTATTAACGGTTATTAATGGGATAACGACTTTCTGTTAGGCTATCAGTTAAAAAAAAATATATTAAGAATGCGCATCCTTAACGGCTGTGGGTGCGTCCTCTCCAGCATCTGATAAATGTTTTCCACTGACCAGATATCAAGGAGGCAGCGTGTCTATCTGTGCTCCATGTTGACCCACGGCTCATTGTTGATAATTTCCACATTTTCTGACAACAACGGAAGCCTGTTGAATCCAAAAAGGCGCTTGGATTTTGCATTTGGTTCGGGAAAGGTTCGGTTTGCATTCACACTGTACGCGAACCGCACCAGGGTTCGTTTGGGACTCTGGTGCGGATCAAACAAGTGGACCGAGTCCCAGCTGCAGAGGTGGTCTCGGTCCACTTGTTTGATCCGCACCAGAGTCCGCTGGTTTGTATTCACACCTCCCTAAAAAGTCCGCACCAGAGGAAAAGTCCGTTTCAAGCGGACCAAACGAGCCTGGTGTGAATACGCCCTTAGTGTTTTTTTATTTTAGCCAGCAGGCTGCAAACTGGCACCAAACTTAGAGGGATCAGTCATGGGCCAGTGAAAACTCATTATGGTGTGGATCTGGATCTGGATCCAGGAATGATCTATTTCTTCCTTTAACATTTGAGATAGGGAACTCTGACATTTTCGTCAGATTTGTTAGGAAATACTGGGACGGGTCTTGATGCAACACATGAGTTTGCGTCACATGAGTTTGTACAGAGTTTCTCTCTCTGGATTCAGATGATAATTTTGATCTGGTGGAAGGAAATGCTGAGTCAACATTACACACACAGGGTTGAACTGATTATTCACAGTAAGCAGCAGTAGATACGGCACTGCCAAGATTCATGAATACTTCATTCAACACGCATGTAATAAAATTACACAACAACAACAGCGGTTGGGACGTCGCAAGGAAACAATTCATATTCAGCTGTAAAGCCATATTATCATTTGTTAATTTCAAACAGGTAATAAAACAATACAATGGTCCTGTGTAAAGATTAAAGATGATAAATTAATAAAGCTACCTGAGGACAAAGGGCTGGCTCATATCTTAAAACATGTCCATACTGTACATGAAATGAACGAACGGACGAGCAGCTGAGGCGTCTTTGTATCTCACCTGATCGTTTAGATCCAGGTCGACGAACCCGGGGATACTCTTGGCGAACTCCGTCACTTCTCTCACTGCTTCGGCTGAGCGTGACTGGCAGCTTTGGAAGAAACGTAGCTCCACGGCGTCTGTCGGCCCCTGTTCGCTGATGCTCATCATTCCCAAAACTCCACATTCCGACCCCATGTGAACTCCCGTGAACGCTGGGATCGAATAAGACGAGTGTGAGAGTTCGGCTATAGAGTTAGAGGGGGGCATAAGCAGTCGCAAGCAAAATGTTTAATGTCTTCACAAGCAAAACATCGTGGGATGATGTCAAAAAGCAGGAAATTAATATAATTTGCCCGATTGATTGATTATAAACATTAGTTTCTTTATCAGTGACTTTGTCCTGTTTACAGCATCAAATCATCTTGCAAGCAAAAACATATCATTGGTCTGTGTGAATACATATGAAATGTGTCCCATGGACATTGTTTTTGATGCATTTCAATATGTTTTGTTTTGTCTCTTTCAGACATTCAAATTCAAAAAATTCAGATTTTTTTCCCCCCAGAAATTGCATGTGTGTATATATATATATATTCGGGCTGATAAATAATAAACTGATGAAAAGGAAAAAGGTAAAACATAAACTTTGGTTCTACTAACCTCCGTGTCCGGATGTGAGGGCAGAGGTCTGCTGATGTTGCTCCTGGATAGGTATCTGCTTGCAGTTGATAAACTGCTCTCCTTCCATTAGAGACTTCATGTCATGGATGACAAAAGGCTTAAGTAGAGAGGAAAGAAGAATATGTGTGAGTGAGGAAGAGTAGATAGATAAAAGTTGGGAGAAAGCCAAGGAATAAAGAAGAGTAAAAAGAAACAGTGTCCTCTCCTTATACTGTAGGGCTCCTGAGGACGTGTTAGCTCCAGATGTAATCGCATACTACTGTCTATGCAATTTGGTCATGGCTCATTCATCACTTGCAAAAGCAAACATTGCCCATCTCGTATGTCTGATGGGCAAAGTAAATAAATCTTAGCTGCAAGCTGAGACAGACAAAAACACTATTTCCAGGTAAATGAAGCTTAACTGAGTTAAAGTCAAGCTAACTGTTTGGTAAAACACTGGCAGAGACCTGCAGTGGCCTGAAAGATGAATGGTACCATTCATTCACTGAAATCTTTCCTTGTCATAGTGGTAAAATGAATACTAAGATGTCCTACGGGGAATTACAGCAAGTTCTAAAGTGAACATTGTTTCTTATGAGACTGAAGAGAATAAAATAAAGAGAGGAGACTCTCAGAGGGACTGTGTCTGAGTTTTTCCTTCATATGCAGAACCATTTCATTTTAACTCATTCAGTCTCCTGTAAATGAAAAGTTTGTACCATAACCACTGAAACTCATACAGTGTGCTTGCAGGTTTGCTGCCACAGCCTTACTCAGTGACCAAGCTAACACATGTTTACTAGTCTTCGCAAATTTTACATAGATGTTGTCGCTGTAGAAACAGACATTCCTGAGTCATTTCATAACAGCACAACAAAATAAAGTGAAACTAAACACACTAATCTGGTTTCAGGTTGGCTTTATTTCTTACTGGTCCATATCCCTGGTCTGATCGGATGTCTTTTGCACAGAAGCAAGGAACTATTTAGCATACAGGGAGTTAATGCTACAGTAAAAAGCATTAACTCCTATCAAGGATAACAAATATTGTGGTAAAGGTAAAAATTGATTGTTGTCAAGCAGGATGGCTGCTGTGGTTTGGTGAATAACCAGGACTCCCTCAGAGAAGCAGATGATTCAGCGCCATTTGGCTGCTATCACGCAGATGAACAGTCATAACAAGCAGACGAAAGAGATGAGGAGCAGCCTTGAACTTCAGCCGCGAATCAACAGAGAGAAGCCACAAAACAAAACTCAAGAGTGCTTGAAACGGTGTGTCTTCAGATAAACAGTCAATAATAATAATAATGATGATGATAAAAAATAATAATAAGGTGCCAGTATTTTACTTTAGTATTTCCAATTTATGCCTCTTCCTATATCCACCACTTGAAGCATTACCACAATGAATAAGTAATAATTCCACACATTTTAACATGTTATAAACATCTGAAGCAGCTATTTTGTATAACATACAAACATTTCTAAGTTCATTTCTAACTAATACTAATGTGCATCAGAAGGAATGACTTTTACTAGTAATGGAGTACTTCCAAAGAGCTTGTTTCACCACTGGTAATGACTAACAACAGATGTTCCACTACACACTCTGCTAAGTTTTTCATTAATCTTGCAGATATATTTAGCTACACACAGCAACATCCTGTGTCGATTTTTCACAACAGAATATTCTTTGGAGTTTTCTTTATGCAGTCTGCCACTTTTAATTGTGCTGATGATTAGGTCTCTTTTGAATACTGAGATTCAATATCCCAAAACATTAAGAACAAAAAGACAGACACGGATCATATCTCACGTTTACATCAGGCTGCTGAGAAGTTCATTCAGTTTCACAGCTTGACCACTGTAATCTGAGATATTTTCTAACAGTCAAAACAGGTAGAAACCAGTCCATCCACTTTTCCTGTTGGAATAACTGCCTGAAAAGTTCTGAACTAAACTCGGTGTTGTTACACAAAGACAGTGCTGGCAAGAGAGTCATGCAGTCATACAAAGGTTAGAATCGTCTAAACTCCGTCAGTTCAAAGATGTGTTATTTGTTACATTTAAATTTTGAAGCTGCACATGGAGGAGATTTATATAATTTGATCAATAATATACTGTGTAAGTACACATACTCCTAATTTTTTATACACTCTCTACAATATCTGGTACAATTGAGACTGTGTAGAGTTTTGTTGGTTTATGTGCCATTGTGTTTTTTGTCACATAAACCAAAACAGCTTTTTAAAAATGTAAAAATTAGCAATATACACCAAAACTATGAGAGAGACAAAGCCGAGTGGACGAAGCAACTGGTCCAGCAGCTTGGATCAGAGCAGTGTGAGGTGAAGAGCAGTAAATGTTGATGACACGACTGATGTCTCTCTGGAATCCACAGATAACTGAGTGCCAAATACACACAGCAAATAACAGGAATGCAGCCAGGCAAATCAGGTATGACTGAACTGAGGTTTTGAACACTAAAATATGAATGAAATGATTTGCTGAGTGAAATACAGCATAAAGGCAGATACATTTTGTACAACAACATTGTTGTTGATTATTGTTGTTTTCTGTTGTGTGCTATGCTAAGTAATGCATTGCATTGCACTTATTGTACTGCCTGAGCACAATCAATTTCCCTTCAGAGGGAATAATAAAGTAAACCAACCAACCTACCTACAGTACATAAATGTAATCATCAAATCATTAATGGTCTATGTTTCCTTCACCATGTAATTATCCAGCTCACACAATAACATGGCCTGCAATATGTCACAGTGCTATACATTTGCTGTACTGTTAAGTTCAATAGAAAGTTGAGTTGTAGAAATAAGTCATGGTAAAAGGCTCACACAAGGAGGATGCAGACTCTTCCAAATATGCATACAAGTAAAAGTAGAAGGCAGTAAGGCAGCGCCGCTTACCGCGTTGTCTCCAGTCTTCCCAGAGAGGATGGCCCTGGCCTTGGCCTTGGTGAGGGGGAAGTATTTCAGATAGGCCTCGTACAGATGCCGGGCCAGAGCCCTCAGATCTGCTGCCTCCGGGTGCATGTGCTCCATGTCAGACGAGAACTCGGCCAACAGTTTCTCCTTCTCCGCCTGGGGCATCCGGCCAAAACGAATAGCTGGGGAAAAAAACAGAAACATTCATACATAAATACACAAATAGACAGACACAGACACAGGTTGCCAGGCAGGCAGACATACAGGAGCACACACACAGATAATTAAAAGCAAGTGTAGCCACACTGATTGATGAGAACAAACACATTCACAACACATTCAAAATTACAATCTATACATCTTGTTCTATTCAGTGAACTACAGTAGAAGCAGAAGCAGGGACACATGAGATGTATGTATCAGTCTGTAATATAAACCACATCACATGAACAGATAAACAGGATTAAAATGCTTCCCTCCTTGTAACCCTCGCCCTCTGAGGTCATCCAACTCAGCAGTGGAGCCAACATCTGTGCACATGTTGCATTCAAGTCCAAATCTGGATGTTGCTCCTGGATGCTACTGGCCCTCAAACAATTCTACTTCAGCAGGAACACATAAAACCACTGAAAAATGACATGTCAAAGCCGTTTCTTACCAAACTGTGTTAGTATTTGTTACAATATTACCTAACCTTCTCAGTTTTCTCAATGAGTTTCAATGTCACTGCTTTTTGTCTGCCTGACATAATTGTTTATTAAATTAAATTAAATTTAATGATCCAATCTGAACTGTTCGGACAGTGGTCGTGGAATCGTATCCAACCAACCAAGCACCTCAGAACACAAGAAAAAAATGGTTGATAAATGAAAGAAGGAAAAATCTGGGACAACTCAGATGGGGGAGATATATCTTTCAGCTGTTGCTCAAGGATGCTTCAGGGACTCTCTTTTTTTAACTTGCCTTTTCATAATCCCAGCGTTTAGTAACAACCCTTTCAACTGCCCAGATGTCAGCACACCAAGCTTAATTTTGAAACACAGAGACAGGAAATTTTGCCGAATGGAAAGCTTCCCGGCGTGACGCCTGGAAATGCACAGCCCCGTGTGGCAGAGTGAAGACAACTTTCACAAGTGACTCACACATGCCACACCATGTTTCAGTGAAAGGGAAAATCCACCGGCGGGACCCGTCAGACTCATCCCTCGTGTCATTCTGTGGGGTGTGTCTCACGTCGCAATTACATCAATAATCTGTTTTTGCGTAACACATTGGTAATGATAATTACACAGCTCACT
The DNA here is from genome assembly GCF_045865225.1 of Trachurus japonicus. Classification (NCBI taxonomy): domain Eukaryota; kingdom Metazoa; phylum Chordata; class Actinopteri; order Carangiformes; family Carangidae; genus Trachurus; species Trachurus japonicus. The sequence continues at coordinate 32,179,964 of NC_140911.1, forward strand.
GCAAAACCTGAAAAACAATCTCATCCAGATATAACTCTGACTCTTCTCACCTTTCCAGCTGTTCGTGCAGATAATATGACACTTTGTTGGCCCATCAAAAGAACCAGTTCTTTTCCATGAGTTTTTTCTTATATAGAAAAGATTTTCAAATTAATTTACTTTAATTGATATATTGATATACAGTATATTCTAACATGTAGGACAAAGTGTGGATGGGTTTGCCCAATTGACTGAAGCTGACCTTGACATTGTGTTGTTGCTGTGTCATTGTGTCGCTTTTTACTGCTGTGAAGTGGTTATACCTTTTCTATTAAGCTTCTGTGTAGATTGTAAAAATAGGTACATCACTGAGTACAAAACTTTCCCAGGAGTAGTTTCATGTCTGTCCATCAAAGACGTACTTAATGAACTATAATTCCAAATGGTTTTCCATGACTCACACTGCATTATACCTGCCAAACATACTGTATAATTGTGAAATAGCTCCTATAGTAATTTAGTGACAGCATTCTAGTCAACCTGCTATTTGATGCAATGTTGTGAAATGGTTAAACTTTCTTTTTCTGTTTGTGGAAGTCATTAATTATCCCTCCATTCAAGCCAGTGCTCTACGTTTCCTCCAATATGTGTTTGTGTGTGTGTGATTGTGTAATGCTGACTGTGCAATGAATGCACACCTTAAGCAAATGAATACAAACTAAAGCTGCCCTATCACGAACAAGGCAACGAGCCCACAGCAGTGACACAGCAGATTGGAGAAATCAGTCGAGGTCTATGTACTCCGAGATGTCAATCATTGATAAAGTAAAAACACTGAGCAGACTTTCAAAGCACCGGCTGTACCTCCAGAAATATCAGCAGAGATACGAGTGGAGGTGGAGGAAGGGAGAGAAACGTAGAGATAAAGTGGTGCGACAGGAGAAACAAACAGGTTCCAAACAGTGCTGTAGATACTATACGTTTTTTGTTGTTGTAGTTGAGCTTAAATCCACGGAAATATTATCCAAGTTCAGCTCAAGTGGACTTTTATTAACTATAAAGTTTAAATCTTTTTTCATAGTTTTTCACTTTGAATTGACAGCTCACCACAAATTTCATAAATGGACTGAATTAATTTGCTTTGCAACGACTTCTGATTAATTGCTTTGATGATCAATGATCTGGTTCTGTGAGGTCTGGATGGATGTGTGGCTGCAGTTTGAATAGTTCAATGGTCCCATTTAACACATTGCTATGTAGAGATCTGTGATAAACTAAGCTATTTTTTCATCATCATTTTCATCAAATTGAACTTGAACTGAACACTGTGCTTAGCCTTGTATTGCCTGCCTCGCATCTGCAGCATGATCACTTTCTTCTGTCTCTCTGTACTTACTGTTCATAATTGCAGAAATGCAAGAAGTACAGGCAACTTTCCCGCTTTCTGTCAACACTGCTAAGGACACGGTCGTCTTGTTTGAATATAATTTAGCAGAATTGTCAGTGTGAGTTCAATGTGAGTACTCCCGTCCTACTGGTCAATTGATCTGAACAAGATTAATGAAAAAATGCATCGTGTCTGCCCAGCTTTAGTCAAGATGCATCTATTCTAACAGCTCTGCGACAGCTCTGCCAGGAAATCTGCTTGGCACAGTTTCCTGACCGTAATTCTAATTAGCCAAACACATGTTTGGACACCTGTGTGCCAGATACTCTCATGAAAGCAGAAAACTGTATCCAATCAGCTAACAAAAGGAATACGTCTTCCTATTTTACTATGTGAGCATATTTACTGCCCCATGTGACATTTAAGTGTCTACAGAATGCTCTGTAGTTCACATGTGCAAAAATTAAGTCATGCAACACACCTCTCAGTAATGATGATGACACTGAAGTCGTAGATACAGATGTCATGTTAAAACCAGATGTTTTGTATCTATTAGTATGTATCTATCTATTATGTATATGGTATACACATACATACAGTACGTATGTATGTGTATACCATATACATATACATAGTATTGTACACATATACATATACGTATATACACATACACAAACAAACACAGTGATGCTCAGGATGTGTACTTGGAATATCTTTATACGTGTGTGTGTGTGTGTGTACATACATGCACACACACACTGCATGACTACATAACAGACGGAGCAGAGAAAGATCAATGGTGCTTGGCTGCAGTAAGTGAGTGTGCAATAATAATACATAATGACAATAAAGTGATTGATAAAGAGTTGTATAATTTACAGCTCTTCAAGTTTCCTCTACCTCTGCATGCGAGCATATTTCCCCAGATGAAGTCTTGTGTAACGACAGCGCTCAGGTGAAGTGGCACTGGCACCAATCTCTGCAAATACTTGCTTTATCTCCCACTCAATCTCATCTGAATCCACTGAGATTAGCTGATAAATTTAAATTCACTGGACTATGTGCAATATCTGCACTGAATACGACACTAGCTCATCACTATGACATGTTCACTATCACATTACAGCGACCAGGCTTTCAAGCCTCACATTGTGTGAGGCTCCCCAAAGACTTTTCAGAGATCATCAACAGTCATCAATCATAGAGTAAAAGCTGAAATTTGTCTCAACCTAACAGGTGCAACAAAACTAACAGGAGAGTCAGGGCGATCAGGCACGACCTGTGCAGCACACCTACACACAGTCATGACAGCCATGCTGAAACTCACCTGTGGAGGTGGAGCCAGTAATTGAAATGAAAAGGGCCCCAGCTGTACCAGCCGATGCGCTTCAGTGGGCAACAATGGCTAACAAAACAAAACCTTTCTCCAGGGGAACAGTGATGGGTGAGGGCAACATTGCTACTGAAGAAAGAATTTTACAATACAGTGCATGATTTCTCTAGATATTTTATACTTTGATGTGGAGCGTGTGACACACAGTCATCTGATAGAATTCACAGTGGGTCACTCCACTTGCTTCAAACCACCGGAAATTGTTCTGCAGCTGGTAGGGGATTTCAGTAGCTACTGTTATCTTTCAGGTCTGTGAGTGGGCTTGTGTATGTGGACTTTTCTAATTTCACTTGTTCTTTTTGTTTTACTGTTTTTTAAACAACTCTTGAGGATTTAATTCAAATGTAATATGTTGACAATTTGTGTACTATGAATGTTGTCACTGAAAAACAATTTTCAAGGGAAAACATGAAGTTGTCCACTCCGTACTGTACACAATAAGCCTTGTGGAGCCATGACTGCAATGATGGCAGAGCTGACGGAGCGCATAGTGCGACATTTATGGGACTTTTTTTTGTTGCCATATTTCTGTTGTTACATGGTCACCAGAGTGTGAACACAGTTACAGCCAATTGTTGTTTCAAATGTGCCAGAATGGGCCTCGGGAGCCTGATATAGCCGGCCACAAAGCCAGGTAGAAATGTAGAAATTCAGGGCTTTGGTTAGGAGGTGTTTAGGAGCAGAAGGAGGTGGAGGGGGGTTAAACTTACAACCCTTTGACCACAGTTTCATTTCTAAATTATACTGTCAGGGTGGCTGGTAAATTTTTTGCATTAATGCTGGGAACTGAAACATGTAGGGTTGCGATACCACAGAAGAAGCAGCTGGCAACCTATAAGGCAGCGGTGTACATTGCTGCATATACCACCACACCTCAAGATCAAATTGGCAACAGTGTGGTGAGGGTGTATCTGTTATTCTCAGAGAGCATCAGAGGCACAAAGGCTGGTCTACAAGAAGACACTTCCTGGGTCACAGTTTCAAAAAAGAATTGGACTTGTTTACTTACACCTGCTTATTTATACTGATGTATACATAAATGTAAGGTCATTTCCTGTGTGAACAATGGGTACTGTACTGTAGGTGAAAACCTAGATGTGGGGAGTGTGCACATGAAGGTGAAAAATGAAACAAGCATCTGATTGTACAGTGATTTTTCTGCACAAGTACAGTATATTTCACAGTGTCACCATCTTACCGTTGTGCGACATGCCGACATTGAGGCACTTCTGGAAGCGACAGTATTGGCATTTGTTGCGGGACTTCTTGTGAATGCGACAGTGAAGATCGCAGTGGTCGTACACCAGCTTTAGCCTGATTGTGCGTCTGAAGAAACCCTGCGAAACAGAAAGAGCAAGACATTTTAGTTGCGGGCTTTGGTGCTACAGACATCTGCCGGGTTTCTTTACATTTGCTCTGCTCTGCTAATTCTGACACTTTTCTAAGAATGGGTGAGAGAGCCATGCCACAACAGTACAGGAAAGGAAGGTACATCTGCTCCTTTGAATGTAAGGTTTTTCTTTATAGGATTCATTTTGCTGACTTGACAGGAATATAAGATAGTAAAAGTATGATCAGGAATGTAGTAAAGACAAGATTCTTAACAAAGCATAATAGAGAAAAATTATATTATTGGTTGGATTGCTGCGATTTTCATTGTGTATTAGGGTTATCCAGCACTTTGGTTGACCCTGGTTGTTTTATGAATAAACTGTTTTGATATTACAGAAATCAAAAGAAATACAATATGTAAAAAAAAAAAAACATTTTCGGTGATGCAGCAAGACGAGATGCATTCCCACTTTGATGTTTTCACCCTTAGGACCAAAGGAGCCATAAGACTTGTGCTTATCTCAGCTATTAACTCTACAGCCATGGTCAAACTCTCAAAAACACACACTCCTACGCACAGCCACACAGGTTTGTTGTTGGCTGCGGTGTTTGTCTAAGATGACTAAGAAAGCTAATGGAAGAAAAACGAAGAATTGAAAAGGACGGAGAAATAAAGAAGTGTGGGGCGGAGGCTCTGACAGGAGAACTGTGTGTAAGCTTTAATTAAAAAAACCCCCACATCTGGACACAGGTGGCTTGGTGCGTTTGGCATCTGCATTCCTACAATTCACAGATGTTCCTTTTTAATAGTAGGTTATTTAAAGAAGGAGGAAGTCAAAGAGGGTCAAGACTCCACCTCAATAAAGAATGTTTTCTGTTTTGAAACAATTAAGTGTTTGCCTGCTTGGCTGACCCCCTCTTCTGGTGAGTGTCCCCCGAGACTTGAGCAGAACAATGACTACTGTACCTTCGCTTCATTCAGCCTCCAAAGGTACAGTAGGATTTAGACTAAGTGGATAGAAAAACACAAACCTCTGTACATTGTAATGGATCCAACACAACAACCGTGGCAGTGTCAGAGGGCAGAGAGAGGCACAGGGGTGCTGATTCCTGTTTATGTTTAAGGCTGTGGTCAGTGATCGTGTTGTACTGGACTACATGACACTGTGTGTCATTCTGTACTTCTGTTGCTTACAATGTGCAAATAAGGTTGACAAAATATTAAAAACACATTTTAATAAAACACAGCCATGTACAACAACAGCAATGTAAAGCCTTTAAATGTAGTGTACAACTGTGGTCATTTTTTCTGTTCTATATTCTATTTTTTTTAAATGACAACAAGTCCCATGGCCAAGCCAAAACCAACAATGTGTTTTATTTGCTTTCAGCATTTTCTGGCATGTGACTTGATATTTAAAGAAAGAAAACAGCTGGGAACTGTAGTTTTAAGAAATTGTTCCTTTGACAGGAGTAAACAGTCTATTTGTCACGGACAAGATTAAGCTGTGGATTTAGTTTAAAGCACATGGAGGGCGTATGCTTCACATACAAAGTCTTGTTGCACCCATTACAATGAGGGGGAAAAAAATGCTCTGGTTCATTTGTATTTATTTGTTTAAACCAATCACTATTCTCTTGGGCATCTCTGAGCCCAGGATACAGCAACAACGTCGCTGCAAAATAATGTTGGTGGGAACTTGTTTTGGTGAAACATTTGCACTGAAATGGCTAATTACACAGAAAATGCCACAAAAACAGCGAGAGATGTGCATTGCATGTGTGATTGCATGCAATGCAAATCTTCATCAGAACTTGCCATTTTCAGCGTGTAGGTTGTTGTTTGTTTCCCGGCGCAAAGGGGATTTTGAAAAAGGTGAAAGGCAGATGGCAGAGGGGAGGAGGGTGCAGTTGACAGGCGATGGCAGACCCACAGTCTATATCAGATGAGTCAGACTAATGTGCCACCACCACATAATAAACTAGCATCCACATGCATTGTAAAAGAGGAACTGTTGCACAGTGCAGCAATGTGACTCCTGTATGTGTTTTAATAGGTTTTAGAAAGTGCAAAAAGAAAAAAAACATCTGTAGCATAAAGAGATAAATTATATCAGTCACAACACCCACAAAAACGACTTATACTCAATTGAGAAAAAAGTAGTTTTTGAATAAATCTACTGTTAATTCGAGTGTAGCCAACATTTATACTGTTTTATAGTCAGAGGATTTTTTTATATATTGTTTTGTATTTAGAAATGTCATTCTGATGATAGAGGGTTTTAGTTCAAATATTTAGTTTTTTCCAAAATTATATGCACTGATTTGTAATTTTAATAGTAACCAACATTACAAAATAATGATGATAATGATAGAGCAAGTTTTCAAATGCAGACATCTTTTTATTCTAATAAAAGTAACCTGTAATCACTACAACACCTTTTACCACATTCTATTTTTAGTCTCACTGAGCTTTTCTTTCACTTTTTACACTTCATTTAAATAAATAGCGGCTTTTCTTACTATTTTTCCTGGAAGAATTTCAGACCTGTGAAAACATCTTGGAACCAAACTGAAATCTTCATACAAAGAACTGCTGCAGTTTCTGAAAATGCATCTCGTATTTCTTAGGACAATGTCACAATTTATAGCTACTCTTCTTATAATGTCTCAATATTTCAAAGAAAATGGAGATGTGTGTGAAACCTCCCCCTCACTCTATTAGTTATTTATACACTATGGCCTATGCAGATAGACAAACAGACAGAGTTTAAGGGGTTGGCTGTCTGTCTGTAGAAGCCTGCGCAGGATGGAAAATATATGGGGCTTGTGGTTAAAGTGACAGACATCAAAAAAATGAAAAAAAAAAAAAAAAAATACACAATTCTCTCCAAAGCATTATAGAGTTTTTATTCCACCAACCTATTTCACCTCAGAGTGACACATGGTGACAGAAAAAGGAAGGCTGGCAGAGAAACAAAACTTTGCAGTAGAAGTTGTTACACCCATTACCATTTCCTGACATGACTCTAAGGTCGTATGACTTTTTTTTAGCAAAACTTTTTTAGAGTAGCAATCATTCATTCTCCACTACTGTGCGTAATTATTTGAGATGTAACATAACGTAAAAAACATTTAAAAGGACTAGAATCCTCTTTACTAGAAGTAATTCCTCTTTCACCAGGAAGAAAAAAGATACCAATGCCTTGTGTTTTTTGGGTTTCATGTGAATAAAGTTACACATTAAACATCCAACACCCCACAAATCATCTCAATGTATTGTGCGATGCCAAAAAAAAAAAGAAAAAAAAGAAGGCTTAAACATTTATGTCATTTTTCAAACCTCTGAGTTGTGAGGATTTGCTACTTTACTTTTGTGGTAGTATATTAAACATCTTTGGGTTTTTAGCAGGTGGTTGGATGAAAAAAAAAAAAAAAAAGAGTCACCTGAATTGCTTATATTGTCTTCCCCACTTTGTCTTAGTTTCATCTTTACTGATGATATTTCGGTCCTACCTTGCAGCCCTCACAGGCATGGACGCCATAGTGAAACCCCGAGGCTTTGTCTCCACATACGCGGCACTCGATGTTTAGCGATGCCGTCGACGTGTCGTCCTGAAGCTTGGAGAACACGGGGCTGTCAGAGTACTGAGGTGGTGACTCTGGCTCCAGCTTGATTGAATCTGGTGTAAGAAGGGTCAGTAATCAGAACAATGAGTCATGCAAGCAAAAAAAACTTTCTAACCTCAGATTTAATGCACTTTAGGTTGAAGCTGTTTTTTTTTCCAAATGTGTGTCCTGGAATCTCTAAGTGACTACAACCACTATTCAACAAAAGTAGTCAAGTACTAATCAATATGTCAATGTGTCATATGCATTTTCACATTTCTGGTGCAAGTAGATTCTGAAAAGAAGTTGTAGATAACCCAGTACTGTTCGCCTCCCGCCAGAAATGATCCAGCTACAGAGAAAATAGACTGAGCTCTGGTTAACCCATGAAACAGACTTACTGTGTGTGCTCAGCTCCGTCCTGTAGCTGTGCATGTTTGTGTAGTCCATGTTGGTCAGGGGTTCTTCGCTCTGCGGTGGACTGGGGTCATAGGCCACACCAACGGACGAGATGGAGGACACAAGCGAGGGAGACAGGGAGGAAGGGATGGAGGCGGAGGAGATGGAGGTGTAGTCTAACGTGGACAAATGCTTCATGTCCAGGGAGTGGGAGCTGTCATCCAGCTCCGAGAGGTCCACGGCGCTCAGACTGAAACCCACAGGCCAGGCAAGGAGCTGCTGGGTGTCCACCATGTCTACTGTGGGGAGAGATGAAGAGTGACGAGTCAGCGGATGCAATATCCTTTGTTGACTGTATGTGGCCTTGTTAAAAGAAAACAACACTAGAAGAAGCAGAGAGAGGAGGGGAGGAAGAGGAAAAGTTGGAGGGACAGAGGAAGAAAGGGAGGAGGGGATAGAAAAAAGAGGAGAAAAACAGGAAGCGAGAAAGAAAGATACCAAGTAAAATGTGCCCAGATGCAGCATTATAGATGGTGTTAATGATGAAATATATCAGCTCAAACAGTGTAATACACAAGCAACAGATACACACACCCTCCCATGCAAACAGCATGATGAGTGCTCGTGGTCCTGCGGCTCATTCCTGCAGCCTGTCTGTTATCTAGCACGCAGGGAGGCAGATCGTGTCACGGGGAGTACAAGACGAACTCTGGCAGTGCAGAATGCCTCTTCTGCTCAAAACACCGTCTCCCTCTGTTGCTGTTTGGGTGGCTCGCAGTGTGATTGCCCAACCAAAGGACACAGAAAGGAGGACAGTTTGCGCCTCTGTCTGTCTGAGGCCAAGGATGTAGGATTCTGACTTTTGGAGTTGAACATGGAGCTGTGTTACACACTGTCCTGTTTTTTTTGTTGTTGTTTTTTTCAAATAAACCATATCTCTATGTTTTTCTAATTGACCACAAATCCTATAAAAAGACCAACACACAATAAAGGTCACATATAGAGCAAGACATAACAATTACAGTATCCTACTCAAATTCTGGTTGTCAGCAGGATCACATAAGAAGTACAGACCTGATTCAAACTGAACTTGTTGGAGGTGTGGGGTACACATTTGGTTTCAGATCTGGATCAACTGAGTCTGAGTTTTTGTTTTTTTATTTATAAAGTGCGGTGTTTGTTGATTGACATTGACATTGGTGTAGGTCTGCGCTCTCTACGTGCTCCCTCTGACTATTTTTAGTTGTGCATTTGATGCACTTGCAAGTATTTACAGCAGTGGGATGATGTACTGTATATGAGATTGACTAAAAATAAACTACAGTGGCCAATGCTTTAATGAGGCAACATGTGTCCTCAGTCTTTTTAACAGTTTTTGAACACCTGTGGAAATCTCTGGCAGCACATATACTGTACCTGTTTGTGTAAATTCATTGTTGGTTTTAGTCTTCTCATGGCATCTGTTGACACTGAGAAAAATACAGTACATCATCTTTGTTTACCATTAATAAAATACCTGAATCATGTACTGTATGGTAACATGAGCTTAATCAACACACAGCTCCCTCTAGATATTCAGCTCTGTGTTGATAAAAATGAATTAAGTCAGGCATTTCAATATCTAACTGAGATGGTCAGACATTGGAGGAGGGAAGTCAGCCGAGATGGTCAAAGTCCAGTCATCAGACGTTACGACAGTCTAAATGAAAGCCAACAACCTACAAGGCCATACGGTATAAAGAGGGAAAAATGTGTTTGGTTATGCAGAAATGAGTAAAATCTGTTTATTGTTTATCGTTGTCCATGTCTTAACACAAAAAAATTGCAAAAACTGACAAACATATCAAATAAAAATGTGTCAGAAATATAAACTGCAGTATCAGTTTCAGAACTGTTAAAATAATTTATTTAAACAACTGAGAAGTTTTTCAGCAATGAGTGTATTTGTAGGGGGAAATTATTCATATCTAGTGTTTACATCAGCAGGATAGTGTATGTGGGGTTAAACTCAGTGAAGAGTTGGGTTCAGTAATGTGTTTATAATAGTTTTTGGCTTGACAGTGTCTTCAGTGGAGACACAAGCTATATCAGGCATGGATACAGAGACAACATTTGTTAGTATCCTTAGATATTACTAAAACTTTTCACGCAACATTTGATGGAAGAAAACTCCTTGTAGGAAGGAAATAGCTGATCCGTGTCTTTATATATATATCAGTGCTGGAAACGACTTAGTTTTCCCACGCTTTTTTCTTTTTTTTTAAGAGGGAGGAAGCCATGCTTGATTTCTGACCCTGATTTAAACTAAAGAATCTCTGAAAAGGAAAAGACAAACTAGCTGCAGTTTATAAATAATCAATAGACTAAAAGGTCTGTGTACTGAACTACATGGCCTGCCAAACAACCTTTTGTAACCGCCACCGAATCTCAAAATAAACCCCCTCTAATCAACCTTGAGCGCTCAATTTGAGGGGAAAGAAAAAAAAAACCCAACAAAGAATGAGATGAATTATGCAACAGGACAGAACTAAAATAGCAATACTCCGATGGCACAGTAGCACCAGGTATAAAAATTGCTTGAAATGGCTCCAAAGTATCTGGCAAAACATCCCCGCGGAGCAAACATCCTCCTTTCTCAACTACACATTGTTTCCTTTTTAACTTGTTTGGAATGTGGCAACGCAAAATCAGCGGGGGATCCACTTAAAATTCACAGTGACTGTGACATTGTTTCAGAGTAGGGGAGCGAAAGTGTGTGTGTGTGTGTGTGTGTGTTTTCCCGCAAGCTGTATCACTTCCACCGCCTTGGAAGCAGCTGAGGGGGAAAATGCTGACTATTAATAACCAGAGAAACCTGGTTATTTTTCCATTTGTTGGCCCCTTGCCAGGTGATCCGAACCTAAAATAGACAAACGCAATGGAGCCGCTTGTGTCCTGGTTGGCACCGAATCATATGGAGACAGAGATAGAGATAGAGAGAGAGAAAAAGAGAGAGAGAGAGAGAGAGAGAGAGAGGGAGAGATGAGGAGTGAGATAAAGTGAGAGAGGTGACAGAGAGCAAGTCCCAAGACCACTTCAAGAAATCAAACATCTCTCTAGGGGTATTAAGAAAAAACCCTTATCTTAAGAAATTCATGCTCTGAGCTCAACACCGCGCGCAAAGAAAACAAGGAAGGCCGCAGCAGCCTGGCAGTTAAACCACGGTGCTTAAATCATGTTGTAATCCAAGGTGAAACAAGTTTGTAGGCAGAGTGTCCATGGAGATGCTGTAATACAAAATCTATACTGAATCCAACAAGTTTGTGAGCTGCGTGGGCAAACAACCTGTCAGACGGTATAAAAGGTGACAGATGATTAAGGTTTATGTAGCACACACTGTGTTTGTAAAGTTTGCGTGTGTGGTTGTGCGTGCCGATGAGAGCATGTGTGCGACAGTTTAGCCGGTGTCTCCTGCCTGTTCTCAGATTTCCACATGTGAGAACTTGTCCTCCAGGTACAGGAGCACAGTGTGTAGGAGTATGTTCTATCATCCATTTCTTCATGTCATGGCATAATAACAAAAGGCCAACGTCAAACTGGAGGGCAGGTTGGGCAAGCTGATGGACCTGTACAAGCCAGGCTGGTACTGTGTGTGTGTGTGTAAAAGAACATGTACAAGGAAGAACACCGGCCATCAACTCACCCAAAAAAAGTATTGTACAAGTGACACAAAAGCTGGATTAAATAAAATTATTATGTTAACTTTGGGAGTGATAATGACTCTGTTCTCACAGCGCGAAAAACTGCAGTTCTGGAAAACGAGGTGAAACCATGAGGTCAAACAAAGAGATGTGAAATCTTTCCTTTAGGGACAAAGTTGCAAAACGAATTAAATGTTTTTTAACGTTCATATTTCCCCACACCCGGTCCAAAATGAACTGAAGCAAAGGCCGGGATCCGCTTACTGCACAGAGAGAGTGTCTGAGGTCGTTTTTGTTCCTTTGAAAATGGAGTTTTGGTGATTACAATGATTTCGCTTTTTTTTTTTCTTTTGTCAGGTTGTATACAGAAAGTGCTCAAGACGGAAAACACAGTACAATACAAAAAAAAGCTGACAGTGAATAACCCGTGCAGTCAGACATTATCAAGTGCTGTCATCACTTCTTCTTTTGCACTCCTACACATCAGGAGTCATTTAAGAGTCAGGCAAAGAAAACACACAAAGTGCGATGTAGTTCAGGACAGGACAGAAGCCTACGTAGTCTGGTGTATTTAGTAACAAAAGGCAGAACCTGTCCTGCTGCATTCAAGGCATTTACACTCTTATCTTCTCTGTTTGAATAAAAACTATGCTTGCTCTCCGAGGGTGAGAACTACATTCACTCGATCAGATGCACTGTGGGAAACATATTTTGTACTTTTTCTTTTCTTTACAAACCACGACAATTCTAAAATGTGTACTTTTTTAGTAGGTTGTTGGGACTTCCTGTGCTAGACAAGTGAATTGCAAACAGATAAATATAAATTTGTGCCCTTCTGACTTAAACACAACCACAACCCCCTAATTTATCACAGTCTAGCACTTGACAAATTTCTTGCTGCTGCTTTTATGACATCCTGAAGACAAAATGACTTGTTGCAGAGTATTTCCTCTTCTAGAGGAAGGCGTGGTTTTCTCTTTCTTGTCTTTCTTTCTTTTTTTTGCACTGTAAGCCACTTGTATTATCACAGTTGTCCCATATATATGAATGTATGCAAGTGTGATATACAGAGAGAGAGAGAGAGAGAGAGAGAAAGAGAGTAAGTGCTCAGAGCTCTGTGACTTCCTGACCTCTTCATGTAAAACAGCATGTGGTTCAGTGTCAGTGACTAAAACAAAGATATGCCCGCCTGCACGTCTGCCTCACAGTCCCCCACAATTTCTCTGAAAAGACGAAGCGTACTGGATTCTTGCCTGCTTAGTCCTGCATGAGGAAGCTGTGGGACGCTGGGTCACTTGTTGCAATAATGCTGTGGTTTATTGGACTGCATTAAACGTGATCGTGGGCAGGTGCTCAGTTCAGAGTGCAGAAGGGTGGAAAAAGCCTCATGCAGAATAACTGCAAAAAAACCTACCATCCTCCTTCACTCTTCAGGAAACTGGTACTCAGTTTTACCTTTGGTGGTGTAAAGCCACCACGGGCAGAATTACCTGTATGGGCCTTCCCCGTCTGCGCCTAGATGATCAAACAGGAGAGTGGTGGAAAACTAAGTGCACCCGAGGTGTCAGCCAGAGGTCTGGAGTGCCCTCTCAACAGAAACGAGAGTCTCTTGGTGTCTGAAAACCCACTTGCTCGGTTGGTACTGAATTTACTCATGAAACTTCAAAGCCCGACACAGTGGGAGGCTACAAACCACAATCTCTGTCTGTTTGGCACAATTCTGAGTAAAACAGCACCCAGACTAGCTCTCTCTGATTTGTATTAGATTGTTATCTGGTTTTTGTATTGCAACTTCCAAAGCTAAGACAGTAGAGCAGGACCGGGTCAACCTGAGGTCACTCTTAGCTGGAGAAAACGTGCTGTTTAACATCATGTGTTTTGCCTCATCTCTGAATTTTATATGTACACAAAGATGTGAGTTCACATGCAATTGATGCTTTTTAATCCTAAATATTTAATGTATAGTCTAATTCAGACCTTGTGTATGTGCATTCACTTGTTAACAAAGGGGAACAGTGTGAATATGGAGAACATGGAACTGCCTCACAGGACCCCGATTTTTTTTTCTCATCTGGCGAAACAGAGAAAATGTTCGACCTGCAGGTTTCTGAGTTCACTGGTGCCACAAACTACAACAACGTCGGTCTTACACACAAACCCAAGCAAGCTCATGAAGAGATAAAGTGTCTGAGAGAAGGCACACTGCATATCAAACAAAACTGGTTGACCTGCAGTATCTCGCTGATAAGCACTGATGTCTGCTCCTAATCGACTAAAAGTGGAAGCCAGCTCACCAGACTGAATGTACACATGTTTTCACTGCAGCAACCTGCCCGCGTACAATAGTAAACTGGTCTTTGCTTCACTGTGCCCACAGCTGACACACGCGACTTCAACACAACAAACTGGCTGACGGTGACACACACACACATATACACACAGACACACATACACACAGACTCTGTCATAAATGGCAGAGGAAAGTCCACTCCACTCACCCTTCCTCCTGTTTCAGCCTCTAACACCGAGTGCTCGGTGTCAGCTCACTGACAGTGGCAGTGAGGAGACTGGTGTGGTGGTGGTATAGTGGTGGTGGTGAGTGTGTGTGTGTGTGTGTGTGTGTGTTTGCGTGCGTGTGTGTGTGGTCATGCTTTTCCTCAGGAAGTGATGACCCATAGAAAGGGAACTACACACACATTTTCTCTTTCTAACAGAGTCTGGGCTCAGCAGAAGTTCAGACAGCTAACTATCATGTGGTCCGTATGTGTGTGTGTGTGTGTGTGTGTGTGTGTGTGTGTGTGTGGGTGGGTGTGGGGGGCTGGTTGTGGGGGAGGCGGCATGAGTGTCTCCTTCATTCCTCATTTTTTTCATGTGTAAATGTTTCTGCATACTTACAGTAAAAACTTCTATTTATGTGTTTTTTTTTTCTTGAATGTGTGTACATGTGCATGAGCTAGTGTGTGTGCGTGTGCATGAGTGTGTGTGTGTGTGTGTTAGGTGGTAGACATCAGATGCAGATGATTTCCTGTTGCTTCACTCTGACAGGCAACCTCATCATGCTTCTCTGGTTGCACTTCTCTCCCTCCACTCAGTCACTCAGTGTGTGACGCAGTGACGCACACACTTCTGCCTCCTTATGCAATTCCAACACAATGCAAGTCTGTCCGTTTTTTCCGATGTCGGTTCAAACTACGAGGCAGTTACAATTTCTGAGAAATCGCCAAATCACTGAAACTGTCTGGTTTATGTTTAAGCTACAGCCTGCAGTTTTTATTTTATGCTGGATGCATTTTCAAGAGATAACTGAGCATATGGCCATCAGTCGGGGGACAGCGGTTGACAAATTAACCTTTTGGTTCACTGACGTGTTTACATTGATGTTGATCCATATGTTATCCTTTCAAAATGAAAACAAATACATGAATAAAGCCAGCATAGGTCAGGCGGTATCCTGCAGAGCAGCTATAAATGAGTTCTAATGTTAAACACGCAGTAAAGCACTCGTACGCATTCCCAAGACAACCAACAGAGAAGTGGTTTCTTCTTACAGAGTGTGACGATGGGAAATTTCTGCTGTATTTATATATATAGACTATACAAGGATGCAAAAGAATTGACAAAGCACAATTTATGTGACCAGAAGTGTTCCTAAAATGAAGGAAATGAGACAGGAGAGTCAGGCAGGCTGAGCACGTCAGAGAATGAGCCTCGGCTTGTTCTGCTACTATCAATCATTCACTCGTAACTGGGCTGTTCTGGTGGAAAGGGTCAAGGTTGGACAGGTGGGGTCAAGAGATCTCACGTTAGCTTGACAGTGGATTTCACTCCTCCGCTCCCGTGCTGCAAGTGTGACAGTGTGCATGAGGAAAACAACTGACCCTTGCAACACTGCAGAGCCAATCAGAGAGAATGTCAGAATGGGTAAAAACAATAAATGTTTACCTGAATCAAACTGAATTTCATCAGTAGTGAAAACTTTTAGGGAATAACACTGGCGCCATACAAAGGTTCATACAAGGTGTCTGTCTGCCCACACCGTGACAGATCTACCATTGCGTTTAACAGTCTGAGGAAGCCGCAGTGCTGCAGGTGGGAGGCATAAACCTCAGGTGCAAGAATGAATCTGAAAAAAAAAAACCTCAGTTGTGGGGAAAAACTTTGAAAAATGACTCATCAGATCAATTGTTTTTCCATCCACCAAGAAGCTAGCGTTTGTGTCTCTGTTCGTTATGTTGTGCATTTTTCGTGTTATGTTGTATGTGCAGAAACTCATCATACACCAAAGAGGCTGCAACTTAACTGTAAAACGACTCAGACACAACATCCTGTCAGTTTTTAGTGCCAGGAACTGTTTTTTTTGTAACTTTAAGTTAACAAAATTGCATTTTTCACACCTGGCTGTAGACACATGGCGTCACCTCTGATGTGTGAAACCTGAGCTTCACCTACCGTGCATTCACACTAAAAGACACATGAAAAGCAGCAGGCACTGTGGTTGTTGGCTGCTTGTTGTTAACCATCCCAGCAGTTGTTGCCATGATGCTGCATTGTTTTTTTTGTTTGTTTGTTTTTTTTTACCTCATGTAGGAGGTAAACTTAAGGGAGTAATTCAGTATTTCAGGAAATATGCTGAGTGTTAGATGAGTATGTCATTACCACCGCCATGTCTGTGCATGGCTTTAGAGATTAGCATGAAAAAAATGGATGGAAACAGTTTAGTTGAAATATATCCTCCTCTGAAGCTCAACAACCAACATCCACATCTCATTTGTTTATTTCAAATACAAATAGAAATGTAAAAAATCATTGGGAGTTATGGCACTTGACCCGATATGCACAGGGAGGAGAATTTAAATTTCCTATTGCATTACCTGAAATGTTGAACTATTCCCAGTGAGTGGTGAATTTGTTAATGACATAATCTGAACAACTCTGCCACTCACAGCACAGTGATGTCAATTCCCCAAATGAGACTGTGAATGAAGATGACTGCCTCCACAGATAAAGGGTTTGAATGATACCACACTGCACAGTCAACAGCAGCTGACCCAGAGTGGAGCAGCCTCATCACGTCTGCATTGCTCTGCACTTCTGATAACTGATCAGTCAAGTCATATTTATGTCATTTACATCTGTTCAACAACTGTAATGTGGCAAAACAGTAAATATATTAACATGCTGCTTACCTGGCAACATGAGTTTACAAACTTAACGAGCTAATCTAACTCTTCAATCAGTCTGTCCAGCTTTTGGTCATTGTTTGAATATATAATTATCCATTGTGATTGTAAGAGGAATGGGCTTGCCAGAATCACAGACGCACACTCACACACACACATACACTACACTACACTACACTACACACACACACACACACACACACACACACACACACACACACACACACACACACGAACACACTGATGCTCAGGATGTGTACTACATTGCTGTCAGAGTCATAATGTGACTGGGACGTGAGGCGGGCCTTGTATCACAGGACGACAGGGTGACTGAAGTGGCCGCTGAACAACACTCTGGGGGATTGTAAAGAAAGGTATCGGCTCCTTTCATGAAAACAAAGGCACACAAATTATGCCATATTCACATGCAAGGACATGGAAGCTCACTGCAACATAAAGTCTGACCTGAAATATGGGCAAGGCTACACACACACACACACACACACACACACACACACACACACACACACACACACACACACACACACACACACACACACACACACACACAGATGATCAAAGAAAAAGAAGAAACTGAAAGAGAGTAGTGACTGCTGTAGCATACACCTCTATGTGTGTGTACTGTATGGTCCATATACTGCTATCTGGGAATCTGCAGTTTTCACAATCTAATAATCTAAGTCTAAGGACACGAACTTTTGCCTAATTCCTTTAAATAGTTATGAGTTTATGGTTGATGAGTCCCTTGAGCTTCAAGAGCTTCCTTGCTGGATAAGGGGAAGGAGTGGTACATGCTATCAAGGCCTTACACACACACACACACACACACACACACACACACACACACACACACACACACACACGCACATGCACACACTCCACACATGGTGACATGTAGGTGCCTGGGTGTCACACACATGTATAAGGACACATGTGTGCACAGGATAAACAAAGGGTAGTTCAGGGCACTCCTGTTTATGACGAGAGAACAAAGTCAAAATCTATCTATCTTTGTCTCACACATTCTGACATACACAAACACACACATAGCTGAGCGTGAAACAGGGCACAGGAGTTGGAAAGAGTGAGGAGGACGGGATGAGGATGAGAAAGGCAGACTCAGAGATGACAGGTTTTATGACTGTCATTTATGATGACATCATGCTAGTTCATGATCACCGTGAGCTAGTGTCATCCGGGCTGTGGAGCCTGTGTGGGAAATCACAGCGGAGAGGATTTATAGCTTCAGTTGACAGGGACAGGGAGGGAGAGGAGGGCTCCGCACTAGGAAGAGGGAGAGGTACAATGTGGGGAAGGGTCATGCCCTGTTTCTCAAAGTGGAGAGGAAAAGACGGGAGTGTGCTGCCTTCGGCTGCGGTTTGGCTGGACAATAACAAAAACAAGACATGACGTGAATCTCATTCACAGAACACACTGTAAATATGCGTGCCGGGAAAGGTGTGCGCGCAAGAAACGGATCTAGATTTGTCGAAGATAAAGGAAGTTTCGGGGAAATGAACAAAATGAGTGTCAGAGTTGGCTCAACAACTGACCCTTTACTGACCCCCCTCACCTGAGAGATCATTGTCCAGTTAAAGCTTAGGCGCTTTTCCACTACACAGTCACGGCTCGGTAAAGGTGCTTTTCCACTACAGCTGAGTTCTCTAGTTCCTCCTCAGCGGGGGTGGAGTCGTCGCGGGGGCTATCGCAGGGCCGCATTTTCCGTCTCTCTCTTTTTTCGATCCTCTCGTCAGCTCCAAACTCACTCATCTGCACCTCGATTACAGACCACAGCGGGGTTTTCCGCACAGTAGTCATTTAACTCAGGTGAAGGAATAACAACAGTCTCGGTACGGATCAGTGGTCGCTGTTGCCGCTGTGGTTTTAAAAATTTCGGGTTTGATTCTCATGTTGGACGTCGCGCTCACAACTAGGGATGCACATTTTGAATTTTTTTTCTGACCGATAACCGACGCGCGTTAACCGTTTATTAACCGTTAACCGATAAGATTAAGAATCTTGCGGCGCACGGCCAAAAAAAAAAAAAAAAAAATTTTTTGGTTTCAATTTTTTTTTTTTTTTGCGCCGTTAAATACACACGTGCGCCGCGACAGCTGATAAGTGCGCTCTGTCTCAGCTGATCGCGCTCTGGAGGTTAGATCGTCCAATGTAGAACTGTTTTTATACAAAGTGCAGCCAAACACCAGACTGAAGGAGCAGAGCTCCTCTGACAGCTCCTCTGTGGAGCTGCAGGAGAGCTGCAGGTGAACAGGCTGGAGAGCAGGGACGTCCTCTTTTTTTTTTTTTTTTTTTTCTTTTTTCCAGCGCCGTTGTTACAGGTGATGCACATCTATGTCCATGTAGGTTACATTTATTGTCTGATCTTCCTTCATGGGGGCTGCTGCACATACTGTCAGTCCTCCTGTGTAACTTTTTGCTGCGAAATATGACTGAAGGCACGTGAACTCTGCACGTGTCGACACGCCCCCATGAGTTGACGACATAAGGAGCTAATAAAATAAATAAATAACCGATAGTATTAATCGGTCAAAGTTCTTGTTATCGGTTAACGGTTAAACGGTTAATCATGTGCATCCCTACTCGCAACGATGCTCGCAATGACGCTCTGCCCAATCAGTGGACGGCAGTCGGCTGACGTCATGTTTTAGTATCGCTTCGGCTCGCTTGGAACCAGGGCCGAGGCGGTACTAGTAGACTACCTGGTACCAGGTACTAGGGGCTAGTGGAAAAGCAAGTAAAGCGTGCCGTGCCGTACCGTGCTAGTGGACATACAGCAGACCTACTGTACAGTAGGTAACTACCTTACCACCTGTGGTACACCTGTAACATACTTGGTAGGATGCTTCCAAGGTCATGAATCACCTCATCACTGGTTTGTCGCCCCTGTTCATGATCACACATCCACTGTGCTGTACCACAGCCTCAATTGATCCTGGATGCTGTCAGAGTTTAAGTAAATGTTAGTTTTGCTCTTCATTAAAATTGAGGAAGTTTACACCCAAAATAACCCCATACTGTAGGTGAGATAGCATGAGGTTTACCAAGCACACTTGGTAGACCTCATCTTAAAAGCCTCCTTTATTCTAACCGTAAGTGACAAAGTGTGAAAATGCAGACTGAATGGCATAAACCTAACCACTGTCTCACTTCAAGTAAGTTAGTTTTAGTTCAGGTAGCTTACCAAATACCATACAATACCATCAAAATCTGACATTTTTCGTTTGCCTACAAGTAACAATAGAATTTTTCAAGTATATTTTTGGGGCTTTTTGCTTTAAACTGATAATTGAGAGAGACAAGAAATGGGGAGGCTGAGGGAGAATGACATGCAGCAAAGAGCCACCCGATGCAGGATTCTGACCGAAGCCGGCTGCAGCGAGGACTATAGCCTCTGCATATGGGGCGCCTGCTCAACCCACTGAGCTAAACAGCGCCCCAACAATAGGTATATTTGAGGTCTGACATTAACTCATTGAGTGCCATTGACGTATATATACGTCAATCAAAATCCAACGCTTGAGTGCCGTTGACGTATATATACGTCAAATGCAGTTTTCTGCACACTGTGAGTAATTTTGGGGCTTCTGGGATGTGTAGAACGAAGAAGACTGTAGATCAGAGCAAGAAGTGAAGAGGAAGGAGAAGACGAGTGCGATCCGTACAGAGATAAAAAAGTTGGGAAAAGTTTCTATTTCTAGAGGAAAACGACGGGCAGAGCCTGGAACAAGTGTAACGTGGAGCTGGAGGAAAGCTGAGCCACGGTGCTATTAGCATAGCTCCAGCATGAAGTGATCGGAGGAGGCAGGAAAGGTAAACTCATCTAGATGATCAGCACCGAAATGCCGAAGCGAAAGCGGATCGCGGAGTCAGTTTCACCAGTTGCTGTAAACCGACGTCGTGACGACGAACCGAGAGATCGGCGCGGTGAGTCGCTGCCGCGGCCGCGTCCAGCAAAGAGGCTGAAGACGCCACGACGTCTCCCTCCCTCCTTCAGAGACGAGGGGAAGCAGCAGGAGGAGAAGTAGGAGAGGAGAGGGGAGGGGGGAGGAGGGGGTTAGGAGAGGGTGA
This sequence comes from Trachurus japonicus, assembly GCF_045865225.1. Lineage (NCBI taxonomy): Eukaryota > Metazoa > Chordata > Actinopteri > Carangiformes > Carangidae > Trachurus > Trachurus japonicus. The sequence continues at coordinate 32,201,033 of NC_140911.1, forward strand.
GGGGGCAGCAACTGCAGGAGAAGGAGGAGAGCAGGCATCACTCTGCAGAGTAAGACTCCTACTTGTTGTATTTTAGTTTTTTTTTTTTTTGTACAATGAAAAAACATGTGAAATGAAATTTTCAGATGTCTTACATGTTTTTGAAGCCAAAATTAAAACGGATAAATCACTGTTTTTCTTGAGAGACTCTCTTTCACAAAAATGCATTTTTCTCAGCTTTCTAGAAAAAAAGTGGTCTTTTTGGTGCAACCAGGCTCTATTCAACTCCTCTTTCCTTTGAGCTATTTTGTGTTTTCAGAGTCATAATAAAAAATATTCTCTTGGTCTTAAAATATTACTCAAAATGCCCCGAAACGCTGGCACATGGCACTGACCATTTTATAAAAGGGCTGGCACTCAAAGAGTTAACATGAGCCGTCAGTGATCCAATCACAAGTGGACAGTTCTAAGAACACAGTTCACACATGGTTCACACCTTGCATTAGCCAGTGACAACTTGTGGTCTGATCTTATTTCCCTGCTCTATTGCTGTTTCTTACCAGTCAGGCAGGTCAGTTGCCCATGCGTTTGAGGGAAAATAACACGGAAAGAGAGTGAGAGAGAGAGTGCAGGACAGGGAGTGGTCGAGTGATCAATGTGCTGCACCCAGACCTATGCTGAAATTACTTCAATTTCATTTTAGTAATTTTAAATGATAAAAAAAATGTTTGGTTCATTGTGAAACTGTGGCAGGACTGTGGCAGAGGTCAGCAGTTGAGTAGGGTGACCCAGTCCTTACACGCGCTCACACTGCTAAAAGAATATGGCCACATGTGGCCCAGTCCACCTCTGGATATGATCTGAGTGATCAGATCTCAAAAGCTTTGTTAACAGAAGTGTAAACACACGTTTTTTTAGCTTTCCATGTGTGTGGTTCACCAAAGACTAATGTTAGTGCCAGTTTGACCAGGGCCTAAGGCTGACTATCACACTTCACTATCAGTTGCACTATTATAAATACATCCTGCCAAATGTTTTCTCTGACTGTGTTTCAGGTCCTTTTTATGCACTTTAATAATTTATCTGTTTTTAATACCGTTTTTTAATTAATGTTTTATATGTTATGCGTTTTATGTGGGAGTGATGTTTTTTTTTTTTTTTTACATGTTGTGGCAATGGTTTTAGGAGGTAAATCTGCCCACTGTCATCTTAAACTGCATGTGGACCATGCTAGCATTGGAATCAATGACAATCATATCAATAATAACAATGATAATAAGGGGCCGCAGCTTCATAAGCAGTTTATTTACAGTTACCTATTCCGCAAAGGGCTTTTATCCAAAGCAACGTATTTATTCATCAAATAATTAATGACGAGGACAAACGCAAATGGAACTACAAGAAGTTAAGAATAACATTTCTTGACAGGGAATGTTTTTGTTCCTGTTCTATTGCCATGATCATTTGGCATTTAACCATTAATGGCTAATTTTAAATTGAGGGGGTGGATTACATTCATCATATGTCATGCCCAGCAGGACCTGAAGTGGTGATGTCTCAAACAGGGCCACATCAAGTGCTTGTGCACACCAAGTCTGACTCAGTCCTAAGTTCCCTCTGGAGACGAAGGTTTTGACCTGAGGAGCTGCTGTTTGCTCCCACATCATTCGAAAAGGGAAATTAGGACAAAGGTTGCTGGATATCCTTGCTGTCTGTTGACTAATATCTATGTTAAAGTGCATTGGCAAGAAAATTCTTCTTATTAGTGTATTTGTGAAATTGTGTGGGTGGGTGCAGCCATAAAGCAGAATACTGGCTGAAATGATGGGGGCCTTAACGAGATTTCTTCACGTTTCTGTACAGAATGCAATTTGTGGAGCTGACAAAATGAGATATGAAATTGTGATGATGAAATTGTCTTTACCCTCAAGAAATTGCACAAATTATAATTCATTTCTACAACAAGCAATTTACTGATCATCACGGAAGAACCTGATCATTTTACTTTGTAAATTTATTTGTAAGGGGAGGTGGAAATGGATTTTGCGTAATAACAAGATTTTAGGGAAAAAGATATTTAAATTTTATTGCTGAAACTTCTTGCAACTTGTGGCTTCCCTCATCCCTACAGAGGATGAACTTAATACAAAGTTTTTTTTTAATGTTGCATTGAAACTTCTCCAATGGACGGTGTTGTTGTGACTGAAGCAACATCTTTGGTGCTCACAAAATTTCTGGATTTCTATTAAAGCAGAATGTTTGTGTTAATATAAGTCTTAAATAGTTATATCTTCCAACAGCAATCACTTATATAGACTGTTTGGTCCGAAACACGGGTCTGTCAGTCACTCTGCTCTGCTGTAAGCTGAGGAGAAAACTTTCCTTGTATCCTACAACCTTTATCCAATGAGGAGAGAGAACGGCATAAAGGGGCGGTCCTCTCTGTGTGTGCAGCCAAGGGATGCGCGTGAATGTGGTGACGTAGGGACGAGGACGGGGACTGCTAACTCCATCGGCTGACAGGAAGTTAGCCAAAACGACCTAATCGCTTACTTCTGCTTTAAATACTTAATGATAACCAGATTTATGACATAAACATGTTTACATCATATGAATTAAATCTTCTTCTCCACACTGGTGAAGCATCTGGCTTTGTTTTTTACAGCAGCGGCCCTGGGTTTGAATCCAACCTGTGGCCCTTTGCTGCCTGTCATCCCTCCTCTTTCTCTCCCTGACTTTCCTATCTCTCTTCACTATCCTATCACAATAAAGAAGAAATACATAAATTGGAAATGTTATCTTTTTAATGGTGAGAGAGAGAAACTAATTAGAGTTACGGTTACAACAGCTTCAGTAAAATGATACATGGAGTCTGTTCACTAAACACATGCAGCATTTTTTGTGTGGGATTTTTACCTTTAAACGGAGGGTTGGTGGAGAGGGATAGGTTAGGAAGGAAAGAGAGAGAAGGGATGACATGCAGCAAATGGCTCAGGCCAGGTTTAAACCTTTATGCTCACACAACTTTTGAATCAAACTCATTCAGAAAACTATTAAAATAATAGGAAAGAATTTTAATCGGAGCACTTTGTTTAACTCTGATTGACTTTCCCACTGTGCAGTCACTGAATATGAAATCTAATTCTGTATGAAAAAAAAAAAATCATGCTGAAAACTTGCTGATCAAAATCCTGATCCTGATCAGTGTTGTACATTAAAAGAGAGGATGTGGTGGTTTAGCAGAGAACCATGGAGCCATAAAAGATTAACTAGTACAGCTGAATTTGTCACCAACAAACACCCTGTGGTGGTGCCATCTTTCTTTGCAGGAATCCAGCTCTACAAAGAGTCAAAAATGCTGCAAGACAACAAATTGTGTAACGATCATCCTTGAAGTTAATAATTACACATAATTTAAAAATCAATTAGATAACCTTATGGCTAAACTACTGTATATGAATGTCATCTGATAAAACCAAATCAAAGGTTGGCCTTTTGAAAAACAGTTGAACGACGATGACATGAAACGCTAAATTATAGTAAACAAACCAGGATGTCAGTGGTGTAGAGGCAGAAGTGGTTAGCTATCTGTGGGCTGAACCGGAGCATGTCGCTCTCTTTTTATCTGTATGTATTCATACAGATACTGATGCAGACTTGAATATTTTCCTTCCTTTCATGCAGTGATTATGTTTTGTTAGTGCAAACACAAGACCTACAGGGCTCCGTCTGTTGTTTTAAATCAACCCAGATCTTCAAAAACCATGGTGAATCCTGGTGTCAAGGTTTCTTTAAGAACGTAGACTAAGTCTTTACTGTACACCAACTCCAGTAAAGCTCTGTGGTGAGGTATGTTTTCTACTGAGAGTTAACCATGACTTTCAGGCCGTGTGAGCGACAACATAAACACAGCATGCTATCTTGAGACACTCCTTTCATTTATGACAACAGAACAAAGTCCGAATCTGTCCCAGTCACACACACAAACACGCACCTCTCTTTAGGAATTATATAACTTGATACGCAATAACTCACAGACTGGTACTGTATCAACACACTTCAGTCAGACTTTACACGGCTCAAGTAGAGATGACAAGATCATTTTACCAGCGTGGTGTGTTGTCCTGTGACTGATCTAAATTTCCCATTTTAATTCATTTGTGTGTTTGACACAACTATCTACACTGTCCAACTCTCAAACAACCCGCAAAGCACAAATATATGTACCAAGTCAGCATGCTCTATTGACAAATCACTGCCGAAATACCACAACTGTTAATCAAGTTATTGCACTAAAATGTGGAGGGGATATGATGACATTAACCCATGAGTATGCTAGATGACCTTCAGTGACTTCTTCAAAACAGATGATTTCTCAACCACAAATGCATCATAAGTTCTGCTACTTTAAAATAGCCATGTTAAAACTGATGACATTTTTTAACCTTTAATAAACTGAGCACCTATGATTTAATTCTGATGAACAGGTACAGAAATGGCAGAATTAGACTCATATTCTTATTATTAGTTCATTATTATGGGATTATCTGACAATTCTTTTCAGGAGTTATGAAAAGTAGACTTATTGATTGGTGACTTTCTGTTTCTGACATTTGTTTTCAATACTGTGGCTTGTAATGTCAGTGAACACCTTTTCTCTGGTAGAAGACAACAACTTGCCAATATAACTGTTAAATTTTTCTCTCCTTTAAATGTTACTTCTTTTTATTTAGCAAGCATGACGATGTCCGCCAACTTAATTATCACTGAGTATTAGGAGACATCACAGCATTGACTTGAAATAACCCACATGAATGGCCAGTTATGTTTTTGCTCAATAAATAACTGTAAGCATTTATTTTTCCTGATTAATGCATTATGTAAACTTGCAGATACTACATTTTCTTGAAACACTGTGAACTTTATAGATTAAATTTTGTTTAATAATTTTGTGTGTTGAGCGACAACAATCAAATTTGACTAAAATACAGTATAAGCAGACATAGGGATATATCTCAAGCAAAAGAATATTTTTCAATAGAATAGTAATATTATTGAAAAGTAAATGGAGGTGACTGCAAAGAAAACACTCCATGATTCTGTAAATGATAAATAACCTTGTCTGAGATCTCCTTTTAGACCTATGAAGATCAAAAATCTTAAAAGTTGAATTATTTTATAATGTTTTATACGCGTACATTACATGAATATAGAGAATTTTGTTATATGCCTATAAAATCTATATGTTTTCCCTGAGTTGTCAGATTATTGACACAAAGATCTTACATATTGTGATTGTGGTAAATGCATGAACAACTACAGTCTTTGTTGGCAGTGATAGTCTGAGCCTTGTACAACAAACTGATAAGTTCTCCTTTCAAGTGTCATTATGTCATCGCAATAAAAACAACATTAAACCATTTAACAGCTCACATCAGCTCACCAAAGAGCCATAGAGCAATCTCTACAATAAAAAAAATCAGCTCTGGCCCCTGAGCTTGAGTCCACGTTATTGCTGAGTCACGACCAAGGTTTTCCGGTCAATTCATAAACACAGAACTGCCTGAGCGTTGTGCAACGGGGCATCCAGACACCAGACGAGCTAAAGACATGAAAGAGGAATTCATACAAGACGACATAGAAAGTTGTGTTAATAGAAATCTATATGTCTGAACGACATACAGTCTCCTTGACTCACCTGAGAAGTTGTGACCACTTTGATGGTTAAAATCTCTGCCTGGTGTTTGCATGTCAAGCTCACACTCACACTGTGGTCTGCTGACACACTATGGATCAACATCTGACTGTGTGCCAGTTGTCAGTCCTGTGGCCGCACCCCCCCCCACCCCTCCGCCCTCACCATCACCGCCCCCCCTCATCTGTACGCCACTGGCAATCTGTCACACTGCAAGACGTGTCCACAAGTATTACAAGATATTAGGCGATATCCGACACACTCTCACCTCAGCGGAAAAGCAAGGGGATTTTTTTTTTTTTTTGGGAATAACTTAAACAGTGTCAGCTTTATGCGTTGAGTCCAAATGATGCTTATTTAGTTATTCAAAATAAAACAGGGATCAGTTATCAGTGTCAGATTTTGTAAAGAAGTGGATTCCTTAAAAAAGCACATTGACTCGGTTTTTATCTAAAAATGCTTTCAGGTGGTTTCCCGTGTTTTACAATCGCCGGCACACACACACACTCTCCCCCTGTGTCATGCACGTACACGGACTCTGACAGAGCAGCGAGCTGACTGTCGAGCGGAAGGTGACTGACCTGATCACTGCAGCCGGAGACCACTTGCTCTTTCTCGGATCTGGGTCGTCTTCTACTGCGGTGAACAACTTCACGTGTCACTCCCCCTCCGGACACCGTAAGTGGCGTCTCGTCGCAAGCTGCAGTGTCAAAGTGGTCAGGTCTGTTTACCGTGGTGGTTCCCGGTCATGCTGCTCTTTACTATTACTGCTGGTGGTGTTGTTGTTGCTGCTGCTGCTGCCGCTGCTGCCCCTGTGGTCGGTGGGTCGGTGTCTGCCTGCGTCTCTCCTCCCTCCTCTCAACACAACCGCCCGGGATCCTGAGGACACACGCAGAGGCATCAAATTACCCTTCACTACCCTACACTACGTCGTTGGAGCTGTATGTTACAGCCAGGTGTTTTAATTAGGCTAGTAATAGTTAGCTTGTTTGTTTCCTTGTTGAACCCCAACATTGGAAAAATAATTAACTCAAAGGAATAGTATTGGGGAATGTTTGTTTTCTCTCTGGTAGAGCTTTAACCGTAAGTTAGTTAGCATGGAAAAATAAAACAGAAAAAACAAACAAACCACCAAATCCACTTACCGAACCCTACAAAGGTCGCGAATTTGTGCTATGGTGCTATGCTATTTGCGCTATGACCGTGGCTATGGCGGGACTGTTCCTAGGCAACCACAACCAGTGGAGCTACTAATTAGCCTAGCTACCACAAAATAAATTAATAAAAAGTGGTATTTATATCAAATTGTATGTATTTATTATATCTATTATTATTTACAAATGAATTATTAAATGTTATACAATGTAAGTTTTCTTTATGTTGTCAGTGTGGTCATTCTGGAGACCATGCTGGCCAAGTTACGGAAGTGATAGACATTCAAGTTCAGAACTGATTATTTAGGTAGACAAATTGCCCAGGATCACAGTGGTTATTGACACAGTTGCAAAAAATTAAATAGTTTCTCAAGGCTAGTGAACACTTCTAGTGGGACTTACCTATCTGAGGACCAAGTCTGGACGACTGTTCCCTGACTTGCTAGCTTTGTCAGCTCCAGGAATACTATCAAAGTAGTAGCTAAGTAGCTATTGCACATAACATTGGATTAATTTTGTTTTCAGACACATTCCTCTTTTTATTTCTATTTATACACATCAGTAGCTTAATCGCCATTGACCAGGTGCAATGATTAGCCTACATAGCTAATGAGGGTCAGGTGCCAGTTTTGAGAAGACGTTGCCTAAGTTACGCTCTATCAAGAGTGAATCACATTGTTACAATCATTTCATGAGGTAAAAAATATTTTATTCCAACTCTATGGACAACAGTGTACACTCAGCCAAAAGTGTTAAAACATTAATGTACTCATACAGAATGTTTCATAGGTCTACTACCACCAATATTATTATTATAGCCTATTACTTTACTAGTAAGTGTAGGCTATTATTAGCCTACACTTAATTACCAGTTACCAAATTGTTTGCTGACTGATTGAAAGGTTGCCCTCTCATTAAATTCGTAGACTAATGCCTTAAGGGGTTATAACATTCACATCTTGTTATCAATCATTTTTAGACATGCACTTTTCTCCATAAACCTGACTGAATTCACCCATTGGCAGACATGTCATAGTGGAGAGACAATTTGGCAGATCCTGCCCAAGGAAATCATGAGAAACTGTTTTGGCAGTCGAGGGCTGCTTGTTGGTGGTACGTTTGAAATAAAGAGTCAGTTTTAAGTCGAAGAAAGGGATTCTTCAAACCATTAAAAAGTGCAAAAAACTAAGCACAATTAATAGTGATTTGCTTATACGCTGCATGTGCATATAGTTTTACTGTAGATTAAAAAAAAAAAAACTTAGTGCTAACCTCACACCATTTATAGCAAGATATTGAAATGTACAGGCTATATTCTTTACTATGTTGGCTCAACTATGGTTCACATTGTTTTCAACCCACTTATCTTGAAATCTTCTAATCTAAAGATATCAGGTGTTGTTTTTTTGCTATAAATATAATTACACCAGATCAGAATCAGCTTTTTTTTTTTTTTTTTTTCAGAATCAGCTTTTCACATGATCGCAAATCAGAGTGTTCAGTGTTGAGCGTTCAACTGGACACTTGAGATGTAGCCGAAATATTGGTAGACCACAGACAACATTAAAAATGTGGTTAGGTTTGGTTTTAACCTCTCCAGTAGCAGTCAGGCGCATGCAACAGGCAGCTGAGCAATCTGCTGAGGAAATGTTTCCACAATCAAAAAGTTCAGTCCATGAAGAAATAAATGTTCCCATTTTTTGTCACTTGACCAGACGATGACCTGTCTGCTCAAGTGATACAGCTCCTTAAAGACACTGGTCGATGGCTAGCTATGTAGGTGAAAGGATGCATTCATGTTTTTAACGGAATTTATTTTAAGAAGAACAGGCCATGATGTTTCTCTTACTGCAGAAAACCTGTCATTTAATGTTGTGTAGATTAATGATCTGATCATGTTCTCTGGTCTGTTCTTGGCAGTGAATGAGCCACTTTGCATGCCACAAACATATAGTATTATTTTACTTGTATATTGTAGTATTGTACAGGAACAGTCTCCAGTCTTCTAGTACAAACTGAAACTTCAAGAAAATACTAAATAAGCCCAAAGAAGAAGCCCCAAAAATCGGGTACACCTTGGTGTGCAGAAGAACACATTGTAAAAGCATTACACATCTGTGTGTAGCTTTTCAGCATGGATTTAACATTAGATTACAGATGTGGAGATGTGAAACCCTGCTGCACACTGTTTAGAAAGTTCCCATAGTGTTGTGTGAGGTAGCTAAATGCAAGCGTCGCTCAGTTAAGTTACTTTCGCTGTGTAGCAGTCAGCTTGATTTCATCTGTCTTTGATCTATCATAACTCAGTACTGTGAACAAAGACAGCTGGCACACTTTGCTTATTTACAGACCCACATATACACACACACACACACACATATACACACACACTCTTGCAGTCTCTCACATGCATAACGGTCCTCCCCCACGCAGAATGTCTTTGTGCTGAACTAATAGAAATTACACCCCTGAGAGTTTTGCTGTCACAAACAAAATGAAGCAATAATTTCTGACTGTTTATACATTTGAGTCCCAGTGGAGAACTGGAGCTCTGGTATCTGAAATTGTTCATCATCAAAGCGCTTTATCAGACTCTTTTACTCTGTCATGATACAATAATTATTATAAAGTGGACCAGTCGCATGATGTTTCAGGCATGGGAGCAAGCTAGTCAAAGTGAAGAGGGTGGCGAGGAAAATGAAACCCTCAAAATCTGCATCAGTGTTGGTGCTTAACACCAGGAAATGGGCCAAGAGGGCTCGATTTCCCCTTCATCCGCATACGCATCGGATGATATAAGAACTAAATCTGGATATTATGACGTTTAAGCGGCGTAATGATTGGCCTCCCTCGCCCTCAGCCTGTCTCCAGCAGGTTGGGATACGCACCAAGATAAACAGGGTTTGGCTAGTATAGGCTCACTTTGGTGCCTCAGCCGCCCACGTCCTCGTCCCTATGAGCAGTGTGATGGAGATGTTCCCACAGATCTCAACTGACAACTCGTCCCATGGATGGAGAACTAAGCAGAGCGTATTTCCTCTGCCTGCTCTGTATCTATTGTGTTGAAAATGTTTACCCTAAACAAAGTATGGTCCATTGAAAGTGTGTTGAAAGATCTGTAATGGCAGAGTAGTGTTATAAAATCTTTTTTTTATTTTTTTATTTTTTTAAAATTTTGAATCAATTGAAGATACTTCCTGCTTGGCTTGATTTGCTTTGTCAGTTTTTTGCCTACACACCTACACATGTTTTGTTTATACAAATACTGAAGTAGGCTATTTCACATGTAAACACTGTGGTTTATGTTAAAGACATTCCACTGTTAGAGATACATCCCTCACTTCATATGCATTCAGTGACATTTAAGTGGTGACATCAAAAGAAAATAACAGGAAACAAAAGGGAAGATGGAAAAGAAAGAAATAAGCATGCAGACATCACAACAACTGTTGAGATGTGAGGAGTAAACTGGGTGGTTATTGATTGCAATGCATGCATGTTTGCATACACAGTAGACCTGTGTGTGGCAGTGAGTTACAGCATGTCAAGTGTGCTGTGCTGATATGCATGAGGGTTGGAGGAGGGCAGAGTACGACAATGACAAGGTGACACATGAGCTTCACAGATGGCTGAAAAGGGAGGACACATAACACTGATGATCGTTATTATGGTTCTTACTGTCACTTTATTACTGCGTCTATTATCTAATAATGATAATAATTATTATGATGACACTGTGTTGACGTCAGTGGTGGTTTTCAACGCTGATGTAGCTCATACAGCGTTTCCACATGCACATAGTGCCATCTGCTGGCTCAGCACAGCTAGTTCAGCCAACCCCTCCTCCATAAAAGAGCACGAAACAGATGTCTTTGTTGTTCTGTATAATTAGATTTTCATCTTGGAGCAAGGTTCAAGGTCTGCTCCAGGCATCACCCACCGGCCCTGCTGATGTGCATCAACAAGAACGAACAGAGCTCGTATCGACCTGACTAATACTACTCTGGAGAGACAGACATAAAATGGACTTTCGCCATTTAACTCAAAGTGATAAACTGCATATTTGTTGTTTTCAAAGAACAGATCTCATAACTAAATTGAGTATGTTTTGTCTCTCCAGGCTGCTGTGGTGCTGCATCAGGCCTCACAGTAGTAGTAGTTTTTTTTGTCTTCAAATTCAGTCAAATTAATGTTGCACACCCAAATCTTGTTTAGATGTTAGTCCAAATAGAGCCTACAGTTCTGAATATGTAAAAATAACTATGTAACATTCTGTGGAAACAAACAAACAAAAAAACATTACCAAAACTCTCATTTTGTTATACTGCCAAGGTACAGCACTCCTGCTAATGGACAGACATTGCAGACTTCCTGTTCCTCTCACTTTTACTGTAGATGTCCACTGGGCCAGGACTAACTTCTATAGGCAGCCATTATTCCAAATCCTGAGCTGTCACATAGTTAATTATCTTCTTTCTGTGGCTTTGTTGCTTTGTTTTACTCTTAATAGTTACTGTAAGGGGTCTCTCATTTTTACCTTTTCTCATTTTAGTCATCCAGATGTCAGACACAACTACAGTGTATGTGTATTTTTATATTACAGATTTACTAAAGAAAGTTTTGTTTTAATTGGTCAGTTTACCAAAACACAACTTGATAGGCATCAGCATGAATCTCACATCAGTGAAATGATGGAACCACATCTTTATTCATATTTTATCTGTACAGAAGAAAAAAAACATTAGTCACCAGATCATGCAAAGCAAATAAAAACACAATACAAAACAAAGAATATACTGTACCATAAATATAGCGCCTCAAAAAAATAAATAAATCAGTCAATATATTACAAAAAATAAACTCCTGAGATGACACGTACATACATACAAATACAATATGTTTTAATTTACTTGCAACATAGCACTCATGATGGATAAGCAGACAGGTTGATATGGAGTTCTTAGGTGCTGAGATTTTTTTTTTGTTTTCCATTTGTACACACATGGACTTGAAATGCAGCAGCTCAACTGAAAATAACCAGTCAAGGTTGAACATGGGTTAATTCCAGGTTGCTTTAAATCGAGTCCTATATAACAAATAGGATTAGTCCCAAAAACCGTGACTTTAATATGGCATGTTGACCTGAAACCCAGCGTCTGACTGCAGTAAAGAGCAACCTGGAAAGTTACCACTGAAAGGAATCTTAAAGGGAATGTAGGAATAAGGTATTGAACAGATACACACATCCTGTATGTATAATCATATTCATATGTATAATAGGATGACAGCGCTCAACAGTCACGTTGAGGTGTTATTGCACTACTGTCTCAATGTCTTTTTATGAGAATAATCAACAAATTACAATACTGTTGATAGATCTACACAGAGGTGAAACAGGAAATCACCAGTCACATTGACAGACATGTGTTACTGTTTGAAATGCATTCATTTACTCTTGTAGGATTGATTTACTCGGTCTGAGGTAAATGAATGGATTTTGAGCTGTAATCGACCCAGGTCTGCACAACTAACGAACGTAGCTGTGAATTGAAAACATGTTCACAATAAGGCTACAACATCTAGAGAGAAAGAGAGAGAGAGATAGAGAGATAAGAGAGAGAGATAGGCAGCGGAGGGCAAAACTCAACACCGATAGGTCGTCCTTCTGCTCCACTAAAGTCACACCGAACCACCTGGAGGAGCCATGCATATCAACTCAACACGGATGAACACACACATATTTCCAACTCCCTCACACGACAATGAACTCGTAGCTCACAAAAAAGGGGGGCAGCGATGAAGACCACCTGCATTTACACAGGAACAAATCTTTAAAGATGTAGTTTTTTTTTTCTTCTTTTACTCACATACGTTCACTTACTGACAAAAAAACACTCACAGTGAGGGGAAACCATCCAATGTCAAATCTTCATCTTTTAAAATGTGTATAAATCCAACCACTGAGTGAAAGAGTTATGTCACTGACAAAAGCTAATTGAAAAGTGTGACCGGATTTTTAAATATATTTTTTTTAAATATTAGCTTCTCTCCCTTTATAGTTATATATAGTTGTTTGGTTTTTATTTTCTGTATATATAGTGTATGTACATCACATCTGTTGTCTTGAATATAATACTTTTCATATACTTTCATATATTTCTGAAAGTGTGCTCTGGGAAAAATAAAGATTTTTTAAAATTCTATTCTATCTTTTCTCTTCTGTATCATTGACGTAACTCCTTCAGTCCGATTAGCCCGCCACAGCTTCATTCACTGCAACGTCCTACCCAGCAGGCCTCACTGTTACTCATACAGAGGAGCTGAAAGTGGAGGAGGGACGGGAGGGAATACAGTACAGTTAACACACAAAGTTTAATCTCAGACTGGTTCACATTTAAATGTCAATCGAGTCATCACTGGCCAAAGGTAAAAGGTGGGGCCAGAATCAACAAGGGCCTGACTATAGGGATCCTGCTGCGTCTAGTCAGAGAAAAGGCTGGCGAAGGACTTTCGGAGATTGCGAATGGTCTCTGCCTTTGCCTCTTCCTGGCCGTCGCCTCCCCCAGAGCTTGAGACGCCGCGGAAGAAAGAAGAATCGCTGAAAGCGTTGAAGGCATTGGTCAGGGACTGGGACTTACTGGGAAGTGGGAAAAAGAGAGGGAGGAGAACAAGGGAGTGAGGAGGGGATGGGATGATGGGATAAAAGAGGTGTAGAGGAAGGGAAAAGAGGAGTGTATGAATATTAACAGCATTTGTGAGGGGGTAAGTGGGGAGCAAAGACAGACTGGGAAATGCTTAAGAGGGCACATACACAATATATATATATTTTTTTTACAACAGTCCTTAATTGCATTTATTGTATTCAGTATATTTTATCCTATTCTAAAGCCTGAAAAAGCTGAAGCTACTGTAGACGTCTTATATGCATGGCATTTTCCATTTTTTTCATGTATTGTCCCTGTTAAATAAACATTAAAATAAAATAATAAAAACTGTAACAGATAAATAATTTCAGCCAGACAGGACTGTCACATTAAAAGACATTTTATCACATTGATACTAAAGTTTAAATCCTGTGGATGAGTGTGTTATCTCTCTATAGCAGGAAATAATTGTTTTTTGTTTCCTAATCAAAGTATGGCCCACTGACATGTATGTCTTTGCATTATCAACAGGGCGTTGATAATATGGCTCTTACTTCAGCAGAGGATGGCTCTTTTGCTGGGATGCTGGCTGCTCTTCCCCGGGGGCCTGGGCCTCATCGGGGGCCGCAGCTGCTTCAGCTGGGGCCGACTCAGGGTTTGGAGAGGGAGAGGGAGAGGCCGGCTTGGCCTGGGGCTGAGCCTTAGCCGGAGACTGGACATTAGTCGGGGACTGGCTGGCTTTGACCGGGGACTGGACCTGTGCCGGGGCCGGGGCTGGGGCCGAGGCGGCGTCTGAGGTGGGAGCGGGCGCTGAGGCCTGGGCAGTGAGCTGGGGTTTGGGTGAGGCTTTGGGAGGAGGCGGGGTTTGGGGCTTTGGCTGGAGCTGCGGTTTTGAATTCCTGCGCATAGGTGGGATGGGCTTTGCGGGTGGTGTGGGTTTGGGGGGCAGATCTTTTGGTTTACCAGGAGCTGGGGATGGGGGGCCCTGGGACTGGGGCTTGGGCTGCTCTGTTGTAGGAGCTGAAGCTGAGGGAGCAGGTGAGGCTGGGGCTGGGGCTGGGGCTGGGGCTGGGGCTGGGGCTGGGGCTGGGGCTGGGGCTGGGGCTGGGGCTGGGGCTGGAGCTGTGCTGGCTGCTGCTGCTGCTGCTGCTGCTGCTTTGGTTGGAGGAGAGACTGGAGCTGCTGCTGCTGCTGCTGCTGCTGCTGCTGCTTTAGCCGGGGATGATGGTGAAGCTTTGGCCGGAGCAGAAGCAGAATCCGGGGCTGACTTTGCGACGGATGGGGCTCTCGTCATCGGGGGAGGCCTCGGCACTGGAGGTTTTGTGACTGAGGCGGCTTTCTGAACTGGGCTTGGCTTCTGAGCCTGAGCTGGTTTCTGAGCTGGACTAGGTTTCTGGGCCGGTCCAGGTTTTGGTACTGGTTCAGATGCTCTCTTGGCTGATGACTCTGATGATGGATCCACACTCTGTGATTTCACTGGTGCACCTGCAAAATGGAGATAAGAGTTATGTTTGATTATTGCCCAAAACTAAAATAAATAACACAGAGGCAGGAACATTAAATAAATAAATCAGCATTATCATTTTATAAATTCAACACCTGTTGTCCAAAGACCAAAGCAGAACATGATACAGACAGTGAGTTAGTGTCTACACATGCCCATTCATAGAAAACCCTAACCAACACCTCTGTCAAGATCAGACTGGGGCGAAGCAGGCTCTGAATGTTTGGACTGCAGTGACCAGCAGAAGGCAACAGATCAACAGTTAAGAGGAAGATATGGCCGCTCGCCACTCATGCCAAGTGTTAGCTGCTTTATGCAACACCGACTCATTTGACCATTAGGAGGTAGTGTGGTGATAAAAAAGAGAGCGGCAGCGAGGGGGAGAGGAAAGAGCAGAGGGATGAGGATGAAAGGAAGTAAACAACCAAAGGAGAAATGACACAACCAAAAAGAGAGTATTGGCAAAAACAGCTCAGTGAGTCAAACACAGGCAGCTAAGCAGCCTATCATGCAACACAAAAGACACTAGTGATTATGCATGCTGGGTAGGAAATGACGAGGCAGGGATGAGTTTCCAGTGGCTGATAATTCACTTTCCTGGATGCAGGATTATGGTTGAGTATGTAAATCATATATTAAAATTTGTTTCATATGTTTTTTTTTGAGGACATCTTGGAAAGTGCATATTCATTTACTGCATGCTTTGCTGCGTACGGAATATTTTGATTTTTTTAATGACATTATACATGATCTCGCATGAGCATTGCAAAACTTTCATGAAAATTCATCCCAGAAGCTCTCAGAGAGTCACTGCTGTCAGGCAGCTCAACGGCAGCGAGTCTTACGTTTTATCACTTTGTCATTAATCATCCCAATTGCTGCTTGGGACTCACGGCACACAGAAATCAAAGAAAATACCATTTGTACAAGCATCATTTTCAAAGGGTGACACAGTAAAAATGCTTGGATCCAAACCATGTACAGTATTACACGTCCACAGTTTGCTTGGATTTATTTCACCACATCTACTTGATTATATACTTAATCTTTTTATATTTATATTCATTTTTATTCAGATGACTGTTTGATCTGAGAAGGCAGTTAAGCCATCCAAGTCAACAAAAAGTCTTTTCTAAAACCAGTGTCCTGCACTGAACAATATCTCTTCACATGAATCAGGAGACATTGGATTATTTTTGTATTAATTTAATGGTCTGGATCTAAGCTAATAAGAAATGAACATGCAGAGAAAGAAAAGGAAGCTTCTTTCTTGTCACAGTTTTCATTTAACACATGAGCGGGTTTTGTAATTGAGGAACAGAGTCTTGTTTTAGGTATTATAACACAGAACACCGAGCAGTTGCTCACAAAACATTCAGATCTTTGTTGCTTGACAGAAGGAAGGGAACTTGTTTATCATGAACTGATCTGCACCATGACAAGGTGCAGGGTTTAAAAGGGATTCAGAAGCCAGGCATTAACCACAGAAATCCAGCTGAGCTGACTAAAACTTTATTTTCACATGACTGAGGAGGAAATTGAAGGTTGTATATTTCTCTCCGTTTAAAGAATGCATAAAAACAAGCAGAGCATCCATCTAGAAACCAGCTTGTGTTTACTGCCACCCAGCAAAAAGCCGCATTGCAGAGCCATTTAGATTCAAACAAATTGAACTGCAATCAGATTTGCACATCTTAACGCCAGAGGCAAATGTTAACAAGAACATTTCCTGTAAAACATTGAAAGCTGGCTCACTAGAACAACCAGCACACAAACACACATATCAAACTCAACACACAGTACAAACATTCAGACACACACATCCATGCAAAACTTAAATACCATCATCCACAATCATTAACTAAACTAACTAAAGCTAACCACTAATTAATTTACAGTGTTAAGCACCGTTTTACCAGAGCTTTTAGTCGGCACATTTAGTTTCAACACACCAGCCTTGAGCACAAATGTCACCACACTAACACACAGGCTATGGCTGCAATTAAAATGAACACACTTGTTAAATTCAGTGCACTTGTTCAAGAGAGGCAGGTTAAAGAGAGACAAGTCGTAGCTTAGGCCTGCTTCTTGTCTTGGACCCAGACTACATACAGTATGTCAACACCACACAGGATACCAGTGGGAAACAACGCGCTGCTGCGCTTTGAATGTGACTGCAACAATTTTGGCCACATTCTTACTGTACATACCGCTCCTTTAAATCCTGTTTAAATGATCAACAAACTGAAATGTAGAAATTACATAGGCTACTGTGATTTTAAGAAGGGATCATGTCCCAGACTTGTCAAAGCTCTATGAAACGGTGAAACTATTGTTTCTACACTTTGATTTTGTATGAATGAAGTAAAAGAGATACAGCTTGTTTACTTTAGAGATGCTGTTAGGCAGATTGTGATACCTTTTAAAAAAAGAACAGCATAAAACGGCATAAAAACAAAAAACACAGAGTTAAAAGCAGGAGCAAAGAAGAATAAAAAAGTCAAATAAAAGAGAATAGATAAAGTTAAGTTCTTAGCTATGCAAACATAAGCTAAGATAACCAGATGCTACAGTAGCTGCAGCTTCACACTGCTCTCAATCCTCTCATCGAACCAAGTGAGTGCATCTCCCAAACTATTCCATTAATTTATATGAAAAATTCAACATGTATGACTGAGCCTGCCTGAGCATCATGCCCATAACACCTGTAATATGGGATAAAGGGTGTTTTTACCAACACTGTTTGTCATAGTCAGAATCCTATAGGTCAACAGACTAAAAAACACCACACACTGGTTCCTCAGATTTTTCCAGTTAATTAACAAAAAACTTTGTCCGGCGAGTTTTTCCACTAAGGGCAGTATGTCACAGAGAAAGCGCCACATTTTTCAAATGCTGGAAACATAATCTCTTAAGATGTCTGAGAGCGAACTGTCCCACCACTGATTCAGAGGGTTTCCTAGACATGCTTTGGCTCTACAGCAGGAACACTTGTATTACAATGGAGAACAGTGTTTAGACAACCTTGGGGTTGAGGGCGCTGGCCTGACGTCCTGTTTGGATCTGCCAGTCCTTCCTTAAGGGCAGCACTCTGGGAGAGAGTGAGGGGGTGGGGGAAAGACAGAAAGAAAGGAAGAAAAACAGAGAAGAGAGTGGGAAAGAAGTGCAATAAGAATCAGCAGCAAACTGTGAAAGGCTACGACTCGATCGTTTTCCTGTATAGATTTACAGCCTCAGATCGTTCTGAGCAATACCTCCTAGAGAACCAGCGTGAATTCATCTCAGCGAGAAATGAAGCAAATGGTGTGTGAGCGTGCGTTACTGTCAATATTTATGTGAAGTTGCCCAATATGAAAACACAGCATGTTTGGCCGTGCACTCAAGTGTGTCGTTCTAGCAGCTTCTACCTGCTGGGGCTGCACAGTCGTTGCCCTCTGGCCTTGAGGGGAGCGAGCAGGTGAACGGGAAGCGCTGGTTGACCTGGTTGCCAGTACTTGGTTCATCTTAGCAGCCACCACGTCTGAGATAAGCTGGCGATCTTCCACCTGGTGATCACCAATCAGCTGCATAGATGAACCCACAACCTGGAGGATGAGGAGAACAGATGATGTGTTAGATAATGTGTGTGTGTTTTTTTTTTTATTGGAAAGACGATATTAACTGGTGTGGTGATAGCTTATCACAGGGTCTATACGACTTTTCGCAAGGTTTCAGTTCATCTAGTTTAATTTCTCTGGATACTGTCTGTGTTGTTACAGCACATATAGTAAATAATATTCATATATTTAAACATATGATAATTCTTAATCTTGTCATGCACTGTGCTGCTAGATGCTTCTGTTACTTTGTCCCATCACATGAGCAGCCTAATAAAATAAAGAAATATGTGTATGTCCTTAAAGGGATAGTTCAACATTTTGACTAATTGGCCCATTGCCATAATCCCTATAGTTTTAGGAGTAGGTTCGTTACCTTTAATTGTCGGTGCAAGCTATTTTTAGAACGGTGGAGCAGAGCCGTGAGTTGCTCAGAGCTACGCTACGGAGGCTCATGGGATTTCTTGGTTTCGCTCATCAAACTCATCAAATACACAATCCAACAACTCCAAAACGCTCTGGTGGACAAGTTGTGACCGGCACATTCATTCCACGCTATGAGATAATAACAGAACGTTACGAGACAGAGTTGTTTTATAGGTAAATTCATGCAAAACTGCTGATGTGCGTTCCCGTCAGGGCAGTTTTTCGGCAAGCAGTCTCTGCATTTGCCTCTAAAACAACTCTGTCTCGTAACATTCCTTCTGTTATTATCTCATAGCGTGGTGAATGAGCAGGTCACAATTTGTCCACCAGAGTGTTTTGGAGTTGTTGGATTGTGTATTTGATGAGTTTGATGAGGGAAACCAAGAAATTCCATTAGCCTCCGTAGCGTAGCTCTGAGCAGCTCATGGCTCTGCTCCGCCGTTCTAAAAATAGCTTGCACCGACAATTAAAGGTAATGAACCTACTCCGATTATGGCAATGGGCCAATTTGCCAAAATGTTGAACTATCCCTTTAAACACACTCTCTCTCACACACACACACACACAGCCTGACAGCCTGTGTCTGCAAAAACATGACAATCATCCTTCTTTCCCCCGCATCCACATCTTTTATCACTGTCGCAGCCAAACTGCTGCAACATAAGATAAGAGATTTATATTTTAGTGCAATCAGCATCCACGTTAATACACATCTTCACTACATCATTATGAAAAAGCGGAGCGACGATCGGTGGGGACGAATCACTGGAGACATTTTTCTCATCTTTTCCACTGTAAGATCTAATCTCAATATTACCAAATATTTGATTCCGACAGTCAGGCTGCGTGGGAGGTGCAACGTGGCTCGGATGCAACAGTGACTGAGTGTTGGTATTACTGTGGCTTGTGCATCATCGTCTTCTACACCCTCTGTTTGCTTCAGGCCGTCACTGGGGTTTGTAATTGTAAAGTAATTTCCCTAACCTCATCTTCCTTGAGTTTCCTGCTCCTGTCAGTCACCTGATCCCCTTTGCTACCTGTCATACTTGTTTACTCTGTAACATAACTCTCAATTCATTAACTCCACACTCCCAGCTCACTTCCAGTAGCAGTTATCTATTTTCTTTTCATGTTGCGTTGGCACTAGTGAACTTGTTTTCCTGTTTTAACTGCAGGCTTGTTTATTGACTTTGAAATGAATCAAACTGTCTTTAACCATAAGTGCAGTAGTGCTGTCTTCATTTTGGTCCAGCTCCTCAGTGCCAGGTACCAGACGTTTGATAAACACGGACCTAGCTTTTTTTTTCATGGATGAGGGGGCTGAGTTGATGGACACCGTTGAGTAGCTCTGTAATTACTGCCAAAATGCATTGAGTGAAGAGCAGTGAGAAGCGGCTTCCTCTATAGCACTCCAGCTTGTGTCCTACAAACCCAGGTTTGTCAAGATGCTCCCTGAGCTGGCAGAAATATTGGCCACTCAATCCTCTGGCCAAAGTAGTCTGCTGCAGTTCCTGAGTATTTCTTCCTTCCACTTCCTGCTTGATTACTTCCTGCCCTGTCCTTTTTTTCTCCACTATCTGCCTGCTCACTCCTTTGTAGCTTTCTATCTGCCCTTTGGATGTCTCTTGGATTACTCTTCCGCAAGCTGTCCTCTCAACCTCAAAGTGTGAAGTCTCTGAGCCAGTGTTAATTTCATTGACAAAGACTATGGCAAAAAATATTCATCATTTTTCATGGACGAAAACTAAATAAAAAGTCAGCTATCAATCTATCAAATCTATCAATCTATCAAAGCCACTAATGAATCTCTACTTGCCAATTAGCTCAGAGCAACGGATGTTATGTTCTCTGGCAGACACTTGTTTCCCTCACTCTGCATGTTTGCTCAGTTGTTTTTCTGTTTTTGTTTTATCATACCACATCTATTTCGTTCACCTGAAAGTGAAATAAAGAGAAAAAAGGGAGAACCATTTTTGGTTGTTTTCCTTCTTTTTATGCGTACTGTAAAAATACTTTGTGCTTTACTTGTACTTTTGATACTTAAGTGTATTTAATATGAGCTACTTTAAGACTTTTACTCAAGTGATTTTCTTATGGGTGACTTTAACTTTTACCAAAGTCATTTTCAGTTATGGTATTTGTACTTTTACTTAGTTATTTTTACTTACGTACTTTATACACCTCTACAATTGAATCAGATGACAACCCTCAACTGCCACGTCCACCTCCAGGCTGATGAGAGGGTCGTCACAGTGCACAATGCAGTTAAACTAAACTAGCCTGTGCATGAACCAGAATCCGTCTGAGCCCCAGAACCCGTCTCTGCTTCTCCACCTGTGTCTGTTACAGTTTTGTTCCACTCATCCTCCCTTGTCTGTTTCGTTCAATTTGCCTCTATTGAACTTGTTTCTTCGCAGCCCAGGAACTGCTCCTGGCTAATGTCACTGCAGCGCAGCTCTATATTACAACCTCCAGCAATAAGGATTGCCTGTCCACTCATGACCTGTTTCTCCAGATTTAACTCCACCAGCTGCGTCTCGCTGTCTGCGTTTGGGTCCTGCTTTCTGTTGCCTACAGCTACATCTGAGAAAGGTGGGTAGATGCTATTCCACTGCACAGTGACATTTTCTCAATCTTGCGGTTGTATTCTTTGCCAGTCTTTGTATTTATGTTGATGCAATCTCCTACTTGCCCACTCGCCTCGCCCACTCTTTGTGTTTTCAGAACTGATGACTGGGGGTGTTTGGACCTTTTTCATACTGAGGCGCAACCACTAAATGTCACAGTGTTCAATTTTTAGGAAACATATTATTGTGGCAAAGAGCACTTTTTGCATTAATATGCAATTGATAACCAATGTGGTCATGACTCCAAGACTAAAGACTTGGAGACATGAAATCAATATGCTAAAACTGTTGGAAAGACAGAGTGAAAGACTAAATACAGAGAGACTAAAGCTGGAAAGACTCAAATTCAGTCTTTTTCAACTTTGAATTATCAAACTCATGATGTGTATTCAGGTTGGGTTCAATCAGTTCATTCCCAGACAGACTATCCAAGGCTCTTGCAGTGCAAATTAGGCCAGACAGGCTAAATTTAAGACTCAAAGACCTTATTAGTGCTCTTATGAATCACAACTCCCACAGGCTGATGTCAACATGGTGAAGTATTTCAGACAAAAGGCGGGAGTCAATAAATGCAGAGATAAAAACAGTTACTGCCTTGTCAGCTGTTCCTTTAACATCTTTTGAATTTATTTCCTCCGCACCCCCTCACTCCCTCCCTCACATCTTCACATGTTCTCACCTCGGTGATGTAGTCATTACCATCTTTGCCACAGATGGCTTTGACAGCGCAGATATCGAGCCCTCCGAAGATCTCGGAGCAGGTATCAACCCACAGCTTATACCTGTCACAGAGAGAAGCAGAGTTGACATCTTGACTGCATAAAAGTTAGAATTTGTTTACAGGAAACTACAAAAAAAACCCAACAACAACCCATAAGCTACTATGTACAATAACTTTCTTGAAGGTATGAAAGTGCACTTGAGGTGAGTTGGGTTGTGACTTTGCTGTATGAAACACAAATTACAAGAACTTTCTTGCCTTACACCATCCTCTGTGGATTGAAAATGCTGTATATTCTGTTCTTGCAAACAACTTTGTCCATAATATTGACTTTTAACCCGACAGTAAACCAGTTATAGAACTTCTGTAGCTCCAGGCTAGGTGGGCTATAGCTGATAATTAAGGTGCCGCTGCTGCTGTCTGTATGGAGACCCATTGACTTGATATCTAGAAAACTGTCTAAAATCAAACAAAGGCCAAACACAGATCAATACCGACCTGAAGGAAAATGGAACACTAATACTTCTCTCTGCAGTGTCGGTTCACCCAACAGTTGTTTTAAGTTTTAAAGTATCTGTGCTGTTCTCTGTTACTACTGTAGTTACCACTGAATAAATCTGATTATTTTGTATGTCTTGCATTATGGGAGTTAACCAATGTAATGATATTATACAAAACTGACTAATGGTCAAGCGGTTAAGGAGCATGTCTAATGTTGTTAATGCCCAATGCAGTGATCGCCGTGTCAATCCATACTGCGTGTCATTCCCCCAGTCTCTGTCTCCACTGTCCTGTCTCTCGCTACTATCAGTTAAAGGGATAGTTCAACATTTTGGCAAATTGCCATAATCCCTTTAGTTTTAGGAGTAGGTTCGTAACCTTTAATTGTTGGTGCAATCTGTTTTTAGAACGGCGGAGCAGAGCCGCAAGCTAATGGGATTTCTTGGTTTCCCTCATCGAACTCATCAAATACACAATCCAACAATTCCAAAATGCTCTTGTGGACAAGTTGTGACATGCACATTCACCACACTATGAGATAATAATGGAACATCACGAAACTGAGTTGTTTTCGAGATAAATTCATGCAAAACTGCTGATGCGCGTTCCTGTCGGGGGCAGTTTTTCAGCAAGCAGTCTCTGCATTTGCCTCGAAAACAACTTTGTCTCGTAACATTCTGTTACAGTATTATCTCATAGCGTGGCGAATGTGCAGGTCACAACTTGTCCACCAGAGCGTTTTGGAGTTATTGGATTGTGAGTTTGATGAGTTTGATGAGGGAAACCAAGAAATTCCATGAGTCTCCGTAACATACAGTAGCTCTGAGCAGCTCACGGCTCTGCTCCGCCGTTCTAAAAATAGCTTGCACTGACCCACCCCCCCGAAAAACAAACAAACAAAAAAAAACAAAAACATCTATCTAACTATATTTTCATGTATTAAAGTTTGCACTATGCATCTACAGATGGTGATGCAGCAACTGCAGTACACACAATCATACTCTAGGTGTGTCTTGTAACACTGATGATGACTCTGTTACACATGTGTCTCAGGAAGCCATGCCCCGGAGCCGCATGCATTATAAATGTCAGAAATAACACCCTGTTCTCCCTGCTGTGACATGTCAAGGCGCACACTTTGAAAGTCTGAATCAGGAGTTCAGCCATGAGCACAGTAGTTCATTCTAAAAAACATCATATATATCCTCAGCCTTTTAGGGAATAACCTGTGTTATGACAAAGCCCAACCCATAATAACTCAATTACCTCTGTTTCTGTGCGCACAAAGAGAAAAAAAACACATTAAAAATAAATGCACTGTGCATCATCAACCCACTACAA
The DNA here is from genome assembly GCF_045865225.1 of Trachurus japonicus. Classification (NCBI taxonomy): domain Eukaryota; kingdom Metazoa; phylum Chordata; class Actinopteri; order Carangiformes; family Carangidae; genus Trachurus; species Trachurus japonicus. The sequence goes on from NC_140911.1 coordinate 32,225,221, forward strand.
ACATAATCTTATTTCCAAACATCTGTGTGTTCACCCATGTGAACTGCTTTCAGCTGAATAAATCTGCTAAGTGGCTAACTGTGACACAACACAAGAGAGATATGTGTGACACCGTGGTGGCCTGAGCATCACTAATGTAGAAGCGGCGCTCACTTGTCAGTCATGGCTACTTGTTCCAACATGGCAGATCCGGTGTTGCTCTTCCAATTACCAGAGATGGATGTTCGCCTTGAAGAAGAACAGGAAATTGAGCGTTAAATTCTTGCAGACACCCTTCACATGAATAAAGTATAAACACAGGAAATTAAAGGAAGACAGAAGAAGGCAACCTTGAAGCAATGTCAACAGCCTAGGCAGTCAGACAACAAGCACAGATGCAGGTTATCAGGACTGATAAACTAGGCCAGCTACCAAATGTCTTCCTTTTACAGTGAGGTTTACACACAACAGAAAGTATGAAAATAAAGAAAGGGACTGGTCAGTTAAAGGTGGTAAAGTTTGTTCTATTAAAGCAAACGTTTGAGCAAGTGAAGAGACTAGAATTTAGTGTGCATAAACACACACAGTACACATATGCAATATATATATACAGTAAAGAATAGAAACTCTTACATGTACGCTTTGTAGTCAGCGCCGATTTTCTGGACCCTGATGTCGTACTTGGCGTCTACAAATTGCTCTGTAGTGCAGTAGGTCTGAGTGATGGCCACCACACTTGCAATGTCCTGGAAGTCACTCACATTGTCCACTTTGACCTACAGATGAAGAGCACATGTAGGAACATTGTTTATCTACATTTAAATAGTATCTAATTCTGGCTTTTGAGGACATTTCAGACAAAAACAAGTTACATGCTCCAAATATTTTTCCTCTAAAAAAAATGCAATGGAAAATTTCTTCTCTATTAAAATGAAGGTTGTTGCTAAGAGACAGATTAGAAGACTGAGATGAGGCTGGATAATCAAAGTTGCCTGCACTCTTAAAAGCAGGGCACTTGTTACTCAGTCTCTTAAAAAATGTATCATAGTACCTTTTAATGCATTCAATCTATGGAATTATTTAAAAATTGTTTGAAATAGGAGCTTGGAAATTTAATCGTATTTTGTATCATGTATGACTTAGCTTTTCTTTCCATTGGTCATATAGGATAAGGTACACCTTTCTCAAATGCATTGCACTTGACTTGGTCTTTTTAGATGTGGAAACTTGTTGTTTTTGTATTGTCTCTGTGCTGTCTATTGTCTATTTGTGACATCAGGCTTTCCCTTGTATAGTAGTTTGTGGTCTGTGTTTTCTGTGTATTTATATGTTATATGTTGGGACTGCAGATGGAAATTAGCTGTGAGCTAAATCTGGTGCAACCATCTCTTAATTTTCTGCAAATGATTCATGTCATTGCACACGGCCCCTTAGTTAATAAACTAACTAGATAAAATAAACTAAACTATATCCATGACACAGTTATCTTAACATAAGGATACAGTAATTAGCTGGATTGGCTGTGTCCAAAGGTATACAATCATTCTACCAGAACGTATAAATTTCAATAATAAACAAAAACCAAAGTGCAAAAAGAAAAGACAAAAGGATTTCTTTTACACTTGGACAGTGCCATGCTAGCTATTCCCTCTGTTTCCAGTCTTTTTGCTAAACTAAACTAATTATCTGCTGGCTCATACTTCATTCATTTCTGTGCAGCTATAAACAGGTCAAATCTCTGCAGGACAAATGTCCGAAAATGCCACTTGTCTAATCAAAGCCTGAACACTCTACGTCTTGATTGAAGCGTTTTTGCATGTAATTTGTAATATTCATAATTACAGTGTCTATATTCACTCATATCAACAATAGCACAGACCTAATCAAATATCTGGGTCAGCAGAGAGTCCAGAAATGAAACAATGCTATCATGGCCTGTGCAGGAGCCACTGTCCATGTCCTAGAAGACACAGTGGCACAGTCCACCACAGTGAAATCTGTTGTACTTTTCTCACATTATATTCATCATACATTACTGTGCCTTCCTCAAAGTATTCCCATGGGGGACAACAACAAAGCAATACAATAGATTTAAATAGCAGAATTTGCTTCTGCAGTCGACTGCAGCTACAGATTAGATAGAGGAGGGTAAGTGGTGCGTTGGACACTGAGGACCGACAGTAACACAATATCAGATGGAGTTGAGGGGAATGATGTGTGGTGGATCGATGGGGAGTGGAAGAAGGAGAATAAACACTCCAGCTCATTTCACCCAGAAAATATGAACACAGTTGTCAGTCAATAACAACATCATGAGAGAAGAAAAAATGAAGTGAGGGCTGTGCTCAAGAAAAGTTAGATAAGAGGAAAACAAAAGATAGAGAGGACATTCATTAGTGGTGACTAATGAATGTCACTACAAATGACGTGTGGTGGTGCTTAGTGTTGCCACCCAACTCTCTACACACTGATTTTACAGTACACCACTTCCAAAAAGCAATTTGTCAAATGATGCAATGCATCGGCTCCCTTCCAACATGCAGCTACTTTTTTCCTATTGTGTGAATTTGTCTTCAGTTTCAACAAGACGAAAATTTGTCACTGGATCACAGTGAGTGTGTCAGTGTTTTTTAGACATCTTGCAAACTAATTCATTAATCTTCCACATATTTTTTTTTCAATGAATTAACATTACCTTTCCCATTCCAGAGTGGGCATGTCCGATCTTCACCACCACTGGGAAGCCTGGGGATGTTATCTGAAAAGAAATAATCCAGTGTTGAGTTATGATGAACAATATGGAATGACAGCAACAAGACAATGGGAAAAACCCATGACAATATTTATATCTTAAATCAGTTTTTAGTTAGTGTCATACAGACAATTGTGCCAGTCCAATATGGATGTCCAAATTACAATGCTTTGTTTTGGGAACATGATTGTCTGTGCCAAATGTTGTGCCAATACATTGACTGATTAGAAGTTCTGATATATAACAGAATATGGTCTGATGGTGGTAAGGGAATCACCAAAGTGAGTGTGATCCATCCTCATCACCACCATCAATTTCATGGCAATCCATGCAACAGTTGTTGAAATATTATAGTGATATCTCAGTACATAATACATAATGTATAAGCTACATATACACAACCACCAATATACAGGCTGACATACCTGCAATAACCAAGATGATATATATCAATATACTGAATTATTCAATGCTGTAACTGAACAATTGATTAAAAAAATGTGGTGTAACATGCAGTGAGTGTGTAATTTCAAAATGTCTCACTTCATTTTAAATTAGTGATGAAGGATCGCCTTGGCACACGATTGCTACATTTCACACCAACACAGCAACATGCCCAGTCCACAGCTGAGCACAAATCAGCTGCTGCTTTTCTAAATGTTTGCATTTATGACTCAGATTCATGCGCGGATGATCACACAGCCTATATAGAATGACAACATCTGAACTGAACTTTAAAAAGAAAAAAAAGAAAAGAAAAAATCCACAGCTGATTTGATTCTGTAAACCACCGTCACAATTTTCACCACAGTTCTGACTGACTGATTACACCGTCAGCAGCCTATGGGAGGAGAGTGAGGACATCAAAATAGGATAGGAGGATAGAAGAAGAGGCAAAGGATGGTAGTTTTTTTTCTCCTGCGTTGGAGGAGGCTGTCCCTAAATTGTTGAGTACATAAGAGGCTCCCTGTGTGCGACCCTCTCAGCATTCAAGACCAGAGTGTGAGGGGATCCAACTATTGTAAGTTTCTCAGTGTGTTGTCTACAGAGAGGGAGAAAGAAAGAGAGAGAGAGCGAGAGAGAGAGGGAAAGAGAGAAGGAGCAGTGACAGCAGCAGCCTACCCTTCAAGTTATTTGCTCCAGCTTTAATTCCGAGGTGTACTTTAAACTTATGAAAACATTTCTATCCACAGCTGCCTTTCGCCTCGGCAGAGCTCATCTTGCTACTTCCACTCCACTGTCTTATCTGGCCCCCCTCCCTCCCCTCCCTCGCCGACTGCCAGCCTGATTTGCTTCCCAGGGAACTTAACGGGATCAGAAGAGGTTGCCGAGCGTTCTTTCATCGAGTGCTGGAGCAGTCAGAGGCAGCCAGAGTCGTCATGGCCATGTCCCAGGAGCGGAGTGCGTGTCTGGGGCTCTGGGTGCTCCTTTTGCTTGGTGCAGGCATGGAGGAAGTTGTGGAGGGATGTAGCTGCCACCCAGCACACCCACAGCAGCTTTTCTGCAGCGCTGAGATCGGTAAGTTATTGACTGGGATTTGTTTATCTTGTGTTCACTTTTAGAAATTAGAAATAAGCTGCTGCATTTAATAAGAGTAGAAAACTGACTTTAACTTCTTAAGGCTGTGAATGTGACATGCAGGGTGTGTGATTTTAGTAAAATGGGTGAACTGGCTTTCAAACTAAGTGGCTGATGATTTAAATTATTGATCAACTTAATGAGATTTTCTGAGGGGGAACAAATTCTAATCCACAGAGTGAACCTACTACGCCATGAACTAATCAATAAGGTTTCATGGCTGAGCTTTTCTTTACAACTGATTTATTATTGTGGCTTTTTCAAATTACATTAACAGGAAATTTAAGAATAGAAAATAGAAAGCATTAAAATATTAGTGGGGTAGGTGGTTAGGGGAGGAGTTATTTAAATTTTTTTCTTAATTCTTTCTTTCTTCAATTTACACTGTTTTCTTTTTTTTTAAGATTTGAAAAGGGGCATTCTGTTTTATCGATTCTACTTGCTCTCAATCACACAAAAACAAATTAAAAAGCAGTCACCACACAGTGGCCCTGGCCTACTTTCTATCTGTCTGTCTGCCCGGCTGTCTGCCTGTCTCTCTGTCTGACGCCCCCCATCATCCACTTCTTTCTTGTCTAAGCACAGGCCAAAACCAACACGCTGCTCTGACTTTGAGTACTTGGCTCCAGACTGTGGAAAGCTGGAGTATGTGCTTCTGTCAAAGGTTACACTCCAGCAGGGGAGAGCAAGAGAGAGTGAGAGAGGGAAAGTGGAAGAAGACGTTGCCTGTATTTTGTTGTTTTTTAATTGGCTTGCATCTCCCATCAGGTTTAGAGAGGGTCAGCTCCTCCAAAATGCTTTGGAAATGTGTCTCAAAAAATAGTCTAGTATGAAATGGAAGCTGAGACCTGTTTTCAAAAACCCACCCAACACCAAATTAGATCTGGGTTATGGGAACACAATGAGTATGCCTATTTGGGGCAGTGTTTTTAGGACAGAGTTTTACATTTTAAATGTGTCATAGATGACTGAGATGTAAGTATAATGATCCGTTTACTCCACAAATTTGAGGTTTTCAGACGGTCCAGTCTTGCAAAAACCAGGACGAGTTGGTCTGGAACAGACATAAACCAGTTCTCAATCTAGACTTAGTGGACTGTGTTAGGTTGAAATTTATTACCATACTGTTTGGTCGTACAACATTTAGACAAAAATACTGAAAATATGTCTTTGAAACAAACTTATTTTAACATAATATGCATGCTAGTGAATACAACATGTTGAGCCATTTGTTCCTAAGCCTTTTTCCAGTTGAACCACTGGACCCAAACAAAATGTTCCCACTGACTGTTTATCAAACCTGCACCTGAACAGCAATTATCCAATCGTAGCCTTGCAACAGCAACCAGGTAGCTATAGCAGAGTGGACAAGCTTTATATTAGTTAAAGACAAACATTAAAGCAGTGGGAAAAGGCTGTGGTAGAACTATACATTGTACTGTATACTAAAGGTTCGGTGGGTGTTGTATAAACCAGAAACCCAAGAGCAAATGTACAGAATAGATCAACAGTGGGTATCTGTACTAAGTGTCTGTCTGTAACTAATGTATCTTACTAGCTACTGTACAGTAATGACACTAACTGTTACATCAGCAAAAGTACTCTGGTGTCCATTTTGAAAGTTAGACTACTATTAGAGTCCAGTGTGACGTTAATAGCAGCTCTGAACTGATTTGGCTAAGTTATGGCGTTATTGACACATGATCCATATCCTGAAAAAACCTTCCTCTTGTCATGTTGTCATCAAGAAAATATGAACAATAAAGCACTAATCTGATAACCATGGGATAAAGATCTACAAAGAAGAACAAAACAACAATCTCAAAATTCCCCATGTCACGCTCTAATGTACAGTAGGCTAATACTACAGCTAACAGCTTTCTAGCGAACTCTAGCTATTGGCCAGCATGTAGCACTATAAGACATAAATATGATATTTATTTTTGGATGAGGTCATCGAGATTCATTGAAATAATGATGATAAGTTAGCGAGCTACAATAAGATATGCTAACAACAGTTGTCATTCGTTAGCAAAGTCCATGGCCAGCTTTTGTTTACCTCTTTGTGAAATCAGTGTCCAACTGTTTCAAAAGCTGATAACAATTTCAAGTGGTAAATCTGCCACCATTATTATTAATATTTTTATATATAAAATGATGATGTATTATATTTTAAATTGCCCAAGTCCTGTGTGAGAGCTAAAAGTTTGACAGGCGTAGCAAAATTAACTTAGAGGGCAGGGCTTGGAACACGGTCAATTGACCACAAGTTCTTTTGTAATTAGGTCCCATTTCCTCGGGGTCTGCTTGGGGGCTGAGTTTTAAATGTCTGAGTCCTGATTTGGACACAAAAGTCAGTGGTCCCCTTTCAGGTAGGATGCAACTCTCTGGGCCCATGAATGAGAACTAAGGAAAATCCCTCACTTACAATACGTAAGTGCATCTAAGAAAACTTTTCATTTGGTGGCATCTGTGCTCACACTGTCCGGGTTGTTTTCTGAGGATAGACTGGTGGTGGCCTTTAGTTGACCTGACAGTGTTGTCAGAGTCGATGAGCCCTTTGAATAAAGCTGTACATCTGAGTAATATCCCATCTGGACAAACCTTGGACGATTCCCTGGACGTGTTTGTGTATTTGACATTGTGTGTGTGTGTGTGTGTGTGTGTGTGAGTGTGTGTTGGACCGAGGCCAAGCCATGCCAACACAGCCTAATCCATCTCTCTCTCTTTCTTTCCCTCGCTCTCCCTACTTCATTTCCATGTCTATAGGCTTGGTCTAATGGGCTGCATACTAACAATATCAGTGTGAAAGCCCGCTGACAGTCCAGCTTTGTGAGCATGACAAGGGTGCCGATTCATCTGGGAGGGGGGAAGTTACTTACTACATCAGTTCTCATGGTACAAGTTTGCAATATTTCTTTGGTTATGTAGCTTTGAGGCAGATGCACAGCCACTTTCGCTCTGCAGGCATGCGTGTACTTATTCCTGTTTGTTGCACAGCTGCAGCAACTGAAAGGAAAAAGATGTCTAGGTAGGGGGGCGAACATTTCAGAGAATCTGATCTGGGCCGGGACAATCAACACACAACAAACTTTTAATAAAATGAATTTTGTAGTTCAGTTACCTGTAACTTCTACAATAACTGTCATCAAATGCACTAAATGTGCAGAACATGATCCAACAACAATTTTTTTTTTACAGTTTTATCTGGCAGGAACAGACCTTAGTAAACCACTGATCTGCTGTGTTCATTAACTGAAGAAAAAATGACAGTACTATTCTTGGCTAATTGGCTATAGCAACGTCTGTTGCACTGATGTATGGCCAGTGCTCAGACCGCCAACTATTTCATCCTTAGGCAAAGCTCTGTTATGCCTTGGTGTATTACTTACCCTTAATAGGACACATAGACCCATTACTCAGCTCAGTAGGAGAGATTTAAGTGGGGCGACTAATTTAACCTCAGCTACTTTAAGATACGTTTCTTCTTGCCAAAGGACGTGCAGATCAAAGAGCTGAACTGAAGAAGGAGGGCAATAATATGATCGTTGGTACAGTCTAGTATTTCAGTGTATTAAGTGTGACTGAGTTGATGGTGGTGTATTCATGTAAATGTACTGACAGTAAACGTGGTATCACCCTATAAAAAGACCATTAACCAGTGGTGGAAAAAGTTTTAAGATTGTTTTACAGATAATGTTAAAATACTTGACAGTCCTGACTGCAAACTATGTAATTGTTTGACATTGTTGGACATATAAATATTCACACTGTGTTGAGAATTTGATGATGTATAGCACGCACGTGTCTGTACGGTGAACATGAATCTAGTTCACGTTAGATTAGTTAAAGACGGTGAAACAACGAACTTGGCTTTGTCCAGAGGTGAAACAAACAATTGCCTACCAGCTCCTCTAAGCCTCACTGTAAAGCTCTCAATTCAATGTACAGACTGTCATTTCTTTCTTTCTTTCTTTCTTTCTTTTTATTTATTCCAACCAAGGCTAAATTTGACAATATCATGGCACATCATGATCACAACATTTCTTTCATTGGTTGGAAGGGAGCAGGGAGAGGATACATCTAATACCATATCTGTTAGCAAACATGATATGTTTGCTATGTGGTATTAGTCTTTTCTGAAAACTCTTGGCAACAAAGCAAATAAGAATATTTCTTAAAATCTTGCTATTCCTTCAAGAAAACAGCAACAGATGCATTTTCAGTACTGAAACTATTGATTTTATATAAGAGATTGTTAGCCTATATTTTTAATAATACACAGGCTCTTAAGCAGCATTTCATTGTTAGACTCCTGTGCTGCTACTGCCTAAACAAAATATTTGTCATGTTTCATGTGTGTTCAAAAATTAATCTAAACCTGTAGCTCTCAAGTAGCCTCAAGAAGTCAGAAGTGAAATATTTATTTCCATATAAAATTCTCAAAGATAATGTAAAGTAAACCACAAGTTTTAATTAAGTACAGACCACATTAAATAAATGTATCCCCCAGGGCACTAACCAGGTAATTCTTTGTTTTTCTCAAGTCTGTGCTGTTTGTGTGTGTCTGTGTGTGTGCAGGGGACTTTACAGGCAGGTGTGTCCCGATGAGGTCAAGTGTCTTATTGTGTTATGGAAGTGTAACACATTTTATAGTTATCACTGTTTATACTGTAGTGTCTCACATTACAGACTCATGGGCAGTTTTCCTATTTGTCCGTCCATCTGATTTTTAATAGACTCTAGATGGTTTCCTATCCTTTTCAACTTAACAGCACTGTATTAATATACTGTATTATAGGAGAGTCTAACGTTTGCCATGTTCTTTTTGAGCCACAGGCGATGAATCATGCAGTGAAAGAATAGTGTCAATCTAGAGTTATATTGAACAGAAACACAGGACTGTGACCTCTGACATTTGCTACAAAGTCAACGTCCCTGTTGCTGTGGGCGACACAGTGCACTCTGATTAAACTATAACACTATAACAAAAGCTTGCATTAACTTCCTGTCTGTACGTTTGTCTGCTGCTTTGCTTTTCTATCTCCTTACATGTTCAAAAAAAAAGAAAGAAGAGAGTCTCTTTTTCTCCTGAAGCGATTTCACAGAACACGCTGAGCTCCTCCTCCTCTTACCAGCAGACAAAACCGTGGCGTAGTTATGTGACGAGCGAGAAGCAAAAACAAGTGGGTGGTTTGCTTAGCTGTGTGACAGGGTGAGTGCGTTGGGAGGGGTGCTGGGTCACACTTTCTCTCCCCCTCATTAATACTGTAGCTTTTCTCTCTCTTTCATGGCTTTACCGAGGTCAGTCGCTCCACTTCTGCCTCTCTATTTCTCTGTCTTTCTCCATCTTCTCTGGCGAATCACAAGCGACCCTTTTCTCTCTTTAGAGATACAGTGAGAGAGGCAGGAGAGGGTTGATAGGAATATTCCTTAAAGGCGCTTCACTGAAATCACTTGCTAGGTCAAATACTAATCAAGATATTTTTCGTAGATTTCTAAGGAGGTTAAATCAAAAGCAACTGGACTTAGTTATTTGTCTAGGAAATAACTAAGTCCAGTTGCTTTCGATTTAACCTCCTTTGAAATACTATGACCTGGACAAATGAGAATATGCACCGGCTTTTTGTAGATTACATTTATATGGACCTTTAGAATCCATGATTGGCAGTATAAAAACTTTAGTCATCAAAATTTGAATCTTTCTCTGTGTGAAAACTAATATTTCACTGCTGTGCCACTGCTTTTCTGATCCTTACGGCGGCTGTCTGACTGTAAGGTTTCAGGAAAACAGAGACTCAATCTGAAAGACAGCTGTAGCAGTAGGCCCAATCTTAATTATATTTGATGTATTGCGCTACAAGAGTGGTATTAGTTGAAAAGAAATGTTTGACATTGGAATTGATTTGTCAGTTCACATTATGAGTAACGCAGATGTCCAAAAGTGCCGCTTTCATGGCTCTGGTGGAGGGAGAAAAACTGTATCGGTAGCATTGAGGTCTATAATAACATGCTTTGATTTGGCACAGTGTGAGCTGCATGTTGTGGTCTGGATGAATAAAACCTATAATGTTACTAATATTTTGATTATAATGAGTATTTTCTCTCAAAATGACAGGCTGTAAAATTATATGACTTCAGTGTTAGCTTCCTGCCGAGAACCACAGTCCAATTATCCAGCTGCTTTAGCCCTCAGTTTGATTTACAGTATGGGATAAAATAATGCGGAGTGGCAGACATGGTTTGGCTTCAGTTAATTTGGCGTGTGTGTGTGTGTGTGATATGTACTATATACATAAATGTGTGTGTGTCTGTGTGTGTGTGTGTGGAGTCAGTTAATGGGAGTGTGCAAGCAGAGAGCTACTTGTTATTCCATGTGGGTTTTGATTTCGCCTCCAGAGGAGAGGAGGGACACATCCTGTATCACTACTGAGAGGGACTGTTACACTGTCTCTCTGGAGACGTGTGGACTAATCTATCTATCTATCTATCTATCTATCTATCTATCTATCTATCTATCTATCTATCTATCTATCTATCTATCTATCTATCTATCTATCTATCTATCTATCTATCTATCTATGACATGTAAATCACCTTGTGCTCTCTCTCCGCCTTTTCGATTCCTATCTCTTTTTTTTTTCTTTTGTCCTTTTGTTTGCCAGTGATAAGGGCAAAGATCTCCGGAGAGAAGATTGTGTCGCCTAGCAACAGCTCCTCACCTTACATGAAGATGATCCAATATGAAATCAAAATGATCAAGGTGAGATCTCAGGACGGCGGTTACTGGTGCAGACATACATCATTTCTAGCGATTTGACTGCTGTGTACAACTGTGTGGTTTGTGTGCGTATTGTCTGTGTATCATCCTTCTGGGAGAGGAGCAAAGAACAATTCAAACTGGCCGTGCTAACAAGCACTTCAGATCTCCTAATTGTCCATGGATGACGACATCCAAACACAAGAAAAAGTCTTGGTTTGAATGTGTGTCTTCTCTTAATCTTATGGTGTTACAGTAAAAATAAATACAGAGCAGGATTATGAGTCACCCTCAATACAAGTTACAAGCAGTTACTACGTGTCAGAGTTGGTTTCACATCTGTTTGAAGACTGAGGCATTATAGTTCTATCATTATTGGATCTTTCATAGCTTCTTCACGTACGCTGTAAAATAAGTCTATACAGTATCTCCTTTCCTCAAACCAGAACCTCTCACACTCTCTTCTCCATCTATGTCTGTGTTCAGATGTTCAAAGGTTTCGACAAGGCCAAGGACATCCAGTACGTGTACACTCCGGTCTTCTCCTCTCTGTGTGGGGTCAAGCTGGACTCCAACAACAAAGCTGGTTATCTGCTCTCAGGTAGAGTCATGAAATGGTTGAGTTGTACTAACGGTGCTACTTTTTTTTCAGTAACGAGCAACCAAAAAAGTTACTGTTCCCCCGTTATAACACTGTTACAGTCATTGACAATACGTTATATAGGCTACAACACAATAGTTACTTTTCCTGGTAATTAGTTACTTTTGTGATGTAGTAATTCAGTTACTTTTTGGGGAAAGTAACTACTAACTCATTTTAATTTTATTTCATTCTGCTCTATTTTATGATTTTTAAAGTGTAAAGTGTCTTTGAGCATTTGTAAAAGCGCTTACAAATAAAATGTATTATTATTATTATCATTAACAAATTACTTTTTAAAGGGATACACCAACATTTTGTTTCGTGTCTTGCCTCACTCCCGAGTCCATGACCAGCAGATAGACACCATCCTTTCGACTGTGCGTGCAGTAACAAGGGAGATAGAGCTGTATCGCCTGTAATTAGCTTAGCTCAAACACTGGAAGTTTGTAGGTAGTGTTAGCCTGCCTCCTACCCCAGCCGAAATCAACAGTCAAAAGCTGATTTCAAACTCTGTAAATCTACCACTTTATCGACATTTCAAACATTCTTAGGCGAGAAAGTAGCCGTTTAGATCAGCAATGTGTCGTTAATTTGTCTAAATACCAGCTGTTTACAATTTTGTTTGGACGAATTCGGGGCTACTAAAGCTAGCCGTTGTGACCAACGCACTTCCGGTTACTTTCACAAAATAAAACACCCGTTGCTCTTTACATACAGAAGTGCTTTTACTTTTAAAAATAGGAAGCTAACCTACCCTTGATGTAGCTAGCTTGAACCAAACCGTCTTTGCTTGAACCCTCCGTTTTGACCGATCTCGTCCCGTTACCGGCATTTGACCGCTCAAGATGCCTTACTGGAGAGTTTTGTCAGCTCTGAGACGAAGATCGGCCCGCCGGTTTCTGTTTAGAGTTGCTGAAGACTTTCTCTGATGACTTTAGGTGGAGGCAGGCTAACACTACCTATGCACTTCCAGCGTTTGAGCTAAGCTAATTACGGGCAATACGGGCTCTACCTTGTTACTGCACGCACAGTCGAAAGGATGGTGTCTATCTGCTTGTCATGGACTCAGGAGTGAGGCAAGACACGTAAAAAAAAAAAAAAAATGTTGGCGTGTCCCTTTAAAAGGAACGTGCCCAACATTGGTTGTGTCAGTCAGAATAGGAAGCGGCAAGGCCGACATTAAACTATGTGTGTGTGATGTTGTGATGTCATCAAACAGGGAGTATGTGGAGCGATGGGAGGATTTCTATTGGCCAGTGCGATCTGGTCGAGTCCTGGGACAACTTATCACTGTCACAAAAGAAGAATCTCAACTACAGATACCAGATGGGCTGTGAATGCAGAGTGAGTAAGGACTGTTCCTACTCTCTTCATACATATTTATTGTTCTACCACTCATCTGTCTTGTCTGTCCAGTTGCCACCATGAACCCTGACTTGAGCAACAAAGCGAAGCAAAACTGAGCTGTCTCTGACTCTCTGTGCCTCGAAAGATTTTCATACGTCTTAAGACTGTTTTTCAACATTCTGGTAACACTTTGCCTATCTCTATAACACATTATATCCATACTTATAATGAGTTATAATTCAGTTATAACACTGTATAACTATAGGTATAAACACTCATAAATGATCATAATTCTTTATAACAATAATCATAATACATTATAAAGCATTTTATCATGACTTATAAGGTCAGGTATAATACGTTATAATTGTTAGTAACTCGCTGACAATTCCCACATTTATGCATTATAAATATAGTTATAATGTGTTATAATTGGCTTATAAACGTGTATAACTATCATTATAAACACTCATTAATCACATAAGACTTTATAACAATAAGCATAACACATTATAGAGCATTATAACTCTACTATAATACTAAGACCTTTTAAGCCATTATAAAATGCTCTATAATGTCTTATGCTTATTGTTATAAAGCCTTATGATAATTAATGAGTGTTTATAATGATAGTTTTACACATTTATAAGAAAATTATAACACATTATAACTATATTTATAATGCATTATCGATGTGGGCATTGTCAGCGAGTTACTAACAATTATAACCTATTATAATACCTGACCTGATAAAATGCTTTATATTGTGTTATACTTATTATTATAAAGCATTATGATAATTTATGAGTGTTTATAATTATACAGTGCTATAACTGCATTATAACTCATTATAAGTATGGTTATAATGTGTTATAGAGATAGGCACAGAACCAGAATAACTCTACACTTCAGGAAGAAATAATGACACGAGTGGAACAAATAAAATAATAAATGGAAAACTCTTGTCTCCACAGATCAACACATGTTACACAGTGCCGTGTGCATCTACAGGAGAAAACGAGTGCTTGTGGACTGACTGGCTGCTGGATAACAGCCTAAATGGGGAGCAGGCTCGGCAGTACGCCTGCATCCGCCGCTCCGACACAACCTGTAGCTGGTACAGGGGTGGACCTCCGCCCGAGAAAGACTTCCTGGACATGACTGACCCTTGACCTGTGATCTTGACATCGATTTCACACTATCTGAATCCTGCAACGCCTCCAGAAAACAAATAATGCCCTGCTTTGGCTTACGTAGCTCAAATTTGATGTCCAAACTAAAAAAAAAACAAACAAAAAAATATTTTTGAGGGAGCTTAACACACCACTGAGCTTCTGTTAGCAGAGTTTAGGTGGTTGCTAAAGCCTTGCAAGGGGAAGTTTTATAATCTGCAGGGGCTTTCAGCGTTTCTCTGACTCATTTTCTCGCTCTCCACACATTCCACTTCGCTTGCTCTTTTTTCCGCAGAATAAGAATAGCAGCAGATCATCCACTGCAGATTATTCAACCCAGAGTGGATCTTCTTTTTATGCTCTCCGAGGAGCCTGGCAGTAAACGCATAACATTCACAAAAGGGAATAATTTACTGGAGGAAGTATAGGGAACTTGGACAATTACTGCAAACAACAGGGGGAGATAATTGTACACAACCCTGCACTGCAAAGTGTACTTAACAGGCTGTAAACAAATCTTCTGTGCACTCTTTTGTTTTTTGCAGGTAGACTGCAGCACTGCCATCTTTTCTCTTTGACTTTTTACCTTTATAATACTGAATAACAGTCCCATTCAAATCAATGTTCGCTGTACATACGTATATAGGATAAGCCAGCACCACGCAGTCCCCAGTTAACTATATTTTGACAAAATCTGACACAGGAATTGTATATGATGATAATTCTTGTCCCTCTAAATCGTAACAGTTTAAACTCTCAAGTTTCTGAGACTGTAAATATTGTACTTCAGTGAGAATTAACATTTTAAAGGCTAACCCCATCTTGTCTTGTAGCATTTAGAGGTCTTATCTTGTGGTTTTGTGTGTTTAGTTTCCTTGGCTGAACTCTGTACTATTTCCTGTGCCAAAAAAATCTAATCCAGCGCTTTAACAACAGCACTGCCACCTGTAGAGGCAAAGCGCCCCCACACCCACGCCCCCTCCTTGAAGAAAATGACATGACACAAAGTCTAATTCTTTATCTTAACTCCCCAGGAGGAACAGGAAATAGAGTCTCCTCAAGGTTCAAGTTCAGGAGGAAATAGTAAAAACTATGGTGATAAGATGTTAACCAATAAAAAAGAGAAATAACTCTTCGTAAAAGAGCGATAATTAATGATAAAAGTGATATTTTTATAGGCCTTATTTAATATAATGATTCAGCATTAATTTAAAGGACCCAAATCTGAATTGACCCCATATCTTGTTTCTGAATTGCTTCACTGAAGTCATACAGATTAAAATGCATTACCACTTGTTATCCTCATGCATGAACCAATACGTCTAGATCACGTTAGGGTCACATTCGACAACAAAATAGTTTCATTTCATCGGCACAGTACAGTCGTCTTCCTGATACATTTTGCAGTGTGTTAATAATTACATTTTCCATGAAGTGATGCGACCAGAATGCACAATAACTGTATGGCTTTAGTGACGTGCTATAAAACTATTTCATGTTTGTTTTATACTGAACGAATTGTTTGGGTTTGTATTTATGTCTCTGTTTCTGTCTAAATAGAGTTTTCTATTTCCATGTACCAAAAAGGATTGTATATAAAATGTCTCAATGGAATAAAAGTTCACTGACTCTTTTTTTCTTTTTATCAGTATATTAGAAATTAAGACACCGTATTAGTATTTCAAAATCGAAACGCTGCCAGGCGGGTCATGGGAATAACGCTGCCGAATCGCCGTTTATGATCGGAACTATGACGGTATCTGATCTTCTTCGGACCTCTGACTTTCACACTTGATGAATGAAAACATTCTTGGCAAGACGTCCGTCAACACTTCGCTTTCCAAAACTCCTCCTTTAAAGTATATTTGGGGGATTTTTGTCTTTACTTGATAGGATAGTTGAAAGAGACAGGTATGAGGGATTGGTGAGGCAGAGAGAGGGAGAATGATATGCAGCAAAGGGCCACCAGATTCAGGTTTTGAACTGCGGCCGGCTGCAGCAAGGACTGTAGCCTCGGTATATGGGGCACCTGCTCAACCCACTGAGCTATACGGCGCCCCCATGGCATATATTTCTTCACATGCCATACTTCATAAATGCCCTAATGTGTGCATAAGGGCAGAGGAGGTAAAGTGGGTTGTCCACTAACCAGAGAGTTGGTGGTTCAGTCCCTGGCTGCCCCAGTCCACATGTTGAACTGAGCAAGACCCAAAAGCTGCCCCTATCGTTGTGTGAATGACTAATGACCACTTGACATTTCAGTGATATTTACCATAGGCAAGTAAATTACAAAAAGGTTTGTATCATGAGCGAAAAACAAAACTTTTTTTGTTTGTGTTAATACAGTAGAACACTTAAGCCGCGTTTCCACTACATGGTACCGGCTTGACTCGACTCGGCTTTTTTGCGTTTCCATTACGTAAAAGTACCTGGAACCTGGTACCCGATACTATTTTTTTAGTACCTGCTCGACCGCGGTTCCAAAACAGGTGAAGCGGTACTAAAATGTGACGTGTAAACATTGCAGACCGCTGATTGGTCAGAGAGTCGTCACCAGCGGCCGCGGGTCATCAGATATCACCACATTTCATTAAATAAATGTTTTAAAATGAACAAACTATGCAAGTCTGGTCGCTTCTCCGCTGTTTTGCTAGCCCTCCGCCTGGCCATGTGGATTTGTTTACAGCGAAGCGCTCCGAATACGGAGCGGTGGATAACGTTATATAACATATATAATGTTACGACATGTATATTTGTGTAGTCGTAACTGTCAAAAACAAAAGATGACGGGTTACGGAGCACGTTTGTGTCACGGTGCAGCAGAGAGGAGAGCTGGGACACCGGGGCGGCCACCGAGTAACTTACACTAATGTTGCTGGTTTTCAGCCGTGAGACGCCAGGTGAAGTCACAAGTCATGTAGTTAACTATCACAATTACGCCGAAACTTTTTAATGAAGGTTAAAATGTGGCATAGCCACGTGAGAAATCCTGCTTGGTTTCATTTTATTTTGTTAAGCGCCGTCGCTATGACAACTGGCTACTCTAAAAGCAGTACTATCCTGTAATGGAAACGCTCTCTAGAATAGTACCTGGTACCAGAGCAAAGCCGAGTGGAGTCGAGTAACGCCGGTAGTAGAGCTTTAGAAACTTTTAGAGAACATTACCCAGAAATATCAAAAACATCGGTGGAGACATTTGTCTGTGGGAAAACTGATGTTTTGTAAATATGAGTTTGCTGCAGAGTTACAATGTGCAAAAATAAAAGCATCATTCTTACCATGTCTCTGTAGTTGGGATAGAAAGTCTGATCAATGAGAGGGAACTTATCTGAACCCATCTTCTTCTGATTATTGACCAACTGGGAAAACTGGAGGGAAGAAGGAGAACAGAGAGCAAGCAGAAGTCAATTCATTGCAAATTAAACATGTGGACTGAATGAGTGAATGAGCATAAGTACATTATGACATGTATTACACTACTGTATAAGTATATGCATATTATTCATATGGTAATGTTGACTTTCATTGTGATCTCTCAGTAAAGACTGACAACAATGTTCCTTGATTAAATCTAAAACAAACAGCTGCAGGATCCATTAAAACCATCTACAGTCAATAAAACAAACTGTGTGGGTTGTTGCGCTTGTAAATGAGTTTTACTGAGATTGCTTACGGCCCAGGGTTTGTCACAGAGGTTGTAGATGGAGTCCAGAGAGTTGACTGAGGGGACGCCTGCGTACTGCAGGCCGATGATCAAGTTCCTGAAGTCCTCGTTCTGGGCCATGCTGAAAGCATGCTGACGCACCAAGACAAAGTCGGGCCTGAAGGACCTGGTGTGGGAAATGAAATCAAGCTGAATTAAGAATGAACTCATACTTGTTGTTTTACTGTGTTTCATTGGCCCGAGCGTTGCCTGTCTGGTTTAATTTTCACGTTCGGTAAAAACAGACAGCAGATGTTACCGGCCTGTGGATGTGCAGATGATGGAAGTGAAACGTTAGACGCAAGTCATGGTTCAGATTAAAAACCACAAGGTAGAGTATTTGTCTGTGGATGCTGTGGCAACCAGAGACTGGTTACATAAGTCTGGCTGGAACAAAAGTGCCTAAAATTGGACAGTGAAAAAACACAATGCAGTGTTCACGTCTCTCTTCTATGAATAGATTTTCATCTGTGAGGGATTCTGAAGAGGCTCTGTCTTTAAAGTCACATTAGACACTACTTCTTCCTTTTGCTTGGATGCTACACACATGAATTCTATGATAAACACAGAAGAAAGGAAACACAACAAACACGCTGAGACCTCCTTTATGTAAGTGTGTTATTTCACATGAAGTTCTAAAAAATCATAAATGCAGATTAAAGAAACATGTGTTGTATAAAAGCAGTGAAAGCTCTGTTGTTGTTGTTGTTGTTGGTGTTGTTGTTGTTGTAACAGATGCAGCTGCACCAGTGAGCCCTTGATTATATCAGCTGAATAAAAAGCTTTTTTTGTGCACAGTCATGTAGGAAGTGAAACCTGGAAGCTTTAATAAAACTGAGCTGTGCATCTTGAGCAGAATGATTGATGCCCCTTCATGTTTGAGTGCAGAACTCAGCAGGACAATGAGCAGGTGCAGATAGAACTCACTCTCACATAGAATTAGAAAATCATTCATCCCAAATGATGTCCACTTTCTCAATGTATCCTAAATGGCACTAGCAATGAACTGCTCTCAATTTCTTTTCTTTTTTTTCTTTTCTTTCTATTTATTCATTGTATGATTAATTGTGTTTTAACTGTTTCCTTATTTAACTGTGTTTTTAATGAAATATGTATCTCTTTCATGGTGAGCCGAAGACAATTTTCCACGACGGTGGACAATAAAGTTTTATTATTAAAGCAGAAGTAAGTGGTCCGGTCGTTTTCGCTAATGCTGCGTTCCAGGCAGGCTTTTGAAATCGTAAATTACAGCTTCAAGTCACAACTTACGACTTTGTAGCGTTTCAGGCAACCCACTCGTGTTTTTCCGACCTGTTTTACCGGTGAAAGTCACTATAACGGCCACTCGTAACTTCCGACCGGTGAACTCGTACCAGATCGAACTGGTACGACTTCACGGTCGGAAAAATACGAGTTTCCTTGAACGCACCATAACAGTCCTCGTCCCTACGTCGCCACATTCACGGCGTCCCTTGGCTGCACACACAGCCCTGCATGCCGTTCTCTCTCCTCATTGGATAAAAACTGTAGGATACGATAAATGTTTTCTCCTCGGCTCAGAGCAGAGCAGAGTGACTGACAGACCCGTGTTTCAGTCCAAACACTCTATGTAAGTGATTGCTGTCGGAAGATATAACTATTTAAGACTTATATTAACACAAATATATCACTTACTTCTGCTTTAATAATAGTTTTATTGTATTGTATTGTATTGTATTGTATACTGCTAGGCTACAGCAGGGAGGAGAATGGCACATGTCTGAGGGGAGGGGGCTGGGGTTATGGAGATACATTTGTGTCTTTATTATACAATCAAAAAAAGTTGATTTAAACAAAAAAGATATTTTCAATCAAATAATAACTTACTTCAATCAAAAAAAAAACTTTTCAATCAAAGAAACAAAGGGTTCAAACGCAATTCTTTGGGTCTCAAATATATATATTTTGCAGTCATGTGACCTCTCTCTATATATACAGGTTACATATGGGCGGCCATTTTATACCAGCCCTGATGAAGGCCTGTGGCCGCAACGCGTTGGCTTGGTTTTAATTTGTTTGGCCATGCTGCAATAAAGGCTTTTTAAAATCACCTTCCTACTCTGAGTGCCTCAGTTCCCGCTACCACCCAGTATTTGGATCCTCACACTGAAGAGCACCAGAGGTAGAGACAAGAGACAAAGACAATTGATACCCATGCAGCACTCCATGCAAGTTTTTTTGATTGATATAGATTTGGCATTCAAAAACTTTTTTGTAATTAAAAAGTTTTTTTTTTTTTAATTGAAGTGAAGTTTGTTTTGATTGAAAATATATATTTTGTTCAAATCAACTTTTTTTTAAATTGAATAATAAAGACACAAATGTATCTCCATATACTGTAGGGTGGGGTCAACAATACACATGGGATACCATCTGACATGAAGTATGGCATGTCCACGATTGGTCTATAACCTTAACCTGATGGTTATTATTGTCACCATGATGACAAAACTCCTATAACCTCAACAGTCAGCAGTTCCTGTGGATGAACTGTGTCATTAAGTTTTATGTTCAGTTTATACACTTTCTAATGACAATGAGTGTCTTTATCTGTAATGATGTCGATGACTCTGCTCTATTAGAGAGTGAAATCAACCTTTTCTGTTATTGTCTGCCCCCTGTCAGAGGTGGAAAGAGGCGAGGGGAAGAGGGGGGGGGGTAATGTGATTCTCCCACATATTTTGGTCTCCTGGGTAACCTCATCACTGGCAGTTGAGACAATGATGCCGCTGGTGACATGTGTCACAGAGGTTGCTGCGTGTGGTCCCTCCCTGGGACGGCAGCAGAGCTGAGCAGTGATGAGCGCCGCAGTGCAGGGGGAATTCAACAGCTGACAGGAAACGGAGGGGTGGGGGTGAACGTGCAAAAAATGACTAGATAACAATAGATCTAGGTTTGAGGTTTTAAGATCTACTATCATTTTATGAAAAAAAAAAAGCTCAAATTGTGGGTCTCAACAGGAGACTACAAAAGACTACAGGTCTGGTGTTTAGCTCAGTGAAGGGTTGATGGTGATAGAGCATGACTCCTGTTATTTTTTGTTTGCCTTTTTCTGTCTCTGAATTCATGTAGGAGAGAGAGGGAGAGCGAACAAAAGGCCGGGGAGGGCGAAGGGACAGAGACGGAAAACACAGAGTAAGAGAGATGTAGAGCGTGGTGAGGGAGAAGAGACAGACAGAGAGAAAAAACTCTGGCACAGCGTGACCACCACCAGCTCCTGGTGCACCCAGAATACTAATCAGGCACTCCAAGAAACTAAAACAGGCTGCGGTGGGGAGGACGCAGCAATTTATGGGACTATAATCTCTTCATTACTGACAGTAGGCAGCAGAGATCAACATGGTCTCAGCTTAATACCTGGGATCTGTGTTCCCGGCAATGCCACAGTAACTATTTCTTACTTTGCACTTTCCTCTGTTTTCACTGTGAGCTGCATCAGAGCTCATGAAGAAAGCTGAACTTTTATCATGTGATCTGTCATCTTATTTACTTCATTCTTCATCTATTGATCAACCTATTTTTATAATTTAGAGTCAATAAGGAAGGAATAAAGATAGACAGTGATGTCAGCAACACATCCATTTCCAATTATCCTTGAGTGACGTTTCTATTTTTGGTTTCTGTCTTCTGACCTGGGTGAACATGTGTGTGGATGAAAGCTAACCAAGCACTTTTTTCTTTTTTTGGCCAACACATTATAAATATCTTTATACTCTATTTTTGTGTCATAGATAATCCATTGTTGTTCACTGATCATTTTTTTGAGCTGCACTGTTGCTGAGTGATGTTAGCTTACTATGACGTACATTGACGCACTGTAGTTTATTTTGGGTTAATCTCACATTCAGCATCCTGCTGCAGTAAATGCTCACTGGAGCAACCAAAACATATTAATCTACTGCTAAAAATAGTCCAGCGTTGATCATTTTGAGTCACGTTTCTTAAAAACTTCATTACCCAGATAAAGAAAATTCCTGAGTAATAACAATGCATTTGCAACTAATGCATTTGAACTGAGATTTAAAGATTTACCTTTCAAAAAACAAGAAAAAAAGTCGTGAAGCTGATAGGTACAGGCTTGAAAGATGGAAAGTATTAAAACAGACTGTCTTTGCACATGACGTATTGAAAACAATATAACAGGGGGGAAAAAAAACCTTACAAGGTCAAAGGGACGGACACTCCTTTTAGATTTTAAAGGTCTATTGAACTCAATCTGTCAAATGTTATCATGCCCTTACAGTACACGACGGTGTAGGACCTGCATGTAGGCTACATGAGAAAGGCTGAGCATATGGAAGTTAACCATGCGTGCACACATGCACCAAGGAGATTAGCAAATGTTCCAAGAGCACTGCTGAGTCAAAATCAGTGGGAGTCCGTTCGCAGTCACACAACTCAGAATGTACATTTTTATAAATGATGCTAAATGACGTCTCTGCTCTGTGCTAATGCTGCCATTCCCAAACAGGTTAGGAATGGCTGCATCACTTTTGCTGAAGCATCAGTAAAAAATGAGATATTTCCAGACACAGTGAATAATCCCACAGTGCACACAGTTTTATAAGAGGAAGTGTATATTTTGTAGCAACACACTCAGAGCCTTAAAGAGATTACTTCTTCTGTCTTGGTAAAGGGTTTCTTCTGTTTGAAAAATCACGATCTATGAATACAGCCCAATTACAGAGATGTAGATAATTAAAAAACATTTCCAAGTCTGAAGAGTGTGTATCGAACTCAGGCTGGCAGAGAACAAGACAGAGTGATAATTACGTTGTGTAAACTCATTAGTTTTTTCTACAGCGAGCCCATATTTATGTGAGACTTGCGTCTTGACACAACTTGAGAGGAGCTCAGATGACACATGTAGTCTGTCTATGGATGTGATGTTGCCAGGACAGGTGAATGTGAATCTTCCTGTCTACCCCTGTGTGTCAACGTTTCCCTGACCTCGCATTGAGTCAAGGCGGTGGTCACTGCTGAGTGTGTGTGTGTGTGTTTGTGCGCAAGCATGTGTGTGGGTCCCAGCCCGTCATAAAGTGTAATTGCAAGGCAGAGATGCTGATCATCGGGCCGACGCTGCCGTCTTCATTTCCTGTTGGTTTAGTTTCCCGGTGAACGGAGGGAGTTACTGTCTCGCCCAATCACTGCTGCCTTCAGCCGGGACACTGGTGTCTGTGTGGTTTGCGGTGATTGTCTGGTTTACAGTACGTTCACATGTTTGTACGCAGATGCGCTGTGCCAGTTTGAGGGTAATGGTTGCGGGCGTACGCCTCTGCCCTTTTTCCACCAATCACAAGTTTGAGCAAAACAAGTCTATTTACTATTTCCAAGAGCACTCTGAGGTTTTTCTGCCTGATCTCACACAAAAAAAATCTTTGAATCATCACTGACCGATGCACAAATGTTTGAAAATTGATAGGTCTAGTCCATACATGGGCATTTTACGGCCCGCGGGCCAGACCCGGCCCGCATGCCGTCTCAATCCGGCCCGCGAGCCGAAGTGCGAGCCGAACTGGTATTATGACCCGATTGCTTTTATTACGTTGATGCGCACTAATCAGCTGTTTGAAACAGTGACAGCCCTGTTAGAACAGGAGCCTGCACATCGCAGACAGAAAGTAACAACGTAACCTCCTCCAGGTAGAAGACAGTGATGAACGGCTGCTCAGTCTCTTTCTCTATCGGACACCGGAGCTCCGACGGAGGAGGGAGAGCAGCCGCTCTGCTGCAGCTTTTCTCCACAGCGGAGTTTCTGACCACCGCGACCCTGTCAGCGGTAGCCTAGACCGCGGGACCGGGCCGGTGTTTCACAACCCTCCGTCAGCCGAATCATAACTGCTGACGGTTATAAAGCAACATCGCGGCACCTAATTATTATTTCTCAAACACTAAGGTTTAGCAAACTGTGATTAAATCGCTGGGTTTTCTGACGTGATCGACCATATGACTGATTGTAGCCACGTGCGTCTGAAGCCTCCATCCACCAATGGCTACGCTTGTAATCAAATCAGTCTTTTTTTTCATGTTGGTGCTGTTAGGCAGGAGCAAAGGAGTATTGTGTTTCTTCATAAATAAAAGGTTATCTACATACAAATAGAACAGTCTCACTGAATCAGAACTGAAAAGGATCTGAGTGCTTAATTATAATATTCAGGTGTCTGTGAACATTATTAATTGGTGCAGTCATTTATGGTCAGTAAGTTTTGATAAAACAATCTGCCTTGAGTCCATATTTATATCATAATACAGCATGTTTCTTCAGTGATCTGTGATGGATAAAAGTTGAAAATGCGATTACATTGATTGTGGGCTGTCAGCCTATTGTAATGCAATCATTTCCACCAAATATATGTAGTTATATAGGCTAATATATAATTATATATAATTCAGCAATAAATATTTGATGTTTCAATTTGATTTCGAATCGTGTGGCCCTTCACTCACTTTATCGGAGTCAGTGTGGCCCTCTGGAAAAAATAATTGCCCACCCCTGGTCTAGTCTATACTTCTTTAATGAGGACAAATAAACACAAACTAACCTCCAAAGTGGGGCCACATTTGTGAGATGTCATTTCAGGGGTAGGTTTAGGGTCACAAGCTCATATCCAGGTTCATTAATTAAAGGGATAGTTCAACATTTTGGCAAATTGGCCCATTGCCATAATCCCTATAGTCATAGCAGTAGGTTCGCTAACTTTAATTGTCGGTGCAAGCTATTTTTAGAACGGCGGAGCAGAGCTGCTCAGAGCTACGCTACGGAGGCTCACACGCTATGAGATAATAACGGAACTTTATGAGACGTGAGTGTTGTTTTTGAGGTAAATTCATGCAAAACCGCTGATGAGTTTTGTAGACGAGAGCGTTTTGGAGTTGTTGGATTGTGTATTTGATGAGTTTGATGAGGGAAACCAAGAAATCCCATTAGCCTCCGTAGCGTAGCTCTGAGCAGCTCACGGCTCTGCTCCGCCGTTCTAAAAATAGCTTGCACCGACGATTAAAGGTAACGAACCTACTGCTATGACTATAGGGATTATGGCAATGGGCCAATTTGCCAAAATGTTGAACTATCCCTTTAAGGTCTGAAAGTGGATCATGCCAAATAAACTGGAATATTACTGTAATATTCATGTGAGTCCAAAGGAGCGATTATGCTCACACATTTAAAAAAAAAATCAATTTAAAACATATTTGTCCTTTACGGCGTAATTTGAGGCAACAGAAATCCACAGAAAAGGTCATTCAGAGTGCAAATGAATTTTGTAAACTTAATAGTAAATCGACCTCAAAAGCTGGACACTTATTTCCTTGGTACGTTTTTATTGATTAATTTGAGTACATTTTGGCTGTATTTTGGGAGTACACGGTAAATTAGCCCTGAGCACACAACAGCTGAGGTTTAATAACCATGGGGAGCAGGCTGCTCTTATGACTTTTTATGGGGACCAAATGTTCTTGCACAAACAGTAAAATTAATCTCCAAAGCAGGGACACTTTGGTAACGACCCAGCTTTTTTACTGGTGTAGTTCCAGTCGGAGGGTAAGGTAGACGTTATATTTTTATTTTGGTTGTATTTTAGGTTTAATCTCATCACTACAGTAGTTGACAGCAACTAGAGCTGATTGTGCATGTGATTTGTGATTCTCAATAACACACATGAAAAGCTACATTTGCACATGGATGTGCGTGCGTGTGTGTGTGGTGCTGACCTGACCACTTTGGTTCCACCCCTGACAACCTGCATGTCCACATTACAGGTTCCATTTGAATGTGAGACGAGGTTGATCTCTGAGAACTCGGCCTATGAGAGAGGAGAGAAGAGAGAGACACAGGACAGTTTTATTGAGCACAAACCTAGAGTGTTGATATGAAGGCTGAGGAAAATCCCTTTAAATGGTGAACGTTGCATAATCATAAATGTCTATTTGGTGAATTGTTTCTAAAAGAAACCACTGTAACAACAAAGTGATATACAAGATGCAGCAAACCAGACAATTATACTGTCAGCGTTCAAGATTATTGTGCAATAAAAGATGTGTAATATGTCAGCTTCATTCCCTAATTACAGCTACTTTCATACCAGACACATTGTTTTTGGGTTTTTGTTTTTTTTTTCATTTGAATTAATGACTTCTACTGGGAGCAAAACGAAAACTAAGCACTGAATAACTTTCTCCTCAAACGTTCTTTGCAGTAGCAGTAAAGGGAGTTGAGAAAAAAAGACCTTGTATTTGCAGTTGTTATTCATTTGTAAACTCTTAACATACAAATCCATATCATTACAGTATACACATAAACCATATAGTTTTTCTGATGTATATGTGTGCTCTACATACTGGTCTTTGGTGTGGTTGCAAACATGGTGAGGATTTCTCTGTGACTCATAGCTGCCGCCTTCTGCTCAGGAGTCTATTTTCGTTTTTCTGTGGTGACGCTTGAAGTTGTAATTTAACTGTCAATATCTATTAAGTGTGAAACTGTTTGGTGTGAAACCCCTGAGAAAAGTCATTTCAAATGCAGTAACCAAGCCCTGCAAAGTGGTTTGGAGGTTCAACCAATACGAAACCAAAATGTCACATTCTGTTACTACATATATAACGTAACTATACAGTCACCGCGCCATGATGTTACAAAGCTTCTGATTGGTCTCACATGTAAATAACTGTCAGGTTTGAACGTGTGGTTATTTAACACGTATACAAACAGAATATATGACATGACAGCGGCTCTGGGGACAGATGAGGTTTCAAACCACGGTGACACAGATACCTGACAAAGAGACTACTACATTCAACAGTATTAACCAAGAGGCTACAGCAATGCTAACATCAGCAAGCACCACTAAGCAAGAGGGATCATCATTTTAATTTAGCAGTGCACTGTTGCATGCTAACAAATGCTAATTAGCACTACACACACAGTGCAGCTGAGGCTAACACTAACACGAGTGTCACCAGTTCTGCAGGTCTTTGGTAAATGAAAGGTTTTAATCTGATGGTGGATCAATAAAATTATTAAATCTTAAATCTTCTAAGGACTTTGAATATCTTTACCTAATTTAAGGTGTGCAGTTAGTTCTTCTGAGGATATCACATGCAAAACCAGGAATGTTAACCACATGGTAATGCTGCTAGAGGTTAAGACAAGGATCACCATGATTTATCATCTGGGAATCATGAACATCTCCACAAAATTTAGCACCAATCCAACTAGATGTCAACCAAACGTCACAAATGGCGTGAAAGGTTGAAGTTTAGAGAATCCCCTTCATCCTCTGGGGACCATGACTATGTGTAATAATATCCATCCTCCTGTGGCACCACTAGCATAACTACAAGCACATGACTATATGCATTTCAATAAATTAACCCCTTTTGGCTCTGGACAGTGTGCTGCACCATGCAGGTAAAAAAAAGAGTATAACTTTTTTAGCATCTGTAAATGACCTGTGAGCTGTTTTAATAAGTGCAACACAAGTAAAGCTGATATGAAACAATGTGTCTCCGGTAAAGTGCTTGGGCGGTGAAAATATATGCATTTCCATATCAAACGTGAATATGGAGTAACTCCTCTTTCATCTCTCCTCAAACTTCTTATAAAAGATTCTGCAGCATCATAGATCATTAAAAATCAATATTATACCTGCTCCACTTTGATGTCGAAGTCTCCAAGGACCTTCTTTCCACGAAACACTTTGGCCCTGGAGGAAAAAAAAGAGACAGAGGAGATTAGTTTGTCATTTGCGGTCATTTGTTCACTCAAAAGCTCTCAGCTGTCTATGCTGCCCTCTACTGGACATTACTCTCCCTGTGGAAACAAGTGGAAGAAAGAAAATGGATGCCTGCCTGTGCACTTTTTTAATGGACAAACTTCCTCATCTGTGGAGGGATGTTTGTTTCAACAGGCACCTTAACGCCTTATAAAGCCTGACAAAAGATTAGTGTAATGCAATTAGTGTTGTGTCAATAGGCAGCAAAATTAAATTTGGATTAAGGCTGCAATTCTGCTGCAAATATTAAACACTGTCTTGCACTTTGAATGATGAATGTACCCAATAACAGTTTGGTTTGATCGTTGCTTCCTAATATCTTGGCTGCCACTTTCCCAAGAGTGATGTAGCAATAGACAACAGGCAAACACACGCACACGCACACGCGCACACAAGCAGATGGAGGGCAGCCAGACAAAGACAGACTGACAGAGAGGCTCGCACACTGCCAGCCATAACAGAAATGGACAAAATGCTCAGGAGGTTTCATTTTACACACTGAAGATGAATTGCAGGCGCTTTATCCTTCACTATAGCCCCTACGCTGAATCTAAATAAAGCAGCCTGCAAGTCCTGGCTGATATATAGTCTATAAAAGTAAAAAGTATCTATATTGTATTTTCTGTCAGGAAGTATAAACAAATAGTATTAGTATTCAAAGTCCTGTCTTTTTCCCGTTCTTGTCTTTCTTCTCTTTGCAGGCGGCCCCGGTTCGAATCCCGCATCGGGCGGCCCTTTCCTGCATGTCTCTCAACTAATAAAGGCACAAAAAGCGACAAAAATATACTTAAAAAAATAAAATAAATAAAAATGAATTGCCTCTAAATATCAGTCGGTCCTTGAATCCTCCATGAAAACCATTTGCCCACACCAACCAGTATCTCTGCTTATGAAATCACTCACGGTTGCTTTCTATACCGTCAATTAAATTGTATGTAAGATCCTTTCCATTCAACCTCACAGGACCTTTGCGTAGTGCAGCACAGAAGCATCTGGCTCGTTAGTCTGGTTCATTAGGATCAGACCATCTGTGAGAGAAACACTCTGAGGGTACGATGCTGCTACTTCCAACTATCAATAACCACGCCAGCAAAATTGGTGACCGTGGTATTGCAGCTATAAATCTTCTTTCAGTCCCAGAAGGTAAAATTCTGTTAGCGTGTATGTTTTTTTTTTTTTTCCCAGCTCGGTCAGCTGTTTTAACACATTACGATGTTGCCAAGATGACACCCTAACCTCTACCTATGAAACCTCACTTACACCAGCAGTGTACACAACATCCTCATTCTGACACAGACTTGACTTTAATTCAACATTGACAGTACTCTGCTGGTGAATGGGTTTAGGGAGCAAAAGAGGCTCCAAGTTCAGCATCTGCACTGTGATACAATACAAAACAATACGCAGAGACGTGGGATGTCAGGCCAACACGGTAATGGACAATAATTATGTCCTACAGAGAGCTTCCTCATTTAATTTCATCAAAAAAGCATAATGTGGCTGCCACATAGCAAAACACATCATTGGCTAATGTGAGTGCCAGCAGAGCTGTAAATGAATGTCTAGGGAACAGCTTTTACAGGACAAAAGCGCTTGCGACAAAGGAGAAAAAAAGAGAGACAACCTTTATTATGTCATTTTGAGCACTGACAAAAGCTCATTTTAATAAATATTTTTTCTTTTTCTATTTTTTCTCCAAAGCTGCATTACTAATAGTTTTTGGCTAAATGGGGTCAGTGGTAAAGGCAACAAATGGTGACAAATTATCACCTTATTATATTGTAACAATGGGAACAGTTTACACATCCATAGCATTCATCTAGAGATGACGTTGACTCTGCTTTTAGCTCTGCTCTTGCAGCATGTCATGTCAAGTTGTCCAACGGTGAATGCTCTCTGACAAGTCACCCCTACGGTTTGCTGTATTCAATTCCTAGCACCCAGTAGTGAAATAAAACCTCAAAGAAGACAAGCCAGTGGTGTTTTTCTTCATTTAGGACCAGCGCTGGTGTGTGATCTGACAAGCACCAGATTCACTCACTCTCATTTGATTTGTGAATTCAAGAAGCAGGAAATTAACTGAGCGTAGTTTTGAGGGTATTGATCCATTCTGAGTGGTGCCCAGATGCTAATTTAGTATATCTGTTTGCATATATGCTCAACACCTGAAAGAATACACCACATACAGTACTACAGCAGGTCGACATATACAAAAATGTTTCCTGTATACAGTATATAAGTGCCTAAAAATGAAAATCTGAGTGCAGGTGTTTCGTTCATCAACACAAGATAAATGAAATAAAAACAAACATGAGCATAAACTCAGCCAGGTTTAAATTGGATTTCAAAATGTGGAAAATTAAATTTTGTTGGTAACCCCCACACCCCCCAACCATTCCATGAATATTTAACACCATATAATGTTTGTTTTTTTCTAATCCCAATTTATAACGGCAATATTAGGATTTAGATCTCAGTCTGGCTATTTTCCAAAAGTGACTGGGAATATTGTTACGCAGAGTGCAGGGTGGCAAACTAGTCAAGGAAACTGAACGTCCTATTTAATTCATGAGGGTCATGCAAAAACATCTAAAGGAGTAAACATCTGAGGAGGTTGAAGGAAGGAGGTGGAGCACTGAGGATGAAAATATTGAACCAACGCTGCAGCTGAATGAGCTGAAAAAAATCAGAGTAAACAATAATCAATATGATAATGTTATGCTTGATTAATTTGTTTTTCTACAGGCTTTTGTAGAGAGAGTATAACCGGATTTGAGATGTTTATGACATCCCGTTACCTCGGTGACAAAAGCTGGGATGCAGGTTTGTGGACGTCACTGAAACAACATGACTGCATTCAAAAGCTGAGCTCGGTTGACTCCATTTTTTCAGGGTCATTTGTTGCAAACCCACTCTCATTATTGATCTGTGGAGTCGAAGAGTCTGAGGCAGCCACACAATCGGGTAGGAATGAAGCCGTTCAAATAAAAACAGAGAGAAATAGAGAGAGACGGAGGAAAATATGACAAATGGATGAGAGAGAAAAATACAGAGAGGAGGAATTAGTTACAACAAATCTAACATCCCTACATAAAACAAAAACAATAATGAGTAATAACTGAAGTGTGGACTCGGGTATTAGCAGTTTAATTATGCATAGATATAATGATGTTAGCTAATTAAAACCTAATTCCTTAAAGTTTCTGCATTGAAACTTCACTAACCCAAATACATCACCACAATCGTGCAGACAATTTATATTCATTTGCCTCCACTATCTCCTCTGTTCCCAGAAACTCTGCAGGAAAATAACTTCACACAAACTGCACACAGATGCTTGGTTACTTGAGGTAATCAACCAGTCAGAATGAATCCAAGAACCCAGGTAACATCCTCCTCAGACTCTGGTCTCCATGGCTCCGAGTCCTGTAACATATCATGACTTACAACCAGCAAGAACAGACGCCATAATCAGGCTGTAATGACTGTGTCTGTTGCCCATTACAGCAGGATACACTTCACATCATGACAGGTGATGTACTAACCGAGTCTGCTCCTTTTCTTTGTCATACTCCCAAACCCCCACAATGCATCATTTCTCCTACGCATCTGTTTACCTCTCCCTCCTCTCTGCTTATCATGATCGATACAGCGCAAACACATAGGCCCTATTATTGGAATGTGGAATGTATGCAAACAGATGAGCTGCTGCATGTTAATGGGGTTTAGTGAGGCGCAAGCGATTGTGCAAGGCAGATTTTTTTGTTGCTGTGGGGCTTTAAAGGGGACATATTATGGAAATAGCACTTTCTAAAGGCTCTTTAACATATATTTGGGTGTTTGTCTTGCCTTCCGGCCCCCAAAATGTGAGATTTGACAAAAAAGGTTGAAGTCCACAAGCTGTTCCTTCTGTTGTCTTCCAGTGATGTAACTAGGATTCAAATTTGCATAATACCACCCCTACCTTGGACCAATAGAAGGGGCGGGCAAGCAGTGGTTAATTTGCATTTAAAGGGACAGGCACTGAAACCAGCCATTCCGAACAGGGCTGTTTTGAGAGGATGAAAAGAGCTGTGATGTTTGATCCTTGTGGTATTTTGACCAAAGCATGTCACAAACATGTCTTTAAGACACCTGGGAACTATTTTAATTTGTGGAAAGGGGGCATCATATGTCTCCTTTAAAAATGTACAGAAAAGAAAAATTAATTCGATTCCACTCTGGATCATAAAATTAGTGTAATCACTCATCTATCAGATGATGTAGCCCAAACTTTGTGCAAAATTCTATTTTCGAGTAAATCTGGGATGAAATTGGGGTTGTTGTTTTTTTCGCATTGGATAATGCAGGCACACGGATTATGTGTCATGCTGCTCACGATTCATCAGCCACTGATATTGCATCCGTCATCTGTCAATCAAATGTCTGAGACACACACACGAGCTCGGTCTCGCCCCAAACATTGAATATCCTGCCCGCTCAATAACGACCAATCAAATTCGTTTTCCTTACTCGGGGAAACTCGTGCGGCAACTTGTGGAAACTCCTAGAAGGAGACACGACAAACGGGACAAACTGCCATTTCTGAACACCTTTAAAATGTAGAAAAACATCTGTCTTTGAGAGAGGCGTATTGATCTAATATGTCAGAATCAATGGCAGGCAGCACTGAGAGATCAAGGAATAAAGCAGAAGAACCATGTGCAAAAACAACCATCTTCATTTTAGGGCACAGCCCACAATACCTCCGGCAGTGCAGCGCCTTCTCATCGTGGAGACTGTGTAAAACACGGATTGGACTGTTGGGGTCAAAGGGCACAAGAAGTGTCGGAGCGGTCCCGTTAGCTCTGCCGCGCTGCGAGACAGTCAGTGTAATCATTTGGCTGTAGCTGGCACGCTGTCACTGTGGCTGCACACAGACAATGTAGCCTAGATGTCGGGGCATGAAAGTGAGAGAGGAGGAACACGGGAGCACCAAGAAATCAATTTCGGTTTCTATGGAAACTTGCTGACTGCGTGTGTCCTGCTACTGCAAGTTCTTCTCCAGGTATTCTTGTCCCTAAAAGTCGCAGGGTGACAGATTTTCCCGCGTCAGTGAAACAGGTGTTTTGCTATTGATAACAGATGGGAAATGCCTGCTCCTTCCGAGTCAAGTGGATGGGATGTGGGAAGATAACACAACATGCTTAACACGAGCATTTCAATCAATACAGAAGAGCCAGGGCAAGGCCGAATGTTATGATTAGGAAAACAGCACGCTGCATACTAAAGAAGGCTGGTTGAGTTATACCCAGGAGATATTACACAACAGGACACCACAGGCTCAGAGGGTCTTCATTCATTTTGGGAAAAAAGGACAAAAAAGACAACCGGAGTGTGGTGTAAAGGTAACAGTAACAGAAAAAAACTGGAAAATAACAGGCATATGCGATAAAATTGGGTTTGTTCGTCTACACTGCCCACGTTGACTTCTGTCCTAATCTCCTTATGTCTCTCCAGGTTTGTGACAGAACAAGTCAGCCCTCTGATCGTTTGGAGGACTGCAGTAAATCCTACATTAAACACACAGAGACAGAGAGTTATCGTGATTCTATCTCCTGCTTTTTCTCTCAGAATTCAGTCCTTTGCAATTTGTCCTTTTGAGCGTTTGATTGGCCCTCTGTGGAAGTGGAAAGAAGAAAGATTGCCGGAGGAAACATAGTTCTGATTGGCTGCGCTGTCTGAACATGCACGGCCGTATAAGGCCTCAAATCAGAGCGGGTATTGGCTCATGTATTCCTGCCCGAGGTGAAGATGTCGCTTGAATTATTCAGCTGCAGCACAGGAGGCTGTAACACCTCTTCCCTCCATTATCCTGCTCTCTCAGCCCAGCAGGAATGCAGGTGTCCCACAGGCTGCATCTCCCTCACACAGACTGTCAATGTTTCTGGCAAGAAACTGAAAGTTGCGACAAAATACAGAAACCAGTCAAATTATCACCACAACCTGATATCACAACCTTTCCAAAACACAATTTAATGAAGATTTTATGAAATGAACATCAAGGCTTAAGATTGACTAACACAGTTGACACTCTTTATTATGATGAGCACATAAATGCCTTCTGTGTTGAGGAGTAAAATGATTCATTTTCTTTGATTTTAATGAATTGATTCACTAGAGATACAGTGATATGTATTTTCCAGTGAAATGGATGGAAAAATATAAACTGATTGTGCCACATTGTCATTTGTGTGACCTGTGCTTAATAAGGCCTGGCTGTCCATTGTCAGGAACTGGTCCTACTTTCAGCTTCAGGTGTGTAAAGATGAGATGAATATCTCTGCAACCACATGTTGTGGACTCACAGCAATCATTGTAAAAAAAAACAAAACAAAAAAAACTTTGTTTTCGTTTACCCAGTGGGCTGACGTACCTTTGGGCTGGTATGAAGGGAAAGAACAAGTTATTTTGGGTCAATAAACGGTCCATAAAGTATGCACAGTGGCCCATTGGTTCATCATCTATACCAATACTCGACTGGCCTGATTGCTTGTAGCCCCCACCCCTCCCTCTGTCACTTCACCTGTTAGAAGCTGTGGGCCGTTAGAGAGCCAAAGGTCTGTGGATAGGTAGGAATAAGGATGGAGAGAGAGAAAGAGAGAGAGAGAGAGAGAGAGAGAGAGAGAGAGAGAGAGAGAGAGAGAGAGCAGGTCACAATGACCCTCCTCATTGTGCAGCGACAACATGTAGGAGGAGAGGGTGACCATGGTAGCCAGGAGCAGGATGGGGAAGCCGAGGAGGCAGAGGAAGAAACACTGACCAATAAGGTACAGTCCATTCAGCCTGAACATGACCATATGAAGGAAGAGGTGTCTAATACACACTTCTGCTTCATGCTTGATATCGAAAACCCCAAGAAACTAAGGTAAAGAGTCACATCTGGGCAGGACAAAATGATTTTACATCAACTCACTCAACCAAAAGATCATATTGAAACAAGAGCTCAGAGTCGTGACTGCAAAGATTCATAATGCAACAAATCCAGCTCCTACAGTAATGTTCTTAGTTTACACAACCCTCCTCAGATGAAGAAGTGGAAAGGTTAGGGTCATTCTCTCTCTCTCTCTCTCTGAACTTCTACGAACAACAATGGCTTTAAAGAATAAATCAACATGTGTATCTTGGGTGCCAATGTATAATTATTGTAGTGGATTTGGTGTTATGTATCTAGAAGTTGTAGGAAGTAATACAATCTTTTCAATATGTAATGATTTTAATGATGGATTTAATGGTGGATTTATTTTAGATAATCAATGTGATTTTGTCAGTCTGACAGCTTTTTTAGGTTTTCATTACTGCTCTGAGAAGCATTAGCAAAATCTTTAATCTGCCACACACATAGAACCAGTAAAATGTCTTTATAAAGACTGTCTGCTGCTTTATGAATAATTTCTGATGTTGAATTAAACACCAGATGGTTTAAAATACATGAGACGTTCATTTTCTGTTTGTACAACAGGTTTGAAGATGAAGTTTAGAGATGTGTGTGTTGGTGGTGGTGGAGGGCTCAATGTCTGTGGTCTGCTGCTGTGGTTTTATTACATATGACGACCCAAAGGGCGCTGCGCTGTCGTGTAGTGTGTTAGAACACCCACTGACTGCACATCTGCTTTACTGAAAAAGGCTCATCTAGGCAACATCTTGAAACTTAGAGCAGAGTTGATTGTACAGATACTGAGGGAGTTCCTCAACTGTGTGTGTGCGCGCGCGCGCTGTGTTTTGTGCACATACGTGTGTGTAGTTATTGTGCTTTTTTCCCCCTTGGAAAGCAGTCAGGAGTGACAGTAATCTTTTTTATCTTGTCCTTGTAACTTGGCAGCTTCTTACTTTCTGTTGCAGTTTTTCATCGCCTTTCTCTTGTTCCTGCTCACACTTTGTCCCTTTTTGCTACATTTACCTTGTTGATCCATTTATTTATCCTTTTTAAAATTATTTTTGATCCATTTAAAGTCTACCAGACTTGGCTGAATGAATCTGGTTAAAAATAGATAATGGAAACAATTTATCACCATTGCAGTAAATCAAATTATAAGCATCCAAGATGAGAGTATTTTTCATATTTTTTTTTACAAGGGTAAAAATTCTTGTAGTGCAGAAGCCTCTTCAAACACAAAAATAATGTCGGGCCCCAGACAGTACAATATTCTAGTGTAAATTGGGGAGGAAACCCAGCTGCTCACTACATAGCGAGAAAATAATCGTAACAGGAAAACACAGCTAATCAATGCAATTAACCTTTATACTCAATCAATTTCATCAAAACATCTCAGGTCATTGATTAAACTTAAGCATATCTCAATACAGAAAGAAAGGGTAGGGGTGGGGCTGAATATAATTAAGTTCTGTTCAGTTTGAAGAGATGTGTGTTTGCTTTTTGGAGGGCCAAGGTCAAGGAGCTCGAGTGTGTCCTGTTTTCCTGAAACCTCTGTTTTGTTTTCTTTAAAGGTATAATATGTAGGAATTCCCCCCATCTAGCGGTGCGGTTGCATATCTGAACGTATTCTTGATGTTGCGTTCACGTGAAATCGGGCAGACGTCAGACAGACAACAGACACTGCATGTACTGTAACAGGATAAACAAGCGTCTATGTAAACAAGTGGTCCGCCAGCACGAGGCAAAACAATACAGGAGTGACAATATGTTGTCATGGTGATGTCGTATTGTTTACCTGACCCAGTAAAATAACATCCGTCATTCAGGTGCCTGACTGCACCTGAATGCAACATCAGTGCCTACATCCTTCCTCACACAGTGATGACAGTTTTAACAGGCACTGATTTTTGCTAATAAAAAGCGAAATAAGTTACATACTGGGGCTTTAATCCAATAATTTAATGAAACTTAAAAAATACCTTTATTCCTCCTTTCCTTTCTTTCTCACTTCAGTCTACCTCCCAGCCTCCTTATCACATTATCCCACCATCGAGCTCTCAGGTATGCCTGATGTATAATTTCCCTTCTCCTCCTTTGTTTTGTCATTTCCTTTCCCTGCTACAATCTCAATCCTCTGTCCATTGGCTCTCTTACAATGAGACTAAGAGGAGTTTTGCATTCACCTGGTCCACCTTTCACTTTTGAATGGCAGCTGACAGCTGCAGCCTGATTGAATCTGTCCATGGTTTTCAACTCAGTAGAAGATGGCACTCTAATTTCAGCTCCACTTAAGACTGCTTTTCATTTCAGGCATAAAAAACCATGTATTCTGAATCTGTGATTGATTTGTAATTACACTGGCTAGATTAAACGAGCGGCTGGCCGGGGAGGCATGATGACTCCAATTATCACTGCTAGACCACCATGACTTCAGCCATCAATATCAAAATCAATATGTGAATAACCATGAACTGATAGGAACTGAGTAATACAGAAAATAGAAGTTTTAATTGGGAGATATATGGATGTGTTTCTAAAATGAAATTAAAAACATTCATGCAAAAAGACTATGCACTTGAAGCCTCAAGTCTGTTAACATTAGAAACCTAGTAGCACTACAGTATGCACATGCTGTCTGCTTTGATAGCACAGTATTAATAGTCTGCCTCCATGCGCCTGTCATAGTGTGACCTGAACGGCCAATTAGCCGTTGTATTGTTCTTAGTCAGACAGAATGCAGAGGTATTTGGTTTTCAGTTCGCTAATTAAGGGGAGTGACAAAGTGAAAACAATTGCATGCAAAAGTGGGGCATGACTGCTCATCACACACTGAGGTTCTCCAGAAAGGAGAAAAAAACAACCTCCTCATTATTGCAAATTGTTGTCTGTGTCAGGAGAGCGTATGACTGTGGTAATATGGTCTGATTAGGACTGTTGTATCTGCATCCTCCAATGAAAACCTCTAAAGAAAAACAACAACAACAACAACAGCCTGGGCCAGGACCGTGTTCACATGTTTGATTCATTAAGTCAACAATACTGAGACACTGAGTTTGTAAATGAATCTTTAAAAGACACACAGCAGATTAGGGCTGCAACCCGTCGTATTCCTGGTTAAATGATGAATCTTTTTCACCTCGAAATGTGTAAAAATAATAAATCATTAACACTATAATTTCCATAAACCTAAGTTTGAAGTCTGCCATTACCACAGCAAAGAAGAAGCAACCACTTACATCACAAATTAGCCGGCATTTGTTTCTATTCACTGTTCAGTGTACGATGCAGTAGAGAGCAGAGCGCCAGTTGCAGTCCCAATGCAGATAGACAGACAATGGAGTCCACTATGCCTGTTTTTATTACTGTGGAGACACCAACTGCTTTCCTGCCTCATCATGTACCAGGCAGCTCAGAGGATAAAATGGTCAATAGCAGCCCACTTCCTTGTTTGGGCACGGTTGCTTTTCTCATCTCCTCTGTACAGTGCCTGAGTACACATGATCAGTGTGTGAGACTTTTCAAGCGGACTTGGGGCACGGTTTGTGAAACCTACCGGAGCACAGTACACACTTATTTAATGAACTGTATACTGAAAAGTGCACTCGGATCCAGGCCTGCATAGGCTTCTAGTGTGAAACCACCCTGTGAGAAGCAAGCAGTGCAGAGCAAGAGCCAGAGAACAGTGCATCCAAGGCTCAAGAGAAGGCATGAGTTTTGCAGGTGTTTGGAATATGAATAATTTAAATATTGACCTGATGATCAGGCGGGATGTAAAAATGAAGGACCTACTAAAGTTGCTACAGTTTACCTTGATGACTGTAAAAAACAAAAACAAATCAGCACTACAGCACATAGCAGGTGATTGGCAGGTGTATTACTGTCTGATAAAATACTGACTATGATGGGTTTTTTTAATACCTGATGATTATGTCATGTTACTGTTATCATAGCATGCTTGTGCACACATTTTTCTCTTTTCTTTTCATATTGTGTGTTCTATAATTATGTAACATTTTTTTTAATATTGTGCACTTACGGGTCATCGTGTCATCATGTGAGTATATTAGAGGCTTGCTTTCCCACCTGTGTTAGTCTGAGAAGAGGTTTTCAACTCGAAACGTCACTGCCCCCTTTTGGGTGATAATAAATTATTGCTCTGGAGCTTTTGTTGGTGTGCAGACTTTCCTTTTTCTTATCTGTATTATTGTCTGATCACACAATTTGAACAATGTGGCAGCTTTTTAGGATCTCCACAGGGTCGCACCTGTTCAATCAGTTTTTACCAATAATTTAAGAATTACTTCACCAGGTGCTGTTATTTCTGACTCACAGGTTATATCAGACAAACTGCTCCTCTGTTTGATCTAATCTATTTCACTTCTCTGTAATGAAAACCTGAGTATTATTTGTGATTCTGCCAGAGACATGTTCTTATGTTAACATATACTGTAATCTGAATGAAAGAGTCCATGTAGAGCAGGGTACACTGAGGAGAGTACTTGACTACAACTCATTTAAACTCCATAGACTGAACTTAAATTCAACTCCACCTTTCCACCTGCTTTCAATTTGCCAGGTTTGCATTGAGGCGCAAGTGGTGGACACTGTGAAAGGGTCTACCTTGACCCAAACCGTGACTCTTCTGAAATCTAATCAAGTAGTATTCGTTGCCTGATCTTGACCCTGAACTGAATCTGTTCAAGAATTTCTGCCGGTAAGGCTTTCTGGCAGAAAGCCCTGAGGACAAACTTCCCCCAGCATGCCCTCCAGTCACTGTGGGATTTTCAGATTAGGAGAGTTGTGTTTCCTGCTTGTAAAGATTTGGCTTTCCACTCCTGCTCAATGTTTTATTTACTGACTGAGGCCGACATGGTTACAGAGTTGAGCAGACAGCTGTTTAAATTGAAGGAGTCGCTACGTCTCATTTGTGTTGGAAATGCAGTGCGTCAGTCTAATCAGGTCTCTTGTGATGAAGCAAGAGAGCCTGTAAAAAAAATCCAATCTAACAGGTGCCTTGGCTTGCACGTACCAGAAAAATGTCGTATTTCTTCAAAGATTTTACTGGCTGGACTATTTGATCCCATTGTAGCAGGGAGATTGAAATCTCATGAGTCAAAAACGCACAGAATTGTTTCCTCTGATCCTAGCAATAAGTTGAGCAGTGTAGAAATGACAGTCACGCACTGATTCAGCTCAGAGTGAGGTGAAACTAAGGTGAGTACTGTTGGGTTGAGACGGTGTCTGTCTGCAGCGACCAGCGGGGCAGATAAATCACTGCAGACACCGCTGTCATGGCTTGGCACAAATGAGACTTTTATGTGCACTTCATCCAGATGTCTGTCTAGCTGCTGTCTGGACACACATGAGAGCACAGCCCGTCTTTAATGCATACACAATCACACCTGCATAATGACGAACCCTCCAATCGCAGACACACCAAGTCAAGAGGACTATTTCATGGCTGAGTGAGATTTTGAAAAAGTCTGTTGCAAAATGGTAAAAGGAGCACTGAGACAGACCAACATGTCTGACTGACTGAGTGATAAGGTTACACCCTTGGTTGGATGGCCAAGTGTTGGAGTTTCGTTGGGTTTTCAAAGTGATAGCATGAATAAGCACTGTTGCCAACACTACATTAACCAATTATTCAGACTTCTTTAGAGACAATTTTTCCCCAAAAAATCACATGCTGACAAATATAGGAACTTTTGGACAAATGCCCTTTCCAGAGCAGAGTTGCCAGTATCGCCTTGCAAGCACAAGATGGAAAACCCAGATTACTTACTGTTCTGGTTCAGTCATCAGTCCAAATTATATAAAAGGTACAAGCTTGTGCACATAATATGGCTCAAAAGTTAGCTATGAAACCCAAAATGTATTTTGGCTAGAAATATCCAACTACTGTGCTTAAAGAGGAACTATGCCAGATTTGTAGCTTAACTATGCCACATTTTTACCTTAATTAAAAAGCTTCTGAGTAATTGTGATGGTTAAAGCAGAAGTAAGCGGAATATTTGTGTTAATATAAGTCTTAAATAGTTATATCTGCAGCAACACAGCAATCACTTATATAGAGTGTTTGGTCTGAAACACGGGTCTGTCAGTCACTCTGCTCTGCTGTAAGCCGAGGAGAAAACTTTCCTTGTATCCTACAATCTTTATCCAATGAGGAGAGAGAATGGCATAAAGGGGCGGTCCTCTCTGTGTGTGCAGCCAAGGGATGCGCATGAATGTGGTGACGTAGGGACGAGGGCGGGGACTGCTAACTCCATCGGCTGACAAGAAATTAGCCAAAACGACCGGATCGCTTACTTTTGCTTTAAATAAATGACTAACTTATTGGAGTCTTCCACCTAGTGTCTCTTGGCTGAAAACCAACCTTCCAACCAAGATCAACGCTTCCGACCCGGTGTCCCAGCTCTCGTCTCTGTGGAAACCCATGACACAATGACAGATAAGACTATAAATATGCACAATGTAATATAATATATGACGTTACCCACCGCTCCATGGATTGCTTTCTTGACAGTTACGTTGAAAACAAATGCGCATTGGGAGGAGGGTTAGCAAAACAGATCAAGCAACTGGACTTGCATAGTTCTCCTTTAAGATGGAAAACCCAGATTCTTTACTGTTCTCGTTCAGTCATCAGTCAAAATTATATATATAAAAAAAACACAAACGCACAAGCTTGTATTCGAATATTCGTTCGAACGTGGGGTGAAGCGCAAAGCGCCGAGAAGTGGAGCCAGTTTCCTTTCGGCGCCCATGTTAACAGCTGGTGTTGCGGTGTACACCTCCGCGGCCAAGGAGCATTTACAGAAGGCTATACCTATATGAGACAAAAATACCTCCATATGTATGGGCCCCACCCATGAACTGCACGTGCTGTCACCATGGTAACCACTAGTTAAAACAGACCCTAAAACCATTCCAAAACCTCTCAATAAATTCAACTCATCAACAACCAGGGAGTGACTCTGTTAACGCTGGGTGTAATTTCAGTTGTGTCCTGACAGATTACAGATAACAACCTTGTCACTAAGTGGAGTGATCGTTCCCCGTTTCTCTCACATACATTATTAACAGTAACACATACAAATTAACACAATGCACACGCTACAAACAACTCCCCACACACTCATCACTGTTTCACTGCCTCAATGTCGCTGTTTGCAAAGACATCATCACTTCACTTATTATTCTGCTTTGTTGGTAACTTGTCTGGTATGACGGGTGCGTGGCCAATGTGTGTCTGCGTGTGTGTGTGTGTTGGTTCATCCACCGCCCACACCGCCTATTGGTCGTGACAATGCTCAGAGCATAGTGTTTAATTTTAGAGGTTGAGAGACAGACAGAAAGACAGGCAGACAGACGGACAGAGAGAAAGAGGGAGAGACACTGAGAGAAACTGCTGATCCACCTGCTGCCACTTTGCCTGATGGGAAGAGTCGCAAAAAAAAAGAAAAAAAGAAAGGTTACCACAGCTAGATGGATGAAAAGCCAGCACACAGGAGATTTATAGTAGGCTAAATGATGAGGTCGTCATCAGTCACCTGCAAGTGCCTTCTGCAGTAGTTTGCTATGCGCTAACAGGAAGAAGCGTATGCATCAGTGATTGTTGTGTTAGCGCCCTCACCCCTCAAGGTTTTGGGTTTGATTCCCTTTCTGGGTGTAGTTTACAGTACTACATGTTCGCCCTGTGTCAGCGTGTGTGGATTCTCTAGCTTCCTCCCTCAGTCTAAAGACTTGCACACTAGGTTTATTGGAGTAGATGTGTGTGTTTGTCTCTATGTCGGCCCTGTGATAGGCCGGTGACCTGCCCTCACCCTGTGTGACAGCTGGGATTGGCTCAAGTGACTCTGCATAGTACTGACAATAAATGGTGTCCCTCTTCTAGTTCATTATAATAGTAGTTAAACAATTAAAAACCTCCTACTTGACACAAATATCCAAATCTGTATCATTCAGTCAGTATTTCCTCCAAATACAACTGAGCCCTTGAACTTGATGGGCTAGTGAGAGG
Organism: Trachurus japonicus; assembly: GCF_045865225.1. Taxonomy (NCBI): domain Eukaryota; kingdom Metazoa; phylum Chordata; class Actinopteri; order Carangiformes; family Carangidae; genus Trachurus; species Trachurus japonicus. The sequence continues at coordinate 32,267,906 of NC_140911.1, forward strand.
GGGCAATTGTTGTCACTAAACAACAAGTAATCATTGAATTTTACAGTTCTTCTCTGCAGTGGATTTCCCTGTAGGGTCTTTCACCCAATTGTTCTGTTTTTATAGCTGGCAATTCACAGTTTTTATCCCATCTTTTAATAACTTTGTTGCCGGTAGCAACAAACTACTGGTTTCAGTAAGGAAGCTCTAAAACTCCCTTACCGTATACCCATACTAGTCAAATTAACACCTAGGCCATGTCAAATAACGAGTGATTTGTTACTGTCTGGCCTTTACTGCCTAAAGGGATAGTTTAACATTTTGGCAAATTGGCCCATTGCCATAATCACTATGGCTTGGAGTAGGTTTGTTACCTCTAATTGTCGGTATAAGCTATGAGAGAGTGTTTTGGAGTTGTTGGATTGTGTATTTGATGAGTTTCATGAGGGAAACCAAGAAATCCCATTAGCCTCCGTAGCGTAGCTCTGAGCAGCTCGCGGCTCTGCTCCACCGTTCTAAAAATAGCTTGCACCGACAATTCAAGGTAACGAACCTACTGCTAAGACTATAGTGATTATGGCAATGGGCCAATTTGCGAAAATGTTGAACTATTCCTTTAACATCATGGGAGTCGTTGACTGACCCGGGCCATCATGTGAGTCAACCGAGTCATGTACTCTGAGCGTCAAAAGCCACAGTGGTAATTTGTGGTAAACTGCCTCGGCAGTGATCTCAAAACTACATTGTAAGAGGCTGATACTGTGAAGTTATAGTCCGTCTGTCCCTTTCAATGTAGGTGGACTGTAGGAGTCCTGACACCAGGAATTGGCTGAATTAATACATTATTAGGTCCTATTACACAATATACAGGTCTATTTATCCTTCACTGTGCTGAACTGCACTACATTACATTGCTATCGAGTATCGATACACCTGTGTGTTTCCTCCTTAGAGTGGACAAGCAGAACAGATGTTTTCCTCTCGCATACATGCACTTCAACCACATCATGTTTTGCAGTTTTGCTGATCGTGGACACGAGCCTTCTTGGCGCAGTACACTGCAATCTGAGGAAGTGGCTGGAGGGAGATGAACACTTGACATCGTTAGAAGGGGGTAATACATTATCAGCAGGTGGAGACAGACCGGCATCAACAATTCCTGATGACATCATCTCCATCTTTGGGAGCAGCAGGCTGCTTCCTAATGGGCCAGGTGGGGAGTCTGCTCGGCTTTTCTTCAGAGAAAACAGCTTTTTGTCACGTGCAGAGTCCCAGAGCAAAATCATACAACACTCACACACAATATGCTTCCTTTAAAAATTTAAAAGGAACATCATCACTGAAGTTCATCTTACTGTGTGCGTGTGTTTTTTTTTTTTTAAAAGACAAAGGTAGCCTAATGAGCAGCTAGGACAGCATAGTCTCCTTAACTTGTCTGTTCTTTAATTACTAAACCAATTACGTGCAAATGTTTCATTCAGTTTCATCACATTTAGCTACGTTTTCTGCACACAGCAGCGCCTCACTGACAAATATGTACTGAGAGAAAACAACAGTTAAAGCTGTTTCATTGTTAGTTTAAAGTCTGAATTGCTTCAAATATGACATTGCCCATGCTTTGAGAGAATAAAATGAAAATATTGTCAAGTGGAAGATGGAAAAATACAATCATGTTTCATATTTAAATGGGAACCAAAACTGCTCCGCACCACCTGCTCCACATTAACACATATTCTCCTACATCACTACCCGCTGATTTGGCAAAACCACATTTATTTGGAGCCACAGCAAAAAAATTACTCAAATCACTGAAAATGAATAAAATAAAAACTCTCCCTGCCCCATTTATTTGGGTGATAAGCTTTGCACCTGCACTACAGTGGTAACCACCACCGTGTCTTTAGTGTTGCAATTTAAAGGTATTACCTGTTATCTTGCTCTCACTCTCTATCATGCAGAATCTCTGACTCCTAAAACAAGCAGTAATACTGTAGTTCATCCATTAGCGGCCAACAGATACTGCCATATCCTTGTGAAACTCGAATCTCTTAGCAGAAGAAAATATAGTGACAAAAGCACTGGCAATTTACTGCTCCACTGCTTACAACACTATCAATCCTATACGGCTCCTGAGTATTGGCAGTAATCCAGACCTTTAACTAGCCTGTTCATTTTCCAGTCGATTCCTCAATTACTGTCTGCTAGGAGGAAAAACCTCCTCCACCTCACCAGACCCATCACAAGTGGATCACAAATTACTGCTTATTTAGACACTGGGGGGATAAAGGGATGGGATTCAACATGGAGGAAACACGTGTTCAAAGCAAGGAATGTATTTCCATAAAAAATCTTCTCAAACAGTGTTTGAGTGGTGTAAATGAAGTGATTAACGCCAGCTGCAGGCAGCCAGGCACATGTAATGGTTCTTTTGGGTCAGTGAATCAGTCTTCAGTCTGATAACCTGTGACACCTCTGAGTAACACACCTGTGCAATCATCATGCTATGTCAAATCAGTGTCTTGATAAGCCAGACCTGTCAGCAGGATAGATGATCGCTCACCAACACACATTTAAACATAATACCTCTGGGTGTATCATTTAAAAAGAAAAATCTTAGATCATTTAGTAAAAGCAAAAGTGTTGTGTTTGTGTTTTCTTTTTGTATGAAATACTGCCACACTGTCAGGAGAAGGATTGACAAGTGTCAGTGTTTTAAAAAAGGTTCCATTGGTTTGGTTCTCAGAACAAGCTCATTGAAAGGAAAATTCCGGTCATTTTTGACCCCTCGTTGTCCTGATGGTCACCCAGTGTTGGGGGGAGCAAAAAACGTGACTAAAATTGATGCAGGCAAACTGGAGTTACACCATGGCTATACAGCGCTAAGGATAGCGACAATGCTAACCTATGGGGGGAATTTTTTCAACAACAACAAACACTCAAAAAACAATCAAATATCTATGGTACATGACTTGAATCCTTATGACACACCACCGAACTCATATAGTGTACAGTATAAACAGTATAAACTTTGTGTTTTTGCATAGTCACTCACCCAGAGCCGGTTCAGACCTCCATGGGGCCCTAGGCAAAATTTTGCTAAGGGGCCCTCCTAACTGAACTCCAAACGTTTTCAACAGTCGCACCTGACACCCAGTGCTTCCGCGCATCCCCCCTTTAAACATAGGCTATTGCACTGTTGGTCTGACTAAGAATAAATTCAGAACAAATCAAATTATGTGTGAACAAACAATCATACAGTCTTAAATGTTGGGCATGTAAACATGTTAATGTTTGTAATAACTCACCATTAAATAAAAGTAAAATATAGATACGGCTCCTATTAATTCAGCTCCATAAAATTGGCTGCACTCTACTTTCATTTACTTCAAATGTAGGTTTAAAAAAATGTAGGTAATTATTTAAATTATTATTTATTATATATTATTACCATTGTCATAATAGTTGACAATTTAGCTATCCAGGCAAACAAAATTCAATCTTAGTCAATATTTATCCATTACTTTCCATTTTGTATGAGTGCAGTTGTAATTACACTACAAATAAAATTATAGAAGCCAGCAAGACGCACACAGAGACCGGGGTTCACCCAGGGCTCAGCGCCCTGTTAATGCAGGTCAAACACGGACTAGTCCCTCCCATTCTCCCACCCGGAGAGGAGAGTTACCTGACTGCTGTTCCTGCAGGTCATTGTCATGCTGTTGCTTCCTCCTTTTTTCATTCCCCGAGGGATAACTCCGCTTCATCGTGATGTTTTTAACGCTGTCTTGCTAGGCTGGATCAGGCTGTATGCGCTGGGAATCTTGCACACCTGCGCGACGGACGGTCACGTCGTCAGGTTTTTTTTTTTTGTTTTTTTTCCCCGCGGGGCCTCTATCAGTTTGCGGGGCCCTACGCAACGTGCGTAGTGTGCGTATTGGGTGAACCGGTACTGCACTCACCTCAGACAGCCTAACTCTGAAACACCCTGGAAAGACATTACTATCCGATCGCAGAGCGCCAGCTCTCCCCGCCACAGAAACAAACACTTTTTCCTTGTTGTGATGATTTCTTTACAAAAATAAACGGTCGAACAGTGCAGTGGTAATGTCCAATATATCTCCGACCGTTTATTTTTGTAAAGAAATAATCACAACATGGAAAAAGTGTAAAAAATGACCGAAGTTCTCCTTTAATGGCTCTGCTATTAAAGTTTACTATATTACTACTAGTGTTCCTAAAGTTTAGACTTGGGCTGCACAATAAAAAAAAACATTGTGATTATATGGACAGATATCCTGATTGTCAGAATGCTGATTTTTGCTTTTGATTTTCACTGATCTTTTACCAAACAAACATGTCCCTTCACATCTTCAGAATATGATTTGTTGACCAGGCCGCTGCTGTAGCCACGCAACACTTTTGGTGCTAATAACGCACATTAATGTTGTGGAACTTGTGGCACATTTTACCTTCTCCAAAGAAAAAAAATGCAGCTGCTATACTTGAAAACGAAACATAGCTTGTTGGATGTGCTAAATAAATGCACTGAAAAGGGAGCTGAAGTGTGCAGACTTCTCTCATTAGACTGCAATTGTGCAGTCCTAGTTGAGATTTAGGACAACTCTGTTCTATAGGCTACTCTTGATCACTGTTAGTGGTGTATTGACTGGTTGTGTCAGTGCCAAGTTAATCTGGCATCTGAAATATTATCCTCTTTGTCACCAACCAGTTTGTGGCACGCCAGAGAGATGTCCAACCACAACATGAATCAAATGGCTCCAGATCAATGGATAGATACCAGGCAAACAGGAGAGCATGGGAAATATGTCTATTTTCTATCTAAAGTATAATGTCTATTGATATTTGATTGTTTGTTATATAGGAAAAAGGGACTGTTATTATCACTATGACATGAATCCTGGACTCTGTCATACATGCATATTATTTTCAGATTAGTTTTTGAATGTAGTTTCTCTACATTTGGTGGAATGAATTCCATTCAAAACAAGCAATGTTTTTCAATGTAAAAACAAAAGTGAATGTGATGTTCTTTGAATAGGAGGAGGGGGGCTTTGCTTTATTGTCTGTATGAATGCATGGCAGGTCACCTGTGTATCACAGCTGCTTGTGGTAATAAGACATTGAAAACAGCACCACAGGGCATCTGCGGCTATTCATACTCTACCAGTTCATTGTTGCGTTGGATCTTTATCTATGCAGGTGTCATAGCGTATGTAGGCCCCAAATTGCTAATTAAGTCACTTCACAGATGATACTGTCATCCTTCACTGGTTTGTTTGAGCTCTCCAATGGAGAGGACGGGCATGTGAGAAGGTGTTAACAGTCAGAAGGAGAGAGGGAGAGAGGGAGGTGGAAAAGAAAACATTAAAGAGCTGTCTTACAGTTTCTAATAGATTCATCGGTTTAGTCTATTGAACTGGTGAGAAGTGGAAGCAGCTAGAATGGGGGTTAATAGAGATTCACTCTGTGCTGTGAGCTATCGTTGTCAACTCAAGATGATTAATACACACAAAGTAACACCCAGGGAGGCGTATAATCAGATGCCTATTGTTTATATCCCAGACGGACCGTCCACATCCAACAAGTAAAATTAAATATTGTCAAGGTTCTTCATGTATTATTCACCAAACAGAAATGAACACTTCAAACCTGTAACCACAAAAAGCTCATCTGCATCAGTCGCTCAGTTTTTTAGGTAGACACACACATGTAGCAGCTTGGACCTTTTCCACTGAAAGACCATCAGAGAACATGTTTCCATTTATTTTATAATGAGCAACCTCTTATGTAACCTGTCCTCTCTGATGAGTAAAGGTGGAAGCTGAGTGATGTTAAAGCACCACTCTCAGTGTGGACTGAGGATTGTTAATGTTTGTTTGTTTTAATTATAACTGCAACTGTTATTTGAGATTAAAGGGAATATATGTAAATTTACTCTGCTGTGGTGGTGATGGTGTTGGTGGTATCATGAGAGCTTCAGCCGTTATTGTGTTAAAGACTATAGGTTAGAATACGCAGCACTGAGTCTTCAGGGTTAGCTGGTTCTGCTAACTCTAAAAGTAAAAAAGTAAGATGTGCCACAGACTGGAGTTTCAGAACTGGAGTCATGTTGGGTGATTTTGTGAGACAGAGAAAAGAGATGCAACAAAAGGGCTTTGGGCCAGATTCAAATCCAGGCTGCTGTTGTTAGTACTTAGCCTTCATGATATAGACAAATTTCTGTACTGCTTAAGCAAATAGGATATATTTTGGGGGGCTTTTTGCCTATAATTGATGGGATAGTAGAGAGAAACGGGAAATGGGCAGGCAGAGAGAGATGGGGAATGACATGCAGCAAAGACCCACCCAATTCAGGACTGCAGCCAACCAGGACTGTGGCCTCTGCACATGGGGCCTCTGCTCAACCCACTGAGCTATACGGTGCCCCAGCAAATAGGATATTAATTGTTAGTCCAGAGGTGCTCTAGTAAGCAGACGATACATTAACATGGAGCCAGGCCAGCTATTACCCCCTGGTTCTACGTCTTAAAGGTATAATATGTAGGAATTCCCCCCATCTAGCGGTGCGGTTGCATATCGGAACATATTCTTGATGTTGCATTCACGTGAAATCAGGCAGACGTCAGACAGACAACAGACGCTGCATGTAACAGGATAAACAAGCGTCTATGTAAACAAGTGGTCCGCCAGCACGAGGCAAAACGGCGTGACAGTATGTTGTCATGGTGATGTGGTATTGTTTACCTGACCCACGTTTTACCGTCTTTCTCTCATCAAGTAAAATAACATCCGGTTGGTTTGCCGACGGCCGTCTGCCTGACTGCACCTGAATGCAACATCAGTGCCTTCGTCCTTCCTCACACTACACAGTGGTGACAGTTTTAACAGGCACTACCTGGAAAACTTTCTCCCCGAGCCGACAGCTCCGCTGAGTTTCCATGGTTACCTACGGTCACGCTGCCACTCAACGTAAAAAATGGCGATGCAACATGGCCGCCTCGGTTCGGTGCGTCGCCCACTTATGTATTTGTAATGACTTGTAACAACTCATTCTAAGGTACGAGAAAGCTGTCATTTGTATGCGGGTGTGATTCAACTTCAGTGAAATACATATTTATGACAGCAATATTTGATTTTCGCTAATAAAAAGCCAAATAAGTTACATACTGGGGCTTTAAGGCTAAACTAAGCTAACCAGCGGGCTCTGCCTTCAAATTAATCACACATGCACCAGAGTCTTCTTGTCAAACTCTGCAAGCAAGTGAATGAGAGTATTTCACACAAAAAAAATACTCTTCTTGGGCATGTAGCAATTTCCTAACATGTGAGTGACACTAACAATGAGTAAATTCACTTGCTTTTGACCACATCAGCTGTATAGAGACATCAGAGACAATCCAGAGATGTCCTGATCCTTTGTGCAAGGAGACAGAGGGATCACTAAAGTGATTAGAACCGACAAGTAGCATAGCAACACCTACGACCTGTTGTGCATCATCGTTTGAGCTGAGATCCAAAGCAGAAGACTCATTAAAGGCTGATCACCTCTGCCTGCACACACAGCGTATTGGCAAACCTCTTTCATGTGGTTTCTCCCTTTTATTGTTCTGCATAATGGCTTGTCTCACTTAGTCACAATACCACGGACCCCTGCTTCTTTTTACTTCCATACGACTCATTAAATGCATCTTGTGAGGAACCAAGCATGAGTGTGTGTGTGTGTATGTGTGTGTGTGTGTGTCAGAGATTGATGGAAAGAGTTTAAAAGGAGACGGTGTCACGCTGACTCCAGAATGTCAATGAGGTGTTGTTTGAGTCCCTCCCTCTTCTGTCTGATAATATCTGTGCAGGATTAACCACACGTTTTCAATTCAGGGCACGTAGTGTATGATTGAAGAGAGTTGGGGGAATTAGAGTTAACCCAAGGGATCACACAGGCATTGCACTTCATATTAAGTTACCTAGTGGTGTGTGCTGCCTGGCTTACAGATGGTTAGAGAACAGGGAGGAGATAGCAAGTGCTGATATCTAATGAAAAACTTGAATTTTGAATGCAAAAATGAATCCCACTCAATAAGTCAAGTTTTTCATTCTTACCATATGTGATATCTCAGGCTCTTCTCTTCCTGAATTTAAAAGAAAAACTGACCATTAGGTCAGACATTGAGATAAAAATCCTTACAAAATAATAAATGATAACTTTCCATTGGCCATTCTTAACCCCTGCATCACCATGTACCTATTTCACAGGAAATCAAACCGGCTGGATGTATTATCTCTGCAGCAATTGTAGAAAAGCTCATAACAGTTTCACTGCCAAGATTAAACAGAGTCTTTGAAAACAACACCACGTTTTATCTAAATGTTATGAGGCTATAGCTGCACACCAGAAGGCGCTAACTGTTGGTAAACAGGTAAAATTGGTCTCGTTCCCAGTTCTAATATCACAAAGTCTTTGAGCCTGGTAGACCAGAGTACTCTTTAGTGAGTCACTGTTGTGGTGAGTCATGTTTTTTTCACACATCAACTATTAAGTACAGCGGCCGCTGTTCTTTTAGAATTCATTTTAAAATACGAGAGTAATCACCCACTAGAGCTTCCATGATCTGATGGCGGCTTAAAAATCTGATCCTCTGACTGCTTGTTGTTTTCAGGGATCTTTCAGATTCATATACGTTCAAAAAGTAATTCTGAATCTGAATCTGAATTAAAAACTTAAGATCAAGGTTTTGCAAACACAATCAAGTGAGCTGACATCGTCTCAGCTCTTAAATCTAATCTTAAACACAAATCTGTGCATACAATCACGCATATTATTCCATAAAACTGAGTGTCATTGGCATTAAAGTGCCACAATAATATCATTACATAGATATAAAATATATAACAGAGATGTAACGCTGTACAAGATTTCTGTGTGCACTTGGAGTTTGTTTGACAAATTGAATATTCTCCACAGGCCCGTGCTTCACTTCAGTCTGTGGCACTCCCAGTAAGTGAATAAAAGGCATCAAATATATATATGGAACGATAAAAGTTGAGTGTTTGTAGTCCAACGGCAGCCACACTGTGATTCAGAGACCTTCTACAAACACTCTACATCTCCAGTCAGTCTCTATTAAACAAATCCTGATTCATCAGGACTTCCAGCTTCACCTGCACACAAATAATAAATGAGTCGGGGGAATAGTGTGGCTGCAGCATTCGGTACACACATACAGTAGTACAGCACCGTGGAGCCGAGGGTTTTCCTGCTTCATTTGCACGTCTGCGTCTAAATCTGAATCTGAAGGCGTCTCTGTTTGGCACGTGTGACATCATCATCATCATCATCATCACCTGCCGCCTCCTTCGCCCTCCTTTATCTTCCTCCTTCACTTGACATCTCTCCACACTTCAGTCTCCATTTTCTCTGTACTATAACCTCTCTCTCCTTCTCCTCACTCGCTCTTCCACCCCCTCATCCTCCTGTCGCTCTCGTGCGTATGTGTGTGTGTGTGTGTGTTGAGATCGTTGAGCCATGACATGGCTGAGCACAGAAGCCCCGGGGCCAGTCATGTGCTGTGGTGCTCTGTCGGACGTTGGAGACACGTGTCGCAGATCTTTCCGGTTACAATTCAGCACTAACCTGTCTCTCTCTGTATCCCTCTGTTCTTTCCCTCCCTCTCTCTCTGTCATACACGCACACACTTCCTCTCCATATTTAATTTCTCCTTTATGTCCTTCTAAGCCTTTTTTATTGCTCTTTGTTGCTTTCTCAGCATCTCTTTTCACCTGTCTCTCTTCATTTACTTCAGTGTTTCAGCTTCAGCCCACCACCTCTACTTTTAAACAGTTTTTTTTATTCACCACCCTAATCCTCTCTCACACATCTATGTTCCTCCATGCAGGTGTTTTGTCCTCCGTTCACTTCCGATCATCCTCTATTCCCGCTTTACTAACAGCTAGTGACATTACAGACAGGAGGTGAAGCCCCATCCCATCCTTCACCATGTTTTTTTCCCTTTCTGCACTCTTATCATCCCCTTTTTTAATGCTTCTCTCTGCTCCCCTCTCTCTCTCTCTCTCTCTCTCTCTCTCTCTATGCTACAGGCTGAAATTATTCATTTTGAATACTCATTAACCACAAGACAACACCACGCGGTGATGTTACATACTCTGTCTGTTCCCTTCTGTTTAAAGGCCGAAGGCTTCAAAGAATAAATTGTATGTTTTTGTTCTGGTCTCTTTTTCCTTAGGGTTGTTTGTCAGTTATGAAAAATCACCAATAACAGAATGGGGAATTATATCGATTTCCTGCCGAACAAAATCACTTATCTTGAGACTACATGTTGTCAAAAATCATGCCAATGTGTTTTGTTATTTGAATGACAGGAGAAGGAAATGACTCCAGGCACCTGATGCCTTTAATGTTTCATGTCATTCTTTCCACAACACTTTTCACAATTTCACATATGTGGGTGTTTTGAGCTTTTTACCTACAATATCAGTATGGAACTCAAATGTAAAAGGTTTTCTTTTCTTGCTTGTCACATTTGGTGTACTAGGTGTCCAACTAAATTTATTTCAATAACCATCTCTTTCTCATTGAACTATTTTGATAGACATCAGCCTCTTTCACAAACTAAAATACATGATTCAGTTGCCTCTAATGAGATCAGCCATACACATCGACCATTTTCTCCTTCTAAATCCTGCATCACCGTCTCTGCGTCTAAAATGTAGAATTTATCTAAAGCAACATAATCTGATTTTGCAAAATATTGACAAGACAAGACAATCCCTCCTGAACTCTACATGTTTAGCTGTAGCAAATATACCATAGGAAGTAGTTCATGAAACTGTATTGTGGATGCTCAAGTTCATTTTTTAAATTTTTTCATCAAATACTCAAACTCTCCTGTTTGCTCACTCGGTCAGTGTGATCAGTTCATCCTCTGGAGAGGGAATACCTAATAGTCTGATATGTTGCAGAGGAGGTTCCCGCAGCCTCTGCTAAATTAACACTAATAAACTACATTACGAAACCGTCTCAGGGGATCAAACAAGATTAATTCCCCCTGACCTCTGCTCTCTGCTATGTGTGGCTGTTTTAATTGTCCTGTTAATCACCAGTGACTTAAGTCTGACACTCAGAGGTACATTTCAGGAATTCCATAATTTTTCATTCATCCAATATGTTTTTCTTTACATTTCATTAAAAATTGAGTTCTCCACTCATGTCAGTGTCAAATTAGATTTATTAAATATGATACCCTTGTAATCCAGGAGGTCACTGGTAAACAGCTCTTGCTGACTCCTTCTTTCTGTTTACTTACCATGATGCTCCAGACACTTTTTTGGACACGGACACCAAATCTCCGTTGATAGTTCTTTTGTTCCTGGCTAAAAAATGTATCTTGCTGCGGTGGTTAACTCCCCAGGTCCCTACAGTCGACATGTGGATATCACAGATTTCTGCTCTTATTCCTCTCCAGAAGTTGACTCATGACCTTAATCACAAATCGGACAAGTTTTGGAGGATCTGGGAACCATTGCATTCCTTCTTACAGAAGCTTTAACTCATCATCTATCCCTGGAAGATGAGGACTGAGGCTCTTTCATTTATTCCATGTATGTGCTCTTTTTTTTTTACTTATTTATTTTATGTATACGTATAGCGCAGCACCCACTGTTGGTTTGGGGTGGGTTTTTTTAATGTTCTGTTGTCTGTCTTGTTTTGTTCTGTTCTAATGTTTGTATAAAATTGAAAAACCAATAAAAAAGAGTATAAAAAAAGATACCCTAATACTCAGTGAAGACAAGTCATGAGCATGAGGATGGAGGGAAGTGAAATTATCTAGATGATGAAATCTGGAAATACAATCCATTGCAACAACATTATTTACTAGATCCAACCTTATCAATGTGGAGTGGATGGTTCCTCTTGACTTACACTATGCCGTCAATCATTCCCACCACCACTGCAGCCAGGACATGAATTTGAGAAAGATAATACACATCCCTGCAGCTGCTTGGAAATATTTCAGGTTGAAAATGATTTTCCCGGGTTGTCGCCTTTATTTTTTATTGCAGCTCTTTGTCACATGGTCTGACGACGTGTGGCTTTATAGCCACCGAGCTGAGAGGGATATGGATGGGTTTGATGATTAAAAAAAGAGCGAAATAAGCAGGCGGGGGTAAAGAGGCAGGTGACAGGGGATGATATATAAGACACGCTGGCTGTTGTCTTGTGGCCAAAAGTCAGTGAAGTGAAATGTGGATCAGGCTGAACCCCGGCCTGGCCCTGAGGAACACTTCACACCAGCCGTGTGTCATGATGAACTACCCTCTATTGTACTCAGGAGAAGAAGGTTTCCTAAAGACAGCGGTATTGCTCCAGAGAAGCCAACAACCCCCACAACGGCTGCAGCACCTGTCAGAGGGGGGGCTGCCAGCAGATGATGGGGCCAATCAAGCGCCATCAGTAGCCACCGCAAGAGCTGGGGTTCTACCAGTCGGAAGCTGATGTTTTAAGCATCCCTGTGGTGTTGGAAAGAGTTGCCCTCTTTCACCACCGCTTCCTCTCCCTGCCCTTTACTCCTGTCCTGTCACATCTCACACTCAGCCAAGGGAATACATGCGCCGCACAGAATTTACCGCAGCTCCCTCCTATCAGCAGCAGCAAAACCCTCACCGTGGGTGTTTGAGACGACGCTCGGGAGGGAGGGATATTTTCTGGTCACGACTCAAAGGCAGGGTGCATACACACACACACACACACGCAAAGAAACACGTGTTTCACTGAGTAGTGATGATGCGCTGCTGCCGTAATTCTTTAAGCGATTTTTAGAAAAAAAAGCTCTTGTCACGCGCCATGTGACGTCTCCTGTGGTGTGTGTGAAATGCAAGGATGCAGATGGTGGATGTACTGTACATGCAGACTGCAGCCTTCAGCATGAGAGCACATGCATTCAGTAACTGCAAACCCACCCACACAAGCAGCCTAGTGCACACACAATGAAACACACACACACACACACACACACACACACACACACACACACACACACACACACACACACACACACACACACACACTTATCTACAAAGACCAGACAGCTGCCCCCTCAATTAGTTTTCAGGTTTTAAAAAAAAGCATCTTTGACTCTTCCCTTCTCCTCTCCTAATCTCTCCAGTGTCAGTAATTATTATTTCGAAGACTCGTTTAGGTGTAGTCACATACGCTATCGCATACGGTGGTTCAATTACTTGAACACTGATTTATATGACCTGTGTTTGGAGACGGGACGAATAACTGGGAGACACACGGAGACAATCAAATAATTGGAACAACGGACACAACCTGAAAGGCAGGGGGCCTGAGCTGTGTTTATATAAAACACCATAATGACATCATATACCTCATACTATATTGTACTTGCATTTACTGTATTATCCACCAGTTTCCAAACGTCAAAACCGGAAGCCGGTTTTGCACTTCCGGTGGATTTGTTTGTTTACATTTCCATGGTTTCAGTCGTTGTTATAGTTGCGGTAAACGCATGGATCTAACGGTGGCTTTTAACAACGATGTCCATTTGTGTGATATCCATTGTTAAAAGCTGCCGTGTTATCCATGCGTTTTACAGATTTTCAGTGAAAACAAACAAACAAACAAACAAATCCATGCATTTACCACAACTACTGAAACCACAGAAATGTAAACATACAATTCCACCGGAAGAGCAAAACCGGCTTACGTTTTTTGACGTTCGGAAAAAGGTGGATACTGCACTACAACTGCCAATATTCCCAGTTTTAGGCATTGTAATGTAGGTAGTCTGCAAAAATAAAGCTTTTTTATGTTAATGTTTCATAATTCCAGAGGCTGTTCAAATAGTTTTTTTTTTATCTCCGTGCTGCATATGTGGATTTCCACTGGGGATCAATTAATTCTTATCTTATCTTTGTGCGACTGGAATAAAAGATGCAAAACATGAAATGATTGTGTCCCTGAAACTCCAGGTTGTTTTCAGAGTGAGCTGTGGCTTATCCAATCAAGAAATCATTAGTCCTGATTGGAAATAATTGAGAATACGAGGTTGGGTGCCGCCTGAAAGCAGGTCTGAGTTGGCATTTACGTTGCTGGTGCAACACCGTGTCAGTCTCTCTCTGCGTGGGGGCGTGAGCTAATAGTACATGTGTTGAGTGTGTGTGTGTGTTTGTTTTTATGGTAAGCAGAGGGGAAGTGATCTCCCGCTTGGCCTTTTGTTGTGTGTTTGTTGTGTCTCCATATTGACAGTTTGACACCTAGGCTACTGCAGAGCTGCACGTCATTGGTGAGCTATGCACTGTGTGTGGTGTGGTGTGTGTGTGTGTGTCCATCTGGATGTGTGTGCCAGAGAGGCAACAGCAGAGAGAAACAGGATTATTCCTGTCTGTTTCTGTGAGAAAGTTGGAGCCCAGTTTTAAAGTTTGGGTCGATACAGAGTCAGAACATTTTGGTAAAATGAGCACGTTTTAGCCTGTTGTCACTTCTTCAAAGGGCTGAAACTGCCCAGTCACAGCTGCATTTAGGAGCAATCAGTGGATTAGCTGGTAGGCAAAGTAAAGGAGATGGTGCTTTCATGAAGTCTTGGATTTATATTTTCATGTTCCCCAAGAGGTATAACAGATTTGGAGTGAGTCACAAAGCAGAGGTCTGGTTGTCGATCGGGCTCCGGCACCACAGACTGCATCCACAAGGACACAACTCATCTTGACTGAGTCACATTTTGGTATCATTGGATACTGAACTGTGTGTGTGCGATATCTACAGTACTCCATGGCTGTGTGTTGTGTACTCGTTTGAGCAGGAGGTGTTAGTGCTCTCTGACACTGCTGTGGGCCACGAGGACCCATCTACACAGCTGTAGAAGAAAAAGAGGTAAACTGAACGTGACAGTTCTTTGTTAAAACTTGTACAGCTTCTGTGTGTCAGTGATTTTTTCTGAGTCAGTTCTACTTGCTTTTATGTTCTTCAGCACAAATTAGAAAGTCCTTCATGTGTCAAATAAAAATCATCAAAACATAAAAATCAAGGTGAAACGCAAATGAAATCACATCAACGAAAGCTCCTTTTTTTAATAAAAGAAATTAACTGAGATAAACCAGAGAACTGACTCTGCAAGTCTGATCTCCTCTGGTCGGTTGTTGGGGCCCCAACGGCGAAGGCCCTGTCTAATTTGGTTTTTAATCTAGACCTTGGAATGGCTGGCAATGAACGGAGGATCTCTGATGGCGTGCTGACTCATAGGGGGATAAAAAGCTCAGAAATCTAAGGAGAAGTCAGCCCAAGCCTGCGCTTTAAAAGTAGCTTATTACGGATTTTTGAAATCAATCCTAAAATAAACAGGCAGCCAGTGCAGAGGTACTGGGACCGGGGTGATGGGAACAGGTTTCTGGGCTGGGTTTGGGAGCCGAGCTGCAGCGATCTGAATTGACTGTAGGTGGTGGATTGATTTTTGACTGAGACAAGTGGGTAGTTCCAGTGCTGAGGCGGGAGGAAATAAAAAATGTGGGTGTGATTCTCTATAGCAGACTGGACCTTGGCTATATTTCTCAGGTGATAAAAACAGGACTGAACAAATTGCTCCATATGGGGTGTAAAACACAAATTTTTCATTCAGGGTTTAGAGGTTATAGCTACAACTTTTTTCTTTTTCTACAACAATTCATTTTTCAAAAATAAATACATCCACAGAACGTCTAGAGGGGTGCAGAATAAAAGTATTAATTTTACAGATTTTTTTTATAGTATATAAATAATTTCTTCATAAATATTGATGGGTTCTAAATATATAAATATTTACATCTGGTTACGTTGGCAACGTATGCATGAAATGATCTCTGTGCCAACAGCATTAGTACGTTGATGTCACGTGAGGCGGAGCTCAGGGGGGGGGGCAGATTGTGGAAATGGTGTTGTGCTAATGCTAATGCTAACTAACGGTCAGCCGGTACTGTAACGTTTCCGGTGCAGGCGTGATGCTGTGGGTTTGTTGGGTTCATCTGCAGGTGAATTAGTGTGAAATGATTCAGATGTGTTTCCAGTCCGCTGTCAACACCGGAGCTGCTGCTCGTTAAATACGTTTAGCATTAGCTTAGATTTAGCTACTAGCCACTCCCTATATCCACCTTTTTCCGAACGTCATCTATGGTCAAAACAGGAAGCCGGTTTTGCACTTCCGGTGGAATTGTACATTTCCATGGTTTCAGTTGTTGTCATAGTTGCGGTAAACGCATGGATCTATTAACGCTGGCTTTTAACACGTATGTCAATTTGTATGATATCCATTGTTAAAAGCTGGCATGATGATCCATGCATTTTACAGATTTTCAAATCCATGCATTTACCACGACTACCGAAACGGAAACGAAAGAAAAGAGCAAAACCGCCTTACGTTTTTGACGTTCGGAAAAAGGTGGATAGGCGTACCTGAGTGAGAGTGGGCGAGTGTGAGTGTGACACTTACTGGCTGGGAGGAATTAAACTTGTAGGTAACACCTTTAATGTACTTTGTTAATTAGGCCAAGTTGTGTAATTTTCTTGGTTATCTGAATATCTTTGTGTTTAGAAAGGTGGAGTTAGGGGCCGTGTCCACCAGACGCGTTTTTAGCGCTCTGGGCGTCTACTTTCCATTCAAACCCTATTGAGTTCGGCGCTTACAGCGCTCATCGCCCTCGGCGGACAAACGCCCTCGGTGCTTTCTTCTTTTTTTTTTTCGAGTTGAAATCTGTTCAACTTTTAGAACAGCGCCGCGCTCGTCAATGTCACTTTTCCCCGCACTGACCAATCAGAATCAAGAAGGGGCGGGACATATGTTACCGACAGCAACACAACCGGAGACGTGGCTCGGTTTATATCACCCACACTTGTATTGAAGGTAGGCCGACCTCAGGGTCCATGTCAAAAGCTGCCGCTAATGCTATTGTGTATTTCTGACACTCGTTGTATTACACATTAAACAAGGCAGGAACACTGAGCACTGAGAGCACTGTCAGCGCTAAAAACGTGTTTGGTGGACACGGCCCCTTAATGGTTCAGACTAGATTACGTCATACTGTACTGTTATGCTTTATTTTATACCAAAACTGCCATTACTATAGCTGATTTATAAACATTCTTATGTATATTTTCAGATTCTGTGATATTATTTTTGCTATTTTCAGCTTTACTAGAAGTGTATTCATCTCATTGCACAGCTGTGTACTTATTTTCATAATGAGGGCAGAAGATGTAGGAAGACGATTCGGAGTGTGTTTGGGGGTTATGTCATATAGATGTACATATCACGTCGGTGTGTGCATGTTTGTGTGTTCTGTGTTTCCTGCCAAAATGCACCTTACACCATATGGTCCACTGAGCCACTTAAGACCTCAGAGAATTATTGCACATTGTTACGCTGCAGTTGGTTAAAACCCTAAAAAGCCTGACTAGCGACTCAGGCCTCACTGAATTTAATGTCACAGCTATTCAGCTAGTCCCACTTCCCTGCTCTTTATTGCTGCTTTATCATTGAGCGATTACTGTAAAAAAAATTATGCTTTTTCTTTCAAACTACAGAGGTACTCTGTGCTTACTTTAGAGAAACTACTTTCTTACAATGAAGCAGTTCTGTTTGGCTAATGCAACAATCCAGAGAGGAAGAGGCTTCAGCAGATACTAAATTTGGCAGACACTGCAGAACTAATGGTGGATAGATGCAGGGTGGGAGGCAGCCTGTGTATTGTATACAAGTATGTGAGGTGTCTGCAGTTTCCCCTGTTGTTGTGTGATACTTAATGTCCTCTCTGTTGATGGCATGTAGCCTGCTGCAGAAAATGATGACAAAAATGCTGCAGAACCAAGGTCAGAGCTATCTCATTATCTAAACCACTTCATCTTTCACAAAACACTTTATCTGATTAATATAACAGTGTGACAGCAGCGCCAGCAGAACCTCACCTACTGTGGAAGGTACCATAATGTCAACAAGGTTTGGATATGAATATACAGTATGTACCTACAAATGAATGATGTTTGTCAACCTGTAAATAAAGGAGACATATTATGGAAATATCGCCTTTTAAGGGTTTTTAACATACAGTATGGGTATTTGGTTTGGTTCAGCTGCATTCCAGAATTGACAAACAAAATCTGTAATGTGCAGGCTTCCTAGGTTGAAATCCATGTGGTGTTACAAGCTGTTCCCTTAGTTGTCATCCAATGATGTTATTAGGGCTGAACGATTTTAGGAAAAGATCTAATTGCGATTTTTCTGGCAGATTTTTCGATTTCGATTTGTTTCACGATTTTCTTCAAATCATGTTTCAGTGCAATATACATAATGTACAGTAACATTTAGGGATGTCCCGATACCACTTTTTCACTTCCGATACGATACCGATATTGCAGCCTTCAATATCGGCCCGATACCGATATTGATCCGATATTAGGGGTGGTGGAAAAAAAACGATTTATATTTTTCAAATTCTAATACAAAGGAGATCCTCCTGTTGCTGACTGACAGGCTGCTGCTGTCATGTTCTTCTATGGGACAGACAGTAGTGAGCTTACTTTTGAACTGTAAAATATTAAAAATTAAACCTTATTTACAACTGTTATTGAATTACTGTATGTACATCAATGTCAAACAAAAGGCAAAAATCTTCTTGCTTCAAGGTTTTATTTGTCACTCCAAATTGAAGATTATAGCCTGCCTTACAGTAAAAATGGCATACATAAAATAAAAAGAGGAGTAAAGCAATATATTAAGCAGCTGTCGTGGGAATATTGGTCCTGCCGGTGGCGAGTCAAAGAACAAGACAGGAGAGGTAGCATGCACCCAAGTTTATTCTCCATTCTCCACAGAGAAGGGGAGAAGGGAACAGAACACAGAACTACATGGCAGTAGCAGTTCAGAGTAGTGCCCCAAGAACAGAGGTTGCAGTCCCTTCTTATACCCCACTTTATGACTCTGGTTACTTCATTACTACAAGCACTTCTAGCTTTCTCAGACAATAAAACAATCAACAGATGTGTTACTCAACAAATGTCTACCCCAGTTGTTGGTTTCCCTATAGGAATTTACAACCTAGATCAGTTAGTAAACAAGGTTGTACATAGGTCATCCTAGTGTCCTTCCTCTGCCCCCAGGTTTATTATGGTCAATACACAAATGTCTCCACTAATGGAGTTAACAGGATTGCTACATGGTCTTACTACAACTACTTGAAAGACTATGTTACCACTTATTACAAGGAGAATACCCATCATAGCAATTTTCCACCACACAGCAATATTTAAGCATCAAAGATGTTTAATCAAACCCACATAGTTTGAAACAACGTTCAAAACACACAGCCAGTGTCACAACTAAGCATAAAGCCCGCTAGCTTAATGCTAACGTATAATGTAAAACGCCATAGACAGGCTAACATAAATTAGCATCGTTAATTTAATGCTGGCTTTAGCACTGTTACTCGAGCCCGGTGTGAACGCACCGTAACCTGACCGTAACACGGCACAACATGTGGACCACCTGGTCTTCCTCCAGAAGAATCTGACCACCGACCTTTAGAGCAATATAGCGTATTAGCGGGCAAGCGCGACCTGTCCATGCACCCGTGTCTGTGTTGTTGTTGTGATCATGTGATCTCTGCATGCTGCAGCCGGCCGCTCTTCTTCTCTGGCGGCCGGCGCACCAACATTAAGGTGCAGTACCGCCACCTACTGTGTTGGAGTGTGAACGACAGTCACCATCATATGGGACAGAAGTGGCAGGATGGCACGGAGACGGCATGCATGTGTGAAATAGTCGAAAACAGATCCTAGGTCAGTCAGGAGCACTAAAAAAAATCGCAGCTTTGACGATCACGTGATCGCGCTGTTTGAAATCGCGATTTCGATCAGAAAACGATAAATCGTTCAGCCCTAGATGTTATTAGTTTTTTATTTGCATAATACCACCCCTACCTGTGAATACAGGTGCCGGTAGAGGGGGCGGACGGGGCGAGCAGTGGCTCATTTGCATTTAGAGGGACAGACACTGAAACCAGCCGTTCTGAACAGGGCTGTTTTGAGAGGATGAAGAGCTGTGATGTTTGATCCTTGGGGTAGACAGGTGTGCCTTTCCAATTCATGCCCAATCAATTTAACTGACCAAGGTGTAAAACATCTTAAAGATGACCAAGACTGTGTCCAAAATCATTTGTCTAATCACTACATAGGAAATTCTATATAGAGGACTATATAAGTGAGCTCATTGGTAAAATGAAAAAACATTTGAATTATACAAGGTAGAAAAAAATGAAGAAACACTTTCACTACTCACACACAGTTAATTACATCATTACTGTCGCACAATTAAAATGTGCCCGATCAATGTCGTCTAGTGGGTTTTCGAAATAAAATTTCTTCCTGCTGTCTTTCGTTGCGACTGCAATGCATTATGGTATATTGCTTGGCTATTGACCATTGCTTGTACTCTACTTTTTCTGCATTGTGGGATTCTATGAGTTTACCATACTCTCACTATATGCGTACATTTGGACAGCACTACAAAATGGCCTATTCACTATGTAGTCCCTATTTGGAGGAGGAGGACTGATCAGCTGATCAGTATGGGCACAGCTTCGCATCATTAGTGAATGTTCTCGGACACAGGCACAGCCCAAGAAAACTTGAGAGACACCTGAGCAAAATTTCAAGTGTCATAGAAAATGTTTGGATATCGTTTTCACTCCATCACCGTTATGGGGTATCGAGTGCAGATAAATATAAATCTCATTTCAGCTTTAGACTGCACTCTCTTTGCCTCCTTCAAATCAACTGTGTGTGACAACTCTAACGCTGTAATTCTGGCACCATCTCTCTTGTAGAAAAAGATCATTAATCACGAGAGATTTCCTGTTTAACTAAATAAATAGCAGCACAGTAAATATTTTGTTCTGTAGCCCACGACTTGTTGGCAAACAAAGTCCCAGTTGGCAAATAAACTCTCAAAAGTCAGTAGTGAGCCGAGCAGCTCAGACTGGCTTTAGGCCTATCTGATCCTGTGATGGATCGGAGCCTCTCATTATAGGGATTGAACGGAGGCAGTGCGAGAAAGCGAGGAGACAGTAAGAGATAGTTACCAGGGGAGACGGGCCTGTTTCATACAGCTTCTTGTTGTACACCGCGAGGAACTAATGGTTATGGATGCAATACAGAGATTGATATCCTCTCTTTCTGCTGAGCTCATTTTCCCTCCATTTTCTCTCTTTCATGTCTGCCTCTCCTATTCTGCTCTAACCAGCTTCTCTCCATTTCCTCCCCTCCGTTCCTTACTTCCTCTGTCAGATAAATCTGATTCCCCGCTGACTCCAAAACTAGCAGTGCTTCACATCGACCCCTCGCCTAATGGAGGACAAACAGAGGCGGACTGAAGCGACTTCTCTCACAGCTCCCAGACAAAAGGGATACGCCGAGCAGACATGACTCTCCATCTAAACTCTGCCGGAGGGAATCCAGAGAACCTCAGAATTAATTTGGGAAGCCCTGGGCCGGGTGTTTAATAAAACATCAGACCTATATGCCATTAGGTAGCTGGCTCTCTCGAAGGGTCTGCACAGGGCTCTGAGGCCATACAGGGAGGCTCAAGGGAAAAACCTCAGCTCAGCCAGTTTATTGCACTGCACTGCCGCTGAGCTGATCAAATTACATGTACTTTCAGTACAATTAGAGTAGAACTTAATGGCATTAGCTTGAGCAGGCCTCTTGCAAGAACCACTCTATGAACAAATGTGTTTATAAGTGGTATGTACAAGTGATCTAAGAACATTTATGACATAACCAAAGTTATTGTACTTAGAACTTTCTCATCAACTTGGATATTTTTTTTGTAATTATTCTTAACTTATTGTTACGTTGTTGTTGTACGTCTTTTATGTGAACGTCAGAGTTACGACAGAGTTATGCAAGCTGGAGTCAAATTCCTTGTGTGTATGCAGCATACTTCTATCCTATTCTGATTCTGATTCTGATTCTGAACATAATAAAGGTAAAAACAACTACCCAGGGACAATTATAAAGATCAATGTGACAGCAATTCACAAGTGGACCAGACCTTTCATACAGTACAGTATGTGTCTCTGGAGTTTTGTCCGTTGCAGTTTGTAAACAAAACATTCAAACTGGGCCCCTCCTCTTGGGCTCAACGGTGTAGCCTCCTGCCCCTGACAGCAGCAGTTGTCAGGACTGCAAAGGAAAGGAAATACAGTCTGAGTGAAGTGCTGGAGCCCTGGACTGATACCTGTCCATCACCAACAACGGGAGCCTCTGGTGTTATGTTGTAACGATCAGAAGGGCCGTTGTGGTGAGCTGGGAAGCGGGTGTTAGCGGCCCTCACACTCGAGGCTTTAGTTGTTCGGAACGTCCAGGTATCCGTCCGCGGCTCCAACGCTTCACTCAGACTGTACTGTATTTATTTTTCTTTGTGGTCCTGACTGCTGCTGCGGAGAGAGAGAGAGACATGCTAGCACTAACCAACATCCAGGACAGCTAGTGGGGCTAGCAGCCCTGAGCCCTCCTACTCTGCTGCCGACTCTCTCGCTCTCCACCCAGAAACGTGTACAAAAAAACCAAAGCAAACCAAAATACAGACAGGGAGAGAGGGTGCTGCAGACACAGCCTCCACCACATAGGACTAGAAGCCCATAGGTGATGATTAAGACAGATTTGATTTGTATAAGTCTAGCATTTATTTTTGGGCAAAAAAGTCCAGACTGAACCTTTAATACAAAATTAATATCGGACAATTTACAATGTAATTGTAATGTTGTGATTTATGACCAGTTGGTCCATTTCATGGATTGATTAGTCTCACAGAGAACAAGCCCAACAGGATTTCTGTGATGCACTGTGTGTACTTTTAACACTAATGACCACAACTGTACGGGGCATATTGTGTACCAGCCTCTAAAATGCAAAACAATCCAATTAGTATATTTCCATAGCAACGAGGACAGCAGAGAAAAATCATGTGAGTCTAGTGTTCAGATCTGAGATAAACATACATTTGAGTTAGTAATAGAAGCAGAGTAAAACAACTATTGGCAGTTAAGTCCCTGTATCACAGCTGTTCCCCTCGTGATGCAGTCCCTCGTGACATGTGCTTGACTCAGTCGTATTAACAGGCTAAACAATGGGGTCAAAAAGTGAGACCAGAACTGTCCAGACACTATGGAGGGCTTTGCTTAGATTTATATTAATGTGAAAAACAATTATATGCAGACCCAGAGCCTCCTCTTTCATGTGCCCGGAGACTTAATCAGAAATGTGTGATTAATCTGACAGTACAGCCATGCCTATAAGCCTGGAACAGCTTTACAGCAAATCATCCATCTTAGAAATCCATTTGAGTAGAAATAAATAATTAAGACATGTCGATATTGGAATGGTGGTATGTGTCAGAGTGTATCCCGTGTTTTTGTGTGCATCTATTATTGTGTGCTTTTGTCCATATAGAGCTTATATTTTTAAAAAAAAAGTCTATTCTTGTGTGAAATGTTATTTAACGACCTTCAGTTATCAGCCTCATTTCAGTGGCTTCATCTTCATTAATAAGGCATACAGTGTTGCAGCTCACCTATGCAAGTGGCACACTGATTTGAATCTGTACTGGATGCGGTTGCTGGTTTTGCTCAGTTGTAATTAGACTCAAGAAATGAGTTAAATATTGGTGTAAATAGAACAGCTCCTGTGGATATTATCACAGCAAGTGCCAACATGTTGTTATCTCACTGTCTTTGTCTAAGAGGAGCACATATACACACCAGATCCTTCTTCCAAAGCTTCATATACAAAAGGAAAATGTAGGCTATGGGTCATGTCAGACTGAGGCTTAGGTCCAATGATCATCATGCTGTATAGTAAGAGGAAATTAATTACCCCACCATCACAGACCGTTGTTTAGTACAGTCCAATTAGGTATATAACAATAAGGCATATTTTCCTCACATAGGAACATAGGAAGTTGTACTGTATCTTCCTGTATTCACATCTGCATTTGGCCTGATTCATAAGAAAGTCCTTGGCAGTGAAAGCAGCAAAGAATAATGTCTTGACACCCAACAGCTCAACCTTGTGGAGAATACAGCTGTATAATCTGTTACTGTGAATTTGGGTGTGTGTGTGTGTGTGTGTGTGTGTGTGTGTGTGTGTGTGTGTGTGTGTGTGTGTGTGTGTGTGTGTGTGTGTGTGACAGGTTCAATTTGGTGCTTTCATAACAAAGCTACAGGCAGTTTAAAAAGAATCAATGAACCTCCTGCATTGTAGGAACTAATATAAAAGAATCTGACAAAACTATCAAGAGTGAAATTGCTCACTAGTTCTTTTTTCTTTTGGTAGAGGTTACTCTGTTGTCATGGTGACGTGGATATATCCATCCATCCGAAGTTAGTATCTGTTGGATGTGATGTTGCTAGGAGCAACCCCTACTGGCTCAGTCCTGCGGCAGGTTAAATGACTTTGTTACATTCCCCGTTTTGACAGATCTGTGTTGGACTCACAGGCCTCTTTTATTCTCGGGCCAAAATGTTGGAGGTTTTCTTTTGATAACTGATGTTATGTAATTGCTGATTTGGGATGTTGCAGGATTTTTTTTTTTTTTTTTTTACTGCTAACAGAATATAAAACTACATTAGCTGTCTGGAGCAAATGTGTTGCTCTTGATATTGTTTCTATGTATTGATTATTAATGGATGTTTTTGTGGCATAATTCAGCCCAATCCGGCTGTGGAACAGACTGAACTACAGTAAATGACATAGTTAGATATTGTTATACTCTCAATGTAGAGACATAGATACAGCAGGAGGCAGTAAAATATAGGGGGTGGGATGCGATAAAAAAACATAATTTTTTTTTGTGTTTTCTGAATCCACAATTTTGATGCCTCCATTGTCTTACTCTCTTTGAGTGAGACTACTGATGCGGAATCTGGTGTTGAGAAACCAACTGTAAAGTGTAAACACTTTATGGTAAAATCTCATTGGTGCCCTTTTTCACCCATAAATTGTCAAGATTACCCGTCACCATAGCAACAGTGGACTTTTCTATGAGCGTTGTATTGGTGATTGGTTTCATTTATGGCCCTCTTAGGCATTTGTATGCCTCATGCATAGTAACAGGTTTTTCTTTCAACTGCAGAGGCAAGGCAGGTTTATTCCTGTAGCACCATTCACACAGTCACAGTGCAATTAATGGTGACTGCAGAGGACTCAGACCAGCACGCAACACTAATACAATTAGTAATACTGATTGCATCATCAATAAAATTGTAATTTCATTGTGTTATTGTACAAATGGCTTTTCTCGTTTGCCCTTTCCTATGTGTTTTTAATTGTGCATGCTGATAATGAAAGCCATTCTGTTGTGCAGTGAATCCATAGAGTCCATAAGTCAGACTGCTTCATTACAGTTGATATAACAGAAGGTTTTCAGCAACAGAAATAATATACTTTACCAGATTTAACATTATTTCAGTCTCCACAAGTTGAGCCAGAGAGGCAAAGCTGTTGCAATGATGATTTCAATATTAATTCGATAAAGGCATCCACTGCCTCTGTAACATGTTGTTTGCTTGTGGATAGTACCTCCTCATCCTACTGAAGAGGCCATTTGTTAGATGAGGACTCGAGAGGTCTGTTTGTACAACCATCAGACTAAAGGTCAAAATGCAAGATGAAATCAAAATCAACCTGAAATATCCATCAGGTCTGAAGGGGCACTGATCTTTTACCTGCTGACCTTATGATTGGATATAAGATCATTTAAACATCATTATTGCATAATACTATGCACAAAATGCATTTTAAAGGCACATCTACATACAGGAATGCACTACACTATGGTGCTATTAAAAGTCAAATTGGGTACAAATGTACTCACTGGTGTAAGTGAAACTAGAGTAAATCCTTCAAGAGACTGTCAAAGGTTTTGGTTTCCAGTTTCCTCCTTACCCATGTTGTGATAAGAGATCAGCTCATATCTTTGTTTTGGCACTATTCACTTGAGTTGGACTCTGGCTTCTTGGATAATTGAAGTTGTTTTGGAATAAAGCCTCACAAGCTGTTCAGCTCCTTTAGCTAAAACAGCCTGCTGAGGTGAAACTTCATAAAGACAAGCATTAAGTGTTGTCCCTATCTAATTGTCTTTGCAAAATGTCTGCTATGGTTGAAAGCGTGCATGGAGGGGGAGAAGATAACAGCAGGGAAGCCTCGCGTGCATACTTACCAAGACACAGAGAGGATATTTTCCACCACATTCAGATTAGCTTAAGGCTAACTGTTTTTCTTGACATAAATCTAATGGGTGATCTGTTGCTCTAACAGGCCTTAAAGATAAAAGCTCCTCTTAATACTGGTTATTAGTCAGTCTGTATTGACATAGCCAGTAGTACATGTCTGCATTCAATATCCTGGTCCCATGGGAGCAGGCATAAGCCTTCTGTTTATTTAGATGTTCCTCACAGTGTGGAATACATAGGCATATAAAATGCTACTGATTTAATTGATAATTATATCACTAAAATATTGTATCATATTCTTGTATTGTATGAGTGTCCAAACCCTCCAAAGACAATTATACATAGGCTTTCCACAGTACCTTGTGTCATCTAAATCTGAAAAAAGGGGGTTTTATCACATGATGCTCCCAAGTTTCTAACTTGTACAGTTAACATGTCCTACTTTAAGTTACAAGGTTAAATTTTTCATACCTTGGGTTTGTTTCTGTATCATCCCTGGGGCTCAAAATGCCACCAGTCTAGTATGACAATATCCGAGAGGTACAAGACACAAGGCCAAAACCAAGAGCACCCTACATAGACAGCATGACATTGCCACCGGCTGTAATAAGGTCAGATCTCAGCCTGTGTGTTTGGAAATGTGACCTGCAGCTGAGAACCGCAGCACCACTGATAATTCCAACTAACTGACAAAGTGAGACCAGCAAAAATAACCTCTGAAGATGATGAAGTGATCTGACCTGTTTACCTTTAACGATGAACCACTTTATTCCCAACTCACTGCTCTATAGTAAACTTGGTCAGCAGAAACAAGAGAAAATGCTGAATTCTGGGAAACAGGATGCTTGTAAATGTGTGTGAACTGTATTACGAGATGTGGATGGAAGCACACACAGCTCCACCTCCCCACCTGCTCTCACTGTGAAGTCCTGTCTCCAGCAGAAATGCAGAAAATTCAAATGACTAAAGTGCAATCACACCAGGCACATGTGCGCACACACACAGACACACAGACACACATTCAATTCAGGTCACTGTCATCATACTAAAACTATGACTCAGTAAAAACAGTGTGACTTTTTGCTGGTCAGCCTCAGGAAACCAGATAACATAGAGGTTTTTTAGCCATGTCAGTGGCCTGGGTGTGGAGATGCCAACGGCCAACTGTTCTCAGTCAGCCACTTGGTCCACTGCTTCGGTCCAGACTGAAATAGCTCAACAACTATTGCGCAGACTGCTATGAAACAGGCTTCATGGTGCTAACGCGGTGAATGTTATCGACTCTGGTGATATCCTGACTTTCTCTTGTAGCGCCACCATGAGGTTGACATTCATGGCTTTCATCTTAAAGGGGACATACTGTATTATGCAGGGGTCGACAATATAAATGGCCCAGTGGCCCGGATGTACTTTTAAAACCGTCCTAAGCACTGGCCCGGTGGCAAATTTCTCTTATTGTCTACCCCTGTTATGGAAATATAACTTTTTGAAGGCACTTAATATGTGAGTGTAATGTTCAGGCTCCCTAAGATTATTAGATCAGTTGTCTTCCAGTGAAGTAACTAGTTTTCGAATTTGCATACCCCCCCCACCTGGGACCGGTAGAAGGGACGGGGGGAGCAGTGGTTCATTTGCATTTAAGGGGACAGGTGCTGAAACCAGCCGTTCTGAACAGGGCTGTTTTGAGAGGATGAAAAGAGCTGTGATGTTTGATCCTTGGGGGATTTTGACCGAAGCATGTCACAGACATGTCTTTAAGACACCTGAGAACTATTTTAATATGTGGAAAAGGGGCATAATATGTCTCCTTTAATGTCTTTCCTGCAATAAAAATTGCTACACACATTCAAGTGCCTCCTGGATGATCACTTTGTGACTACATGACCTCTACCTCCTCCTGTAGTGGTCTGGATATAGTTAAATAGTAACAGAAACACAATTTGTTAAAACACTTCTTATCAGAGCAATGGGATATTATCTATTGAAGTGTCTTAGATATAAACTACAGATGAAGAATTAATATTGAATTTATATAAAGCCACAGAGGCTGAATAAAATGAATCCGAATAAGTCAAACCAATTTTGGCATGGCATGCCTGTGGAGGAAGAGGATCTTTTGACATCTCTAATATTATCTCTAATATCAAATGTGGATGTGTTGTTTTGCCCAAAAGTGCAATACAAAGAATGCGAAATAGGATGTGAAATATGCTGAAATTAAAATTGTTGTGTTCTTTATAAACAAAAAGAACTGCTAGATGGAAGGTGCAGCCTCAGGCCTCAAGGAGCTTTATATGATAAAGGTTTTGATGGATAATGGGCATGTATAAAAGGCTTTATAAATAAGAAGTATTTAGTTTCGTAAAGGATCTGACAGCTCATAAAACAAAGTCTGAACCTTGCATGTTGAACATTGAAGTCCTGGCAGGAAGCATTGGTGATGTAATGATTTACTAAACAAGCACAATGTAATAATATATTGTAGTTCTTTTTCTGTAAGCTCTTGTGTACTGTTATCATGTTGTGTATTTGGTCTTTTTTATGTCTTTCATCATAAAAAATTGTATTAAATGTTAATAAGTGAATATTAGTGTACTAATATGCTTAACTAATATGATGAGGTTAACATTAGCTCAAAGCACAGTCATTGTGTTGCTAGCACGGCTGCAAACTCTTCCTTGTGAGTTCATGTTCAGTCAGTTTGTGGAGAAAGGGCAGAATTTTGTGACCACTGATGCAGTAAGAGTAAAAGGAAGTTAACATCCCCTCCACTTTTGTGAAGCAATTTAAAATGCATCTACTTGTTGGCTAAGCAGAATTCAGTTTTAATACCAAACAGTGAAAGCACAAGTTGCACAAGTGCAGGACGGCTGACTGACATTCCCATCAAGCCCTGCTCGTCACAGTGAGTCACATTCAAAGGGCAACAGTCCAAAATAATCTCCTGCGATGGGCACTTATGCAATATAGGTGGTAAATACACTCGCTGGTACTCAGGCAGAAGCTACAGAGTACATACTCAATGGATGAAGAGAGAGATAAAGAGAGGGAGAGCAAAAAGAGGAGTGATGCAGACAGATATGGAGAGCAAAGGAAAGAGAGCAGATGTGGCCTTTGGGCTGAAACTGCTGAATCACCACGTCTCTTCTCATTACTTCATCGCGTCATGAACCCAGAGCTCTTTCTCTAGAGCCACACACTACTGACTGTCATAATAAAAGGCAGAGATGCAAAGAGAAAGGGGGGAAAGAGAGAGAAAAACATGCACGGCCCTGCAGAGAGAGGGAGGGACAAACAGGAACAACCAGCATCATACTGTACTGAGATCCAGAATAAAAGGGAGATCCCAAGATCTTTCTATCTCTCTTCCTAAATCCCTCTCTCTGTGACGCTGTCACCTTGAGAGACACGGCCTCGGCCTTCGCCCGTCTCAATGGGCTCTGGTCCGTTACATAATGACTACACAATGCGAGTCGATCACACACACATCCGGATTCTCCTGGAAAAACATTCACTCTTTCATCTTGGCTTTATTGCTGGTCTACCACTGTGGCGGAGTGTGTGTGAGTTTTTTTTTGTATTGATACAGAGTGAGCTATCACAGCAGCATGACTGATATCTGAGAGCTTGAGGAATAAGCAGATGCGTAAGGCCTTGTGATACCTGTGGTTGCTTATGCAACTGCCAGCCAGCATTTGGAAGGGGAACATTATTGGGAGTTATAGGCCGTATCTGTGTCTGCACGTCTGGCTTTCCTCCATTAGCAATTTGTGCCAAAAGAGCATTTATCTCTTATTTACCGGTAGTCTGTTTTCCAGATGCAAAGTCACTGTGGTTTCAGACGTCTAGAATGAGGAAAGTTTAATTTAGCAAAAAGTCAAATTAAGGTACAAAGTACTAGAAGAAGAAGAAGAAGAAGTAAAAGCATCATTGCATCTCATTACTAAAATCGATTCCGGACATAACAAAACCGCTGTGAGGTATGTTTATTAGACTCAGTTAATTGTAATTGACAGGTGGAAAATGACCAATACTAATCGTGTGTCTTTCCTATTTAGCCTCATCATCAATCTGCTCATCAGATGTTGCCTGTAAATCACTGGTGTGGGTGTAACACAGGTTTTGATTATGTTAGATTCTTAAATGACAAGTGGTGCAGTTAAACAGTGACAGGAAGCTGGTTTGGTGGATTCATTCAGAGAAACCTCGACAAACAAAATGTGTCTCCTTATCTTAAAAGTCCAATTTGTGTTTGGTTTGTTTACCAAAGACCAACTCTCTGCCTGATCAAAGCCTTGTTATCATGCATTAAAAATCAAAGTATATAATAATAATAATAAATCATACTAATGAATTTTCTTCCTCTCAGTAGAAGTGGCTTTCCACATACATCTAAGAATTGTTTTCAAAATTGTATTACTTACAATTAAAGCACAATTTGGACTGTCAGTATAAAAATCCCTTGATCATCCAATCAAGTTACTTCTTACTGTTCCCAGCCCGACTCAGAGGGGTATGGGTATTTGGCGTAAAATGTATATGCATGCAGTTACGGTACATGCTTATGTAGAAACACAGTATTTCTGCACCTTTGTGTGTGTTTAAGTGTACTTGTACAGATGTGTGTGCTTCTTTGGCACTTTTTTCATTACGACTTTAATATTTTACTGTTGTTTTAATGGTTTATTTTATTGTTCTTGCTTTTCATACCTTTTATTTATCTTCTTTTTATTGCCCTGTGAAGCACTTCGTGGTATTTGCGTTGATAAGTGCTACAAAAATAAAGTCTGGTGAATTCAGGATAGCAGAGTCACTGCCTATGTGATGCCGCGCTGGCTGAAAACTTCTATCTATCTACTATCTGGTGGCACATATAATATATATAGTATATATGCATTTTTCTTTTGCACAAGAGCTTTGTAATTTCATGCAAAATGAAATATGGTGAAAAGGATCACCAAGTAAAAGTCTGGCTTCAGGCTGGTGCTTTCTCCAAAAACATTGCACAGATGTGATTGACATACACAATGATTACAGAGGGAAAATTTCCACATTCATTTTCCTACGTTAGGTTACAGAGAACCAAGTCCCACTCTTTGCTGAGTGGAAAATCAATAACATTTAGCCGGATGCCTCTCTGGCCCAGATGCTTTAAGGGAGCCTCAGTCTGCGAGCACGCCTTCAAAGAATAAACATTAATATTAATGTTGTGTTCTCTGGATGAAAGATCACAAATGGGAGGACTCCTGAAAAGAATACAACCAAAGTTGCAAATTCATTGCACTGTGTTTCTTAAAGGGACATTGTGTAACATCTCCTGTTATCTATTCACGAAAATCAATTATTTCGTTCAAAAGTATGTTTTTCATTAAAGACCCCCTCCCATGAAAATCGTGTTTTTCGTGCTTTTCACATGTTCCTGTGGCATTTTTCTTCTGTTAGAGCACATATCAGCAGAAAGGGAAGTGCAAAATTGCATTTCTGAGTTTTTCTGCCTTCAAATTGCTGTGAACCAATGGCAGACGCAAACTGGCAGTTTCAGGGAGACTGGAGCTGACGTGTCACAGCTCCAGGGGAGGGCACTAGTGCTACAAGCTCCCGCCCCGCTCTGCATCTGGCTCAGAGGTGAAGGGGTTAACACCTCGGTGTAGCTGTCGAGGTATAACAGGTATAGCTCACCTGGTTCCAGTCTGGGATCGAATCCCAGTGTGGAGCTTTAAACGCGCTGAATCTGTAATTGTACAGACAAGTCTAGCTGTCAGCAAGCGGGGGGTGGGGTGCGAGGAGGTGGCTGGGCGGGTGCAGAGCAGCGCAGTCTCTGCCCACCCTCCAGAGGTGCATTGCTAATGAGCTGGTTTTAAAATGACCAAAAAGGGTCGCGGGAAGGGGACTTTAATCAGTAATCCCCCTCATCAACAAACTGAAGTGTTCCTTTCAGCTCTGAATTTGCCGTTCATATCATTCATATCTACATGGAGCGGGTAAGCTCGGTGCTGGCTGCCATGTCCTGTCGCCATGTTTTTACGTTCAGTGGCAGCGTGACGGTAGGAAACCACGGAAACTCAGCGGAGACACCGGAGCTGTCGGCTCAGGTCGAGGTGGCGTCTGTGAAAAGTCACCACGGTAACGCAGTGAGGAGGAATGGAGCGTTACACTGATGCTGCATTCACCTGCAGTCGGGCAGACGGCCGTCGGTAACAAACCAGATGTCATTTTAGTCACAGAAATCGAGAGAAACCCGGTAAAACGTGGGCCAGGTAAACAATAAGACATCGCCATGACAACATATTGTCACGTGTATTGTTTTGCCTCGTGCTGACGGACCACTTGTTTACATAGAGGCTTGTTTATGCCGTTACGTGCAGCGGCTGCCGTCTGCCCAATTTCATGTGAATGCAGCATGAAAAATGCGATTGAGTTGCTTGCGATATACAACCGCAACGCTAGATGGGAGGAATTCCTACACAATGTACCTTTAAAGGTTAAAATACATCACTTACTTGGCATCAAAAAAGTTGCACTTGTCCTAACCTAAATTTGTATTCAAGGATTTAGTTATTTTACTAGTGTAGGTCAGGGCAAGGGTGTAGCAGGGACTATTTCTGTATTGGCCTTATCTATGTATTATATTTTACAGCCTTCACGTGTGTCCTTTAAGTCATCACACTCAAACTCACTCAATATGCAACGCAGTGTTGTATACTGTGTATGTCTCACACATTGTAGAATAAACATAGCCCCCTCTTTGCTAAACCACAGGACGTCTTGTGAGTCAAACCGCATGATTGTTACAAACCACTCAGAAAGGTTGTAAAAACACAGTGAGAAGCTACAGCAACAACAAGCGACAGTGATTTCAAAGGCTACTGTATGTTTGCAAAAGGCAGCTGCCATGTGTTATCACTGGGTTTTTTTGTCTCAGTCTCATGCTCTCAACATGCAGTGAATTCTGATGTGACTGCAAAGCTGGATGCAGGAGCAGGTACACACTGGTGTTCAGACGCCTCTTTTCTGGATGCGGGCTACAGTGTGGCAACCGTCCAATCGTCACACAGCAAGAAACACAAGATTATCATGATGTAGAGCTGCCAGTCCTGTTCAGTCAATACAGTGCGGCAGAATGCATGTAGACAGACACGCATATTAGTATATCTTTCTAGAGATAATCTCATGCTGATTACATGACAATCCTCTGTGAAAACCATTCAGTCCGAGACAACATCAATGGGACATGTACTACAGCTACATATTATATACAAAGAAATTGGAATAGTTGCCAGAAGGACAAACACTGGCAGAGCTTTTAGTGTCGTTTTCATTTTACATTTTGCAGCCTCAGTAGACATCTGCAATGGCAACATCCCAGAATAGGTGTATTTGTATTCTTTCCGGGCACAAAAGTCTGTTTAAATATATTCATGTCTCGAAGATTTACTGACCTAAAATTGCAAATGAATGTATCTAGTCTAGTCTGCCTTTGCAACTATGTTGCCCTGGGTAAAATGAGAAAATGTAATGATTAATGTAAACCAAAGGGATGCGTTTGTAAGCAGAGAAGGCTCAACTTTTCAAATTGACCTCACCTTTTGATCTGTCTCATTTGTTTAGAAGCTTTAGACCAAAATGTTCTTTATGTGGAAATGTTGTTTATTCAGAGTTCCCTCTGCAGTCCCTGTAGGATTTCTCGCCTGTGTTAGTTTTAAAAGCTTTCCATTTCACTCCTGACCTTGGAAATGGAAACAACTTCAACGCTTCTCCGCTTGCTCTTGCTTTGCTTTGCTTTGAACCTCATTGCACGGTGTTTGTTTGCAACGCTCGCTTATGTGGTGATGCCAAACAATAATTGCCATATGACAACACTCCACAACGTCCATTAAATTTAAAAGGTCAAAAGCGTCCCCTGTGTGGTAGCCACTTTATCACGGGGAGACCTCAATATGAGGCTGACAAGATAAAACTACACCTCGATAATGGCAGCGATGAACGGCTGTAAAATCCATCATCAGCATCCACACAGAAAAACCTTTATAGCCAGAAAATGTGATTTGCAGGGACAGGGAGCAGCGAGTGGGACAGCAGCATTATTACAGAGCTGAGGGCAATGTTTTATTCAGGGCTACATGCTCTTGAACAGTGTATGATGTATGAGCTGATATCATAAGGATGATATCCTGTTAGCCAACTTGTACTGTCAAGGGATGGAAACACTCACTCATAGCTCTCTAATACTCTCTCCTCCTCTCACGCGCACACATTTACATACACAGACGCACGCACACATCGTCATAAAGAGTCACATAAACACACAGAAATAGAGACAGGTGACAGTTCTGGCTGGTGGGACGTGTGAATCCGAACCCCCAGAGAGACACTGTCCTGTCCGTTCAGATTAAAAGGAGCTGCTTCTATTTTGGGAACAGCTCCTGTGACAATCTAATAAAAAGACATGAGGCACAGACCAAACCACAGACATAAGGATAATTGTTTGTGTGTGGGGCTGGAGTATTGGCACATGTGAGGCATTTAATCTCCTTGATCTCATCAAGGGCTGCACAAATGAATCAACATCTTATTTCAAATTAGTGTCGGTCAGCATTACAGTACACCAACGCAAACATTTTTAAATGAATAGAACATGATGTTCCCTCTGTGAGATTATAAACCACACATTTTCACGCCCGATTTGTTGAGCATCCCCGGAAATATTTAGTGAATATTCCAGTTTCATTCAGTGACAGTGTTCAGTACGACCACCGTCACATCAAGTCACACAACCAATCAGAACGCCCGCTTGGATCTCAACACTCACCACTCATGCTGGGGCTCGTCAATGACCAACAGGATCTTGAACTTCTTGGAGAGGGAGGGAGAGGGAGCCGACTCCACGAACCCGGCGGCGGCCGAGGCCGTCTGTTTGACCACGTTGGTGATGGAGCTGAAGGAGCTGAAGAACCCAGAGGAGCCGCCGCCGCTGGAGGACTGGGCCTGCTGAGGCTGCTGGGCCGGCTGGCTCTGACGGCGCTCCTGAGCCGCCGGGGAGCTGGCCGGTGCCTGGGAGGGGGCCGGAGCTTTGGTTGGGGACAGGGCGGGGACGGGCGCCGTGGCGGGGGGCGCGCCCTGCTGGCCAGGTGAGGAGGCGCCGGTGGCAGGAGGAGGTGCTGCCGGCTGGTCGGGCCTCTGGAGGTCTGTCATGTAGCCGTTGGGCAGGTTGGACATGAAGGTGCTGTCGGACAGACGGCGTCGGAGGAAGTTCATGATTGCGGTGGAAAAGTCGGCCTCTCAGTCGGTCTCTGGGTTTCCTTCTGGCTGAGTGGATGAGAGCAGAGGAACAACACACTGATCAGAGGTTAGGTGAATGACAGAAAGAGCAAAGCGGTCCAAACGGATTGGAGGGCACAGGTGATGGAGAGCTGCTTCCTTGTTGGGGTAGGAAATGAAAAAGCAGGATGGATGAAGCGATGGTTTTACGGCTCTGGTCCAGTCTTCAACAGACAGCTCTCCAAAGCGCAGCTAAGCCAAGAAAACAGCAGCCGGCGTGTTGTGTGTGGTGTTCCTCCTCCTGAGCCTCACGTCTTCCTCACAAATGCGCGTGACGTGTGAGAGAGAGAGAGAGAGAGTACGCGTGTGTGTGTGTGAAACAAGAGAGGTGTGGTGGTCCTCCCCCCCTCTACTCTACTCTGCCTTCCTGCCTCTTGAGCTGCTGCAAGCTGAATGTGCTCAGGAGAGGATGCTGCGCTCTCAGTCCTTCCCTCGCTCACGCTCCCTCTGCCCTTTTCTTCTCGCTCACTCACTCACTCACTCACTCTCGGCACGCTCAGCGACTACTGCTCCCCCCACCCACACACACATATACACACACACACACACTCCCCTCCTCCCTCCTGTCATCATCCTCCTACATCATCGTGTCGTGCTGCAGCCTATAGCGCTGCATGCGTGCCGTGTGCAACCAGTGGAAGGGGTTTTCCTGAGACCGTGCACACACAAGGTGGAGTTCACAGATGGAAAACACCAAAGCCCCACCTCCTTCCATCCATCCATCCATTGATTTTTACCCTCCATCCCAACCTGCCTTCCCTCCATCTCTTCTCCCTCCATTATGGCTGCGAGCCTAGAATGCACTTTTGTGTCAATATTTTGGTATTAGCAGCACGTGGCATCGCGGAGAGGGCGGAGGGGTGCGATTGCAATTTAACCCACCGTGATGAAGAGGCTCGGATAGAGAACAGGAAGAAAAGAGGAGAGTCATCCATCCCTCCTACTTTGATCAAATTAGTCAAATGATTCCCTCCAGTGGTACGAGTTGCTCCTCGGTAACGTGTTTATGTTTTGCAAAGCGCATGAAGACAATGGGGATGCAGACCAGGGGGAACTGAGACCCTGTAGAGATAAGTGTGATCACTTTTTGATCTCTGTAATGCGATCTGTGATGACTATTAGTGCAGTAAGACTTCCCAAGTTGTTACACTTGAGGGCACTGCAGCATTAGCATTTAAAGAGACAATTAAAGGATCCCAGGGTGGTACATAACCGCCTATTCAAATGCACAGTGTGTTTATTCTTTCACTGTGTGCTTCGGATTATTTGTTTGTGTGTTTATTTCACTTCTTATGCCTAAACAAACACCTCCTCCCCATGTCTTGTTTCATTATAGATTCACTATTTCAAGGCACGAGAAGAGCACGATTCCTAAATGCCGTCAGCTGCAAAAGCAGCAGCAACAGCGGGATGCGTCTGCACTGTTTGCTGCTCTAAGCTTTACTTCAAAAAAAAAAATAGAAAAAAGAAAAAAAAAAAAAAAAAGCCGGAAGATGACAGGACAAAGAGGGAGAGAGAAAATTATTCCAGCGGGAGGAAAATTCCACACACGTCTGAAGCTCACTAAAAGAGAAGGGGCTTGGCATCAGAAGACTGCAGTAGAAGGAAAAAAAATAGACCTACATTAGAATATCTCCAGAGGTAGTCATTTAGAGAGATTCAGCAGCCCATTTACTAGATTTGAAATGCTCATCAACATCAAGTGCTGAGATTTTCTGGCAACTCCGCACTCATTTTTCTACTCAGATTTGGTTGGCGCTGATATACAGCACTGTCTCAATTGATTGGGGGGAAAAAAATCCTTGACCTTTATGCCGTAGAGAGGTTGCTTCTCAGCTCTAATATAATCCAGTCACGTGGCCTCATCTCTTTTGAACGTCAGTCATTTTCGTGCAACTCATAATTTAGTTTTTTTTGTGTGTACACAATGCCACCAGATCGATCACTACACGTTATTGCACCAGATTCCATCATCCTCTCATCCAACCTTACTCGCCCCCTGATGAACATAAAGCTCCAGCACTGTGGACCGTGCTTAAAGGGATAGTTCAACATTTCGGCAAATTGGCCAATTGCCATAATCCCTATAGTTTTAGGAGTAGGTTTGTTACCTTTAATTGTCGTTGCAAGCTATTTTTAGAACGGCAGAGCAGAGCCGCGAGCTGCTCAGAGCTACGCTACGGAGGCTAATGGGATTTCTTGGTTTCCCTCATCAAACTCATCAAATACACTACCCAACAACTCCAAAATGCTCTGGTGGACAAGTTGTGACCTGCACATTCACCACGCTGAGATAATAACAGAACGTTATGAGACGGAAATCCCATTAGCCTCCATAGCGTAGATCTGAGGAGCTGGCGACTCTGCTCCGCCGTTCTAAAAATAGCTTGCACCGACAATTAAAGGTAACGAAACTACTCCTAAAACTATAGGGACTATGGCAATGGGCCAGTTTGCCAAAATGTTGAACTATCCCTTTAAATCGAGCTACTCAAAACCAATGCCCTCCAAGGCACCCAGATTTATATTATGTGGAGTGTGACAGAAAATGTGCTGATAACAGATTAAAAAAATCAATGTCAATGTTCCACTTTTCTTGCCGTAAACGACATGTCCAAAGACGATGTCCGTGCACGTGTATCATGTTTTGGACTCAAGCACATAAAAATGCCTAAAATAATTATATTTGACCTCTGCTCGGTCCTGAAAAGATTTTTTTTTTTTTGTATAACTAATGCTGGATGCACATTTGTAGCAAGTCACGATGCGTCACGCCCAGTGGGGCTGAGGGGTGGGGGGTTGTTTAGTCAACCAGAAGAGAGCCGGAGTGAGTCACAGAGCTGCATGTGAACTGTAGCAACATCCAAAGCTCATCTTGGCCTACATGTTTCATGACATACACAACACAGAGCACATTTCCCAACAGCAACATTACATAACATAACGCTGTGTGTCTGTTCATGACAACAACAGCGTTGAAGAAAAACGCTGCATCTGTGTTACAAGGAAGCTCAAGTGTGTATCCTCCTTTTCTTTCGCTCTTTTCTTTTTTTTTTACTTGCAGTAACATTTACAGAGACACACTCCAGTGCACACAGCATCATCTCCTTTGAAAAGCGAGGCACTCTAACTACAAAAAGATTATGGCTCCCCAGCTTTCCTCACTTTTGCTCTTAGACTGTGGTCTGGCTCAGAGAGGAGATGTGATCTGCCTTCTGCTGCAACAGAGTAAAAAGATACGACGCAACAATAGCGGATCCACAATGCCAAGGTCGTCACCCATCTGTCGTCACACATGTATGACAAGAGCACACTCAAATAAACCCTTCATCACATGCAAACACAGATGCTGACACATACGCACTCCATTCATTAAATCCAGTCAGCGATTAAAATGATTCATGATTAATCTTCAGCTGCATACAGGACTATGGTTATAATAAAGCTATTTCTGGTGAGGGTTGGGGTATTTTGACTGTGTGTGTGTGTGTGTGCGTGTGCACAGTCCTGGTTAAATGCTGCTTTAAGGGATTTGCTGTGAATAGTGTGTGTGGGTGAATATACAAGGGTCAAACCTCCTGTGGCGTCATTGGCTCAATTTAGATAACCCATGAAAAAGCTGAACATGTGGGCTCTGTGCACATCTGGCATCAGTTGCTTCAGCTTCTACAACCTCATAGAAGGGCACACATCTGATTGCACATTTTTTATGAATTGCTTGAGATATTTAATTTGTTCGCAACTCAGTCCAGGTTTTGTTAAATTGATTTTAATGACTTGATGTAGTGGAGAAAAAAACGGAATAAATGGAAATGTCCTGCAGGGAATAATCTCAGATGCGCAGGCAGGTTGAAACACAGGGGACACAACTCATGGAGCAACAAGGTTATTTTGAACCTGCACCGTTGTCAGTCCTGTGTTTAAAGGAGACATATGATGCCACCTTTCCACAAATTAAAATAGTTCCCAGGTGTCTTAAAGACATGTCTGTGACATGCTGTGGTCAAAATACCTCAAGGATCAAACATCACAGCTCTTTTCATCCTCTCAAAACAGTCTGTCTGTAACAACATCTATTGCACGTCTGTCCGTCCTGGGTGAGGGATCCCTCCTCTGTTGCTCACCCTGAGGTTTCTCCGATTTTTCCCTGTTAAAAGGGTTTCCATGGAGTTTTTCCTCAGTCGATGTGAGGGTCTAAGGACAGAGGATGTTGTTACGATGCCATGTAAAGCCCTTTGAGACAAACTGTTTGTAAAAACGGGCTATACAAATAAAATTGCCTTGCCTTGCCCTGTTCAGAACGGCTGGTTTCAGTGTCTGTCACTTTAAATGCAAATGAACCACTGCTTGCCCCGCCCCTTCTACTGGTCCAAGGTAGGGGTGGTATTGCAAATTTGAATCCTAGTTATATCACTGGAAGACGTCTGAGGGAACAGCTTGTAAAAACACATGAATTTCAACCTAGTAGGGAGCCCATTACAGGTTTTTGTTAAAGAGCCTTCAAAAAGTGATATTTCCATAATATGTCCCCTTTAATATCAGGTCCTCCAATACCAGACATTCACAAAGACATCTCACTATTCTTCCTCCATTAGAAACCTGAGAAAAAACCAGGGAAAAACATGTTGTCTATTGTGGCTTCTGAGGCAACTTCAGGGAATAGAGTACATTCAGAAAAGCTATTATCAAAGATTGTTCCTTCAGTGAACTTTAGCAGCGCTGTGAGGATGGATGGAGCTACAAGATTAAAACACCCACACACAACTCGGATATCTGCAGAAAATCAAAACACCATTTATCAAGCTATCTGTACTTGTCGCTGACATGCAGACATATAGCAAAACTTAGTTTGCAGTGCAGTGTGTTTTCTAGTTGCCTAGACTGATGCTGACATTTGTGACAGGCCTGGTTGTACTGTTTATTTCAGGCACAACATGACATTCAGGATTCATAACTGCCATGGCAACAAGTAGAACAGAAGCTGCCTCAGCGAGCACAACAATAAAAGCACCAGAAAAATGATAAACATACTAATTAGCAGTAATGAGCAAAGAAAGTTGAGACTTGTGACTAACTGAATCCAACTCCCTATAATTCATTCTTCATTGCCTCTAGATTAGTTTGAAGCATACAAATATACGCCACAGACAGATCTGCAGCAGTGCTAGGCTAGTCAATGCCCAGATTAATAAGCAATGAACCTAACTGACTGTAGAGTTAAAGGGACATTTTGGCAAATTGGCCCACTGCCATAATCCCTATAGTTTTAGGAGTAAGTTTGTTGCATTTAATTGCCGGTGCAAGCTGTTTTTAGAACGGCAGAGCAGAGCTGCGAGCTGCTTAGCTAACACAACGGAGGCTAATGGTATTTCTTCTACGTTTCCCTAATCAAACTAAATACACAATCCAACAACTCCAAGACACTCTCATGGACAAGTTGTGACCTCCACATTCACTACGGTGTATAATTATGTAACATTACGACACATACTTGGAACTACTTGCGCTTCTTAAAGCAGAAGTAAGTGGTCCGGTCGTTTTCGCTAATGCTGCGTTCCAGGCAGGCTTTTGAAATCGTAAATTACAGCTTCAAGTCACAACTTACGACTTTGTAGCGTTTCAGGCAACCCACTCGTGTTTTTCCGACCTGTTTTACCGGTGAAAGTCACTATAACGGCCACTCGTAACTTCAGACCGGTGAACTCGTACCAGATCGAACTGGTACGACTTCACGGTCGGAAAAATACGAGTTTCCTTGAAGGCACCATAACAGTCCTCGTCCCTACGTCACCACATTCACGGCGTCCCTTGGCTGCACACACAGCCCTGCATGCCGTTCTCTCTCCTCATTGGATAAAAACTGTAGGATACGATAAATGTTTTCTCTTCGGCTCAGAGCAGAGCAGAGTGACTGACAGACCCGTGTTTCAGTCCAAACACTCTATGTAAGTGATTGCTGTCGGAAGATATAACTATTTAAGACTTAGCTATATTAACACAAATATATCACTTACTTCTGCTTTAAGTTACTCTGCCGAGCAGCTGTGTCGGGAATGTACTTCCGGTTACGTATTTATTACCACGAAAACAACTCCATCTCGTAACGTTCCATTATTATTTCATAGCGTGGTGGTGAATGTGCAGGTCACAATTTGTCCATGAGAGCGTTTTGGAGTTGTTGGATTGAGAATTTGATGCGTTTGATGAAAGCCTGGAAATAAAACACCTTGCACCAACAATTAAAGGTAATGAGCCTACCCCTAAAACTATAGGGATTATGGCAATGGGCGAATTTGCCAAAATGTTGAAATATCCCTTTAAGGCAAACATAATGGTTTACCGAAAACCACAAATACTTCACAATACATTGTTTTCAATTGATGGTGGAATAATTTCAGCCAAGAGTTTGTGTTTATAGTCTTACATTTGGCTAGATTTAGGAGGGAAAAGCCATATCACAATAATCAACTGCCAGAAATAATAAAGAAAAAAAAAAGGTAGACCAACAAGACTGGCCATGATCTGTTTACACCACGTCAAGTTCCTTGTACTGTAAAGTGACCTTTACTGCTCTTGGCAATTCAGATTCTGATGATTCTGATTACACACAAATAACACGAACCTCTGAAAAATGGGGTTGGTCCACTCCAAATCATAGAAACACCTGCCACAGTAATGCAATACAATTCAACAGCACCACAGACTACAACCTCCGAAATGACCAAGCACCTCAATCAACACTTGAACTCTATACTTTTAATGACAGCAGGATTTATATGGAACTGCACCATTTTATATATTTTAGAGTACTTCCTAAACTGGCATTTGAGTATATACTGCCTGGCATCATGAGACTTATATTTTCAATTTTATGAAAACAATGAATATTAGGGCAGAATGTGTCTAGTATAACACCGCAGGGAAATTAGTTTTAGGTTGGATATTCGACAGACATTCGCTCTGAATCCAGCAGCGACTACTCCTCCTTTTGGCTGTTCGTTCACGGTCTGCTCTATCTCCAACACCTCGCTCTGAACCATACAGTCTATACTTTTAACTACCATGATCTCATTTAGAAGGGAAAAGCCACATCACAATAATCAACTGCTGGAAATGAAAAGAAATGAAAAACAAAAAGACCAACAAGATATACTGTATATATCCATATATAATTTTGGAATATCATTACAGTGTGACACCAGATAAAACAAAATTCTTTTATGCCACAAATCTAACACCTGCTCCGTCGTCATCTAATGCATGTATATATTTACATAGCTGGATTTTGGCAATAAGCGTCAACATAAGTACCTGTCAGCTGGAAGATGAATGGAAATGATCCATTACATATCAGCTGAAACTATTTATCTCAACTGTATAGTTTAGCCGGGCTGTGGCCTGCCCCTGACTCCCACGTTATGAATATTACTGGCTCCCTCCCTGCTCGGCGACACTGTAACCCTTCTGTAGTAAGATAAAAGTAGCAGCCTTGGTTTCCCTCCTCCTGTGGGGCTCTGAAGCAGCTGTGCATCTACGAAAGTGTGTGTGTGTGGTTAATGGTGCATTCTCGTTTGATGTACCATCACCGGGCACGGGCAGCAATGGAAATCTCCATGGCAACAGGCGTGCAAAAGCTGACGAGATCCTCCCGATTAGTATGTGTGTGTGTGTTTGTTTCTGTGTTTGCACCCACAGGATATGTGATATGTGGTAATATTACACATTGCACATGTGCGTAGTGTGCTAACAATGAGTGTTCTTGAAAGCGCCTTGGAGGATCCGCATGACTCAGTGTGATCTGTACTCCTCTTCATGTGCTTCAATATTACTATCGTTTTCACTCTGAAATTCCTGTAAACTATGGGATTGACTTTTGGGCTTTACCAGTAAAAGATAAACAGCAAAGTGAACTGCATTCAGGTCTCTGCCAAGTCATACCCATCAAAGCTGAAATGAACTGTTCCCAAAGCAGCCGCTCAGAGCTCTCTCTGTAAGCTGTGGCAACATCAGACTAAACAAAGAGCTACAATTATCAGCCAAATCACTTTATGTTGGAAAATCAATGTGCAATCAGCAGAAATATTGATTCAGTTGACTAATTGTTCTTGTTCCACACCAAAAGTTAACACAGGCAGCTTTTTACTTCATTCCTATCACTGCAGTCATTTTCACACTGGCCCACACAAACACTTTGAGGAAAGACAGAGGTGTGAATGAGAAAATATTTACTTCTCTTTACACCTTTCCTCCTGTCGACTCGCCTGCAGGCTCGCTACCTGAGCATACTGTCACTGCAAAACAAAATAAGTGGAAAACTGCACAAAGTGCGAAAGGTGTCTATTATCAAGCAGTATTATAATAATATTGCTCTGTAAATGTAAATAAGCAACAGGACTGTCCTATCAACTAAAAAAATGAATTAAACTACTTTACTGCACTGCCACCAAGTGGCTAAAAGAAGAATTAGGAATATCTGTATTAATCATATGTATCACTCAGTATTGCAGTTCACCTGCAGCTCTACAGAGAATTTTAGTGATTCAAGTCGATTAAAGCAGAAGTAAGCGGAATATTTGTGTTAATATAAGTCTTAAATAGTTATATCTTCAGACAGCAATAACTTATATAGAGTGTTTGGTCTGAAACACGGGTCTATCAGTCACTCTGCTCTGCTGTAAGCCGAGGAGAAAACTTTCCTTGTATCCTACAACCTTTATCCAATGAGGAGAGAGAACGGCATAAAGGGGCGGTCCTCTCTTTGTGTGCAGCCAAGGGATGCGCGTGAATGTGGTGACGTAGGGACGAGGGCGGGGACTGCTAAC
This sequence comes from Trachurus japonicus, assembly GCF_045865225.1. Classification (NCBI taxonomy): domain Eukaryota; kingdom Metazoa; phylum Chordata; class Actinopteri; order Carangiformes; family Carangidae; genus Trachurus; species Trachurus japonicus. Next base: position 32,312,335 of record NC_140911.1, read on the forward strand.
TCCATCGGCTGACAGCTTTAACAGAATCACTAAATAGCCAGATATTTCTCCAAAACAGACACTAAAACAGAGCAAAAAGCAAAATGAATATTAGAGTTGGATTCATAATCTGATTAGAACCATGAGTCCAAATAATTGCTAAGGCTCGTTTGTTAGCATGTCTTTAAAAGTAATGTGGTTTAAATTTCTAATTCAAATCTACACCCACTGTTCCACTGCTAAATTACAACTTAATGACTACTTGATCATAAAAACAAGAATCCAAATTTAGGCTATTCTTTGACGATCATAATCTGATGAAATCATTGAGCCTGCAGGGAGGATGAGATAGCCAGAGGCCAGCAGAGTGCATGCAGGGTAAGGCACAATGTGCAGTGCACCTCTAGAGCCATGATCACAAGTGTCAGTTTAATATTTACATGATGTACTGTAATATTTAAAAAAAAAAAAAAAAGGAGGAAAAACTACCTTTTTAGTCCCACTAGTGCTTCACTGTCCTGGAATTAATGAGGCACTTAAACAGTGAGCGAGCCTGTTAGTCAGGATTCAGTGACCTTATCAATATTCATCTGAGTGAAAAGATGGCTCACGGCAATAACTAGGAAGATAATATTTGTCCTACGCTTGACAATCCCATAATGAGCTTCAGACATATTGCTAAGTGTCATGAATCTACATGGAGCATTTATTCATTCAAAGAAATATTCACAGTGGGCCCATGCACTTGACACTAATGCTGTGCTGAAGACTGATGATAGTCTCACAATCTTTTTTAAATATTTTACTGCAGCAAAAATATTTCACAAGAGTCTCACTAAATCAAATTAAGTGTATTTTTACTTTCATGGGTGTCTTTTTGCTTTATTAACTGTGTGGAGATTTTTGAGCTGACATAAACTTATTTACCAGTATTTTCTTACTGTCAACGCTTTGATAATATCCAGTGGTACTACTCCTGAACTTATGTTCAAACATAAAAGCTTGGAATATGACATTAATTAATTTACAATAAAATAATTATATGGTGAGTGATGAGATGTGATTAGAAAAGAGGTGAGTCTCACACAATCAGTGTAGCTGATGCTGCTTCAATGGTAATTTGTTGATGGTCCCTAAATGAGATCGTGTCGAAGGTTGAACAGACCCTGATCTAACATGCTGCTAGTTCAGGGTCTGCCATCATTTACTACTAACAGCCAACACAGGCTGGGACAGAAGAAGTAGTCGCCGCTTGACCCGGAGCGAATGTCCGTCAAATATCCCCCCGCGGTCAGTAACGTTAGCTTGACCGCACACCGTCAGTCAGCTACTTAGCTAAGTTAACCCTGGTAAAAAACCGCCCTCTGTCGGATACATTTGGAGTCGTTTAAATTTAATTCAATTGAAAAACACAACACAGTGTCACCCTGTTTATATTTGACGACGTACGGGGTAAAATAAGTAACAGAGCAGCCATTTGACACTTTTAAAGTTAGTTAATGACGGTTAAACAGCAATTTGACTGTTTGGTTGCTTACCATTCATCTCTCACTTCATTTCCCGTGAGCCCTCAGTCCGCCGCGGCGCAATCTATGACGTATATTACAGTCGACCGTCAAACCATACACTGACCCAAACAGAGCAGATGGATGTACCGGTAATTGAATCGTAAAACTTACATATTTATTCTTACCTAGGGGCTGCGGACGTGTTTAGCGGCACCGAGTCTCTACGTCTGACATGTATCTCTCACTTCATGCTTACGAAATTTCGTTGTACCAGTCATTTTGTCTGTTATCTTGCCCCTAAAGCAGCTGGCGTTGGTGCTGAAAAACAGTCGTAGCTAGTTGAAAATGACTCTTCCAGCTGTGCACAACACCGGCGTGCTTTACAGGAGGATCCTGTCACAGTTTCCCCAGGACATCAGCCTGGCCTTTGCCTATGGCTCTGGCGTTTTCAAACAGCATGGTACCAGCCAAGGTCAAATGGAGGTAGGAGACACCTGTCCTGCTAGTTTCAAAACTTCCCCAGCAAGAGCATTGTAAAATATAATTATTTCCCTTTATTAATAGTTAATGAATCGGTTAATAACGATTCACAGATCAGTCTCAGGCCAATTTGGTCGCCAGGTTGTGGAAACTCCTCCTCCAACAGGACTCTTTGTTGGCATTTTTAATTGATTCCAAACAATCAAGTTTATTATTTGTGTTATTTATCAACAAAGGGTTTCTTACTTTCTATTCACGCAGTTATAGACGTTAGAAGTCATTAATAAGAGGTGGTTCAGTGGTTTGGAATAAGCCTTTAGCAAATGCTGATAAATCATAAATACAGCTTCTACGCTGATCCATCTAACGTCTAGTTGTATCTTTTGATCCTCCACAACCTGCAGCAGTAGTAAATAGATATTTTACTGATAATTTGTTTATTTATAAAGCCCTAATACACTTCAATGGACTAAGCATGCTTCAATTAATGAAGTCAGACAAATTGTCTTACCATGCTGGTTTTTTCTTGCAGTGTGCAATGTTACAAATAGTTAAAGTTCATAAAACAGTAATATGTAAGAAGCTGTGTCCTTTGTGGTTTAAGAAGAAGTCATGTTCCCTATTGTTTTAATTTTTAACACGTGCAGAGGAACATGCTGGACTTTGTGTTTGCGGTGGATGATCCGGTGACGTGGCACACGATGAATCTTCTGCAAAATCGCAAACATTACTCCATTCTCAAGCTGTTGGGACCCACAAAGATCAGCTCCATACAAAATGAGCACGGGGCTGCAGTGTACTACAACACACTGGTGCCTGTGGATGGGAGGGTAAATGACATACATCTCTTCTTATCCAAGTCTTTTGAGTCCACTTAAATTTTTTCTCGTAAAACTCAATATCTAAATAATTAATATCTCATTGTTTTTACGAACATAACTGTACATGACTGACCATGTTGTCTTCTTCTCAGATAATCAAATATGGTGTGATTAGTACAGAGTCTCTAATAGAAGACCTGATGCACTGGAAGACCATGTATGTTGCTGGACGCCTTCACAAACCAGTCAGTATCATGATTAGACAGTGTGAAAAGACAAAAACTGACCTATCTAAAGCTGATTATTTTTTCTTGCCTTTATTTATTGATCAGACTACAAATAGTCAATGCAGTTATTTGAAATATGTTGAAACAGTTTTTTAAAATAGGGTTCACTTCTTTTGTCTTTGCCCATCATATCATCGTCCAGGTGAGAATGCTGGCGCAGAGTGAGAATGGAAAGCTCCGTGCTGCTCTGGTGGCCAACCTGAAGAGTGCTGTGACGGCCTCCTTCCTCATGCTGCCAGAGAGTTTCAGTGAAGAAGACCTTTTCCTGCAAATAGCAGGCCTTTCTTATGCTGGTAACCAACACACACAGCTACAAAACTAACTACTAAATGAAAATGAAACACCAACACACATGCATAACAGACAAGTTAAGTCGATCCCAAGGTACTTTTCAACTAGAAAAGGTGCAGACCTTCTTTTCATAACAGTTCCCACCATGATTAATCACAAAGCAACAGTGGCGAGGAAGAACTTTCTTTTAAGAAGAAGAAACTTTGAGCAGAACCAGACTCAGGTTGTGCAGCTGGCTGCCTAAACCGGTTGAGTTGGAGTGAAAGAGAGAGGGAGAGACAGAGGAAATGACCATCATGCAGTAATAGTAATATCAGTAATAGTAGTTGTAGCGACCGCAGGAATGATAATATTAAAGGTAACTCCATTTCTCCTGCTGACACCAGAACAGACAAACAACAAATTTAGCAGCAGGTCTTGAGAGCAGGAGGTGGTTCACAGTCGCAGATCTGGACTCAGCAGCACTGGAGACTGGAGAACCTGGAGAGACAAACAGGAAGAGAGGGGGAAGATGGGGGAGGGGAGGTGACTCGGGGAGCTCATGTACTTGAGAGAGAAAACAGATGTTAATTTAATTTATTGGTTTATTTGACAGAGACAGTGCAACACTGATCAACAGAATTAAAAAAAAAACTGCAAGTGAGCCAGAGTTAGCCAGTAAGGCTAATTTTCATCCGTCGTCCCTGGCCAGATGTTACAGGCAACCTAAGAACCAAAAAAACAATTGAGCTATGCATTAAAATACAGCTGAAATTACATATCAATTTACCTAAAAGCGAATAATAACAAATAGCAAATAGGACATGTATATAACAACAGCTCATGAAGGCAGGTGACACATAGCAAAACTGGCATGCAGACATAACATGTAGACAGAAAAAGTAGATTACATATACAGTAGTTCAGATAACACATATACTGTAGCTATGACATAAGCACAAACAGTAACAGACATTAAAGGGACAACGAGGAGTTTTGGAAAGCGAAGTGTTCTCACACTACATTTACCATGAGCCTCCGCGCGCACGGTGAAATTCTTGGACCGGCGCAAGACGGACGTCTTGCCAAGAATGTTTTCATTCATCAACAATGAAAGTCAGAGGTTCGAAGACGATCACATACCGTCGTAGTCGTAGGTCGTCGTAGACTCGCCGGGCAGCGTCCACGAAACCGAAAGTAAGGAAACGCTGGTCAGCTCGCCCAGCATTTCCACTACTACTAATAATAACAAAATAACGATAGAGACAAAACGATAAATTTATCGAAAATGGACCCATTAACAAGTGTGGGTAGCGGAGATTCATCCACATTAACGTGAGACTTTTTTATTAACCAAATAGAAACTCCTCGTTGTCCCTTTAAAAAGCAGGACATGCAATGGCAAACATAGGGAAACAGCACGAATAGTAACAAGCATTGGAAAACAGGACATGGACATGTACATTAGACAGTGACAGACATGACAAAACATAATGTGGTTCACATGATTAGTGGGTACATGATTGATTATTGATTAACCACTGCCTTAACTGCCTTTTAAAGGAATGCTGAGTATTTGATTCTCTAATATGCCCTGGTATTGAGTTCCAGTCCTGCGCAGCTTTCACTGAGAAGGCAGCTTGGCCAAAAATGATGCTGTGATTTACAGAAAGTTTACAGTAAACTTGTTGGACTTGCTGGACTAAACTATTTTTGAGACTCTATTGAAGCTCACACTATTACTCAAATACAACACAGAAGACATGTAATCCTGTTTGCTTTTCTTACCCGTGTGTTTTGAAAGCACTTTGTACTGTGTGGAAATGCTTGTACAGTACAGTAGGGTTTAACATATTGGACTGGTGTCGGCAGTCTTAGGTTTGGCTTTAAGTAATGAGCCCAATAGTTCTAGTTCCTTGAGGCATTAAACCAACCTGGATAATATATTCAGATGTATTATTGTGAAATCAGTTAAGGTTGATTAATGCCCCAACTGCTAATATTTGCCTGCTGAAAAGTTGCCATGTTGCTTCCCCATACAACAGAGGTATGAGGTAATGTCCTGATGAATGAGATCATCTGTATTAGAACGGCCAGCAGGAGGAAGTATGATAATGAAAATAACTATCATATACTGTATGAACATGGAAAATGTTTTGTCTTTAACTCTGAAGGGGATTTCAGGATGGTGATTGGAGAAGACAAATCCAAGGTGGCCAACATCGTCAGAGACAACATTCAGCACTTCAGGATCCTGTACAGCAACATCCTGAGGGACTGCCCTCTAGTCGTCTACAAACCCCAGCAAGGAAAACTCGAGGTAAGACATGGGAACACACATATACATACAGATCACATCTATATATTACATTACATTACACCCAAATAGTGTATAGTGTAAAAAAATGTATTAGTTTGAGAAATTCAAGTCAAATTTAATTACTCTACAGTCGAATTTGTGGATTTTCTTGTTACCAGCTCTGCGTGCAGTATATTTGTATTTGTGTAGATCAGATGACATGAACACGCCCCTGCATTTTTCTCAGTGTTTTGTGTCATCTAGTCTTTAGTTTTTTAACTGTTTAACTGCCACCGCACCCTGTTACACCAAGGAAACCCCAGGCATCACACCATCCTGGAATAACATGTTTAGTAAGTTGTTACTGGAGGAGGAGTGGCTAATGGCGAGATGCTGGGCTTCTATTGTTTGTGTCATCTGTTAGTTAGTAACACGCTTTGCAGTGAACAATGCTTTGGGGAATTGTGCGCTGCTGAGCCCTGCATGTGAGAGATACACTTGTGCCCTTGTGCGTCATCAGGCTGTGCAGCAAAACTCACATAAACATGGACAAGCTGAGGATTGATGTCAACCCATTTATCAATATTTTAACCAATCAGCATGATGTCACCCACTGCATTCATTCCTTCTGACTTGATGCCTTGTTATCACCACCTGTAGGTCAGTGGAATATAGTGAAATCATTGGCAGGAATATATTTTTACATCACACGTCTGAATTTGCATCTTTGTGCAAGTACACAAGAATTACAAAACAGGGACCTTCTCATAAACTCTAGGTTGTTCCATATTAGCTTAAGTTATTACTTGTTACTTAATTAAGACCCCAGGAAGTGTTAAAGGGATAGTTTACATTGCCATAATCCCTATAATTTTAGGAGTAGGTTCGTTATCTTTAATTGTCAGTGCAAGCTGTTTTCAGAGCGGCGGAGCAGAGTCGTGAGCTGCTCATAGCTACGCTACGGAAGCTAATGGGATTTCTTGGTTTCCCTCATCAAATACACAATCCAACAACTCCAAAACGCTCTGGCGAACAAGTTGTGATCTGCACATTCACCACGCTATGAGATAATAACGGAACGTTACAAGACAGAGTTGTTTTCAAGGTAACTGCAGAGACTGCTTTCCGAAAAACTGCCCCTGACAGGAACACGCATCAGCGATTTTTCATGAATTTATGAAGTCACACATTTTTATTCTTAGCATATTATTCTTAAATGTGTGACATGCGTTCATGTTGTTATCATCTTGGATGTGTTTGACAGATTCATTATCAGTGTTTTAAAATAAAATGCCATAGTGGGATTACAGTCAGGGTTAAGGCTGCTGAAAACCCATTTGTAGAGCTGTAGTATGAAACCAAGATGGATGAGCGTGTGTCTGATGACAGGAAATTAAAGACAGACTCCCGTGTTATGAATGTTGTTGTGTTTGAAATAAGGCTGAAAAATATTATCAAAATACTAATGTGGCCCAGTGCAATAATAAAGTGTCAGTTTTTGATAAAGTTTAAAGAGGAACTAAGCAGGATTCCTCCCGTGGCTATGCTACATTTTTATCTTAATTAAACATTGTATATGTTATGTAACGTTATCCACCTCTCCATTTATTGATTTTTCGCCGGCTTCATTGTAAACAGATGCACATGGGCGAGAGGAGCGTAACCAAAACAGCGGAAAAGCGAGCAGACTTGCATAGTTCTCCTTTAAGTTTGTCACAACCTACCATTGAATGCAACAGCACAGAAGAAATAAAAGGTTTTATGCTGTGTAGCAGAGGGTTGAATACAGTACAATGCTCTCATTTTCCCTGTAGGTAGACAAAAGCCCAGAGGGCCAGTTCACCCAACTCATGGCCCTGCCACGTACCCTCCAGCAACGGATCACCAAGCTGGTCGACCCGCCGGGGAAGAACCGAGACGTGGAGGAGATCCTGCTGCAGGTGGCACAGGATCCAGACTGTGGAGCAGTCGTACAGCAAGGTACAGAGAGACTCCTGTAACAGATCTCTTCCCCTAATATGAAGCTGTTGTCTCAGCTTGATGAGTGTGTGATTCCACCTTACCTGGGGTTCAGAGTAGCCGAGTCACTCGCTACAAATAAGCTGTATCTCTGAGCTTTTGGAACAACAACAAATGTTAATAAATGTTTTCTGTAGGGGGAGATTTCCTCATTTGTAGATCACTTACGGTTTGCCTAGAAGCAGCAGTCATAAGAGAGATGAGATATTAAATGTGTTTTTAATTGCACACTTTTCTGTTTTGCTTCAGGTATCTCATCTATTGTGAAATCCTCCAGTATAACACAGAGTATCAAAGGCATTGCTACGGCGGGTAAGAACTCTTGTTTTTATGTATTTATTCTGACTATATCCAATACTGTGTCTCTAATTGAATACAGCAGAATGCCGGTGCAGTGCGCGATTCCCACAGGGTAGAGCTGTCTCAAATCAAACCGGCGTTGTGCACTCACTGGAGATGACAATATCAACATGTGGCTGCAGTGTCAATACTCATGGCTTCTCTCTAACAACAGTACAGTGATACTTTGTGACAGAAACGTAAGTGTACATGCTTCGTTTCCATGTGTACGTTGCGGTGTCCACCATGAGAGATGCAGCCTCCTCATTCGTCGTCATTGCACTTCTGCGTTATTGCCAAGATGTCCAACTGTAGAGAGTGACAGGTTATACACTCAACCAACCTGAGCACAATTTGCACATACTGAAAAATTAAGCAGACACAGGAGTAGACATGCGCTTGTATGAAAGGCCGTTTGAGACTGGCTCTTAAAGTGAGTCAGTTCTTATAGACTGTAATACATTACAGCAGAAATGAATATTTTTACAGTCTGGTACAAAGTGATTTTGGTCCTTACTGATGATTTCAGAGGTGAACTTGTATCAATTTTTATCAACACTCCTTTCCCTTTTGTTTATTTGTGGATTACCTATGGGATCCTTGGAATCTGGTAACGGCAAGGTAGTGACAACAAACAGCAAAACTGCTCTTTAGATACTCTGGGGTGACGTACATCCATCTCCACAGTCTATGGTGTGAACACACTTAGCAAGTCTGTTCTTAAACCCTTTAAAATAGCTGTGTTAACATACCGTGTATTGATACGAATATAGGACAGTATTTTTCCCGTCAACAAAAGTCTGAGAAAAGATGGGTCGTCTTATATTCGGGATCTAGATATTTATATATGCAAATCAGCGGGTGACACCAAACAATGTCTGCCCAAGCAAGTGAGAGGTTTTACTTCTCTCACACTCACATACACCAGTGACCTGGAGAGATGCAGCCGCTGAGCCGCTTCTGAGAGGACGATTGCGCGTGTTTGTTGCCTCTTCTCCACCACACAGTTACAGCTCGCCTCTACTCGACTCGGTTTAGGTCCTTTTCCATCCCCGCTGAGTTGTTCATAGTTCCTCCTCAGTGTGGGCGGGGTCATCATATTTCTTTTTTCTCTCCTCTCGTCAGCTCCAAACTCACTCTTCTGCACCACGATTATGGACCACAGTGTGGTTTTCAACACAGCTGTCATTTAACTCATGTGTTAGAATAACAACAGTCTCAGTACAGATCAGTAGGCGCTGAAATCTACCAGTTGTTATTTCACTGAAACTGAAAACATGATTTATCAGTGAAAAAGTGAAAAGATTACATTTTTCTTTGATTTTGTCTTATATTCGGGTCAATCATGTTCTTTTTTAATTTGGCTGTTAATGCTCTGTGCTCTGTGTGTCCTGTCCAGGCATGTGGAAGACGGTGTCGTACAGCTCTAAGAAACTCATGAAGATGTGGAAGGGATGGAGGAGGAAGCCGTCTGTGCCCCAGACGCCTTGAACCAGGAACCTGTTTGTCTTTCTACGTCCATCTTTTGATAATTACCCTCACAAACTGTGGCAGGATCAAATGTCCACTAACCTCTGTCTGTGTCACTCCATGGTCTGTATGAATGGGATCACTGAACAGGTGGAAGGCTGTCCGAATAGTTTAGAATCACCTGTGCAACTGCCCTTTATCGTGCAATACATGAAATGTTGGAGAATAAAGGATGACATTTCAGGAGACAGACTGAATTATGGCTGACATTTCAGAGTAATACACACTGGACCTTTCTGGATGATGACATACACACACATATACACAAAGTGACTGGCGAGGAGCTGCTGATTGGACTACAATGCAACAAGTACCACAAACATAATGAAGAAGTAATGAATATTCTCAAGTAGGTCATGCGTGCGTCTGTGTGTCATTTTCTATGTGAACGGTGCTACCTAGATGACACACCATGAGCAGCTAAAGTGTTGAGATAGTGCAGACCTGGTATTTTATGGGCAGTTTTCATCGCGCACACACACACACACACACACACACACACACACACACACACTTACTTCTCAATCCTGTCTCTCCTTGCCACATAAGAGTGTTTTTCATGGATACACCATCTCAGCCGGTGTTCATCAACTCAAAGTAGGGTCATACTTTTTTGATACGCTGTGGAGGGAGGAGTCTGTTCTATTGTTTACTGTGATAAAAATGTTCCTGATTGTTTTAAAGAATCCGTTAAACCTCTCCGCTTCCAGTCAGCGTGTCCACTTTCCTCAAAAACACTTGCTCCAGTCTAGGTTTAATAAAGTTTTTAATATAACAGCATCTCTGATTACTCTGTCTTCAGTAACAAGACTGTTTAAGTCCATAAAATCCCCCAAATGGTTTGGAAAGTAATGAAAATATTCCCCATTGGCTGGTATTATGTCACTATGGCAGATTAAAGTGAACCATTCGTTCTCATAATAAACGCCACAATTTTCATAAAGTGCTATTTTAGTTTGAGAAAATGAGAATATTTTTAATCATCTTTATTATGAGCTCTTTTCAGAGACTATATTGACATACTAAAGCAGGACAAACTCAAGGCACATACATCTAGCAGATCAGTTACACCCTCTGCTCTGAGGGCAAAGATCAGTTGTAGTAACAGGTAAGATATTGAAGATGATTAAAATCACAGTAGCAAACATGCAACAGAAAAAACAAAGAAGCATTCTTAATGTTTCTAAAAATTGAATAAAAATATCTATGTATTTGTTAAACCCAAGAAAGACTCTAAATTTACATTTAAGGTAAATATATGGTTAATCATTTATATTTTATTTCCCCTCTCAAATATCAGAACATATTTAAAAGACATAAATATACTAATAACAAAAAAACAAACATACATTTAAAGTTACATTACTGCATTCAAGTGTTGCATCATTGTATAGTCACAAATGTAAACATTAACTACTTCCTGCAACTTGTTTTGTTCATCCACCTTTGTATTCATCATTGCATCATTAGTCATTCCTGGAGAAGTCGTCACCTCTGGACACATGACATCATTTAAAAGGCAGGTTCACCTCACCTATATATATATATTTTTTTTTTTTCCTTTTTTTTTTTTTTTACTCACCCTGCAGTTATCCACCAGCCTTTACTGCATTTTTATTATCTCTGTGTACTTTGGGATTGCTGAGCAACACATGCTTTGCTTTGACTCACACACAACCCAACTGTTTGTGGTGGAAAAATAATGAAGCACATTCCCCCTGAGCACTGTAATTACCCACAGACTTTGAGCGTGCTTGAACGTCCCCCTTGATTATGCTTCATCACAGTAGTAACCTTTCCCTGCCTCTTGTCTTGAGTCGCACCAACCCCGCTGACAGCAGCCTCACCTTCAGGAGGATGTGACGCAACGTCCTCATTATCATAAAGTATGCTGAGATCACCCGCTCCGGGGTTTTCCTCCACCAATCAGAGCGCTTCACTTTCACCACCTGCTAGGAACTGAATTCCATCATTCCAGGCATTCCTCCCTCTCTCCCTCCTCCCGTCCCCACTCCTCCTCCCCTCCCTCCTCCTTCTCCTCCTCCTCCTCCTCCACCTCTTCCTCGTTTACAACCAAGTTTTGCTCCGACAGCTCTGCTACTATTGTCTTCCCTCGCTCAGGACCGCCCGGCTGTGGATTTGTGTTTTTATTCAACCCCCCCGTGGAATATACTTTTTTATTTTATTTTAATTATTCACATTGACCTCACTTCTGTGGACGTTATCATACTGGAAGATACCAAAGTGGCGCTTGAAGGAGGTATGTGCCGCTAAACATGAAGTAGTGTGTGTCTGCTTGTGTGTGTGTGACTTGACATTGTTTTGCAGGGATGAAGTGTGCGCGCGCTCTTCATTTACACTACACTACAGTCAAGTCTGTGCGGAACAACCGGTCAGTAAACAGAGCATGAGGCGCTGGAATGACAGAATAATAAGAGACGCCTTCACGGACCAAAGACATATCTGAAATTTCATTCACGATAATGAAGCAACTCTGGCGCGTTCCCAAACTTTCCCATGTCAAGACCCCCCCTCTTCCCCATCTCTCTCTGTCCTTTAGCCACATGCTGTCCCTCTACCGATGGTGAGACATGTCCTTCTGAGTGGGGAGGACATGAGAAGACAGAATGAAACCTTAAATCAAGCAGCTACATCTCCTCTTCTCTTCATCCAGTGTCAGAGTCGGGCAGCTCGACCTGCTGGACACCTCTGAGGACAGAGCACGTAATGAAGCTCTGACTCAGCCTCGTAGAAATACTATACCCAGCTGCTGGCAATAAAAATGGACGCACTTGCTACTAATATAATCGGTTTCATTTTGGCCCCGAGTCTCGGTCTCGGCGCAGTAAAAAAAAAAAAAAAAAGTTAGTGGCGTTGTTCCACGCGCGTTGGGCTGATGACGGTGAGTCAGGACTGAACCCTGGCGTGTTTTGGAGTTAAGTTTGAAGTTTTTCATTGTGTTCTCGCCCAAAAACTGCGTTTTCCCGGAGAAACGAGAGGAAGGTATCTGAGGAATGCAGAGAGGGAAGAGAAGCGCGCTCGAGCGTTTGTGTGCGTGCATGTGCGCGCACGCGCGCGTGTGTTTAAATCCACAAATACCTCTCATAGCACAGCCGGACTGAAGGCTCCAAAAATTCCTAAAAAACGCTAAAAGAAAGCAAAAGGACAGCGTTGAAACCTCACAGGAAGGCCATCATGAGCTGTGTAGTAGGAATCACCAGAGGCCCCATGGAACAATATTATCATGATACCTCAGTCAAGATAGGATATTATTGCTTTTTAAAACATTTTTCCAATATAATATTCCAGTAACATTCCAGTGTGATATATTACTTTTCATCACCTTTTTTGCAACTGCAAAGTATGTCCAAAAGGAAAACTTTGTCAGCATCTAATATGATATAGGTCTCAGCCTCCCTGAAATCATTTGAATATTTTTTGCAAAATGTGATTGTCAATCAGAAAGACAGACTGTGCTCTAGTTTTCTTGAGTCAAAAACTTCAATTTGTATTTACAATTTATCTAATAAAATATCAATAATTTTATTATATGTGTTATTGACAAAATGTTGCCACACAAAATATTGTGTATATCACTGTATCCTTTTTTTTCTCGCCATCTCTAAGAGTGTATGCCATATCCATCCTTATCCTTTAAACAATTGAAAATTCAAGGACCTGATTTCAAAACTCTGCTTTAGATGCACAAAGGTTTTTATGAGTTAAGCGTAGGTATTATTCTGCACAAACGAGGATTACTATATTAGTCTGTTGATTTATTACAGTTGAATTGCAGAAGAAGTTCACTTGAAGACATTCTTGTATTGTTCGAAACTGAATTGTATGTTTGTTTGTGGATGCATCATCTGCCATTATCTTTGTCAAGGTTGTGCTAGCTTAGCATTTAGCTATAACTATATATATACTGTATGCTAGGTGATCATTCTCTGTTTTATCAGCAGCCAGTCAGTACGACATGGTTCTTCCCAGGACATGTCTTTCAAGCACCTCAAAAGTACTAAGTAAGTACAAGTGCATTAGTAAAGTACACTTGCAAATACACTGAGTCATTGTCCGCCTGCCCCAGGATATCTAAAAACGGTGCTGTAGAAAAACATTAGACCATATTCTCTGAACTCCACATTACGCATGGTCTCTCTTTGATATCTGTACTGGAAGTCATGTGTCATTTTGGCTCTGTTATAAAATATAAATGCAAACAATGCCCCTGTATTCATGAAGATATTACCGGCTTTATTCATCATTCGAAAACCTGTGTGATCTGAGAACAGTTCTGAGGCTTTTAACGATGTGGTGTTGATCAAATTTGAAGTCATTTTCTCTATAATGCTGCATCGAAAACACAGTCAACATTTTCAACACGGTGCTCTCTGCTCTGACCCCCAGGCGTCCAAGCATGGAGACCCCGCTGGATGTTCTGTCAAGAGCAGCATCATTTGTTCATGCGAATGAAGAAGAGAGTAAGTTTTCCCATAATGCTGTCACGGTTCCTCTTGTGCTTGTTGGTCAGTGCAAGTGGAGTTCAGAGATACGCTTCTTCAACCCCTCACCCTTCCTTCCCCAGCCCTCTGGGAGTCCCACGCTGTAAATAAGTGGATTGTTTTGGACCAGTGATTTTTTTATGATTTATAGCTGTGTCACAAATCGATGAAGTGCAACATTATGTTCAGCCATAATGCTTCGGCCCTGTTTTTCTGACATGAGACAATAGGCGTCTTTGTGCTGCGTGTTGCAGTTGCAGATACATAGGCAAATGAGACCAACTGTACTCAACTGCCACCAGCTCTGCTTTTTAAACCAGCTGCTTGCTTGTGTTAACCTGCTTTCACTGGAATCAGGGTGGGGTGTTTGTCTTTCTCTTTGCTCCTTTACCGCCTCTGTCACTTTAGCTGTCTTGTCATCGTCTCCTTGATCTCTGTCCATCTTCCACTTTTCTCTCCTCTCTCCTCTTAGTGTTTATTCTCCCGCTCCATCTTTTTCTGTCTCGTTCCTCCCTTTTCTCCTAATCATGTGTTAGGAGGTCTGGCATTGCTGAAAAAAAATTCCTTCCAAGATTAAGGAGAAATAGCCGGTCCTTCTCAGCAGGCCTCTCTGCAACCAGCAGCTGAGTGAAACCTACAAGGACACTTCACATCAGTGGATACCCATGATTACTGATCTACACTGTCTGGAGGTGGCAGTTCTAGTTTTATCTCTACATAGGGTATTTAATAACTGCTGCCTGGCTTTGCAGTGCCCTATTATAGAGAGGAAAAGCTTTAGGAGTGATAAGCAGCTGGATTCATGCAATTAATTTGTTTAGCTCCCGAGACGCTGTAGTTAAAATGAGGCTAAGGGATGTACAGAATGCCTTTAAGAAAAGTTTTGTATATGAAGTTTTTTTTTTTTTTAACTCTTTATTTATTTTGTTTTTTTTGTTTTACATAAACAAGAGTCATTGCACAACAATGCAATTCACCAAAATGATAGAAGATGAAGAAAAAAAAAGCAGAGTAAAGTAGATAAAGAAAAGATATTTAAAAAATAAATAAAAAAGTAACAAGTGGTTACTTGGTTACTGGTTACTGGTTGCAGCTTTCATCCCTGTCCATTATTTCTGCTGCATATTAGATTCTTCTTTTTTCGTATACACAAACCATTTCTGCCACCTTTGGTCCAAGGTCCCTGCTTTCATTCTGAGACAGTAAGTCAGTCTTTCCATCAAGTAAATCTCCTCAACAATATCTAGCCACTGCCCTGGACTTGGAGGGTCACTTTACATGCCAAGATCAATATTTTGAAAAGATACAGGTCATTCTTTTGAATAGTATCTTCTGGAGACAAACCCAGATACAGAGTCCGGGGGTCTCTGGGTATCCTGTATATGAAGTTTTAAATATTTTTTCTTTTATCTGGAATCGACATGTGACCATATTTTCATCTTCACCATTACAAAGCAATAATGAAAATAAATAGAAAGCTAGAGCAGGGTGTGTTCCCTTGTAATAATGATAATAATAATAAAAAATCAAAAACGTAACAATAACAATAGAGTTAGATAAATTAATGTAAACAAAAGAAGAGAAATTTACTATTTCCATTCCTTCCAAAATAAATTTGATTCTTTCTATTACAAATGTTTCCTAAGTGATATTACACCAGTCCTGTATAAATGGGGAACAAAAGTTAATATGATATTAAAAGTTAATATGTAATATGTAAAAAAAAAAAAAAGGAAGAAGAAAAAAGTAAAAATGTAAAAACAAACGTTCACATTAACTGAGGGTTTTGGAACATCTCCAGTGTCACCAGTGTGCTCTCATAATGCTTCAGCTCAAATGAGCTGAATATCAGCTTCCTTGCACTTCTGAAGAAAAATGGCATGGGAGCTCTCCACTCCTCCTCCTCTGTTCCCTCGCTCCCCTGCAGTGTTTTTGTTTTTTCCTCTGCGCTGATGTCACTTTTTGTTGTGGGTAGTGCATGGCCTCTTTGTCCAAAGACAATGCACTCAAGCTTTTTTTTTTTTTTTCCACAATAGCGCAGGAGAATTGGTCGAACCAGTCAGCCAGTCACCCTATTTAGCTATAGTCGACCGAACCAGCTAGTCTGCCAAGCTAACCAGGAGTCCACCAGCCATCTAGGCCCGACAGGCAGTTGAGTCAGTAAAGCTGTGCCTGCTTGTTTGCACTTATGACAAGCCTTTGTAATGCCCGTGCAACACTTGACACCAGAGCACTTGCCACAGAACAGGGAGAGGCTCTGGCCTGCCTTCACAACAGCCGACAACAAACTCCGAGGGACTGAGTGGGGCTTGTCGGGGCCAGCGCTGCATAAAAGATGAAATGAAAAGCATTATTCAATTATTTTTTTTAAACCACACCCCTGAAGATAACTCACCCCTTTGGGACATGGGTTTCTCAGATAATTACTGAAATGCTGTCTTTAGGGAAATGAAATTAAAGCCTCTGAATAATGTATTGGTCTGAAGTTGTGCTGCTTGGCTCTGAAATGGACAATATCCTGAAATAGATTTGCTGGCCTTGGCCCACTTCAGTGAAGGTGGTTTGAATGAAAAGTCTTAAAGGATGAATTCATTTTTTATGTGAACAAATTTGCAGAAGAAAAAAAACACACATACGGTAGTACATACTACTTGAGCACTATCTGAGACAGGCAGACACATTTCAAATCGGGTCAGTTTTATTTAGATGTCCCAAAATCATATAATTGCCCCTGACGGATTAGCAGTCTCTACACCTAGCCCACTATACTTTGACCCTGGATTTGGATCAGAAAATTCCAGATAAAATATTTTAATGTAGACAACAAAAGCAAAGATTCAAGAGAAACAACAGGGTAAGGATGGACAGACAGATGTGCAACTATCTCTGTTACTCCAGTTTGTAGAGGGACGTAGGGAAGTAACATGAAAAAAAAACACTATTTATTAGCTGAATAATTTAGTTGGAATGGAAGTTAACAAACACAAATGGGAAAACGTCAACTAAGGGAGGGCAACAGGGTCAAAGATAGGGGGTGGGGGACACTAACAGGTACTAAGAGCCACAGCCTCTCCTGCTATCTGCCTTAGTTTTTCCTCTACCTCCTTTGGTAGTGATGATACATGTAATTATAGTTATAAGTAATTATATAATTCCAAGTAGTTTATCTGCTGTGTGTTTATCTACTGTAGGTGAGGCTCAGTGTATTGGAAGCACTCCTCTGCTTCCCTGCAGTTACAGTAAAACAGTGGTTTGGTAGACTGTGGTGCGACACCCTCCCGAGCAGGGGTGGAAATATCGTCCGTCAGTCAGTCAGTCAGTCAGTCAGTCAGTCAGTCAGTCAGTCAGTCAGTCAGTCGGTGGCATTTGCAATTATAGGGCAATTATAGACACAGATACATGTGCACACTTCAGGGCAGATTCTCACTGTCTGTGACCTCCTACTGTCCTGTTGAAGGACAAGCTGTCTGCAAGTTACACTAATCACAGGTCTTAAGTCAAACAGTCCCGACCTTGAATACAGAGTAATTACACACTTGCTAAAAAGCCAGTGAAGTAATCTGTGCCTTTATATTCAATGGTGAATGTGGGCAACTGCTTAATACTTGCCCTGACCCTTCCATAGCAATTTTGGTGGCTACTTGGACGATCTGTGAGTGCGCTCCACCCTTCCTGCTAGCAAACCTGTGTTTGAAATCAATCTTAAACAATCAGGACTGCACTACAGACTCTTGCCGCAAGGGCTGAGCCAATATATTTTTTTATTTGTAGCATTTTCTTTTTCTTTTCTTTTTTTTCTAAAATGCAGAACTTTTTCATGCATTTTTTCAGCCGATCAAAGCCAGTCATTCCAAAGCGGGCCAGTGGTTTAGGGCGCTCCAGGACAGATGAAAACGGGCCCGTCTTTGTTTTGACAGGAACCACAACAAAAGAGGAGTGGGTGCCAAGAGAAGGTGGTCGACTGAGATCTGTGCAGTGCCCTCTGCTCTAGTTCTGTACGCTGAAATACTGTTTGTTTGTTTGGAGAAAACACACACACACACACACACACACACAGAATGCCCCGTTGATTGTTATAGTTTCCATGGTTTGTTCAAACACCGACAGTCTTTTCCTCAGTCTTGGTGAGGGCTTATGGTGGAAGGGAAGCAGTCCGTTACAGCAGACTCTTCTACAATCTGTCATTCTTGCCCTCAACACAGGTACAGGTGATGGACCATACTGTATAACAAGAACACCTTGGACTATGATACATCTTGATGCAGCATTTAAAATAGCCGTGGAGCTATTCAACATCAGTCTCAGGCAAAAGCTGAACGTTCTAAGTTTAAGTTGTCGCACTCTTTGTTAAATGATCTGATCTTGGAAGAATAAGTATTCAATCCCTGCTGGCCTTATACTGGAGATGTGGTCGACTTTGTCAGGACTTCATTGAGAGTTAGAGTGAGAATCAGTCATTTGATTTAAAATGGATTCATACACTACTAGGACAATAATACAAGGCGGATGTGCGGTTGCTTTATTTATTTTTCCCTGTGATAGCTGCATGTTTCTATGTTGGTTGGTCTGTTAGCTTTAGCCCAGGCTGAATTACCTCAACAGCTATTTGATGGATTGCAATGGAATTTTATACAAACAGTAAGTAAAGCATTGCTGGCATGGCGCCACACTCTCTTGTTTTTACATTCATTTAAACACATGACAGGTCCTCGGAGGATTCACAAAGCTCTGCCTGTGTTTGTATGAAGAGTGCAGAGAGCAAATTAACTGCTACAAAATCGAATTGAATCCTGAGTCCTTGCTGGGTTTTTAGCTCTTTTATTGTCTTTTCTTTTTTTTTCTTTTTTTTTGTCAATGGCATGCTTTGGGCTGGGGCATGTGCTTATAATTTCCACGTTCAAAGCCGTCGCTGCAAGATCAACACTCTGAATCGGACTTGCTGCAGTAGATAGATAGATAGTCCTATCTATCTATCTATCTATCTATCTATCTATCTATCTATCTATCTATCTATCTATCTATCTATCTATCTATCTGTCTGTCTGTCTGTCTGTCTGTCTGTCTATCTATCTATCTATCTATCTATCTATCCATCCATCCATCCATCCATCCATCCATCCATCCATCCATCCATCCATCCATCCATCCATCCATCCATCCATCCATCCATCCATCCATCCATCCATCCATCTCTTAGCTATTTAGCTATGCAGTTTGTCCTTGTAGGGTTGTGGGGAGGGGAGGGAGGGAGGGAGGGAGGGAGGGAGGGGTGCATCCTGGACAAAAAACACCAGTTTGGTGAATGATACCCGCAGGGTGGTAGTCCTGTCAGTAACTGAGCAGTCGAGACTGGTCAGAGCGTGTTGGAGCCTGGCGGTGCATACTCAAAGATGAACACTGAAAGTGAAATCGGAGAGCTTGCATCATGGCACTTTGTCTAACCCCAGCTTGAGGCGAACAGTATTTTCTAGGTGGGAGGTAATTTGACCGAACTCTGATGCCCGTGAGTGGGATGGGATGGGTTGGGTCTTTGGGTGTGTGTGTCAGTGTGGAGCTTTGTCAGCAAGGAGTGGGTTTGCCCTCCAGCCTGTGCAGGTTTGTTTTTTTTGACAGATCTCTCTCTGCTCTATAACACAGGTGTTAAACAACCAGACCTGACAGTGTAAGTGTACGAAGGGCTGGTAACATTAACTCTGTTCCCCCCTGCAGAGTTTGTCAGGATGTTTGAAAGTTAATAGAGTTTATACTTTAACTTGTCGTGTTCCCAGCTTGTCACACCAACAGAAGGTGTACTGTACGTGGGTGCAGTGTCGGCAGTTGATGATGATTTTTACATGGTCTAAACTTCCCAAACTGTGGCTCATATACCATGCAAGCAAATGTTGTTCATTTAGTCTACATCTGCTTAACAGTGAGGTGACACCACCTTAAATACAGTTCACAAGGTGGTGCAGTAGTTAGCACTGTCAGCCCTCACCAAGGAGGTGTTCTGTGCTGCGTGTTGCTGTGCAGCGCCTGTGTGAGTCTCTCTGGGTCCTCCAGCTGTTCCCCCACAATCCAAAGACATTGATGGGGGGTTTAAATCGGTCATTAAAACTGGAGCCATAATACCTGTCTCCTGTTTCCAGCTTTTACTCTAAACTAAGCCAAGCTAAATTAAAATAAACTAAGCCAAGCTAAACTAAAATAAACTAAGCCAAGCTAAACTAAAGTAAACTAAAATAAGCTAAAATAAACTGTCATCTGGCTCCTGCAGATATCAAACTGCTACTGAGCTTCTTATATAACTCTGCAAGAAAGCAAATGAACACAATTCCTACAATGTACTACTTTACTTACTACATGCTTTACCACTTAAATAGTAGTAACTGTGAATATTCAACAAATACTTAAAGCCAAGTGACCCAATCTGATATAATATCACTTGTCTGTGTCCAGAGTGTGAGAACTGCCAGTGAAGGTTTTGTCTGTGTTGACTCTTCAAACACAGTGGCATTTACTGCAATGCATCTTTTTGAATTTTTAGTCCTTATCTTTGGCAAAAAAAAGCAACAAACCTCCATAATGCTGATAGACCTGCTGGATTTTCTACTATTTATCTTATAATTATCTGACAGTCAATTGACATATTAAATTGAATAATTTCAACCACTGTATCACAGCCTACCAACAGGCTCAGCCTTTTTATTCTGCACAGTATTTATGATGACCTTCATTTTTGTTGTCTTTAAAAGTAACACATCACCTGCCCCCATTGAACAAACTAAAACCAGATTAAATGATCAGATGTATGCTAATCTGTCTAGGTTATTGGCTGACCTTGATTTATGGTAATAGGTTTATGGCAGAAGTCTGCAGCAAACAACTTAACCATCATAAACAAAACAGTGGAGTACACTGATATCTAATGTGACTCTACAGCAGTTTTGTATCAGTGTCACTGTTGTTTTATAGGAGATTTTCCTGTTCATTTTTCCGTCAGTGTCTGTTGTCTTTCCATAGGATACTATGATGTCAGTATGTATCAACTCTTTGTTTTAGATATTGTCTCCTATCAGCGTGTGTATGTTTAGGTCAAGGAGTCTGCAGATGATAAATATTGGTTATCACTGAAGGTTTTATCATATCAGTGCTGTAAAGATCTTATGGATGACTGGGTCAAAGTGATGCACAGTACCGAGTGCCACTCGTCCCACTTTAACATTGACTTTATTGTTATACTCGTGCTCTTGTTCTCTCACACCCATTTTATCTGTTCTTCCTCTCATTGCAAAAGACATCTGCTGTGTGTGAGGCAGGAATCTTGGTATAACATGGGTTCAGCACTGTGATAGACGGAGCTGTGTTCTAGCTTCTGTATGTAAACATAGCAGCGTGCCTTGGATTTATTTTAGGGTGGGATCAATTCTCTTTCCTGTGGACTGTATTTTGTCACAGTCAGTGTGTTTTATTTATTTATTTGATCGGTTGCTCAGGTCCAATCAACACCGAGCATACCAGGTTTCCAAGGACACATTCAGTGGCTTCTCTGCTCAAACTCTCATGCAGTGTCACAGTTTCATCTTACTGGGAGGCTGGATGTTTAATTACTTGTTTTTTAAATATAGAACATGAAAAAACATTATGCCCCCCTCTGAAAAACTTAAGTTGTAGCTTCCATTCATTAACAGAATGGACTGCATGAATATATATCAGTCTGTCTCTTGTTATCTCCCCTTCTGCAAATTTGCTTACTCGTCTGTTAACGGCTACACACACACACACGCTCACACACATACACATTCAGGCAGGCACTTACGTCACCGTGACTGCTTTGTTAGTGTCGTGGGTCAGCGGGCAGCCATTAAGACTTGAGGGGCAAAGAGCCACCATGGTCACAAGGTCAAAGGTCAAGTGTCAGAGGGTCACCACGCGAAGTCACGGGGTTAAATACAATTAACCGCTGTTTTTCTTTTTAGACAGCAGTTCTGTTTTTCATTTGGACTAAAAAGAAAGGACATTTTTTTGTTTTTTCGTCCACATGTATAGTATATTTACACATAAATATTCATTTTGTGTTCAATTGTGTTCAGTTCCTTTTTGGAAAGACAGTCTAGGTTAGTAAATGTGTGTTTTAAGGGATCTACTTTCACCTATTTATATTTAGAAGTTTTTTTTCTTCATTTTTAATTCCACAACGAGCATCCTCACTGCAAAATCTTTTGTTGCAGTGGGGAAGGTGTAAACAACCTCATGCAACTCGGATAACCTACACTTAGTTACCAGCTGCTTCTTTACACCTGCCAGTGAATAAAGATAAAGTTGTCACAGGTTAGGCCAGCTTTTGAGTTCTCCAACCACACTTGTACATCAAAGTTTACTTAACAAGTCTCAGAATCAAACCAGCTTTTCTTTATGTTGGCATCCGGACTGAAAATATTGAATTATCTAACATTTCTCTCTCAGTAAATGTCACACTCGCTGGTCACATACTGGCTGCGCTGTCTCAGTGAGGCAACTTTCTCAGAGCTGTGTGGACCACACATACTTTACATTCCTCTCTTTTTGATAGCACTCACCATAGTTACTCAGAATGAGATGAAAAAGGATTGTGCTGCCTCTCACTAAGAAAAAGCTAGCCTTTACACTTCCTGAGAAAAGTATTAGGGCAGAAATACAGATTTGAGAAGTGTGCCACATTTTACAGTAATACCTGACAGTTTGCTCCTCTCAGAAAAGTATGTATTGTATCTGTGGCCCTTAACGTACAGTGATAAGGTTGTGTTGACGACGTCTGAGCACGCCAAGGCTGTAATCCAGGCACAGATGCAGAACGGGAGTGCTAGTGGCACAGAGCCTGCTGCCCCCATGTAGGAGGAGTCCTGGCCAATAAATGATAAGCCCCAGGGGTCAGTTTGCCACCAGTGAATTGTTAGCACGGCAAGAATGTTGTCATCGCCAGGTCCCAGTGGTCAATGGAAGCAGAGATCATTTTCCATTACCAGGATTAAGATCTGTTTGTGATATATCCAAAAGGCTCAGTCCTCCATTTAATTAGCAACAAAACAGACATTATGTAATATGAATGTCAAAGTTTGAAAACATGTTTAGATACGTGTGTTTTAAGTTGTTTTTTAAACTTTTTATTTGTTTTCTTTTGGTATCACACACACATATGCGCCAACATCATAGAGCATTTTATAATGGCTTATAAGGTCAAGTATTATAATAGAGTTATAATTGCACTATGATGTGTTATGCTTATTGTTATAAAGACTTATGATAGTTTATGAGTGTTTATAATGATAATTATACACGTTTATAAGACAATTATAACACATTATAACTATATTTATAATGCATTATCGATGTGGGAATTGTCAGCGAGTTACTAACAATTATAATGTATTATAATACCTGATCTTATAAGTCATGATAAAATGCTTTATAGTGTGTTATGATTATTGTTATAAAGCATTATGGTAATTTATGGGTGTTTATAACTATAGTTATACAGTGCTATAACTGCATTATAACTAATTATGGTTATAATGCGTTATAGAGATAGGCGTCAAATAAAGTGTTACCCGAACACACCATGGATGCGTGTTTGAGAGTGCAAATCGCCTGATGTTGTTTACTTTGTTGTTGTAAACTAAATTTGTCAGGGAAGCAGGAAGGTGGAGAGCACTTGAAGGAGATATGTGACACAGGATGCATATATGGCAAGGTCTGTGATTGCGTTACAGGAAGGGAGCGCTTTTTAAATCGATAGGACAAGAGGGGATGACAGCATGAGAGATGAAAAAAAATGGACAAGCAGACAGCAGGTCAGTTTGAGGGAGGAGATGGAGAGTATGCTCAAATTGCAAAAGAAAAGCTGAGAAG
The DNA here is from genome assembly GCF_045865225.1 of Trachurus japonicus. Taxonomy (NCBI): domain Eukaryota; kingdom Metazoa; phylum Chordata; class Actinopteri; order Carangiformes; family Carangidae; genus Trachurus; species Trachurus japonicus. The sequence continues at coordinate 32,336,236 of NC_140911.1, forward strand.
TCGGATAGGAGATAAGAGAGAGTAGGTCACACATGACTTACAGTAGACGCCTTGGCTGCAAAAGAACACTGTAGGCTACTCAGGCCACAGCTGGCTGATCCTGTTCCTGTCAGAGGAGAAAATGACTGAGAAAACGTGATAACAGTAGCTCGGTGATATGGTTCCTACTAAGTGGCATTTGATATGTGACGTTAATCAGAAATTCACACCAAGCATAAACCTCAGAATATCCTGCTATCTATGAAATGTAAGCACAGTGGATTGACATTGATAGACGTGACACAGATGATTTTACTTGGCGTACTGAGAGCCCACGTGGATGACACTCCAGTTGGATATGATGTGTCAGCTGAGTTTTGATCATGGATCGGAACCTTTATGTATGACTAAGAGAAAGAATTGCATTATGATGTCAAAATTACAGAGGTTGCATCCCTTTGTAATTTTTTTTTTGTAATACCAATCAGCATGGATCTATACTTTTTAAACAACAGTGTCCTGTGGCCTCTGGTGAAGTGCTGTACTGTAGAACCACAGTGTACAAACATGGATCCTTATATACTTCTATCTATATCTATACTATAAAGCAGTGTTTTTCAACCTTGGGGTCGCCGCCCCATGTGGGGTCCCCTGGAATTCAAATGGGGTCGACTGAAATGTCTAGTAATTGATGAAAAAAAAAATTGAACTCCCAGCTTCAGAGTACTCGTGCTGGTCAAATAAATGACTTGTAACTTGTTCCAGGGAGAATGGAGGCTCTCTGCCTTCCACCCATCGTCTCTTAGCTGAAAACCAACCTTGTAAAATCAGAGCGTCCGACCCGGTGTCCCAGGTCATGTCTCTGCGGCACCGTGACACAGACACACCCCGTAATCTCTTGTTTATGACAGATAAGACTCCACAAATATACACATGTTAACATGGTATATGATAAATAACGTTCCATGGATTGATTTCTCACCGGCTTCGTTGAAAACAAACGCACATGGAGGAGAGGAGGGTTAGCAACACAGAGGAGAAGAGACCAGACTCGGAGAGTTCCTCTTTAGCTAATTATTATTATTTTTTAAATTAGGATTAAAAATGCCGCACACATTCTTAAACAACTGTATCTGTACTTTCACTTTCTCAAATGTAAATCGAGTTCAAATAAAATGCAGCATATAAAAATATCTGAGCAGAAATGTATGATGTCAAAATGGGGTCACGAGCCAAAAAGGTTGGGAACCACTGCTATAAAGTGTCAGATGCTAAAACTATTTAATATCACACTTTAGAGAGGGATGCTGTCCTTTTCGATATTTACATAATAATAAGTATTAGAATAAGTATTTTTTACAGTCTGAGAAGTAGCAGTATTACTAGTATTTGATGGGTTAGTGTGTTATTGTGTTAATGCCAAGTATTTATCTTTTGTTAGTCATTGTGACATTTGCATTTTCTTCATTGATAAGTAAATATTTTTCTATAGAAATATTTCATATGTTGGGTAAATCGTGTTATTAGACACCTCAAACAGAGTAACCCAGCTGAACACACCCACAGCATGCGAGACATCAGGGAACACAAAGGTGGGAAATGACAGAATGCCTTTGCTTCAACACAATCACCTGTTGTTGTCATTGTTTTTGGCAAAGCAACCTGATATTTCCCCTTCTGTGAGTGAGTGTTGAGGATATTATCCTCCCAACACTCCCAGAAAAAAAAACCCTCTAATGGTGTCTTGTTGCAGCTCTGTAATTCTGCCCCTTAGTGCCGAGGAAAAGGTGAATGTCTTGACGGAAAGCCGAACTTACATGTGTTTAAATTTGATCTGAGCACCAGCCTATGGGATTGTAACCTGAAATACAGGTCTGTCGGGGGTTTATAGAAAATATACCCATGACAACAGCTTTTACAGCCTCAAGGTTTCTGAGGAAAAGTCACAGTTAAGTAACCGCCCTGATACCAAGAGCTGAGACAACAAATGTCAGGGGGGTTAAACCTTTTCAATCCATTATGTCACCATGTAAACAAAGCCAGTAATGATGTGATGGTATTTCAACAGACAGTGCCATAAAGCAATTGAGGACTTTACCTTTGATCCCTGCCGGTCTGAGTCTTGCTCTACCGTTGCGGCACATTAAGACCGCGTTGACACTCCTCCTTTATCCATTTTCAATAAGGCATGAAGATCATTCCTTAAGATACTGAAAACAAATAAACAAAAAGACCTAAATCAAGTTAGGAGACAGGAAAGGTGAGAAAAAAGCGAAAGCAACACAACTTTTCTTTTTTTTTTTCCTTCTCACACTCTACCATCATGAGTGTTGGTGTCACAACACAGCAGCGTGTTCATAAAGCGTTAGGAAGAATCACCACCTGGCCTGTGCCGTGTTGTTATCCTGACACACCCACTCCCCAGAGAAGCCCAGACCTGTTCCAGAAGAGACACATGACACCGCAGGAGATTAAGTAGGGCTGGCAGCGCCTTGTCCTGATAGATTAGACAAATAAATAGCAGCCAGGAAGGACGAGGGGGTGATGACAGGGAAGGAAGAATTGTAGCGAATGAAAGATGGGCATGTGGGTGGGTGTAATTGTGAATCATTTACCTTTTAGGTTTAGTTAGAAGCTAAATTGTTACTAAGCATAATTCAAAACGGATTCATCTTATTTATTTTTCATTTTACTTAACAAAACTGATGCAGTTTCTTCTTAGAATTTCTTGTTTTAAATGTGTCCCCTTTTTATTTTGCAAACAACATGACATTAAATTGAATTGGTCTAACTTTCAGCAGAACATATTTGGTAAAAATTGAGGATTTCATCAACAACCCACCAATTATTCACTGACATAATTAAGTTTGCAATAATTCTATTCCATAAACATTTGCATGTATTCATACATTCAGACTCAGTAGTGTAATGCCACGGCCTGCCTGTTCCTACAGCTGACATGACATCATTGTCAGTCATCAGGCCCCACAGCGAGCGCCTTTACTCTGACACTTGTGAGTCATGCTGAAGAAAACACGCAAGGTGAACCAGTGGGAAGTAAAGGTTATTACCACAGTAGGCCAAGTTATGTGTAAGAACTTGTTCCTATGGAAGAAAGAGGTGGAATTTCACCAATTTGTTGTGTAACCATTAATCTCCTTAGTATACTTACTCAATCTAACAGCCTGCCAGGCCAGAACAAAGGCTCTGTGTTAGAGAGCTTGTTTGCCTTTATAAGTATTCTAAGTCAGGTTCTTGTGGTAGCTGCAAGATAGATGTGTTCAAATATGAGCAGCCCATAATATTTGGGAATATGTTACACTTAGACTAAATTGAGTCTTAGTCAATAAAGCATTTAACACTTTGAAGAACAAATAATGATAATGGTCAGTGTTAAAATTACATCTTTTTTATTTATGATGATGTTCTTATTATAAAGAGTTTAATAGAGTTTGCAGGTCGTAGTCATCCTGGGTGCATTAGTTTTCTAATTTAATGCATGACCCTGAAGCAAAGTTCACTTTAGGTCATTGAGGATTACTGACTGTAACCCTTCAGTCATTTTTGACAGTTTTAATAATCCCAAAAAAAGTTTCTGAGAGCCATTAAGTCTTTATCCTCCTGTAGAAGCCTCAGCGAGCCTCATCTAAACACTGTCAGGGACTTGGTTACAGCGTGTGACATATCTGTTGTGTTGAATTGTCACAGTTTTTTTTACAGTAGCTTCCAGCTACCTAACCCTAACCGTGCCAATGCTGATCAGTTTTTTTTTTGTCACTGACAAACATGCAGCCGAGTTCGAGCAGAACCTGCTCATTCTGAGGTTTGCGTAATAGAGATTTTAAAAGTGTACAGAACGTCTTACCCTCACCCTGTGTTAGAATTAATTGTAATTGCCTCTTGGCTGCCAAGAGTCCTGTCTGTAACGTTTACACAGTATTAATCTCATTTAAACTAGTTCAAATAAAGGTCCAATACAAGTAGTCATAGCAATAGTAACACATCTTATTGTAAACCAGAAATACACATTTTGTTTTCTGTGGATTTTGTGAAGAATTGCTCTGATTTATAGATTAGGAAATAACTTAAAGGACAATTCCAGGCGAATTCAACTCAGGGGTGTATATATATATATATAGGGGTGCATATCATTTTAGGTCTAAAAGAATGAATCTGAAGATTTTCAGTTTAATCGCTCCTGTTTTGCGGTAGCTGCGTCTGTCCCTGCATCGCCACGGCAGCAATGAATGGGAGTGGATGTAAGTTCCGCTGTTTAGGCTGTTTCCAGCCCCCAAAGCCGCAATTTTTTTCCACAGACAGCATCAGATGGCTACTCAAACATGCACCGAGAAGTTTATTTACTTCAAGCAAGTCGACATGTTTGTAAAAGTCGATCTAATTCAAAGTCTCCCGGAGTCTCGCGCGAGCCCGAAGTTGCAGTGCTGGTGTATTCAGGCGCAGTCGGAGCTACCGCTTGTGTCATAAACACAGGAATATCAACTCTTTACTTGCTTGAAGTGTACATTTTTTTCCACAGACAGCGTCAGGTGGCTACTCAAACCTTCGCCGAGAAGTTTTTTTTACTTGAAGCAAGTAAAGAGTTGATATTCCTGTGTTTATGACACAAACGGTAGCTTTTCCCACTTCATGTGAACACACCGAGCACGGCAACTGGGTCTCGCGCGAGACTCCGGGAGACTTTGAATTAGATCTAGTTTTACAAACATGTCGGCTTGCTTGAAGTAAATAAACTTCTCGGTGCATGTTTGAGTCGCCATCTGACGCTGTCTGTGGAAAAAAATTGCGGCTTTGAGGGCTGTAAACAGCCTAAACAGCGGAACTTACATCCACTCCCATTCATTGCTGCCGTGGCGATGCAGGGACAGACGCAGCTACCGCAAAACAGGAGCGATTAAACTGAAAATCTTCAGATTCATTCTTTTAGACCTAAAATGATATGAAAATACACCCCCGAGTTGAATTCGCCTGGAATTGTCCTTTAACAGTTCTTCTGATTGCACCTCTGACTGTAGGCCAGAGGTGCAATCAGGTGTATATCACCTGTTAGTAAATGGCCATAGGGGAGCACAAGTCTGTTTTTCATTCTGTTGCGAAAACTTCTTGTCTCATTCAGCCTGAAAAAATGTCTCTGAAAGTTAGTTTGGTGGGAGAAACTGTGCATGTATGGATTGTAATTAGCGCCTGGGTACTTAAAGGTATAGTTCAACATTTTGTCAAACTGGCCCATTGCCATAATCCCTATAGTTTTAGGAGTACTGTAGGTTCGTTACCTGTATTTGTCAGTGCAGGCTATTTTTTTAGAACGGTGGAGCAGAGCCGTGAGCTGCTCAGAGCTATGCTACGGAGGCTCATGGGATTTCTCGGTTTTTACTCTTCAAACTCATCAAATACACAATCCAACAACTCCAAAACGCTCTGGTGGAAAAGTTGTAACCTGCACATTCGCCACGCTATGAGATAATAATGCAACTTTATGAGACAAAGTTGTTTTCGAGGCAAATGCTTGCTGAAAAACTGCCCCTGACGGGAACGCGCATCAGTGGTTTTGCATGAATTTACCTAGAAAACAACTCAGTCTTGTAACGTTCTGTTATTATCTCATAGCAGCTCGTCGCTCTGCTCCGCCATTCTAAAAATTGCTTGCACCTACAATTACATAAAGGTAACAAACCTACTCCTAAAACTATAGGGATAATGGCAATGGGCCAATTTTTCCATAATGTTTAACTATCCTAAAGCTGTCAGCTTTTAGACTCTGACAAAAAACAACACATTTTACCCCCTGAAATAACAGTTTGTATGTCGTCACACAATTTTATACCTAATACAATTAAGGCAAGCTATGATCAGCAATGGTTCGTTTTAGGCCTTTTTAACTTGCTAGGTGCACATTGATATTTAAAGCCTGTTTTGTAACATGCGGCAGCAGATGTAGTGGCTGCAGCAGCACTGAATGGACTCTCTGTCTAAACTCGGCCTTGTTTTATGTGAAACTGGAAACAATGGCCGTCCAATGAGACAAGAACCGTGTTCCTTAGTTCTGAGCCAGCATGGGGGGGGGGTGTCGGGGAGGGAGGAGGGGAGAGAGACCATTGTGTGTGTGTGTGTGTGTGTGTGTGTGTGTGTGCATGTGTGTGTACAAGAAAAAACGGCGGGGGAGGGTGTCTAGAATAATGTGTGTTTGTGGAGCAGGGTGGGTGCACGAGTGTTTTTATGGATGCATAGCCTACGCACTGTTTGTGTTTGTTAGTTGTGGCTTGTGCATGCGAATGAGCGAGGGGGTGACAGACAGGGGGTAAATTCCTCTGTATAATTAGTCTGTTAATCCAGTTTTGAGCGGTGCTTAAAGTTGAGAGAGGCCTATGTAGTGAGACAGAGGTCAGCGAAGCAGCCGTGACTTTGGGGTTGAATGAGGGCTCCGCCAGTCTGCTGATGAACGTAGTCTACACAGCACAGAGCACTGCAGGATAGGGAGGTAAATCCACCTGTCTGAAACCTTCAGATCTTCTCTCAGGTTTCTGACAAGAGTTGAGGTATAAGCCTGAATACACGCTACTAATTAGGCAGATTTTTTGCCACAGTTTTTTTTTGCTGTCAAGACTATTTTCTCATTTTATCTTTGAAACTGGATTGTAGAATTTCTAGTTTCCTGTAACAGCTCACGGGTTGGGTTGGGTTAGTTTTTGTTTTTGTTTTGTCTGAACCTGTTACTATGTTGCTCATTTCCTGCTCTTTGCATATGCTTGTCACGCGAAAACATGCACATGACCATTGTGTTTGTGTGTAAACTCATGCACTCATGTGCAGCCACACCCTGCTCATTTTATCCAATATTCTGTAGAAGTGGTGCTCCTCTCTTTCCAGACATATTTACATCCTAATCTCATTCTGTTCATCTACGATGCCCATACTGATTTCCTCTTTGCATCCCATTTGTGTCCTGCTTTCTTATCCATATCAGTCCAGCATTATTATCCTGACTCTGGCCCTTCTCCGGCACCAGGGGGCAGAAGAGAGCCACTGTGGAGGGGAGCAGACCTCACAGGGCCTCAGATAAACTTGGTGCATTAAAGTCAACACAGTTAAACTTGTTTTTCCTTCCATTTGTACAACAGGACACTGTCATATTGCATTTGAAATGTATAGCCTACCTTCTTCAGAGTAAAAAGCACTTTTATCCTATATGGGGTCTGCCTTATAAATTACACAGATTTTTAATAAATAATTTTCAAGATGTATAGATAGAAACAAGAACTATAAAGAGAAATGTACTACAAACCCTGTGGGTTCTTCTGTATCTCTAGACCTCCTCATGACTTTACAGTTTTTTTCTTTACCTTTCTCTTTCTTATCTCCTGCTTCCATATCTGTAACTATTATTCCCACACTGATTTATCAAACTTTATACCCTCTGTGCAATCCTGCAGGGACTTAAGGGCCGCCATAAGTTTATAGCAACCTTAACATATTTTTTATGGCACCTTTTAATCTGCCTAGTTATCACTTTTATATTCCTAGAGGGACTTGATGTGCAGTCTGTTGTAGCCTACCTTATCAGTCTGTTTCATATCCTTTGGCCAACAGGCTTCTTCTGTGATTCTTTTTAACTGTGTTGTAGCCTATCCTTCCTATACTAAGAAGAAAAAAATATATAACACGAGATTAGGCCTGCTGCAGCACCCTCCCACCCCCTCTCTTTCTCTGGATGTGTTCAGAGAGGCTGATCTTGCGCGTAAAACATCCCTGATATTTGAGGCGCTCAAGGGATTTAGCGAGCATGCCCAGTGCGCCCCTCGCAGCAGCAGAGGAAACCACTGGTGCAGCATAGGAGTCATACCAAGCATAGCCTGCGTGTCAGTGCAATCGACTTACAGCTGGCTGTGAGGAGAACTGACGCTACTCTTTTTTTTTATTTTGGCTCTTTATTGATACGCATATTCAAAGAAAAAAAAGTGTCCCAAACTCATTAGAACAAGAGGAGAGAGTCCGCTTTCGATACGTCTTTGGGGGTTTAATTTTATTCCGGTGCTTTGTAGAAAAGTAAAGTTGGAGGCTGGGCCTTTAGCTGTCTGACCGTCGCTCGAGCGGAGAAGAAGAAGAAAAAGAAGAAGAAAAAAAAGCTGGTCTTTTTTTTTTGTTTTTTACAAAAAGTCGATAAATGCTTCTCACGAAAATGGACCTGTTGAACTACCAGTACCTGGACAAAATGAACAACAACATTGGCATCCTGTGCTACGAAGGTAAAGGTTGGTGTTGGTGGTGGTGCGCGTGCTTTGTGACGGCTGCTTTTAAAAGTTGGAGGCGGCCGTTATAAACTATGGCTGCGAGTTAACGTTAGCGACGGTGTCGACTCAAGTTTTCACTGCACTCACTCTGCTGCGCTTTGACTTTACACAAACCTAGAGTGACAAACGAGCTGTTTTGTATCAACTCTGTGTTTGTTAGCTTCATTTCCCCTTGACTTTCAGCTGAAAATAACTTCCCAACAGTTTCAACGTGATGCCAACGTGCGTACGCTATTTATTTTTTTCCATGGAGTGTAGTTACCGCTAGCAACGTTAGCTTCAGTTTTCACCGCTCGTTATCTATAACTGGAAGCTTGTTTATTAGCCCCTCTTCTCGTTATTCTGTGTTATTGATTACGTTTTCCTCAGAGGAAGACTCACTCGTCACTCGGCCAATCATTTGAGATCAAAGGCTGAACTAACAGTCCGTGAGCGGTGTGTGAATTTCATGGCTCCTCTCCTACGGCTGACTCACCCTGTGTTACTAGTTGCTCAGTTATTCAGATTCTCACATATCAGCCCGTTACATTCTTCCCTGTGGTGTTTGTGGTTTGCACGTCTGCCTTTGGTTGAATCATATTCTGACAAAGTATTCAGGATTGACAGGGGGAGTTGTTTTGTGATTTGTAATCAAGTCGGTTGCTTTTGAAAATCTGTCCTTTCTGATAAGAGCTGAGACTCCTCTCCTTTCCTCTCTGTGGTGGATGTCAGTTATTTCCAGCATTTACAAGTGTAGTGTTTCATGTTATGTCATGGACACACAGAGGGAGAAGGCCATATCGTTGCAAAGTGTCCGACTTTTGGAGTAGTGTAACCCACCTCCTCCACTCCTCTGCCCCGGTACTCACATGTCAGCCTTTGTAATATCATCCACTCTTTCTGAGGAGGGGTGGAGGGGGGGACTAAATACAAGTTCCTTCCTCTGTCCTGTCTCTGACTCACACTGCAGCACAGTCAGCATAACAGATTATATCTGTAACTTCACATGTACATTTAAAGTTTTAGATTGGTAGCCTAAATATGGACAGGACCTGGTAGTGACTGGAACCAGTTTTTGTAGTGTTGCTAAAAGAAGCCTTTTTTTTTTTGCAGGAGTAGTAGCTTTTTTTATGATGGGCAGGTAGAGGCAGAAGAGATGTAGCTGCCACATGATAAATGGAGTTGACTTTTACTGTGTTGTGAGGGTTGCTATTGAAAGCGTAACCAACAGAAGCACACTAAGGTTTGTTCAGTGGTTGGGCATGTGATAAAAGCCACTGACAACAGTTTTATTTTGGTCTGTTTCTAATACTTTTCCGGAGGGGAAATGGTTGTGTTGCTGTAATTCCTGTTTGGTAAAATGAAGGTAGCTAAGGTTGTGTTTTTTTTTTGCTTTTTAAGGTTTGTCACTTTTAAAGGTTTTGCTGTGCTCAGCAGTTTAAGCACACATGCCATCCTTGGGGAAATTTTGAGCAACCTTGTTCTTAAAGCTCACTCTTCTGTGCAGTGATGGTGTAGCAGATAAGACTACCGCCGGCCTGGGATTGAAGCCAGTCAGAATGGGTTGGGGGGTGGATGGTGGGGTATCTGTGTCCTTGCAAAGCTTCACCTTTCTCAGGTTTCATCCTGTCTGTCTCAGTGAAGAAAATTACAGGGGGGGGGGGTCCGCCTTTTAGTGGTATTTTTATACTTGTGTATCCTCAGGGTGTCTCCTTGACATGATGGATTCAGACACAATACTTTTATTACTATCTCTGGTAGCTCATCCCTGCAGGATTAGCCCATTATTTGTTTTTTTTTCTGCGTGTTGTGTGTGTTGTTTTTAGCTGACTGAGCTAAAAATCTGCCTCCATGTGCCTCCTGATAAGAAAACAAAGATTAAAACAACAGGGAAAGAGGCCAATAGGTAAAGAAAGAGTGGGGGGGAAAAAAGCCCGTCATCATGTTCAAACATGTTGAGCCAAGGAGGGGAAGACGGGGGCTGGCTGTGGCTGGAGGGGCTCTGTGCTGGTGGGTGTGCTGACTTGTTATTGTTTGCATGAGCACTCATACTCAAGATACGTCCTGACTATAACGCAGACATGATCATATGCACTGATACACTGTCCTAAGAGCAGCACATGTCACACATTACCAGTTATCTCACACACTCATCCACTTAGTATAAGGTGTGTGAGTGTGTGCGCTTTGTTTGTTGAAACACCTAGCTTTATTATGAAAAAAAGGATAAATGGGATAGTGTCACTGTTGTCGTTTTGGGGCTTTAACAATGGATCCATCCTTTTCAATTTGACTTTTATCATGGCACATGATTGCAAAGCAAAATAACAAGCCAGAGATAAGTGTTTTATTATGCTACAGTGAATCGAAAGGTTGATACCAGTTGAAGGAGCACTGATTCCGACCGATAATTTTACAGACAAACTTAAATCGATAAGAGATTGTGATGTTCATCCACAGTATGTCCTTTCTTATCTGCCTCTGATTACTCTGTCTGTAACTTAAAATCACATAGAGCACTGGCTTCTTGTGTGGCAGTCTGGCTAGTGAATGGATGTGACACGAGGTGGTTTGCATATAACAGTTCTGGGGAACTCATGATAAATCATAAACAACTGAATTAGTGAAGTGGTGGGCTGTTGTCGGCCATGTCTTGCTGGCAACTGGTAATTACGATGCTATTGTAGTAGCTAAGAAAGGATGGAGTATTGTGGTAAAGTATAGAGCAGAATATCTGGGCATGCACGAATAACGTACAAAGGATTAAATTGTGACTTTTAACGCTGTTAATAATAAGTGATGGAGGAGAAAGTGCATTGATTTTCTCATCAGCAGCATCGTAAACACGTGCTGTCTTCAACTTTCAAATAAAACCATATTGATGTTTTTTGCACTCTGTTAGTAGATTTGCAGCAGTCTGTCCCCCTCTTTCTCCGTTTGTCAATATGTTCATCTGTCTCTCTTTCTCCTGCTCTCTCCCTTTTCCCTCTCTGAAAAGCCACTATCAGTTGTGGGCCTGACACTGAGGGCTGTAGGGGAATGCTGACTGTTCTTTTTTTTTTTTGCTGCTGAACAGGACAAAATAAACAAGATCCAAAAAAAAACTCCTCAAAGCCATGCCCTTTTGTCAGCCTCACTCCTCCTTTGTCTGTTTGCTCTGCTCTCCTTTCCTCTCTCTGTCAGAGATCAAACCAATCTTACATCCGGAGATATCGTATCACACTGCACAGACAAGAACCTGTGTGCAAGGGCATGCTTTTTTTCTTTTTTTTTGAGTATTTAAAGCCTAAAAAACCTCTATGGACTTAAAAAATAAAGGCAAGTCAGAGAAGGCTGCTGGGAAACTCGGCCAAAAATAATAATTTTAGCTGCTATGCGGCCACGGGGAGAAGAGAGGGCATGCTATGGCTCATCTTTTTCAAGTATCTGAAAGAGGGAGAGGGAGGAAAAAGAGAGGGAAATGGAGAGATAGATAGGTTCACCTCCATTTGTAATCCAATCTCATCCTGACTCCAAGCTGTTTGAAGTTCTGTCAAGACAAATAGGCTTTGATCATGTGGACCTAATGAACTGAGAGCAGAAGGGGGGAAGAGGAAGGAGTGCAGTTTTAGTATTAGTTTGTCTGATTGGCTGCTGGTTTAACAAGAAAAAAAAAACATCTTATCATATTGCAGGGTACTTGATGTATTGAATAGATATGAAGACATAGTGATATAGACATTGTATTTATATAAATCTCTGTACTTGGAGTCATCATTCCCTCCAGTTGGCCTTAAACTTCTCTACTTCCTCTCTTTTAAGGCATAAATTGCACATTTTATTGGCCTTTCTTCATTATCATTCTGTCCTTTGCTTATTCTGTGCCTCCTGCTGTCATATCAATTCACATTTCAGTTTTTAAGATTTAAAACCATGTGATCTAATCATCATAATCCTCATGAGTGAAGCTTTCACTGCAGGGCTAAATTGTAGATAGATGTGTCTGACTGTCAACTAACTGAGTGTAATGTGAAGTTTTGTGGTCTGGTCAGCGTCGTCCACAGATTCACCCCTGGTTGAGCACTTCACTCCTGTACCTCTAATAAGCTCCTCTGTGCCGTGTGGGTCCTGATTGGACAGCGTGGTGTCACAGTCTCTCTTCTTTTATTGCCACCTCTCTGTCCTGCCAAATACAATGATGTCACCCTTGTTGCCATGGTACACAGTGGGGCGAGCAGGAACATGCCAGAGAGAGAGAGAGAGAGAGAGAGGGGGGAGAAGCTGCTGCTGTGTTTCAGAGGCCATGTTAAAACTAAACATACATGAGCAGCGGTGGTTGAATAGAGCACATTTCATTACATTACAAAGTCTTTTCAGGTGTGTGTGTGTGTGTGTGTGTGCAGGCTGCTGCCTTCAGAATGGCTGAATAAATATTTGTTTTCAGATTATTTCAAACTAGTTTGCACTCAGATTTTTTTTTCTTCCTCATGTATCCGCAAGTTATTTCTTCCTCCAAAATAAAACTGTAGTTTAGAGGCAGCTTTTCTCTTTCTTTCTCTTTTGCAAGAAACAAATAGTATCATGTTATGTTGCTATTGCTAATAGTATTTAAAGTCTAATTTTGAACCAGAGTTGATTTATCACATTTTAAATATTCAAGTCATCAGTTCCTTAATCCCCTAAATGAAAAGAATATTTATTGCCAGAGTGTCTTTTTATGAAGGATTGCCTGGCTTAACTCTTAGTAATATACTTTATATGAACAGCTGCAAACATTTAAACCATTGTGTTTGAATAGGTCTTTACTGTGCTGCAGTAATTCTCCAAATCAACACTAGTCTTAAGTGGTGATCAATATGAAATGATTTGAAGGCGCGGGAGCAGCCGGTCGGTGTTTGTTGCACTGCGATGTGATTGGTGGCCTAGTGTTGACTGGTTTTTCGACTACGAGAGTAGTTACTGAAGTGCGAGTTGTAATGGGAGGTTTAGCCCAGGCTGTATGTTTTTGTTTGGGAAAAGTCAGACAGATACATGAGGCTGAAGCAGTGGAAAGTCCCCGTGCTGAGACAGAGCCAGTGGTAGTTTTCCTGATTCTCTTCTGCTCTCACTCCCACTCACTGACAACTCTGTAGGCCTTCTGTACTGGAGGGAAGCAGAGAGAGAGGCAGACACACAGAGAGAGAAATAGCTCACAACACACGCACACACACACATATGCAGAACCCATCCACAACTATTTCTTCCAAAACATTCATTACCAGATACTCCTCTGCCTATGCCAGAGGTTTGTGCCTCTCTCAGCAAACTGTATGTCAACAAAATCCAAAATTCGAGCTGAAACACAGCCTGTACAGTAAAACACTGTCATGAAGTAGTTTTTGTGGTTAGACTGTTTAAAGAGGCAATAAAACAGATGCCTTCTACTTGAAAAATATCATCATTTTGACTAATTACCATAATTGACATTCATGGATATGCACCCTGTATGCACGTGAGTCGACAGCAAATTTGTAACTGTCTGTTCAGCCTCAGTCTCAGTTTGAAAATGACACAAAAACAACAACTTCTTAGAGTCTGAATATAATATATATTGTATATAATAGCACTATTCTTTTTTGTTGTAATGTTCTTGTGCTAAAGAGTTTCAATATAACTAAAAGAAAACCTCTCTGTCTTCTTCCCTCCCTGCATCATAGGTGAAGCAGCTTTGAGGGTGGACCCCAGACTCCAGTCCTTGTCCCTATCCTCCTCCTCGTCCTCCTCGTCCTCCTCTTCGTCGTCGTCCTCCTCATCTTCCTCCTCCATCTCCAGCCACAGGACGGGTCCTCCTCCCATCAGCCCGACCAAGAGGAAGCTGAACGGGGACCAGGGGGACAGCGACATGGACGACAACGAGCACGTGGCAAAGATGAGCCGACTGTTTGCTGCACAGCTGTGAGTACATAATAATTCATTATGGAGACGTAGAGAGTTAATGTTCATTTCCGGAGGCGCTGGTTATGAATATATGAATACACATGGATCGCCAGTGTCCTATCACTGCGCCTCTCTCTTCCCTGTCTGCTCATCCCATTCAGACAAAACACACTGAAGCCTATGGAAAAAAAACACACAGAGAACTCTCTTTTTATAAGAAGTCATTTTATAAACTTGTGTATGCAAGTGTTTCTCTTGGCCATGTCTTTGTGGGCTCCTCTGCTCGGTGAAGCTGTGCACAGGCAGGCTTTCTCAGAAGTCCCAGTTTGGACTCCAGGGTGCTACGCCAGGTTTAGCCGACTCCACAGTGTTCTCCTTATAGCCGCAGATCTCTGGAAGCTTGGAAACAGGGACTGCACAACAGAAAGATTACTCACATCCCCAGCGTTCCCACATTCCCACTTCCAGGGATTCCAGAGATTCTGGAGCGCTGATTGGTGGTGAGGGAGCGCTGGGGCCAGGGGCAGTGGTGTCAGAGCTCTCTCTCTCTCTCTCTCTCTCTCTCTCTCTCTCTCTCTCTCTCTCTCTCTCTCTCTCTCTCTCTCTCTCTCTCTCTCTCTCTCCCCCTCTCTCTCTTCCTTCGTTGAACTGAGTAAGTCATGGGACTCCAGCCATTGCTATTTTTTGCAGATGCAGTCAAGAAGGTGTAAGGTGGTGCTGCGTAGTTTTTCATGCGTGCCAGCTCTTAGCGTTACAGCTTGTTGCTGAAGACACATCCAGAGTTACTGGTTTTCTGTCCCACTTCATTTCAACCCGTCATCCACATGTCTGGGAGGTGACACAATGGGAACACAGCAAGAGTGTCACTGGATCCACTGGAAGAGGAGTAGAGCTAATTCACTAGCAGGCACAGATGCATGGGGGGATGGACATGTAGCTCCCACTGTCATGTGTGTAAACTGGCACATAGGAAAATAGTTGAAATAAACTTACTGTTAAAGGAGCACTACACATAATTGATCTTACCACCTTTAAAGTGATAGTTCAACATTTTGGCATAATCCCTATAGTTTTAGGAGTAGGTTCGTTACCTTTATTTGTCGGTGCAAACTATTTTTAGAACAGCGGAGCAGAGCCGTGAGCTGCTCAGAGCTACGCTACGGAGGCTAATGTGATTTCTTGGTTTCTCTCATCAAACTCATCAAATACACAATCCAACAACTCCAAAACGCTCTCATGAACAAGTTGTGACCTGCACATTCACATCTGAATTGTTTTCGAGATAAATTCATGCAAAACCACTTATGCACAGTTGTTCGGCAAGCAGTCTCTGCATTGCGTTGCTCCACCGTTCTAAAAATAGCTCGCACTGACAATTAAAGATAACAGACCTACTGCTGAGGAATTATGTCAATGGGCCAATTTGCCAAAATGTTGAACTATCCCTTTTAATCTTTAAAAATAAATAGTTTACAGCTGTATTTGTTTGTATTCACAGACATTTCAATGGGTTTATTCCATAATGTTTCAGTGGCTGTATTCTGTATGTTGTGTTGGGTGTTTGGCGCCACAAGCAGGAATCTTATGACCCGTTTCTTCACGTTGCTGTACTGACACAAGGGAAAGGGGTCTTTGTTCCTTCATCTTGTGACCCACTGGGCTCACATAACAGAGTTTGAGCTTGCACATCATGGCATGTGCAGACTCATCTTGTTTTCTGTTACGGTGGCGGGAGAATTAGCATTGTACTCTGCAGTCAAACCAGGCAGTAAATCCATCTTCCCACTCAGTTGATTATTCTGTTGTCTCGGTGGGTTTTTCTGTCTCTGTGAGATGTTTATCATGCACCGTGCGGTTTGCTTCTGCATACATTGATAATCAAATGCTCCTACTTGCGTGTCGCAAGTTGGATTTCATTTTGCTAGTCGGCACTCCACAGTACAATGGGCCTTATTGTCATATCAGCTTTCAGTTGGTGTTGCAGATTTTAGATTCTGTTAAAATAAAACTGATGCAGTTTAAAAAAAAAAATCTGATGGTCATGGCTCTTTAATGTTTTAATGCATCCATGATCATTTCCTAGAAATAACGCCTGATAAGACATGATCTCTATTAAATCTTTATCTTAATTATGACCAGAGTCATTTGACTGTTTGATTTGTAGGTTTCTATCCAAGAGCAGTCCATTGTTAGCTGACTTGCTGGAAGCCAAATTCTGGGCTTTCTATTTCACAAAGCTTCATCTTGATATATATATATATATATATATATATTTTCATCCTGTGAACCATCTTTGCCCCAAGGCCGTCCTAAAAAGCCTCTTATTTTTAGTCATTTAATTTGAGGTTTCTCTGAGGGCATTCTTTCCCTGACAAAAGGTAGCTGCCGAGTGACTTGTTGAAACCTGCAGCGAGCCTCCGAAAAGTTTTCTTCCTTGTTGCCTGTCCAAAGAACAGTGATTACTCCAAAGTGGAGAATGATCGGTTGTCGCTGCAGAAAAAGCTAAAAATAGTGGGTAAAAGAAAACACAGTGTAACATACATGAGCTTTCTGCTTCATTTAACTCATTTGACCATTGTAGGAACGGTGATTAGGCGTAATTTGAAAACGATGGACTCAGGAAAAATCTCGACAAAAAGAACCCCTGCAAACCCCCCCACCACACATATACTCTCACACACACACCAGAGATGGTTATCTGACACCGTTCTAGCTGTTGGATTTTGCTGGCTGCTTCTATCTGTGTGGCTTGTTTTTTTGTTTTTTGCTTTTTTTTGTCTGCACTGATTGCACTGGTCAATGCCGACTGTTTCTACATGTTCAGAAGCTTTTGTGCTCATTCTCCTCTTTACCCCCCCTGGTTTTGAGCGAACAACAATCTCCCTGCTAAATAGCGTGCGTTTCTTTTTGTGGAGTGGCTGTCTATTGTCTGGTAAGTTCAGTCATATTCTGGGTAAGCATTGACACAGACAGACACCTGACACCTTAAACGTGGGGCGGGGCCGCGAAGGTGGAAGCTTAGGTTTCCTTTGTTCAAGGTGAAGTTCGGAGGGGGCGGGGGGGGGGTGTAACAGTTGGGGTGAGCAGGAAAACTCAGAACCAGCTAGATCTTTTTATTCTATGGGCCAGATCAATGAACGTTTAAAACATGGTCAGTTCAGTTCTGCACATAAAAAGTCTTAACTGGAAATATTGGCAGACGCAGACGCAGAGGCAGGCTGGTTGTGTTTGTGTGCGCTGGGCATGTGTTTGTGCAGGTATGCACATTTGTCACTGTGTGTGCTGTCTATACACGCATGTGCGCCTGCCCATCTGTGATCTGTGGGCTCCTTGTCAGGCAGCAGGGACTCCGTTCTCATTTTCTCTGAGGAGTAGGAGGAGCCTCGAACAAAGAAGCCTTATCCTGTCCACTGGAGCCTGCGGGCTGGAAGCTTGCTGCTGCCTGTTCGCCTGCCCGCCACTCTGGAGTGGTAGACCCGGGAGTACAAAAGTTCTCTTGCTCAGCAATTTCGTTCCTCCTTAAAAGTTAGAGCCCGTCACAGAGCTGGGGTTTCTGTATAGACTCTCAATTGGAGGATGTAACTGGAGCAGCCAGACAACATGTGCAGTAACTCAGTGGGCTCCAAAAAAACATCAGAGAACATCAGAAATAGAAAATGATTGTCTTTCACTGCAACAATACTGTATGTTCATCTATATTATTCACACTCTGAACAGATAATTGATTCAAAACTTTCACCAAATGATCATTGCTTGGAGCAATTGTTGCTCTCAGTGTCATTGTTTATCAGGCTGAATATCCATTTCTATCGATTTCATGATTTAAATGGCCATTGGCCAATAAGGTTGAGATGAAGCTACATGCTTTCAGTCATATGTAATGTATCTCTCACACTCATGCTATATAATGCAGCAGACATAGGAGCAAAATCCAAGCTCTGCAGCATACAGAAAGTGCAGCTGCCCTTTTACTGGGAACTTCATCAGTAGGTTGTTCTCATGGAAGTTTCTCCAGAGGCCAAATGGGGAGAAAATAAGAGAGAGGAAGAGTCGCTCGCTCTCCCTCTCTTTGTATGTGTGTGTGAGAGCATGGCCAAAGCTGGTGAAGTCATTGTTACCCTCTTGTTTTACATGGGACTATTTATGTAGTGTGTGAGCATGTGAGAGGAGGAGGGGAAAGCATGTGGGTGATTTTCTTTTTTTTTCTTTTTCTGTTCTGTGTGTGTTTGTGTGGGTGTCTGTGTGTCCCCGTGTGTGTGTGTGTTCACATGTTTTCTTTGCCTGCTTGTTGTGGTTGTTCCCATATCCGATCCGTCCCAGCTTTGATAACAAAGGATTTTCTTCACTTCTCTGTCTCTGCAGTCAGTTAACTGGCAAATATGCGCTTGATTTCTATCAGTGGTTCTGCATGAGTGAAAATCTGAAAGATTTAAAGGGCTGTGCCAAGATCTGGTTGGAAATGGTGTGTCTTGTTTAGGTAGACATAATATAAGCATTTTTGTGGATTTCATATAATATTTCATATTGAATTAAAGAAGTCGATTTGATTTACAACAGTAAATACATGTTTGCTGTCGAGGCCAATGTCCTCTGGGGTTTGACAGTTCAGTTTTAACGATGCACAATATTCCAAGAAAACCCAGTCCCACTACTGCCACCTAAGTAAATGTTGAGATTTTTTTTTTTCTGGGATACATTTTTTCAATTTCTGCGTGTGTATCTACATATATTATATATATCGACTTTGTGGGTTTCTGCAGACCTTGCAGTGCAGGGCCTGGTTGTAACCTGTGGTTGAGCCTTCATCCTCCTCCTGTGTGTGTGTGTGTGTGTGTGTGTGTGTGTGTGTGATTTTTTTTTTTCCTTTTTTGTCATCTTCTCTCTGCACCCTGATGTTTCCCAGATGTTTCCTGTGTGTATCTCTCTCTTTCTTTTTTTGTTCTTTCTTTATTCATTTCTTAAAGGAGTAGGATCTGAGCCTCTGCCCAAACCAAATATTTGTAGTGAGGTTTTCTCTGAAAACTCTACAGCACAATTGTGAGAAAAAAAACCTTGGACTTTTATAGCTCCTGTATCTTTGACTATAAAGTAAAATATAACCAACTCACCAAATTGGCTCCTTTAGAGCTAAATCAGGCACACTCTTGAAAGGAAACCATATTTTTTATTTCATCCCATTGTTTCATTCGATTGTATTTAGTTTTCTGATAAGGCTTTGGTACAAGTAGCTTCATATAAAGCTTATTGTTATGCCGGCAAGTGCAAATTACAAGTTTTCACATTTTATAAGAGCTGCAGCTGTTCCTCCCTTCTTTCTTACGTTTTAAATCTTCAAACACAGTCATGATCTTTAACTTGAGGTTAACTTGAAGACAGGGTGTCATGTGAACAGTTACTTAAAAGGCAGCACTTAATGAAAGATCCCAGAAGTGTAATATTGTTCAAGATATACGACTATATCATTTATGTATTGAGGGTTGGACTCTTTGGGTTTTAAATGAAGGGATCTTTCAGTGAGTGCCCACCACAGTGGCTACCACTAATGCCAGGCTGCGCGTTACACAGACTCTAGTAAAATAGAATCAAATGGATCGACTCCCTGTTTCATTGTGTCAAGCCGTCCATTCTCATGTCAGTCACACACTCCCCTGTTTCAGTTTCAAAAAAAAGATACACATGAAAGTGTCAGCCCTACCAACCGTTGCCTTTGAGGTACTTTGAGGTACTGTGCAAAAGACTAAGGAGCAGGTTGACCTGTTGGCTATTTCTGAATGAGAACCAGTGGACGAGCTGTCCGCTGTGCTGCGGACTGTGGTCGGACTCGCCTGTTTATTTCGTTTTGAGATTTAATTCCAGTCCAACTCCATGTTGCATGACCGGTAGTCTGTTCATGCCAGTTAAAGCCGATCTGTGTAATAACCTA
This sequence comes from Trachurus japonicus, assembly GCF_045865225.1. NCBI lineage: Eukaryota > Metazoa > Chordata > Actinopteri > Carangiformes > Carangidae > Trachurus > Trachurus japonicus. The sequence goes on from NC_140911.1 coordinate 32,356,318, forward strand.
GTGAATTTACATCTTTTTATGGGTTTTCGAAAACGGAGCCCCCCCGACCCCCAGAAATGTGACAAATAAATCACACAGATGCTTATTACAGTGGACAGTTATTTACAGTCAAGACAGGACAGAATCATCCAGATCATTTGGTAATAATAATAAACCTCTCCTCATCTCTTGGACAATTTAACATTAACAGACACAGTTCAGTTTTTTAAATATCACAATGCAACGGAAAACCCGTATTTAACTTAATGTGTGAGCGGGTGCAGGGTGCACTCACTCACTCTCTCCTATGGATTGCTTTTGCTGTCAGGAGACTTCTGTCTGAACTTCAGTCTAATTGATTTGACCTACAAAAAATATTGTGACTCACCAATATTCAGCCAGTTCGGGAACGAGGATAACTTACTGCAGCCACAGACATCAGTTTTGGCAATAAACAAGAAGCCTGCAGTCAAAGTTCCCTTAAAGGGATAGTTCAACATTTTGGCAAATTGGCCCATTGCCATAATCCCTATAGTCTTAGGAGTAGGTTTGTTACCTTTATTTGTCGGTGCAAGCTATGTTTAGAATGGCGGAGCAGAGCTGTGAGTTGCTCAGAGCTACGCTACGGAGGCTAATGGGATTTCTTGGTAATGAACCTACTCCTATAAAACTATTTATGGCAATGGGCCAATTTTCCTAAATGTTGAACTATCCCTTTAATGAGAGCTCAATAGTTTGAGCAGATCGATTGATGCTTGATGCGTTAACCAGTGAAATAGCTTGGAGCTGCGTCCTCAACCTCTCCCCCTGTGTTTTTTCATCAGTCTCCACTCCTCTTACCTCTTTTAATCCAGTTTCTCCCACACCCAGTGGAGCTGCCAACCCTCACAGTTCTTTACTTCTCAAACCCTGTCTCTCACTTTTAGCCCTCATATCATCCTCTTCTCCCCCCTACCTCCAGAACCTGGCCACCCTCTCTCCTTCAGATCTAGCCCTTGTTACCACCCCCATGCCCATCTCTGCTGCGTAGCCCTCACCATTCGCCCTCTCCGTCCTCCCCCCACCCCACCCTCCTCTCTCTCTCTCCCCAGCTGCGACCCTAACGATAATTGAGAGGTGAGTAAGGGAGACAAAGACACAGAGTGGGCTCTGAATGCCTGATCCCTGGCATGAATTGTGGTGCAGGGTTTGGTGGGCAATCAGGCGAGGGGAAGGCGGGGGCGGCGGTGGATTCGACAGCCACACCATTCATTGGTCAGATTTGTTGATCCCGTTCGCTGGCTCCCGCGACGGCCCCTCTTGTGTGAGGATGTGGGCATGCCTGCTCTTTGGCAGTGATTAAAGTTTGGAACAACTTCCACAACCTAACTCAAGACCCAGCTGCTGGGTGGGGATGAGAGGGAAAGGGAGGGAGGGAGAGATCTTTATTATCTAGTTGCCTTTTAGCTAATCGAGGTTTGTTTATAATTAAAGATAACAGAAATACACAGAAGGACCTTTGTTATTGCACTTGATTGAAGATTGACATTTCCTATTTAAACAAAAGCATAACTTAAGCATTAACTTGTTCACTATTAACTGCATTCAAATGTATTTATTTTTATTCTTTTTGTCAGTTCAATAAAAATTTTGCCAAAAATTGATGCCACCGAGGCAGAACATAAAAAGCCTGTTGGTGAGGGTTTGTGTAAAAGCGGCCAAATCTCTCCCTCTTTAACCCTCAGGAAGTTTGCTGTCGATTGCGAGAGAAAAAGAAGAAAGAAAGACAAAGAGAAAAAAAAAGAGAGGGGGGGGGGGGGGTCTCTGCTAATGCGAGCTCTCGGCACAAATGAAGGAAACTACTGACCTCACTCTTTCTTATCGTAGAGGTCCGGACCATTCACATGCAACCCCCCCTCCCTTCCCCACCTCTCCTCAGCCCCCCCCATCCCTCCCTCTCTGTATTCTGTGGAGACTATTTATTTGTGGAGGACGCTGCTGTGGGCTCCAGATGCTTGACCCAGCAGTCAGGTTGCCTGGTCACATGGATCTACAACTGTTTGCCTGAACTTGTTGTTGTGCATCCAAACAAACCTTAAAAAGAGCCTCAAGTCTGCAGTGTGTTCTCATTCAGACTTTTTTTTTTTTTTTCACATGGGTGGGGAAATGCCTCCACACAGCAACACGGTGTCTGGCGGAGAATGGAAATGGAAAAATCACGCTGCGTTCTGTCCTGTTTGCTCAAAGCACATATATATTTTTCCAGCTGAAGCTCCATTGTCCATGCATTGTCCATTATCTGTGTTTAAAGGAGGAAGTCGGTGTGTGTGTGTTGATTTGTGAATGGGTGTGTATACGCATGGGGCTACTTGAAATTGGAGAGAAAAGAGGAGATAGAGAGAGGAGAGTACAGTAAATCTTGCTCCCTGTAACTGGGCCTCAAATTGTACGAGGGGAGTGGAGCTGCAGGAAGGGTGTAATACACTGTCGAACACACACACATACATGCGCGCACACACACACACACACACACACAGACCACATTTGACGCACCGAGCAAAATAATTGCTACCTGTTAAACTGCAAGCAAGTGTGCACAGCATCAGGCACGACCACTTCACTACATATTAAAGTCATTATCATCAGAGCTGGGAGCCGGGGAAAAGACCAGAATCTGTGTTGTGTTAAACTGTCGTTACTTTAATCTCTTATCCTTATCGCTGCTTTTTCACTGATTAAAATATGAGCTCACAGTTTGGAGAGAGTCACATTTCTTTGTGGTGGGAAGTAATTGTCTTTTTCATATGGAAAGTGAGCGGCCAGCCCACCGTCTTTTACCTTTAGTATTCAGTTCATGCTTGTGATTGTGTTGTGGGGGGAAAAAAGTATTTAAAAAAAAAAAAAAAAACAGACGTCAGCGACAACAGATTGAATCAAAACGTGGACGGCGAGCTGCAGCTAGAGATAACTTGGCACGGCCTGCATCTGTGCTGCAGCAACACTGCAGGACTTTGGAGGTTTTTCATCCGACAGCCGTGAGTGCAGCTGGCTGCCGGCTCGCCGGAGAGATAAAGTTGATCTGCCTACCGAGGAAACCACTTTAAAGCTTTGAACTTGGTGCCCCTTTTACCCCTCTGTGCAGGGCTAAGTTTGGAGCCCATCCACGTTGGATAATGTTAGTGTTCCTTCCTCCTTCCTAGAAAAGACAGCGAGTGCGCCTGAGCAAGTGCTTTTTACAAAATAGTCTTATCGAACCCTTGAGCAATCTGAAAAACAAGGGTGCATGCATGAGGTCACTATTTATAGCATCTGGTGGTCCTGTAGTGTCTGACACAACTCCATTTACAATTGTCCTTTTGTGTATCTCCTCTCTTCCCCCCCACAATTCATTCTCTTTCTCTCTCTGATCCTTACTTTACCTCCATTTTCCACCAGTCATCCTTCATCTTGTTGTATTTGATTGTGTTTAAATGTCATTTTTTTGGTTCCAGTAGCAAAAACAACAAATAATTTATTAAAGAACTTCTAATCTGGCTGGCCCATTGCCATAATCCTTATAGTTTTAGGAGTAGGTTCGTTACCTTTAATTGTCGGTGCAAGCTGTTTTTAGAACGGCGAAGCAGAGCCGCAAGCTGAAATCTCATTAGCCCCTGTAGCGTAGCTCTGAGCAGCTCGCGGCTCCGCTGTTCTAAAAACAGCTTGCATGGACAAATAAAGGTAACAAACCTACTCCCAAAACTATAGGGATTATGGCAATGCGCCAATTTGCCAAAATGTTGAACTATCCCTTTAAGTGAACTACAGCATATTATTGTGATGATATTGGTAAATGTCAATTAAACACATTTCTCTAACTTCTCTGTGTCTCCCTCTCTTTGCCTCTTTTTCCCCAGGAAACCTAATGGAGACTATCGGAGCTCTGCCGTCTCAAAGGACCGCAGCCGAAGCCCCATCGAGCGCGTGGTGGTGCCGGCCGGTCTGGGAGTCCACAGCAACCACCTTTACAGCCACGCCCACCACCACCACCACCACCACCTGGCCAGCTTAGCCAGCATGGACCAGCCCCTGGCGCTCACCAAAAACAGCATGGTGGAGGCTGCACGTAGCAGCACGGCGGCCATGACCACAGTGCCACACACAGTCAGCGCCGTGGAGCGCCAGCAGGTAACATGCACATCCACTGACTACATCTTTCACTAATTGTTGAGTAAACCTCAGTCCCCCCCCCCCCTCATGATATGACTAATGTGTTTTCATTAGAGTACAAGTTTCCTGTTTGGTATGTTAACCAAAAATGTTTTAAAACCCAGGTGGTAACTGAATCACTGCTCTCCATCCAACTTCAAACATTCTTCTGAACTCTCTTCATTCTGTAAAATCTTTCACCAACTCTCTAATTTTTTTCTTCTCCTTTTATTTGCCCTTCTCGAACATCCTTTGATCAAGTCCTGTTTTGTTTTTTGTTACAATAATATGAGTAGATTTGAGGGTTGGTTTTGATTTACAACGTACAATTTTTAATTCTTGTGTTTCAGAATCGTCCCTCGGTGATCACGTGCGCCCCCGCCAACAACCGCAACTGCAACCTGTCTCACTGTCCGGTCTCCCACAACGGCTGCTCAAGCCTCACAAATAACTACAGAAGAATCAACAGTGAGTGCACTCATGCATAATGCAGACACGACATCCTAGTTGTTTCTATTTGGCTACATTAGTAGGTACATTAGCAGGTTAGAGACCGGAGTTAAGGAGAAATTAGAAGCAAACATGGTGTCTTAATGATGAATTAATACAAATTACTACCAGGTGACTTTTATTGAGTGCATTTGTCTCCAAAAAATGGGTATTTATTTTGAAACAGACTTATTTCCCATCCAGAGCAGTTTGTGGGAAACCCTACTGCGAGAGCAAATCTCCCTCCAGAGCAAACACAACAGCTCATACTCTCCACATTCAGACTTATATAACCAGCGATGCGGGGGGAAAAGAAAAGAAAAAAAAAATCATCCCGATTTTCTCTCAGCAACTCTCACAGTTTCTGTTTATAGCACATTACTTTGCTTTACTCACTGCCCCGTCTGTTATCTCGGTGCTTTAAGCCACTCGAGGCTTCAGCCAAACACATGTCTGTTTTATTCATCCTGTCTGTGAATGTCAGTCATGTTTTCTGTGGGTTGATAACTTTACTGTGGCTGTTTTTTATAATCCCAGTGAAATCCCTATGATCTCATTGAGGTTAACAGTGAAATTTAAAACAGTGATTTAATATTACAAAAAAAAAAAAAACTGCAATGAAAAAGTGAAGTAGATGTTGGAGTTAGTATTTTTCCATTGACCTAAAATGCACATTACCAGTGTTGGGCAATAAATAACCCACTAACCATTATACAAGTGAGCTTTAGACATGTTTCTCATTTCATTGTGGGAACTAAAACCTCCTCGCTTTTCCTCCTGCCCTGCCTCTTTCAGCCAACACGGCCTGCGACCCGGTGATCGAGGAGCATTTCCGCCGCAGTCTCGGGAAGAACTACAAGGAGCCCGAGCCCGCCGCCACCAACTCGGTGTCCATCACGGGCTCGGTGGACGACCACTTCGCCAAGGCGCTGGGCGAGACCTGGTTGCAGATCAAAAACAAGGGGAGTCCCTCGTCATCCGGCAGCAGCCCAAACTCCTCCCCCGATAGTCGCATGGTCAATCACAACCACTCCCCCTCCGTGGTCTCCTGAAGGGGAGAGGGCCCCCCCACCCACCACCCCTAGTGTCCCCCTTCCCACTCATCCCAGCTCCAACATCCACGCCCCTGTCAGTCCTGGTCTGTCACCAGCATCCCAGAGGGAATGCCTGCCTGCTGGTCTGCTAAAGACATCCACAACCCTCAAGCCTGCTCTCTCTATGTCTCCCATAGAGGACCAATCCAGCAATAAGAAAAAGTTTTTGTTTGTTTTTTTTGTCCCCTCTGTCCTCTGGTATGCTAATGCCAGACAATAATCAGCAACGAGTGACGGGGGCTCGACTTGGGGACTTGACTCGGAGCATCGAGCTGCTCCTTCTGTTCATTCATCATCCCTGCATATCAAGCTCGGAGCTGAGCAAGCGTCTGTAGTTATATGTACATAAAGAAAGAGAGGAAAGGCTGTGTTTTAATTATTAATTTTCTTTTCTTCTTTGTTTTTGTTTCTTTTAACAGTAGTTTTGTGTACTGCTTCTGCATTTTGAGATGCCTGACGTTTGATAGGAAAGATAAGAAAGAAACACTCTAATCACAAACCACCTGACTGTGCAACCAAAGAAGCCTTTAGATGCTGATGTTTATCAGTGGCCACATCAGAAAACAAAAACAAGTCAAAAGCCATGGTGTAATCCCCTCCCTCCTCATCCTCACCCCTTCACCTTCCTTCTCTCTCCCGCTCTTTGTGTATGTGTTGAGGGGATTTTGTTACTGTATGTGTATAAGCGGTCGACTCGGTCTGATTTGCACTGCTGCCGTAGAGGGGACAGGCTGGCATGTCAGTATTGCACACTGGGATTGATAAAGCTGAGCTTTGTTGGGACCTCCCATTAACTCCAGTTTAAATTAACCTGGCCACGACCGAACAGCAAAAATGCACCATTATAATGCATTATTCATTGAATGCATTACTGAAAAATGTAATAATGCATACCAGCGGGGTTGGGTAGTACAGAATGGATATGCAAAGTAATATGGATTTGGATAATGTGTCTCAATATGGAAAAATTGCCACTTCACTGCTCGGTGATAAAGGGTTCTTCCGCTACAAACCATCGCAACTGTGCAATGCGCTTAGTTACCATTAACTGAACGGATCCCTCCTCAGCAACAACACTTGACGGTATCAGTCCACATTAAGTCACTCTTAGGGCGCAGAGAGCTCTCCACACTGAGGCCAGGGGTATAAACAATCAGGTACACAGTGGGACGAACTGGCCTCTCTTCAATTTAAGCGAATATCCATCACCATGGATACTGACAGAAGCATTAGTCACCCAGCTGTTATATCATCCCACTCCCCCTAGATCACATCCCAAAAACAAGTCAGGTGAAATACGCTCTCACCCTCCAGTCCATGGATCCAGAGCCGTTGTATAGGGGAGAAGGGTGATAATAATTCTAGGGGCCCAGCGCCCAGTGGGGCCCACAAAAAAACCCAGTCTTATCTTTGTATGACTGATTTATTCTGCATAAGACCCTGACTAATACTCATAGTAATGCTGCATTAGCATCAAAACAAAGTAGGCTAAATAAAAAATGATAAAACATACGTAGTCTAAGAAAAAAAAAGTGGAAAAGTTAGAGGGTAGGGGCCCACTTTAGTATTCTTTAAAGGGGCCCAGAATTCCTAGCAACGGCCCTGCATGGATCCATCAGTCTTGATTGGCATCGTCGTGGATTAACATCCCACTGGAAACTCACACCGTCAGTTGTAGCGTGGCGATTTTTCCCCCAAGCACAGTCGATGATCTCAGATCAGTTAACCGTGGCGTTGATGGCCATCACAAAACCACGAGGAGATGGGAGAGGAGCTGAGGACTGAGAACAGAGCAGTGGAACCTGCCGTGTGTAGAAGGATGGTCTTTTTTAGCTTTGATGTGTTTGTGACAGACTGAGCTGCCGACAGCGACGAGGGGAGAGATGACGCTGCATGTCACTCTGTGGTCGAACGAAAAGAAAGAAAGAAAAAAAAAACTAGTCTGGTTTCTCGACCGGGGAAGAGAAGATTATTCAGATCTCTTCAAACACGCCTTTGTTTTGTAACTCTTTGAACATGGGTGTTGTAATTATATTTGGCTTACACCCTGCTGTCCCTCCCTTCCTCCCTCCTTCCCTCCCTCCTTTCCTCACCTACACACTGTGGTTTGGTAGATTTCTACAAGGTTTGAAGGGTAAACTAATGCTTTTACAGATGCATGTTGTTTTTTTTTGTTTTGTTTTTAATAGCTGGTATCTATTAGTGTTTTTAAGCATTTCAATCTTAACTACTATTATCCTTTTCATTCGGACGTAGTTGTTACTTCTTTCGTTGTTAGTAACGGACATAGACACTATACACTCACTGCTGGGTCAGTTGTACTCCATATTATTATTGTTATTGTTATTATTACAATTTTTGTATTTTTTGTTTTGTTCTCCATTAATATCAGTATGGTAACAAACATCTGTAGTGGGACAGCCTCCGGACAGGCTCTGTTTAATGATAAGAGCTGCGTTTTCTCCAAACCCATCTGGGCACGAGAGTCAGCAAAGCTCATTCCCGCAGCAGAGCTGTGACGGTTCGAGCGCCAGGTCGGTGTTTGGGGACGCGCAGCCCGTTAAAAAAAAGGTTTTCTTAAGATGTTGATCCATCGGTGGTACAGGATGCTACAGCCTTCAGCGTGACTGAGCTGAGACACCAAATTGGCACAAATTAGTCCGCATGGGCCTTGTTTTCCACTACAGCATCTTAGCCTGCGATGAAGTAAAAAAAAACAACTTTATTGTTGTGAGTCTGTCTGGGTGCCATGGTAAAACCAGCACCTCCGCACCAACCTTCACCCACATTCTTACCACAGTCCATAAAGCTCTCGGTATCACACCGGAAAGCCGTTGGGAACCATGGTATTGTTTATGGTGAAAGTGGGTGACGATGTGCTCTGAAATATCTTTTTTTTGACCTTTTTCACAAAAGTGTCTTAAAATGATCACAATAACAATTATTCTGTACCACAAAAGAGCAAAAAAAAAAAAATACCATCACTAAAACAGCATTGGAAAACATGGGAGAGAAGCAAACAAAACAACACTTGGTTAGTGGTTGTCTGAATTGATGGTGTGTGTCAGAGCTCTCTCAGCCCGTAGCAGTCGACTCTTTGTGTCCTGACTTGGTGTCCAGACTTATTTTTGTATTTCACTGCTTTCTTTTCTGAACAACATTGTATTGCTGCTGCAGTTAAGCTAGACTACTGCAGTCTGAAGAAATGAATTTTACTCTTATGAAAGAGCCTGTGCCACGGTGGCATACATTCCTCCTATAGGGAACTTTGTACAGGCCTCACACACACTCTGCAGACACACACTCTCTTGCATCTCTACCAGAAGAACAATAAACGTGTCCACTTTTGCCCTCAACGGCCACAGGACAAAGGAACAACCAACGCCATGACAGTTTTCACAGCGTTCAGAGCGTAGAACTTGGAGGACTGGGTCGGTGAAGGTTTGGTGTCATCCTGTAGTGAAAATAGGAAACCGTTCCACGTCTGAGTGGAGGGTCATAGGAGACGAGGTTCAGAATTGTTTGTTACGCCCCTTCACAGTTTTCTCTACATAGAATGTCCACACATTCCATCATTGGCCGTCAGAAGTTAACACACATGACGGAAGCAGAACTGGTGGTTTAAAGTTTTAGAATCCCCACGTTTTCAAATCTTAACCCCATTAACTGCCAGTGAGTTCATTTCTAGAACAAAGAAAGTTCTCCAGTCCCGGTGCGCTTTCTGTGACAGGATCAGAGTGGTTTGAATGGTGACTGTTTTTTTTTTTTTGTTACGTTTTGTTTTGTTATTTTTTTTTGAGCAGGTTTGGGGAGGGAGAGGAAAGGGAGGGGGGGGGGTGACCTTCAGGAGCTGAGCTTCTGTAAGCACAGTCAGTGAGCCACGAGACGTTCAGCTGCCACTCAAGTCTTTTTCACGGTGACACCACCACCACCACCTCCTCCTCAGACTCCGTTGACCTTGATAAAGATTGCATGTAGTTGACAACTCGCTAGAGAACAGAGGGAAAAGGGCTCGGTGTCCAGAACATTTAGTTTTTCTATTATTATTCTTTCTCATTATTATTTCACTACCACCCTGTAGGTAGGAGGCTCTCTCTCTCTCTCTCTCTCTCTCTCTGCTTCGGCACACACTCCCTACACACTGTAGGAAAATCACTTAATAAAAAAAACTTTTTTATAATAGGTAACTATAAGACCATCATTACGCTGTGCGTAACGAATGTACAGAGAAAAAAATCGTAGGTATTTTTTGAGGAACAATTAATTTGTTAATGATATGTAGCTATTTAATTGTTGTTTTTTCCCTGTCCTTATATTGTGTAATCATTGCATTTTCTTTTCTGTGAAAAAAGTTGATCTTTTTTGTTTATAGAGTTTGTCTTGTTAGAGTAAAAAGGTTCAAGTGCAGGAGCACAGTAGACGTATGAAACCACAAGAAGCCACTGGTGTGACGGTGACAATCGCTACTTCCATTGATCCCCCGATGTCCTGCAATCGTCTAAATTGTGTTTCAATCAAGTGACTTCTGAGACATTTGAACAAAAAGTTGGACATGTGAGCGAAAGCGAGTTTGTCCTTTTTTTCCCTTGCAGGCTCTTGATCAGTTGGCATGTTTTGTATTGATGGAACAGAAACACTGTGCCACTAGCCCTGCGCATCGTGCAAACCGTTTCTATTCAAACTGTAAAACAATCAACATTAGCTCATGGGCTAGCAGGCTGGTAAAACTCCCACCACTGCATGTAAACAATACAAAGTGTTTTGAAAGTCTGCTTTTGGTTTACAGATGGGAACTGAGCTACAACTAAATCCATCAGTCTATTTGAAACATTTGTGGAATTGGGTTGAACACGACAAAGTTCACTGAAATCAAAACACCAAAGCCTCAGCTGATGGAAATCTGAAGGCTTATTTTTCTCCTATCTGTGCTCGAGCTGCTTCATTGCCTGTCAGTGAAGCTGAGATGATCTAAGCAACAAATGAGCTTTGGTTCCCATCTGTGGAGGCCATACTGTAACTGTAAACAAGGTGAAAACAGTGCAGATAAATCAGAGGAGTTGGTCTTTTACTCTGACTGTACCACATTTTCAAAGGTCCTTTATTTTTTTTGAAGTGGAAGTAGCATGTACTTAGTGGAAGTAGTACTCTGAACTGTACAAGGAAAAAAAGATGTATCAAGAAAACAGTCAATTCGTGGCTCTGTGTCTCCTCCTACTAAAAAGGTTTTGGCAGGCCACCTTTTTTGTACGTAAAGTAGCCTTGATGAACAATAAAGTGCTTTTAAACCACAGCCTGAGTGTGTGTGGCCCTCTGTCCTGTAACGTGTGTGTGTGTGTGTGTGTGTGTGTGTGTGTGTGTGTGTGTGTGTGTGTGTGTGTGTGTGTGTGTGTGTGTGTGTGTGTGTGTGTGTGTGTGTGTGTGTGATGGTTATAAGAGATGGAACGAGGGGATGGAGAATCAAAAGATTAACATGATGTACAAAAAGCTGTAGAAAGAAAGTAAATACACATTTGAATTAAAACTCACATATAAACGGGGAAATAATCATTTTATTCCAGTTTTTGTTTAAATACTTAGAGAAGAGAATTAGGGTGAGACGTAAGATGAGTTAAGACAGAATTATGAGAACTTAAAGTCTGAATCCTGAGTTTAATCTCACATGCGAGGATAAATCCTGGGATGTTATTTTAGAATTGAGCATTTTCCTCCCAATTCTGACTTAACTCTGTATGTCCCACTGCACTAATCCTCTTCCGTTAGTAGCCAAACTAATATGGAAATACATTTCATCACACTGAAAACATTGTACATGTTAGCAGATCAGACACACACAGGGTACATTGTAAAAAACAAAACAAAACAAAAAAAGAAGCAAACTGCACAGGTAAGCACAAACATGCGTAAACAGAAACAAATCATTAAGACCGTCAGTTTGTCGATTATCCAGTTTTACATTTACCTTCAGGATTTCTGCATTTACAGTAAAATGAAGCCACAGGTGAGTTGCTGTACAGTAACATCTGTGCAGTAATACTTTGAAAGGAGCATAGCTGGTCTTAGTATTAACTCAGTCAGTGAGGTGGATGGATGTGCTGGGCTGTCCACTCTGTTTTTCTCTTATCATAATTCACCTGAAGTGCTTTTTTTTTTTTCAAACTGAATGAGTGATGTAGCAGATGTAGGATGTCACAGTCTTGCCAAAAGGCTCTTCAGCGAATCCATTAAACGTGTTGATGGAGGAGACTGAGCCTGGGACCATTCACTATCCTTTTTTTTTGGTTTTAATACAAATGTGTTTGAGTGTTTTGTTGTGTTTTCGCTCAGGGAGCTGAGCTGACTCCAAACTGTGAGGAAATGTGACTGAGAACATCATTACGTAACAGGGGGGAGGTGCCCTCTCTCTTCTATACAACAGCTTCATACACACAATGCGGAATATGGACGTGATCCCATTCGTAATGTCGCAGTGGAAAACACATTCAGCTCTCTGTGAGTGTTTATCAATAGAAACTGATTTGTTCTTCCTCTCTTAATCTCTAAACCTTTGGTTGCGTGAGACCAACAGGAAAATTAAAGCTTTTCAGCAACTTTTCTCAAACAGCTTTTGTGACTTTTTTTTTTTTTTGATGATGTCAATTCTATGAAAGCGTCCAAGGTGGCAAACAAAAGCCGTTCACTCCCCTTTTCTGTGTGAAAATGAAAAAAAAATCCATTCAGAAGAAACGCGGATTGGAGCGTCCGGTCCTCCGGTGGCTCGGGGTTTCTACATCCAGTCGTTCAGATGCTCTCATCATCGCTCATATCCCAAATCTGACGAGACACAGAAACAGAAAAAAAAGGTGCAAGTTATTATTTTGCCTTCAAAGGCATGTCAACATGATTTGACCACAATATCCTGAACTTGAGCTCCCTGGTGTTTCTGCGTCAGTGGGGAGTGCTGTGAAAAGCTCCAGTTTCTCACACAAACCTGATTGGCTTTCTCTCCATGTGAAACATCCGCAAAGATTTTTTCTGAAGTGAAGTGTTTGAAATATTTCCATCACACTGTGCATTGTTTGTTTGTGGCTTGTGTGTGTGTGTGTGTCAAGGTCAATAATGAGCTTAACAAATCACAGTGAATGTCCGGGTACAGTAGAACAGTTGTTAGTGTCAGGTGGCTAAAGAAGTGGAGTCGAAGTCGCATTTAAACATCCACTGAGCACAATCTGAATTATACAACAACAACAACCCCAGCACACTGTAATATAGAGTGCCGAAGCGGAAGCAGGAAGTAACGGCGCCATGGGTCCTTAACTCGGAAAAAGTCTCCATGTAAGTGAACGGAGTCAAAGTTTTATTTCGTGATCCGATTGAATTGTGCCATGAGAAAAAAATATGACCTCTACCTGTTTAAAACATTACGTTTCATGCAGAGAAATCAGCAGTTTATCGTAAAACGGCAACAGAAGAATGTATTTTGTGTGAGGACGCTCTACGGACTACAGATCTGGTGTCCCACAAAAAATACGTCACCAACTGACACGGGAAAGGGCGGCATTTGGTGTGTGACGTCACCTATGCGACTTGTAGTCTTTCTGGTTATGGATTCTTCTGAATTTTATTCTACAATAGTTTTACAACAAACTGCTGATTTCTCGGCGTGAAACGTGATGTTTTAAACAGGTAGAGGACATATTTTTTTCTCATGGCACAATTCAATTGGATCATGAAATAAAACTTTGACTCCCGTTCACTTACATGGAGACTTTTTCCGAGTTAAGGACTCATGGCGCCGTTACTTCCTGCTTCCGCTTCGGCTCTCTATAAAGCACTGACCATAAAATACACTGGATTTACATGAAAATATAGAAGCTGGATGGATGGATGGATGGATGGATGGATGGATGGATAGATGGATAGATGGATAGATGGATAGATGGATAGATGGATAGATAGATAGATAGATAGATAGATAGATAGATAGATAGATAGATAGATAGATAGATAGATAGATAGATAGATAGATAGATAGATAGATAGATAGATAGAGCTTTCTTTTCTTCTGACCAGGAAGTGACAGCAGCATGTGACTCACTCACACCAACCTGCTTTGCAATTCTGTGTCAGTAAACAACAGTGGCCTTCTCATGGCAGCAGATTCTTCACATTCCCGCTCCGTAAGACGTAATTCACATACTTCTAACACTGGAATGTTTTACACACACACACACACACGGTTTTGACACATACATGCAGGATTCCTTCGAATGCGCTGCTTCACCACTAAAAGGAGCTGACATGGGAATTCCAGTGCAACAGATCCAACCAGAAGCCTCCTGCTCTCATATCGTATAATACTCCATTCAAGGCAGAGGCCACACCCACACACGCAGACCCACTGTATGATGAAGGTCACTCCGGAAAGCTGAGATATTCACTTCAGAGAAAGTGTTTTCTGTCTTTTTCACACGCCTATCAAGAGAACACAGGAAGTCATTAGAAAAAAAAAAGTCAGAAAACCGGCTGAACAACATGCAAAGTCGGGTTGGAACCGATACTTAAAATCATTATCAGTAATAACACTAGTTACTGTACTTCCCCTGGATGATTTGTCTGACTTGATTTGTCAGAGCTTCAGTACAAAACCCCCAAATTATTCAGTTAAGGCAGAACTTGTGTTGCCAAGGCTACCATCTTTGACTATGTAATTTCACAAATGAGATTCAGACAACAGAATTATGAACTGTGTGTGCAGAAGAGCATACAACATGAACAGAGAAAGAAGGAGATGGATACATGATGAAATAAAAAGTTTCCCATGCTTCATCACAGTCAGTGTTGTGCACCGATGCCCCACAGTGTGAAGGGAACTCACCATGGAGGTGGGGCAGGTACAAACACATAGTCCTGAACAGCATACACACCAAGAGCTCTGTCATTTATACCATGGAGTCAGATCTGACACGTTCATGTGAAAAAAGAGACTTGTAATAAATCAGTTTCATATGAACAGACCTTTCAGCATGTCAGCCTCATTAAAACAGAGATAAACCGGTTTTTAAGGCTTTAAGCTCCAGCATCATGACTTAACACTACGTCAGGGATCAATTCTTGCAGCTGCAGTTTCTGTTTTAGTTGACTTTTTTGGACTGCAACTATATCTTGATGAACAACAGCTGATCCATCTGCCCAGTACTTCTGTCAAACATCTTCAGCGACGGCTATAGTTGACCAACACAAGCTCAGTTAGTACTGACCTGTAGGTGTCAGGATTTTTAAAGAGGAACTATGTAAGTTTTGTTGCTTTTCCGCTGTTTTGCTAACCCTCGTCCTGGCCATGTGCATTTGTTTACAACGAAGCTGGCGAGAAATCAGTCAGTAGAGCGATACATAACGGTAGATAACGTTATACAATGTTACAATGTGTATATTTGTGTAGTTTAATCAAGAGATTACGGGTTACAAAGTGCGTTTTTGAGCACAGAGACGAGGGCTGGGACACTGAATCGGCGGCGCTGATCTTGCAAAGTTGTTTTTCAGCCAAGAGAGGCAATAATTGTGATAGTTTAATAAATAGCCATTTATTAAACTATCACATATAGCATATAGCTCTGGTTGTGAGATAAAATATGTTACTCTTAAAGTGGAACTATGCAAGTCAGTTGCTTTTTCGCTGTTTGGTTGCTTTCTTTTTCCCTCTACAGAGCTCCCCCTACAGTTTCGAAGTGCATTTTTTCACTGTCATAAAAAAATCACCACTAACCCCCCTCCTCCCCCCGGCCATGTGTTTGTTTTCAATAAAACTACAGAGAAGGCAATCTGTGGAGTGATGTCTACCGAGGTGGGTAACGTTAACAAGAGATTACAGATTACGGAGCGTGTTTGTGTTGGAGTGCCATAAAGCAGTCTATGTAATCCTAGCAGGGCCGGCTCTAGCCATTTTGGTGCCCTAGGCGAGATTACGCCCAGGTGCCCCCCATATAATAATAATGATCATAATGATAACATATCAGTGTATCTGTGTGTCCCCTCTGACCCTGAGATACACAACTTGCACAACAATCAGTAAAGTCATGAGAACAACCTGTTGGAGTGCTTGAAATTATATGAAAGTCTTTGCTTTACAAAAGCAGTGGAATATACTGTATAAAGTAATAGATAAGTGTAGAAAATAAGTTAAAATGAAATTTTGTGAAATCGCTTTTTGAGCATAAATGATACCTGTCATTATATTTTCACCAAATCTCTCAAATGTAAAATAAAAGAAGCTGAATATTGACTTCACATTACATTTCAAACTTCATAAGATGTGTGTAGCCCTAAATGAGAAATTAGCTTTTTTTTCTCTCGAAACAAAATATTTACTAAACAGACAAAAAACACACAAAATTTACAATATTTAGTCTATAATGTGGCATCCTAGTCTCGCTCGCCAGACCCTCCTCCAGAGAAGAATAATGTGTATAATGTAATGTAATGTAATCCTGCATAATATATATTTCCAAGAACAAAGTTTCTCAGCAGGATACAGCTAATGTGACAGACAGTGACAGAGGCCTGCTGGTTCCGTTTCAACAAGGATGTTTTTGACTCTCTTTTTGTTTCAGCCTGACCTTTGCATTTGAGTAGGCTACTTGTGGTCAAAAGCAGCTTGTGCAAAAAATCTGTCCAACCTGTTCTGCAGCATTTTAACCTGAACAAAAGTCCAACCAGAGTGAGTACCGACTAAAACTGAGAGTTGCTCTGGTGTTACGTCCCTGTGGTCTTCGGGCAGCACTTTTTTTCAGAGACTGTGTGTAGCTGGAGAGTTGCAGGGCAGCGTGGAGAATGAGGGACAAATTCATATCAAAGCTGGATGTTCGGCATTTCTGCTCCACTGCTGCTGGGGAGCGAGCATCAAAAGGACAGCAACCAAAGAGCTCTTTGAAATGAAGCGACACTGGAGCCCCTCTCTGGACGGCTGCCATGCCGCACTGATGGCGTGTGTGTGTGTGTTTTGAGAAATCTTTTGTGCGAAATGAAAGAGACTGAGAGGGTGGGGGGGGGGGACCTTATGTAACGTGAATAGCTACAGCAAACCGAAGCCAACAACTTTACTACAGTCTTTCAGGCACGGCTGAATACTTGGGATGTTTCTCAACCTTTTTACCTCTGTTGCAGCAACGCGCATAAGCAGATTGCTGCAAAGCAGAGATCAACATAAATCACTTCTCTGCTCGCTCCAATTAGACAGCTTACTGAGATCACCAGCTTCTTTCATTCAGAGTTAACTAATAATGTGGAGCTGAAAGTAAACCCATGAAAAACAAGTTGTACGGCTCAGTTTGTTCTAGTAAATCTTGTAGGTGCATTGAAAAGTAAATGAACCAATGACAGTGAAATTTGCAGGTTCATATGGACAGTATCTATTTTACAACCTCTTCAAATACAAAACAGTAAAGCAAGTGTTAATGTGGAGATATTGTAAGTTTTGCTAGTGCAACACAGCCAACATTAGCATTAGCAGCTATTTGAGTTCAGCATTAAACTTCCCTTCACACTCTCTAACAGTTCCAGTAGTAGAAAGTGGCCCTTTTGTTGTGCTTCTATTTCTATTACTCCTTCTCTTTCACTGAGTTTAGCATGCTAACCCGCTAGCACCTGTCCGTCCAGATTTTCCGATACCGAGGAAGAGGTATGCTGCTCAGAGGACGTATTATAACCTCTTGTATTGTAAATACAATGAGAGCTTAAGTAAACAGCTGTCAACGCTAACATTAGCAAAGGTGTGTAGCATAGTAGGTTATCAGTCAGCAGAGTAGCATCTTTTTTTCTCTCCTGGATTTTGGTCAGTTTACATTTGAGCCTTTCCAGCTAATGTAGCACAGCATCATCCCAGCTAGTGTTGTGTTTGTCAAACACATCTGTTTGTCCTCATCCTCAGAGACTTTCTTCTCTTGAAACATTAAAACTATTTTTGAAAATACAAACATGTTAAATTTGGCATTTTTCTTATCTTATCTTTTCTTATTTGTCTTATCCTAGCATCATATTTACTTTTAATATTTTTTTTTAAATCAGACTAGCTAACTTTACAAACAAACAAACAAATGTGTTCAACTGAAGCAAACTAATAGATAATAAAATAGATGTTGGTTTAACTTCTGGGAAATTTTCATGGGTTTTTTCATGGAAATCTATTTCAAGGAAATCAGAATTCTGATTTGTTATATTGTTGCCTCATTTGGTAATTGTAGTTTAACTACTATTGACAAATGAAGCAACAATAAAACAAATTGTTAGTTGCTGCCCCTGCCTGGATTAGCCTATGGACCCCCCCCCCACTTCACACATATACAAACAAACATAAACACCATGACAGCACCTCAAAGGGATTGGCAGAAACACAATCAACAACACATCTTTAACTTTGAAGCAGCCTTATCGCTTCAGGACCTTCAGTGACTGTGGGTAAAGGGGGGAAAAAAGAAAGGTTTTCTGGATGTTTCATAAAGTCCAACAGTAAGCTGCATGTAATCATTGTGTGAATGTGTTTGTGTTTGTAATCAGTTGGGCTCCGGCTGATATGACAAGTATAATCCAGGCTAGTTGTTGAAACAAGGCTGGGATCTGATCAGATAGAGGTTTTAGCTCGGAGCCGAGGCTGGTGGAGTCGCAGCCAACCCTCTGCTACTGCTGATTATTGTTCTCCCACAAACACAACGCAAGCCTCAGCATGAGAGTCTTTAGCAATATTTGCCAGTCGGCAGGCCTCTGTCTGTCGGAGCACTGTCTCTGGAAAAGTAACACCACAACTACAATGTATTTGCAGTCTGGCATGACAGTTATTAAGCAGCTACTTAAGGAGGATTTCGGTGACATTTCCAGTGTCGGGCCGCATGTTTGCTCCTTAGGCAACTGACACAAAAATACTGAGCCTACTTACAGGAATACATCCTAAGTGCGGGTGGCCCCAGTGGGAATCCACCCTCTGAAGCCATTCAGCTCGGCGCTGCTACACAACCACTGATGGGCTTTGCTGTTAAACACACATCTGCTTTACATATTAGACCTGACACCAAAGCACAAAGCGCAAAGTCAAGCTTTCATCATGGAGACTGGCTCCATCTGATATGCAATTAGTGGACCACACAGAGTGACGTGGTTTACGGCTTGTGGATACAATAGTGACTGTGTGCTGAACACAGAGGAGGAGAAGTAAGGACTCCGCTCAGAGTCAGTGTATATTTCATTCCTGTGATCTTAGGATGGTTTATGTGAAGATGCTGTAGAGGCTGCTACTGATATCTGTCACTACAAACAGTGGCTGTCACCCAGGCTGGACACTGGACAGATAATCAGCTCCTTACAGAGATGGAAAACACTGTCCTGGCTCCATCTGTTCGTCTTTTCATCATCCAGGCATTTGTTTATATAACATACATGTTCATTATGGTTTTAGATATGATGGCATGTGAGTGTTTTTAGCCATTTTCTCATTGACTTCTTCATTTATTTGAGAATTCTAATGGGGAAAACGTAGAATCACCAGATTTTACATGGGAAGACTGGATTTAGATTTGCCTTTATGCTGTATGTTGCTGGATATTTATTAATTCACTTGAATGAAAATATAGGTAGAGACACCCGTATATTATTATATATGTATGAGGGTTGTTTCTTGTCTGAAACAAGCTGCCTACATCAGAAAAATCTGTAACGATTTAAAACTGGACATTTTTTTTCTTAATTTACAATATATTCAACAAGATGTACATTTATTTTCTATTTTATGTGTATTTCATTTCGAGCCACTGTACTGTGGTCTTCATAGTAACATGACAGCGTACAGCTCAGGTTTATGCTACACTGGAAGAGTAATGTAAATCCTGGAAAACTTGATGCAGTGAGAAAATGACTTGTCCGCTTACTGCACATGATGAGGTGTGTGTCTGGAGGTGGCTTGAGTCAGCACTACAGTCAATTAAAACGCTCACAAGTGGAAAAAGTAAAAGCTCATATACATTCAGTCTGTCTGGAGAGAGTCCAGGAGTTGATTCTTAATATCAGTAATTGAAGCTTTGGCAGAGAGTCCCACAGAATCAGATGCCTAATATGGGAATGTGATGGGATGTCTAACTGTTTGCTTTTGCGAAAAATTGTGTAATCATTGTTCAGTGATGCTTCAAATGATTAAAATTCTTATTTTTCTGATCTATAAAATCATCCTTAGTCTGTGGAAATAGCAGCACAGGGGAATTAGTTCAAATAAAGCAGCGGCAGCCATGGAAATTCTTGTTTCCTCTAACAAATGAAGGAACATCTGTTAGCCATGGGGATGCATTTGATGATTTGTGTTAAAGAGGGGTGGATGTTGGGCCTTTCATCCCCTCCCCACTGCCCCCCAAGGGCAGGTTTAACATCAAGAAGGGGGGAGCAAAGAGCCACACGGCTACTTCTACAATCAAAGAGAGATGAACTCGTTGGCAAGTCAATAAAAGTAAATAGACACGTTTTCACATGTTTCCAGTTTGGTAGTTAAAATAAAGGTTCAACTCTCCGGAGATAAAAGATCTCCCCCCTCTCTCCATCCATTTTTACCCACACAGCTTCCGTCTTTCTTTGTCCCTGCTTCTCTCTTTCATTCCCATCCTCTCCACTGTCTAAACCACCATCCACTAAACACTTAGATTACCTAGAAACACTGCACTGGAAATGACCTAAACGGCAACAACAGCAGCAGCAGGTGTGTGTTTGTGTATGTGTGTCTGCTGATCTCATGATGCCGAAACAGTTGTGCAACTCTGGATGACTTACACATGTGCATAAGCAATCGCACAACACATACGCACTGCCAGCGCACATCAATCTCCGCACACATCTACAGGAGAGCACAGATACACACACACACACACACACACACACACACACACAACCAGATGAGCTGTGGGCCGAGGCCAGCTGATGTAAATAAATAATGCCGTTTGGGGTGTAGCCTTTCTGAGGATTCGGTTTCCGGTCCGGACACGTATTCAGCTGTGAAACGGCGGCACTTTGAAGTACAAAGGTGTGATAAGGTCTACAGTCACCTGAGGGGCGGCCGGGGGGAACTACCTTGATCTGTTTGGCTGGAACCAAGAAAGTCTTTTATCTGAGTGGAGAAAAAAAGAAGAAGAAAGAAATCTGGCTATTCTTTTTCAAATCTCAGCTACAAGTGTGAAAATGACACAGATGAAGCTGGAGTTTCATCCACTGAATTAAATAATTAAATTAATTCCACTTTTGTCATTTTCTTGTGGGTAATTTTCTGTGCTGCCCTTCTACAATGCGTCTAATTCTTGGAATAGCATCCTCTTCCTTTGACTCACCATCTTACTTAAAGGGATAAAGGCAAATTGGCCCATTGTCATAATCCCTATAGTCATAGCAGTAGGTTTGTTACCTTTAATTGTCGGTGCAAGCTATTTTTAGAACGGCGGAGCAGGGGCCGTGAGCTGCTCAGAGCTACGCTACGGAGGCTAATGGGATTTCTTGGTTTCCCTCTTCAAACTCATCAAATACACAAACCAACAACTCCAAAACGCTCTGGTGGACAAGTTGTGACCTGCACATTCACCACGTTATAAGATAATAACGGAACGTTACGAGAGTGAGTTGTTTTCAAGGTGAATTCATACAAAACTGTTGATGCGCGTTCCCGTCGGGGTCACTTTTTCGGCAAGCAGTCTCTTCATTTGCCTAGAAAACAACTCTGTCTTGTAACGTTCCTTTATTATCTCATAGCGTGGTGAATGTGCAGGTCACAACTTGTCAGAGAGAGAGAGTTTTGGAGTTGTTGGATTGTGTATTTGATGAGTTTGATGAGAGAAACCAAGAAATCCCATTAGCCTCCATAGTGTAGCTTTGAGCAGCTCGTGGCTCTGCTCCGCCGTTCTAAAAATAGCTTGCACCGACAATTAAAAGTAATGAACCCTTTAAACATAAGATAAACATTTGTGTTTTTTCTTTACTTGAAATGCATTTGTAAACCATGCATTTAATCTATGGTGCTGTGGTTCCTACCAGGAACGACCATGAGACACGCAGGCCTCAGATATCAGCCGTCCTGTGACACCCTGTCCAGCCGAAGCAGCACCCGTCGGCAGGATGGAGGTGCTGCCTGACTGGATGTGTTTGGCCTCCCAGGATTTAACTCATTTACATAATGTTTTGGACTCCGTATGTTCTGACACTGCCACATCTACTGATGCATTTAGGCTGTGTGTGGTTGATCTTAGGTTATCACTGATGTGGAGATTTTCCTTTGATTCCTCCGATGTCCACTGGCATACACTACCAGTCAAAAGTTTGGACACACCTTCTCATTCAATGTTTTTTCTTTATTTTACTTTACTTGCTACACTGTAGCTTCAAACTGAATCTCAACCTTTTGTTTTGATGATAGCTTTTTACACACTTTTGATTCTGTCATCAGCTTCATGAGGTCGTCACCTGGAACAGTTTTCCAACGGTCTTGATGGAGTTCCCAGAGGTGCTGAGCGATTGTTGGCTGTTCTGCCTTCACTCTGCGGTCCGACTTATCCCAAACCATCTCAGTGAGGTTAGGGTCAGGTGACAGACAGCGCTTGTGTTTTAATTAACATTTTTGTGTTTCCACGTTTCCTTTTGTGTGTTCCTTCATAGTTTTGATGTCCTGTATGAATCTACAATGTAGAAAGTAAAGAAAATAAATAAAAAACATCAAATGAGAAAGTGTGTCCAAACTTCTGACTGGTACTGTATTATGCAAATACATTATATGCTGTGTATAGGGAACTGTATTTGTGTGTATAAAGGGTTGCTGGCCTTGGTTTGGAGATGAATGGGGTCTATTTAGTTTTTGTGGGCTGTACAACAGGCAGACAACAAGTCTGTGCTAGGCTGTAATTATTCAGTTGTCCATCATTTTTGATTTATTATGACTCTTGAATTATTTATGAAAATGCTACTGGAAATGTAATTGCTTCAACAAATATTGGGAAGAGAGTGTGCTGTGTTCCAGTAAAATAGATTAACTGGGATTAAGGGTGGTGAACTCCATTGTGTCCCAAGCTCCTCTTCCCGTAACACATTTAACTCCTCACACACACACACACACACACACACACATACACATGTGCAAGTACATGCAGTCAATGCATACAGACGCAGACGCTGATGAGAGCATCAGCGACTGTGTCAGCAGAGAAAATGACCTCATGCGGCCCAACACAACACCGACTGCTGCTGCAGCACGCTGCATTCCCAACTGCATTCCTGAAATCCCCTCAGACATTCCTGCACAATGTGGCGGGAATTTGCAGCGTGGTGATTTCACCGGCAGAGAGGCGGTTTTACGCAGGGGTGAAAAGGTAAAAGGTCACATCCTGTACAAAGTCTGGGGGAGAAAAAGGACACGGCTGTGACCTGAACCTGCCTGTTTTAGACCCACGGCCTCGCAGTGAAGGTGAGAGGAAAACACAAACTTTTGTAAATAAATGTCCAGTATTAGTGATGCTGCACGATAACTATCAGTACAGATAATTATCGGCCCGATATTACACATATATCACATATACACATACACATATAATACACAGATAAATCAGATAATAACTTTTTTTTGTTCTCTTTCTTTTCGTTGTTGTTGTTTTTAGCCTCTGTGAGGCACTTTATGTTGCTTTTAGCATGAGATGTGCCATATAAATAAATAAAAATTTGAATTTATAGCCAATTATAATTAGCCAACCATGCCTTAATTTCACTCATTTTCAGTCCCGAGTTGATTTGAAACAATAATAATTTTATGAAGAGCTATAACTGTTCTTGTTTTTGTTGTGATTACAGTAGTTATGTGGGTTATATTGTTTGGCTAAGTCATATGCAGAGCTACAATGTTAAAGGGACAACAAGGAGTTTGTATTTGGTTATAAAAGAGTCTCATATTAATGTGGATGAATCTACTTGTTAATGGGTCCATTTTCGATAAATATATCGTTTTGTCTTCATCGTAATTTTGTTATTATTATTAGTGGTCGGCTCGCCAGGTATTTCCTACTTTCGGTTTTGCGGATGCTGCCCTTTTATTTGTCATTTGACTGTTGCAAAAACAGCACAGAGCAGCCACACATTTACAGAATAAAGCACATGCGCCTCACTCTACAGTCCATGGCCTCACTTCTCTCTGTCAACAGAACCTGCAGATAAATAAAGCAGGTGCTGATCTCTCTTGTAAAACATGGAGTTTACTACAATGTAAAAAAAATGTGTAAAGAGCATGGTAGACTAAAATAGAAAATAAAATAGGAAACAGGTGCTGAATTCAGTAAATGTCAAGACGCACGTTGCTGCTCAAACAAAGAATATGATGTATGTTACGACTGCTACAGTGTCCAATCCAAACAGACGCACGCTTCATTAATGGGATCCAGAGTATAGCCCGACTGCGCTGATATCACATCTGATGCTAATTTGGATGCTTACTGAAGCAGCAGACATCCAGGGGCCATGAGCTATCAGAGAAGTCTCCAACAGTCTTTTTCAGGGACTAAACAAATGTGAGTTAAAGTAAACACTTAGGGTTTATTTCACCTCACTATATATCTTTCAGTTGCCAACATCCTTCTGATCTGCTTCGAGCCCCTAATATGTCAAATCTGTGAGTCCTCGCCGCTGCAGAGTCTTGTTAGGTGGCGCAGGTCGGGGCCCATGTGAGGAGAGGAGCGGCCGTCACGTCCTCCGTTCTCTCCTCATTACCACTTGAGGCTATTCAAAGCCACCCGGCAGTAAAAACATACAAGTGAAGGACTCTAAATCTCCTAATGCCTTCTGTTTAATAAAGTAATGTCTCCAGGCAGCATATACAGTTCCACACAATAAGCAGAGCTTTGGCTAATATTGCTTGGCAGTAAAAACAGTCATTTGATAAAGTAGTTCCAGATGCCTCGATGGATAGAAGACGCTAGGACCGCGGAGAGACTGGGATTCAGAGTCGGAGCCGTCGCTGTGTCCCCGTTTTGGATGTGGAGCGCCCTCCCCGAGAACCGAGGAGACGTCCTCCTGACTGTCTGGACATACACAAGTATTGCTGTTGTTGTTGTTGCACAATTGTAATACGTGTCCGCGCCTCTCCAGTCTCCACTGTCTAATTACTATACAAGTGATCTGGTGGGGGCCAAAACTTCATGCTGCTGTTCCTTTCAGAAAGCATCATAATCAGAGGTCAGCAGCTCAGGGTATCAATAATCCAAACCTCCACAACTCAGTTCAAACCACAACCACCACCGTCCTTTTTTTTTTTTTTTTAACTATCATTTGCTGCTCTTCCACTTTTTTTTTTCTTCTTTTTTTTCACTGGCCCTTTGTGTTCACTCTGGATCCAGTTGCTCTAGGCCTACTAACAGCTCTCAGGGGGGAAACACAGTGAATGGGTTAGATGTGTGCGTGTGTGTGTGTGTGAGGGAGACAGGAAGAGGAAGAGGACATAGGTGGAGACAGGAAGAGGAGGGGCACCTACTAACCTGAGCTGCCCCTTCTCTCTCTCTCTCCCTCTCTCTCTCTCTCTCAGCAGCACATGATCCGTCCTCTGGGTTAGAAAAACTGACCCGTACGCCCACACTGCCACACAAAAGCCAATAACAATAACTTCATATTGATCATAAAAACTCTGCTATTACATCATGGTTACACAGCCTGTGTTTTTGCGGTAGATTCCACATAATGGGCGACTGTTCTTCAGCCCATACTGACGCTGCTCACTGGAGGCCTGGAACAACTGTTCGCCCCACACGCAGCACTTCTCCCAAAGACCTGACGACTACTTTAAAGGGATAGTTCAACATTTTGGCAGATTGGCCCATTGCCGTAATCCCTATAGTTTTAGGAGTAGGTTCGTTACCTTTAATTGTCGGTGCAAGCTGTTTTTAGAACGGCGGAGCAGAGCCACGAGCTGCTCAGAGCTATGCTACAGAGGCTAATGGGATTTTTTGGTTTTCCTCATCAAACTCATCAAATACACAATCCAACAACTCCAAAACGCTCTGGTGGACAAGTTGTGACCTGCACAACTCTAATAATGTTCTGTTATTATCTCATAGCGTGGTGAAAGAAGAAATCCCATTAGCATCTGTAGCATAGCTCTGAGCAGCTCACGGCTCTGCTCTGCCGTTCTAAAAATAGCTTGCACTGACAATTAAAGGTAACAAACCTACTCCTAAAACTATAGGGATTATGGCAATGGGCCAATTTACCAAAATGTTGAAGTATCCCTTTAATGTGTTAATGTTTGAGGAGGCTCCCCACACGACTGTACATATACTGTACACATACTGATATGTGTGTGTTTTATAGAGTATATTCATTACATTTTTGAGGTACAAATGAAATGCAAAGCAGAAGTACACACCATTTTTCCAAGTAAACAAAGTCAATAATAATAATACTAACACTATTATTGTTGCTACTGCTACTCCTACAACTAATAATAATAATAATAATAATAATACTGACAATAATATGATAGAAGAAAAAGATCCCAAACAAAACAACACAACACAACACAACACAACACAACACAACACAACACAACACACAGCACAAAACAGAACAGATAACAACAACACAACAGGATCTACCAGACACTGTATTTATTGAACTGTAAAATAAAGCACCTCCACTGTGGTTCACCTGTGGCTTGTGTCCTGATATAAACTGCACATTAAACTATAAAACAGTCAAGGCAGAGGGGAGACACACGACACACGACAGTAGAGGTCGAGCCTATCAGGGGCCAAAATGTTGGAGACAGTTATAGAAAAGTGACGTCAGAGGCGGAAGGTGAGGGGGTAACGTGAAAAGTGGGAGTGAAAGTGATTGGACGCTGGTTAAAGGAGGAGAGCGACGGTGCAGAGCAGCTCTGGTGGGAACAGCCAGAGTGGACAGGTCCCAGCTGAGGTCGTGTCCCCTGGCTGTGTTTTCATAAACTCCTGAGTCTTGGGGTAATCAAACAAAGCACAGACTCACAACACTCGCCTAGATAGTGAAACCTTGGAACCCAACGCCATAACAGAGAAACAGCAAAAGCAGGAAATGGGGCAGGATCCCCCGTTTCTCTCCCATTTCCTAGTAAAAAAAAAAAAAAAAAAAAGGGCAGTTCGTGCTTTTTTCCAATTTTTTTCTTCCCTTTTACTAAAAGTCGGTCAGACTCCCTGACCACCACCACCACCACCACCACCGCCACCCCGCTCTCAGTCTTTTCTCCCAGAGTCATAAAGGCCAGCTACAACAACAAATGGAGTCTCTCTCAGCTGGGTGTGGTGGCCTGCGGAGCAACAGCTGGGTCCTGTTCTCTCTCCTGAGACACCAACTGACTGCTCGCCCCGGCCTTTCAGGACAACACTCCCCCCCACCCCACCGACTCTTTCACTTTTCTTAAACATGGCGCTATTTTGCTCTGGTTTCCTCAGGATCCCTGTCCGTTTCAAGGACCGGCTCTTATCTGCTTTTTCCCTGAACCTCTCACTGATTTTTCTGGGAACGACTCCCTCTGGTCTTAGGTGCTGCTGTTTTCGTCAAAGCGCCAATAACACATCCTCTTTCTATTATAAGTGGGACCATTTCTCCTAGTTCCATCAACCTTGCTCTGCTTTTCTGCTCTTTCTCTCAGTTAATCTGTCAGTCCCCATCTCCCTCTTCCCTTCCCTCTTCCTCTGCATCTCCCCCTGGGCCCCCTTTCCCCTCTGACACATTTCCTGTGTACTAGAGCGGGTTATCAACACAGTGTCTGAGTCATACAACTGTTTCATAATCTTATATGTTAAAAAAAAGAAAGCTAAACTGTCACAGACATTGATTATCTATATTTATGTCTGTAATTAGAATGACTGCTCATTTCATTTTGTTGCATTGTGTTGTAAAACATCAAATAAGAGTCGTAAACAGGTTGGAGTCTCCATTCTGTTTGAAGCATTAGTGTACGTGTGTGCATGTGACCATTTAAACTCTACCTAATGAAGCATTTTGAGCGTGGAACCAACCAAATGGCAATAACAGATCAACTGTGTGTGTGTGTGTGTGTGTGTGTAGCCAGTTCAGACCTGCCCCTTGGTTTAATTAGAACAGTGAGTCAAAGCCAACTGACGTACTGACGTGTGGTCAGAGGAGCAATCAAAAGCCAGTAGCGCAAACCAGAGGGCCCCACGGGCAACATGCACAAGAGCACGCACGTGCATTCAGACATCGATGTGCACACATGCGCACACAAACACACACACACACACGGTGTCATCACAACAATCAGCAGCTAGGGAGTAAAATGATGACGTCAAAACAACCCCCCTCCTCCTCATTTCTGTCTTTGTTGTTTTAAAAAGACCTGAATTTTCAAAGACTGCAAGCTGACGACATTCAAACCAAGCAAACTTTATGAAGCAACATGCCCAGACACACACACACACAGGAAAAAAGAAAGCAAAGAGCCACTGTGAAGACAGTTGTTTGATCTCTAGTCAGGCTGTCATCACAAAGACTTCTTCACTCTGTGGACCAATCAGCTTCTTAACAGAACGACCACAACTTAACATCTGGACACCTCAGAGACGGTAAAAGTGACAGAACACAACCCCTGCTCATTTGTCCAATCAAAAAAAACAAAACAAAAAAAACAATTTATAATATTTGAGATAAAAACATAAAGCACATCAACTTTTTGGGACAAATAAGATCCATGACGACACATATATGTTCCTTATAGTGAAGGAAAAGAGGCGTTATTTGTCTCCTCTGCTTTCAATATCCACTGTCACACTATATTCACATTCACTATGGGCTGACCTGCAGTTTTCTTTTTTTTTTTAGCTTAATTAAAGTTCCTTTGTTTCCACTGAAAAATGAGGTCAGAGGAAATGATGCCAGTCACGGACGTGTGTACAAAACCAAAAGTGTTTGTGCGTCAGAGAAATAGGGGCGGGCACATGTTCACATACGCAGCATTGTGTATTAACAACACAAATGCAAACATGCATACATATGTGTGCATGTAATATTTCTGTTTGTGTTGTGTGTGAGAGAGAAATGATCTGAACCAGAGGCTCGATGCTATCACCACCCTCCATGTGCTGGGCAGAACAGCATCAGGGGAAAAAGATAAGAACTGGCACTGTGACCAGATGTACATTATGTTTGTGTGTGTGTATGTGTGTGTGTGAGTTCCTTTTTCAGGCTCGAGCTCCAGGGCAGATTACCTGTGACCAGCCAAGCAGACCAGAGTCAGGATATACTAGATCCAGACACACACATGTACGCACACGCACGCACACACACAGGGCCGGTGCTTATCTGTGTCTTTGATGCAGCTGCAGAGTTTTTCTCAATCAAAGATTAGCTGAACCAGGAGCAGAGATATGGAGAGTCCTGCACTCTGATAGGCTTCAACTGAAAATGTATTCACCCCACATACTGTACAGCAGCTTCTAATAATTAATCTTTGTCTTTTCTTAATCTCTTTATTTCATTTCAAGTGGTAGTTATTATGACAAGTTGTCTTTATGTGCTCTGTGCTGAGCTACAAACAATGGAGCATTATCAGGATACAATGTGTGCTTCACATCCTGAGAACATTCACCTTTTAAAACTTTTTTGTTCAGGCAGGCATTCTCAGGTTGTCCCTAGATGTTTTTACTATTGTCTCTGCACTTTAATCTCCTCCTTTAGCTGTTTTCTTTAATGTACTTGTGTCTTTTATCTTCCGCTGATTTTAACGTGTCGGATTTTTCTCTTTTGTTTATTTTGTTTCTGGTTTCTGTAGCACTTTGAGATTACTTTATGAAAAGTGCTTTACAAATAAAAAAAATATTATTACTTCCAGAGCATTCACAGGAACGGGTCACCATCCTCCATCTTTTGTATCTACAAACTTAATTAAACTATCTTTAAAACAGTCTGCACGTAGTGTCTTTAGATTTTTCTCTGCTGAACTACAGGGAGAAAATCTACTGAAACTGGCAAAATAAAATATTACACCAACCACTGAATGAATGAATGTGTCATTAAATCCGCAAAATATAACATTAAAGATAAATACAGGCATTAATTAAGTAATAAAATGTGACATAAACTGATATTTAACTGAATAGCATAGTAAACAACAAAAAATGTGTTTACTGCCATGTGTCAGCAGAGCAATAAAAGTCCTGCTAAGAAATTAAGTTTGTAAGTGTCCAAATCTAGTAACTTTAACAAGAGTGAAACAAAGCGAGACTTCGTATAAAACACCATTATATGATGATGGTTTTCACTAAGTCTGTGACAAAGATTCAGTTTCTCCTCATTATAAAATGTTGTCAACTGCTGTTTTGACATTTGATCCTTTGCCTCGCATTAGATTTCCTGGAAGATGTTTTACAACCAGACCTGTGGCCGGATTACCTGAAACAACTCAACAACTCACCTGACTCTAAACCAGCCAGGTTTCCTTTTCAAAAATAGTAAAGTATTTGACCTTTTGTCTTACTTAGAGAGAGAACATGGTGGATAACAAGTGTGAAAAAAACATATTCAAATAGTGACACTTATAGCCGCTAACATCTTATAAATCCATCAGACTATATTCTTTTTTTTAGTCTGCGATATCAATAATAAGTGGAACATGAATGATCTTGCACTTATAAAGTGCTCTAACTCCCTCAAATGACCTCATTTACAAAATAAAACAGTAACATGTTATAATAAGTACAAACTATTAAGCATTAGTTTGTTTTTGTTTTTTTTTTTGTTTTTTTTTCAAGTATATTTTTCGGCTTTTTGCCTTTATTTGATAGTGATGACAGTAGAGATAGACAGGAAATGGGGAGGCAGAGAGAGGGGGAATGACACGCAGGAAAGGTCTGCCTGACGCGGGATTCGAACCGGGGACGCCTGCGGCGAGGACTGTAGCCTCTACATGGGGCGGCCGCTCTACCCACTGCGCCACGCACCGCCCCACTATTAAGCATTAGTTAAGCATTAATAAATACTGGATTCTTCATTCATAACCCATGAATACTCATTATTATGTAGTTTATACAGTTAGTGCTTATCAATGATGAGTAAAACATGTTTTACTGTGTTTATAAACTACATACTAATGAGTATTCATGTGTTATAAATTATGAATTAAGTTTTTAATGCTCAACTAATGCTTAATAGTGTGTACTTATTATAACATGTTACCAATAAAACTATAAAAATGCTAAATTTGAGTGTCTGAGAAATGGATGGTTTAATTCACTTGTAATCTAAGATATCCATGTGAAAGAATATACTGTCATATGGAGCTCCACGCTTCACATGCTAAGCCTCTGTTACAAAGCCATCTCCATGATGTGCAGGTGAGTGACAGGGTGGGGGGTAGAGGGGGGGCGGGGCTTTCGGAAGTGAAAGCCTGTTCTAAAAGTGCAACGCTGACACAGATACAGAAATAGTCCTCAGAAGCTGCCGAAGAGGAAGAAGAGTGGGAGCTAAACGGGGACGGCAAGACTACTACTCAGTCTGTCGCAACCCGGTCATCTGTCTGTCTGTCTGTCTGTCCGTGCGTCTGTCCATACGCAGCGCGCGGCCAGCTGGCGGCCCTCTGGACTGACTGGCGCCAGGGAGTAGAAGCCATGTATAGGAGCTGGGCTGCTGTGAGTTTTCCCATGTAGCGAGGGAAAAGTCGGTTTTATGGCTCCTAAATATGTCCTATGAAAATAACTCCCCAATGATTGATGATTGGTAACACTGTATGGGCCCCTTTAGACCCAAACTGTGGGGCCGCTATCCTTGCATGCACCCCCCACCCCACTCTCCTCCACATACAGAACAACTCGTCTCCGGCTCCAAACCTGTGTACCAGTGTATTAATAATATAAAGCCCACCAAAGTAGCATCCCCAGGAGAGTAAGGTCACCAAACAAGTCCAGGTCCCATCACCTGCTGTTCCTCACATTACACGCTTTTAAAAATGAGACAAGACGCATCACTGATGTTAAACTTAAATATTTGTACTCGCTTTAATATGTACTGTATGTATTCTGGGTGTTTATATTTAACCAGTGTTTTGCTGAAGATAGCGCCCTGTAATATGGGGAACACTGAGCGGCTCTGCTAGCTCTGAGACTCATGTTACCACAGCTACAGACACAGGGAGGCAGAAGGGGGGGGGGGGGGGGTTCCCTGCGTCTCAAACTAGTTTGCCATTTGTCCAACAGCTTTTACTCAGTTGTATTTACATTTCTGTTTATGTTGTATGTTCGTCATTGCTTACGCTGACGTCAATGCACCAGGAAAGGATTTGTGTACATGTAGTTTGAGTACACTAAAAAATATGACCGCGTGGACAAGCTCAACAGTGCAGTGATTTACATAGACTGATGAAGAAAAGGTCTCTAAAAAGTTGGAAAAGAGGGAATAAAATACAATAAAAAGCTCATAAAACATGGGAATATAATTATTATTTTATATGGTTGGAATGGTTCTCAGTGTAGGAAA
Organism: Trachurus japonicus; assembly: GCF_045865225.1. Classification (NCBI taxonomy): domain Eukaryota; kingdom Metazoa; phylum Chordata; class Actinopteri; order Carangiformes; family Carangidae; genus Trachurus; species Trachurus japonicus. Next base: position 32,388,522 of record NC_140911.1, read on the forward strand.
TGGAGAATCATATACTATTAGCATCCATTGGAGTCCCTTTAAGAGATGTTAACATGTTTCCTCATATGACATCACAAATTTCTGGTGACCTCGTCAAGCAAGATGCGCCAGCTCAGATATTTTTATATGCTGCATTTTATTATAACACGATTTATATTCAAGAAAGTGAAAGTATAGAATACAGTTGTTTAAGATTGTGTGTGGTGTTTTAATCATAATTTTCATAATCATAATTAGTTTAAAATTTTTTATCAGTGACAGAAACACTGCCTTTGAAGCTGCAATGTGAAGTGAAATCTGGAAACTAATAACTAACTCATAGTTATAACTAATACACACGAGAGGGAGAGAGAGAGAATAACCTTCAAACCCTCAGGAGAGGGTTAAGCAGGTCAGCAACAAAGGTCATCTGTCAAGCCAGCCACTGACACAAAGCCTCTGAATTTAGCCTGTAAAGAACTGGGGAGATTTAGACCAACTATGTATAGGGGGGAGTGTGTATGTGCATGAGCATATGAGCGATACAAACTATGTGGGAAAGACCGGATAGGAGGTGTGATGTGTCCGTACATGACATGCATCCCTGCCAGTGGAGCGCACATTTATAATTAGCGGCGCAATAGATGTCAGGCAGACATAGCTAGCATACATGTGGCACATAAATACACGCATGCTTAGGGAGCAGTGACACATGATGACAGTGGCATGTATGTGCATGTACACCCTATTCATGTCATTATTAACATATACTAGAAATAGAAGAACAGAGAATGTGAGGAGACATAGGCTTATATTACACAGGCATATTCGGTGGTCTATAAGGTCTAAGTATTGTCCTAATAATTTAAAGGACAAAAATGTCTTTTATACATTATACTGTATGTCAGCTGAGAAGCTTACGATTCAACATTAAGTTTTGTATAATAAATGAATATTTACATATATTTTTCCAGGGATATTGCACTCCACTCCACACAACTAACTAAACTAGCTGCACTAACTTTCTAAGAACACTATCTGTATTTCAGGACCAAACGACATATTTCCCTCCAAGAAACTACAACATGACAGCTGCTGGTTACTGTGTGCCAACGTGGATATAAAACTCCCTCTCTTCTCACCACGTCTTACTATAACACACACACACACACACACACACACACACACACACACACACACTCACACCGTAAATCAATTAAAAGCTCCTAAGAAATGGTGTTGAGTTGTTAGTTTCTCCTGTGGTTTTTACTTGGAACGAGACGTTGGCTCAGGATGTCGTTTTAAAAAAGAAGGACGGGGTTGGGTGGGGTGAGGTGGCGGGGGCTGATCTGAGGTGTACGTAAGACAAAGAACCCAGAGCTCACAACGACGCCGAGTCCTCGAGGCTTGCTCCGCCTTCCCATCAGCCCCATCAAAGAGGATGCAGAGGAAAGGGGGCGTGTCTTAATCTTCCACACCTGCCATCAGTTAGCCTATGAGCGGTCACGAAAGAGTGACGGGCAGCTTCCCCCCAGATCACAAGGTGACATCTTCCTAATGTTTGACTTGTGCGACGGCTACAAACTCAAAGGGATTCGGTTCATAATGAGAGAACAGAAAAGCAAACATGGCTCCTTGTTGAGAAGCTGGAACCAGATGTTTGTTGCTTTTTTTTTTTCTTTTAGAAGAAGAAGAAAGAGTGGGATGTTGATACAAACAGACGTAAAACACACGTTCTGACAACGTAGCAACCGAAAAATGATTTTTCATTTCATTGTCAAATAAATGGGAAGGGAAACATACAACCATCAGGGACGAGCCGTCGGTTACGGTCAATTGAAAACTTGAAATTAAGCACACATTTTGAAACGTCTCTCTCTCTCTCTCTGTCTCTCAGGCGGCGGGTGTGCAGTGTGCTAATGAAAAAGCAGACCTAATATGTTTTCCCCGAGCCCATCTGGTAATAATTGTAGCATGTAGCAACCGTAGCTGTGTTTGGATAAAGCTCTGACATACATGGGGCCCTCTGACGCTCCAGGAGTAAATGTGTGTGTGTGCGTGTGTGTTTGTGAGCATGTGATGGAGGGAGAGTTTGTGTGACTGTGTGCGTACATGCTCCTGCTTGTATGTTTTCCAAGCTGCTGGGTGTTGGGCCAGCGTTAGTAAAATCATCTTTATTGTCAGCACACGGTTATTTACGCAGCACAGAGCAGAGCAGAGCAGAGCAGAGCAGAGCAGAGCAGAGCAGAGCAGGGTTGGTTGAGAAACCTCTGCTGCTCCGGGCCATGAGTATGACTCAAGGTGATAATTAGTGGCATTTGATGGTGCACAGACTGACAATATAATATTTTAGTCAGCTCTGCGTGGTGGAATCGAGCCAAAAAAAGGTTTTTATCAAGACTGAGATTATCTCTATTATCACGGAGTCAAGTCGGGGTCAAACTCACGTCTCCATCATGTAAAAACCTAAATAACTTAGCCAGTAATTGGCACATAGGGTCTGCTCTCAATCTAAATGATTTATTATGTTTGATCCTCCCAGCTGCAAATGTGACTTATTGTTAAACTTGTCTTGAGCAAGACAGTGACTCACGATATGTCACCCTGGATATCTGCAGCAACAGCTTAAAAAACAAATGGCTTGGTAATTGGAGGGGCCTCAGACCCCAAGGAGTCCTCTAACTTTCAATTTCCAGGAAAGCTCCATATTATCAAGTAGGGATTGAGGTAATTTCACAATGATTTCACCTCAAGATCCAATAGTGAGCGGATAACGTTACGAAAACACAGGTTACACCCTCCCCGAGTGTTTTTAAACCCACCATATAAATGTTACCCAATTTTGTATTGAATCCTATGGGACTGTTTTTCCTCATGTGCCCTTCGCATGAGCTCTTGTCATAAAATCGCTATGAAAGCCCTTGATGGGGAAAAAGTGGGAGCTGTCACTGTATTCTAATGAGAATGAAAAAAACTTCATGTCACAAGATCGAAAAACCAAGGAGGACAGAGTGACAAGTGACACATTCTTCTCGAAGTTCAACGCAAACGTCTCTATCTTGTGACTTACTGGCAGTGCCAGTTGGAGTAGGTGGGAAGGGAGTGGAGCATGAACTCTGCAGAAAGACTCTTTGTACTGAGAGGGTCACACATCCTCTGTTTGGGCCATTCACAGCCGCACAGATTCATGTGTGTGTGGGGAACACACAAATACGCGCAAGCAGAAGGCGTCGCTTACTGAAAATGATGATAGGAGGGGTTCATATACAAAATGACCAATCACCACGGGGCTTCCTGTGTTGTCATGTGGAAGATGCGTAACAGCAGCGTAGCATGTGAGCAAAGGTCAGACAGTTTGTGTAGGGTGACATCTCACAGCTGGAGTTCATCCCTCTTCTTAAAAAGAGACCGAACCTGATCCAACTTTATCACATATAACAGACTGTAATGTAAGACTGAGACTCCCTTGCTAGAATTACTGTATGATTCCATAGCATACATGATAACTAGCCTGAGTCAGAGCAGAACATACACTGAAGCAAATAAGAGACCACATAATAGCAGTGTGTGGGTTTTCATTATGGTACAGCCCTTTCACATGGTACTGTCATAATAAAAGAAAAATCCATCTTCTTTGCTGCACTGTCTTCTTACATAATACAGATCCATGCATGTGCCTGTATGGAGGAATATGTGCCAGAGACACTGGGTGGGCGTCAGAGCAGAGGTATGGCATCCTGTACAGACACTCATTTCCTTTCAGGATCTCAGTGTGTGTGTGTGTGTGTGTGTGTGTGTGTATGTGTGTGTGTTAGAGTTATCAGACCCAAGCCCTCCACAGTGAGGTTGCCCTGTGGAAGGCCAGTCAGCCAACACAACACCCTGTCCTGACATGCTGACACGCATCTACGCTCTGACACAGTTACCTGGTTTGAAATGGCCCGGCACAACGGCGGTTCATCTGAGCCTATGAGTGAAGCCGACCTGTCCGACAGTAAAGCTAACCCGTCTGATTCTCACTTTAGCAATCCAGGCTTTCCAGCTCAGGCGACGCGTTTTGAGCTGATGAACGATATCTGGATATCTTGATATTTGGGGAACAGATATTTCTATTGGCATATTTATAATGTGCAGTGTTGGGCACGTTACTTTTTAAAAGTAATTAGTTATAGTTACCGAGTTAGTAACTGAATTACTACATCATTATTATTTTTTTATAAACTGCTCAAATATGTCAAATTACTTGGACTCGTCCCCCTAACCTCCTAACCATAACCCTAATGATTTGCGCTGTGTACATCATAACACACTTCTAGACAGCCTCTACTCAAAGGCTCTGTACACAAGAGGTAATGAAGGAGCTCTCTGACACCTGTGCACACCGACCAGTTGCTACATGAAGTTTCCATGATCGTCAGATTTAGTTTTGTTAGATGAACAAACACTGAGGGCATTACAATCTCCCTTGAGACTGTTGGCCTATTAGGAATGGTTTTAAACTGGTTTCACTCATATCTTTGTGGAACAGAGTTTTTCATCTCAACAATAACTTCTCCAAACACTATGTGATTACCTGTGGGGTACCACAAGGATAAATTTTAGGACCGTTACTTTTTAATCTATACATGCAGTGATGATTCTACAGTTTTACAGTCTTGTACTGTATTTTATTACTTTCTTCTCTCTTATTGTTGTCTTTGTGCATTAGTCTCCACATCATTTTTCTTGTTTCACTTCTTATATATATATATACTTTTTCAATCAAAATGTAAAGCACTTTGAATGGCATTTGTTTGCTTTGAAAGGTGCTATATAAATAAAATTTGATTGACTGATTGATAAATTGTGGAACTGCAGCACAAGAGAAGCTGGCCATAGCAAATTTTAGAGTAACAAGGGGGAAAAAAAGACATCATGCACAAATCACGTACTGTACAAGAACAGATCAAGTCATGAATATTTAAAAAAACATTTGTCAAGTTTGATTTTCCTCACTACAAAAATAAATGGTCTCATGAGACCAAAGACACAGTGTGGTGCATATGAGAACAAGTGATCAACAAAAGCTTCAGCCAGACGCCAGATTCATAGTATATTTTCCACCCTGCCATGCTCCTACCAGAGTTTGAAATCTCGACTGGGCTGATCTCACAAAGAAGCCATTCACAGTCATTTTTGCACGCACACGCACGCTCACACACAGACACACGTACACACACAACTTTTTACCGAACTTGAACTCCCCCAAAAACCCTGCGGTGACCGCATAAAAAGTACTTCTCAGGTTACAAACTCGCCCAAAATAGGCCATAAGTACATAGTGCTGCTATCTGGTGACGTAGATTATAGTTTAGAATGGTTACACACACTCCAACGAGCAAAAACACACAGTTATACACATGGCCTGTAATGAATTCAGTAAAATGCTTCAAGGAAAGATGAGAATATAGTAAAAATAAAAGTGGATGAAAATAAAAACAGTGAAGTCCAAGTGTGAGCCAAGCCTGAACTTTTTGTAACAAAGCGCCAATGCTGCAGTGTTTTCGGTCGACACAGTTTAAAGATCACGGACCTACAGCATGTCTGACTTCTCATCAGGAGACACAGGAGGAAGACAAATGAAGTGACGAGAAAAGACTTTGAATCCTCCCGTTACTCAACACAGATAAACTCAAACCACCTTAAAGCAGCTAACATTAAAAAAGCCACTGGAAGTGATAATCATCCTCCAGTGATGAGTCATAGCTGTATACAATTCCAATATATACACAGAAAAAAAAGGGCTCTTTAAACCCCTAATTTTTACATTGAGGATGATCATTACTTCAGGCCAGAACATCTTAAAATATGGGTGAAGACCTGAAAAGAGCCAAAAGCCTGTTTCTAGTGGGCTCCCGCATGAAATAAGTAATAATATGCTTTCACGAGCGAGGGAATAACTTCTGTCCCTTCCTGGAACTGGGAAAAAGAAAAAAAAGAAAAAAAAAACTCAAAGGGACGTCCTCCAACAGCAGTAGTTTTCAGAATAGCTAATCTGTGTACAGGAAACAGGCGCTAAGACTTCTGGCGCTATGTGGGCTGAGCAATCAAAACAATCTCTCCATCTTCTGATTGAGGAGAAGGGACCTGATCCAGACTCTTCAACACACTTCATCAGGGTGGGGGTGGGCTACGGGATTTGGATAGAAAGGCTCAGGTCTTTTAATGTGTGCCACAAGATGCTCCACATGTCCAAACGCTGCGGTTTTACTGGGGAGGAGGCATCGCGGCGAAGGATGCCAACAGACTGAAGAGACTCAGAGAGAGGGCTGGGTGGGTCTGTCATTACTTATAATAATAATAATAATAGTGGTGATGTCAATAATAAAAACTTTTTGTTGCACTTTTCTTTAAAAACTTACAAAGTGCTATGCATGAAAATAAAAGCAAATTAATAGTGATTAGAATAAGTAAGAAATATAGACCTGGACCAGTCACACTGTATGACTGACTACAGTATGAGTCTATCTAGAAAGCAAATGAACAAGCAAGTGATGGAGAGAACGATCAGGATTGAGCTGGATTAATAGCTGGGGAGGGGATGAGTCATAGATAGACAATAAATAAAGTCTAAAAAAAAGGAAGGAGGCCTCACAGAGGGAGCGAAGATGAAGCTGAAATGATTTTCTCCTTCACTGGCTTTTACTTTTCTTCCCTCTTTTTCACCTCCTGTCCCCTTTTCCTCTTCCATTCCCTCCTTCCTTCTCCTCTGTCAATGTTTCTCTTATCTACACGTCTCTCTTTTTTCCCCCCGCAGCTAATATCCCCTCCTGCCTGCATGCTTTTCTGCTCTCCATCTGTGTGTTATGAGTAGCATTTGGGGAGAAAGTACGTGGGATTTTCCCACAGTTCGGCAGAACCAGGCCCAACCCCCCACCACCCACACACTCATTTTCTGTCTTTCCCCTCCACTCCCTCTGTCTCATGTCAGAGGGGAGTCTTGAGGAAAACCACCCATATTCCACCACCGAGCTTTCTGGATGTTTGCTGGAACTTTGTGCCGCTCGTTGTTCCATGGACAACAACTGCGAGGTGCCATGGCAACACAACAATTGGAGGAGGGTTATGGGACAAAAATATCCCTGCCTTTGAATTAAAAAACAGTGTTAAAACATTTCATTTGAGAACTCCTACTAATGAAACGGTTACAAACAACCTTGCAGAGGAAGATAAAGCGCTTTTAAAAACCTTATGAAAATTTTTGTAAGGAATTTGCAGGGTCATAAAATGTACTTCTCCTCCTGCAGGCAGGACCATGATGAGGTCTATGTGGCCTTAATTTTGTCCACTTGTTCAGCCCACGTAACCAGGTCATGGTTCCGTTTGTGGGCTCTCAGAAGTAGTTTCTAAGACGTGCTGTCCGACCACTTCAGAGATCATCCATTTTTTTAGTTCGCCAAAATGAACATTTAAACTAATTTTGAAAAATTCACCAAAGGAAAATGTAAATGAATACACAATCCAGTGCCATTATGCTATTAGTATTAATATGAAAAGCTGTGTTGCTGTGTGTGTGTGTGTGAGCTGGCCGTGATTGATAGTTGTGGACATGTACACGCAAACATGTTGGCGCTGTGTCACGTCTCTCTCGGTGCAGCAGGTTCTGTGTGCGTGTCTCTACCTGTTAGCGCAGGTGCACAGGAGGGCGGGGCTTACCTCTGCTGCCTGAGTCTCCTGGTGCAACAGTGTCAGCCCCGTCAGGTCTTCCAGGAAAGAGTGGGAGGAATTAAAAACCTTGGACAGGAAGTTGAAACCTTCCCTCTCGTAGTGATCCAGGACCTGGATGGAAAAAACAACACGAACAAAGGACCATCACAGATGATTTAGGAGGAAGTGTGAAGTCTGCTGCCAACTAGCAACGATACATCTAAATATATACACTTCAGGCAGTTATAACACTGTCTTGACACTACGGCACCTTATGGTGCACCAGAGCACTTTTAAACTGGGACTAGAATTATATTCCTTTAACCTGTTTTATCTATGTATTATTTAACTTTGATTCTATGGTGTGTTTTTATTGTGTGAGAGCAGCTGACCAATGTGAAATTTCCTTCAGGATCAATAAAGTTGCATCCATCCATCCATCCATCCATCTATCGTTTTCCACTTATATCCTTTCTTGAAATCATCAAACATCGAACAACAACGGTCAACTCAAAAAAAGACAAAAATGTGTGGCTGCGTTCATGGATCGTTTGTCTTTGTGATGCATTTGCACTACAGTGAGTTGTGCTCTTACATGGAGGATATCTGAAATCTAAAAACATATTTCACCTTGAGGAACCTCAAACAGTAAACGGCAAAACCTGAGACAAAGTCCTGTGTCAAACTTTTCGATTTGCTCAGGTGCAAGAGTTGAAACTCAAATTAAAATCACAAGGATAAAACAGAAAAACAGAAAAGGTTTTGCACCAGTTCACATATTACATCTTGACCAGGTCTTATTCCTCTCCACACATCACATGCCTGGCCAGCATCTCTCTTGAATCCGACACTCTCTCTCTCTCTCTCAAATGCAGATAATACCACTTCAACGGGATGAGATCAAAAATGCACCTCCGTCGCTCTGGTCCTGAGGCACAACCCTGCAATACCACAACTCTGCTATGTTGACTTTGATCTCCCACCAGCACTGACTTCAAATACCCACACCTTCTTTCCAAAACACACAGACACACACACAGATCCTCTGCCCTCCTGACTGCCTTCCTAAGCTTGGCCAAGCCTTTCATTGACGCCCACAGACCCTCCTCTGCAGGTGTAGGGTTACCTCTGCCTCAGACATCAACACACTCTGCGTGCATCGCTGCCTGTGCGTGTGTGTTCGCAGACTGACCTGACCTGGCGTCTAGTCTCGGAGCCAGACACACCGCACACAATAGGCTACAAACTGACGTGTCCCCTTGTTCATCTTTTCAGCCTTTCTTTTCTTTCTTTCCTTCCTTTACTTTTATTTCTTTGATTCTCCACTTCCATCCGTGGGTTCTCTGTTACATGAGACGCCAACGGCCAAAACCCGCTTTGTTGAAATATAGCTGCTCATTGCACCGAAACTTGATAACTGTGATGATCCTGTGATAACGTTAATAAAGTCACTACAAGCAATGCACACACACAGAGAGACACACAGTTACACACACAAAAGTCACGTACATTAACGAATCGCCTTGTTATTTACAACTACTTCTGGGTAGAAAACCAGCATGGGAACAATATCTCATTTTTCACGTCACTATATCACCGTTTAGACTAATCTGATGTTTGTAACGTCTATAAAATCAATAATTGGACAAACATTACCATTTCTGTGTGCACGTTTTTGTAATTAGTCATGGCTATCGTAAATTGGCAGGGCTAACCGTTAGCTGTTTTTTAACTCAGTGACTCAATAAACGGTCCATGAAAAATATTTTTTCCAGCAGATATCTTAGTTACAACATGATTGAGCTAACTGGAGTAGTTTCATGTCGTGTCCGACAACGGCAGGATTTCAGCTGACGTCCTGATGTTAGCTTAGCTACCGCCGTTAGCTGTCCCTGCCAGCTGAGCCACTGCTTTCTAAACACTGTGATTCCCCAAAACTGAATAAATACCACACATAGCAACACAAAACTACTTTGCTCGTGCACACAGAAATTGTAATGTTTCCTTCAGTCATTTCAGATTTGTCTTAACAGTGATAGTTGCGTGAAAAACATGATATGTATATATACTAGCTAAACTCTCGTTCGTTAGCCTACTATCTCATTCAAATTCATTGCTGGTTTTCTTTTGTAAACAACAAGGCGATTTGTTCTACTGATCTCTATTCAATGCTATAGTCACCAATGAAGAAAACTGAAAACAGCAGAGATCAGATGGGGATGAGAACTACAATAATTGAATACACTTACACTGTATTATGATTATGATTATGATTATGATTATTATTATTATTATTATTATTATTGTCAGATTGTAATAGTAGTACCTCCTTACACTGAATGTTCTAGTTACCATGCCGGAGAAATTAAGTATCTAATGCATGAGTAATTCCTTCTGTGCTGTGATGTTAGCATCACTGTTGCCAATGCACCGTAGGAAGTGTATAATAAACATCTATAGAGGATGTATATACAGAGGAGGATTTTTGCGGTGTTTAGCAAGGCCTAGACAGGTTTCAGCTGTGATCAAATGCTGTTAACAGAGTTATCAACATCTGGATGACACGCTGTGCTACATATATGGATATAAATGCTCACATGTGGGACACAAGCGCGTACAGATGCACTTGTCCCGAAACTTCCTCCCCCATAAAGCCTCGCAAATGTCTCTTTGTCTAGATTTATTTAACAGTGGCAACGAACTTCTCCTTTTGAAGTTGCTTGTGCACCCATAACGTGTGAGGATATTAACTGAAAGAATCACTTGCCACAGGCTGTGTTATGGGCTTTTATTTTGTGTTTGTGTGCAAACACATATCAAACATACGCGGGGTGGTCCCGGTGGCTAAAAGGGCTCTTTAACTTCAGCTGCAAACACACAAACATCAGTACCAGATGTAGCGTTACTGGTAGCAGCAGTGAGGATGGAAGAAGGTTTGGAGGTGGGGGTAATAGGAGGGTGATAACAGATTTTTTTTGGACTGTCTATGAGTGAAATGCTTTAAAATGTTTCTCATTTGTGGCTTTGCAATGATTGCGACACTCACTTTACACTGAACACCATGGGCAGAGAGTTCCTGGTGACTCAGTGGCTTTGACTTCTATTAACGTGTACAGTCATCCCGCCAGGTTTGACGCTCGACTTTAAAAAACACACAAACTCCGAGTCCATACTGACTCATTAAACAGCCATTTCTGAGAACAGCACCGGAAGAAAAGGCTCATAAAGTATGTGCAGTGGCTGCTCTACACACATACGTGTCACTAGTGTATTTATGTAAGAATCAAGTTATCTTAAAGCTTTAATGTACAATACAGGACACAACAATCTGGTCCAGTAGCACTGACATTTTTGACAGAAGAATACTGATAAAATAAATATAAAATAATCCATGATAATTTTCTTTAATCAAGTAACTGTTTAATCTTTAAAGATCCAGTGTGTAAAATGAGGGGAAAACAGTGACATCTAGCATTCCGATTTTATTATTCACCTATTAAATATTATTCATTTGTTTATGAACGTGAAACTCTTGAAATGTGCTCTCTGGTTGGCTGGATTTTCCATTCCGTACAAACATGGCGGCGCAAGACCCTTGCTAAATGTATATATAAAAGAAGAATTATAAGGCTATGAAAACCAAACCAATTTTATTTTATAGCAATTATACACTTATACAAATATATTATATTCAGATTTTGCCAATAAACCTTGACAAATATTACACACTGGACCTTTAAATCTGTTTCCCACAGCCCGGCATGAGCGCTCAAAACAGGTTCTTTTGTCTTACTAAGAGACTAAACCCCAAACAAATGTAATTAACAATTATATAATATCAAATTTAAGAAGCTAAAGGCATTTTTTGCTTGATTGTTGACTTAAGCGTTTAATCTACTTGACTATTTCTTGGCTTTAAAAAGGGAAACACTCTGGTACAAAGTCTAAAATGTGTAAGAATCAGGTTTTCTTACAGTAATTTCAAATGGAGTACACCTTACAGTATGTCAGCTTTATCACTTAATCAACTGCCTATTCATTGTCCTGCCAGTTGATTAATCAACTAATTGATTTATTGTTTCAGCTCTAAAATTAATATATAGAAAATTATAAGGATTCTGACTTCACGAACACCAAAGACAGCTGATATAAGCCAGGACTTCAGTGTCATCATACAAACCCAAATCACAATTACTATAGGTTTCTTTGAATGGTTTTAAACACGTGTGCACATTAGTGAAAATATGAATGGGATTCAAAGAAAACAGAGAGTTACCTACAGAATAGAATTAGATTTAAACTTTAACGTGATTCAAAGGTTAATTGGAAAAAAACACATTTCGCTATAAATAGCGGTAGCATATTTGGTAGTGTTAGTACAAGTAGTTGTAGTAAGAGGTGTCTGGCATGGTTTTAGACAAAGCCACGTCAGCTGTGATTTACTCTCTGGCGTGTAGCTTTATTGGCTTGCAGCCCCAGAAAGAGTTAGGAAATACGCACACACACACATCCACACACACACACACACACACACACACACACACACAGACACACACACACACACACACAAAAACACAGAGTGAAAAGCCCCAACTCTACAGGAACTGCTCCAGCCCAGACAGGGGCTGAATTGTTTTGTTTCCATAGTGACCTGGCAGCACACAGCTGACTGCAGCAGGAGGACACACAGACACACACACACACACACACACACACACACACACACACACACACACACACACACACATAGACAAAGCCAGGCACACACACACATTACAGTGAACGGACTGATAGATGGACAGAGGGACACACAAAGGGAGGGGGGAGATGTGTGTATGTGTGTATGTGTGTGTGTGTGTGTGTGTGTGTGTGTGTGGGGGGGGGGGGTACAGGAAGGGAGAGAAGGTAAGAGACAGAGCTGAGAGATGGAGAGAAAGAGGGAGAAGTGAAATAGGAGACGGCTGGTAGAAAAGAAAAGAGTGAAAGGCAGATAAGCAAATGCAAAACAGCGAGGGGAAGGAGACGAGGGGGTGGGAAGTGAATTGAAACATGTTCACCAATTTCACTACATAACCTTTCTCCCTGCCTCAGCAGAGGATCGTCTTTCCTGAATCATGTTGTCCATTGTTCCCGACTGCACAGGCTTTTTTACCCAATCCCTATCTAACCACACCAGCCCCTCTGTGCAGACCGAATAATCTCATCAGTCACACGGGCAGAAACATGACACCTTAAGATGGGCTGGAACTTCATGCTTTTTTTTTTTTTTTTTTTTTTTCACAAGCAGCGTAGGTGGAGAAAAGTTTAAACTTTTAGAGGACGAGTTAGCCAGCCTCCCCCCTCCTCTGCCTCTTGGTTTCTTGCTCTGTCTTCACATGAAAGTGATAGATCTGGGGCTTTATGACCTCTTTATAGACACAAAGACTGCATTGAGATCAGGGGAGAAAGAGAGAGAGAGTGAACCAGCCCTCCACTCATCACAACACCCTTTCTTCAGCCCTGCACTTCCACTCTGTACCCCCCCCCTCCTGCCTTTTCTCTCTTTATTGTTGCCTTCTCCCTCTCTAAGTTGTGGTTTTCTCTCTCTCTCTGTCTTTCTCTCTTGCTCTCTCCCCCCTGGTCTTACACTAATGTACACCAGCCAATCACAATGGTGGATGCTGTGAACCGCAGGGCCACCTGGGGCACTGATTGGCCGTTTGGCTGTGGACATCAATGACAATGCGGTAAAGAAAGAAGAAAAAAAAAGACGCAAAGGCAATTTCTCCCACCACACTCGGCCAAATCGGGATACGCAGGCCTCAAAAACCCATCTTTATAAACACACACACGCAGACACACAGACAGACACAGCAGTGGGAGCTAATTCCACTCATACGACAGTCACTGACATCAATGAGCAACTGCTGCCTGATTGTTACCATATGGTTTTACCAGCTTTGCTCTGTGTGTGTGTGTGTGTGTGTGTCTGTGTGTGTGTGTTTGTGTCCTCAGTATTCCTCAAGGAACGACATTTCAACACAGCTCCACTGACTTAACAATGTGGAAACAGGAGAGATGGGAATCCCCACCGTTTCTGCTAGAGCTGCAGTTTGTGTTTCAAAACAATGTTGTTACATAGTAACAGAACCAGATCTTGATAAGTTAATCAGAACCTGTCTTTCTATCTTTCTATGTTTCAACCTTTTTTTTAAAACTAAATGGGGAGTTTACCTTCAAAACGCTGTCTTGTTGCTATAATGGAAAACACACAGTCTGAATGAGTGACTTACGATGGGGGAGCAGGCGGTGCATTTGTCGAAGGCCAGACTGGCGGGCAGGACGTTGTCGAACCTCGAGAGAAAGCCTCGGATCTGCGGAGAGAGAGGTGGACATGTCACAAACTTAGCCGCCGAGGAGCAGGACACACTCTTGTCAAACACACATTAACATTGTTTAAAAAAAACAACCACAACACAAAGCACATTTAAGTTACAGCCGGAAGCTGATGAAAGTCGACCACAGAGAAAGATGAGCATCTGAACCGTCTCAGACACATGCTCTCTAATTTGTGTGAGAAAATACTTTGAAAATAACTTTGTATGAACAAAAGTACATGTAACAGCAGTAGGGTAATAAGTATTAAATCTGGCATGTAAAAGTTAAGAGACAGTTTGACTTTGTGCAGTTTCCACATTTTAAAATCAAGCTGAGAGCTCCCTCTGGTGCCAGAGAGGCTGAGGGTTTTTTTTTTTTTTTTGTAAAACATTTGCAGTGTCTCTCACAGTTTAAAGCCTTCACTCCTGTGTGCAAAATGATACAGATATTTTGGCTAATTAACCTTTATTACTGACTTTATCATCACACATACATATATACACCTAAACCTCTTTAGAAATACATGCTGAGGCACCGCTCATCACCAGTATATTCACCTTTTGCTTCTATTTCCTCCTCCTCCCTTTTTTACACTCACATCCTCCTGTTTTTTAATAAGCTTCACCCATTATGTTTTCTGGTGACTCACACAGAGCAGAGGATGCAGTGACTTCCTGACTATAATTATCTGCTGATGAAAGTGACAAATACATGGAGCATTTGTGACCAATTACAGCACAACACCCAGTAAAGTGGACATGGATGGAAATGAAAAGCTTTCAGTCCTTGGCTAGGACGTTTGAGTGTTTGAGTGCAAACTACACTGCATTTCCATTCATCCCGTTTTTCATTATTCTTCACCGGGGCCGAAGCTGCAGCAGCCCGGTCTGTGTGACGACCTCAGGCTGCTGGGTTAAGATGTACAGTACAGTACAGTACAGTACATCTCAAAGCGCCTGACTGATAAGCAGTGTGAATGGTGAACTGCTTTGACTGAACAGGCTCATTTTTTCCCCGTTCTTTTCTTCTCGTTTTTACATCTTCACATCCGTCTGTTGATTACTCCAATTGAAGCGGCGGGTTCACGGACGCACGGAGAGAGAGGGGGCGATTCACTGCAGAACTGGTTCAACATGAACCTGAGAAGAAAAACCAGCACAGCAAACATGCCTGGTGGAAAAAATTAACAAATGAAGGGCTGAGTGGATGAGTGAGTCAGGCCGGTGGGTGAGTGTGGGCGGGTGAGACGGACTTGAATGGACCACGAGCTGCGCAGCTCTTACAGGGCGCATACATTTAGTACAAGTGTCCAGGTATGTGAGTAGCATTGTTAAATATAAAGCTCTCTGTCTGCTGCTCACACACCGGATGAAGTTGTTCACACACTTGTGTTATTTAAGGAGTCAAACTGTTGGTTAGTTTGTAATGGAGTTTAAACTGCCCGACCTCTCTGTATACAACCTGATTTATAACACTGAATTAAAAAACTGTTATTTTCACTGTAAAATCTGACAGTGACACTCCATCTTCACAGTCCATCTATAATGTTGTTATCCTGATGATATGTTGATATTATAGATGATGTATTTTGGATGAATCGGTACACATGACTGGAGGATCACATACTGTATCAAGCTCACAGCATTTCCCCGTTCATTAAGATTTGTTGTTTCAGGGCCAAAACTTAAGGAAGAAACAATAAATATACTCCTGAATGAATATACTAAATAAATATACTGCAGTTCAATCATCAGAAATAAATAATAATAATATGGTGCAGTTTATATCAGTCACCACAAGTTGTCAGTGTGGCACCACAGAAAACGGTCTGCAGTTTTAAACTACTCAGCTGGGTGTGTTGTTTTATCAGTCCATTCATACATCTAAGTACAAATATATAGAAGACATACATACTCGCACAAGCACATACATACGTGTGTGTGTGCGTTCATGCGCGCTTATATGTATGCCTATTCTATGGGAATACATGTATATATATATATATATATATATATATATATATATATATATATATATATATATATATATATTCACATAGTTCTCATAGTTCTATGCATATTATTAACTCTGCATTTCTCTCTGGTAATCATTAGCCCATTTCCTCACCTCCACTATCTACTTCCACACACACACACGGCAGCCCATTTGCATGCCATTTTTCTCAGGATTATTTGGTTGAAATAGCGTGAGCAGCTGAGGTGTTGCGTAAATGGCAGAAATTCTCGGGGTGATGAATTCCGATAATTATGCAAATGGAGGTGGTGAGATCCTTGAGAATGTGACAGCAGTCAATAAGAGAGAGGGCACAGTTTGTATAGCTGCACTCGCCTCCGGTCAAGACTGTATAATGTGACCTAAATACTTCTTCTTTTTTTCTTCAAACTACAGTATCAAGTAGTTTTCAACTGCACCAACAAAATGAGTAGTCTAAACAAAAACATTTAAGTGAGTCACACACTGTGCATCCCTACAATACACAGGTGTGTTTTCTGGTTAGACAGTGTGAATAAGAAACTCCCCAGCTTTATCCATTCAGCACAAACTGGTTCAATACTTTGTGAACTTGTAACATGTACTGTGTTACCCCCTATATCACTGAGGCTTTTGCAAACTTGGTCTGTAAATTTTGCCATTTCACATGATCAACATAATAAACAAGCAGCAGTGTTTTCTCCAGCATCACTTTTCAGCATCTATCAGAGACGCTTGATTGACTGGAGAAAACTGGAAAATAAACTTATTTGGGGTTTTTTGTGGACTGTGAAATTAGGGGCGGACGAGAAAATTCCATTGCTTTTTGCATTCATTTATCAATGCAGTATAGAGATGATTGTTTAAGCATCCCTCTGACTGTTACACAATGTCTCTTTAAAAGGAGGATGACAAAATAAAATCTGAGAAACACATATAGACTCAGAATGTTCAGCACAGAGACATTTCTATAGCAACCTCATAATTAGGAGACCTATATTTCAGACTTTCAGGCTTAAAATCACTCATATGGTCAAGCAGCGCAGGCACTCTCTGAGTGGTGCGGGTGGATGTGGATGGAAGAACAGCACAGAGTGTCCTTGGTATTAAACATATTGGTGTGTGCAAGGGCATGTAAGTGTGCATATGCATGTGTGTGTGTGCCTGACCTGATGTGGCACTAGGCCCAGAGAAGTGGGAGGTTCGTTCATGCGGTCATCACTGCTGCTGGCCACCGCGTAGCCTCTGGAAGGAGAAAGAGAGAAAATCAGTTTGTCTTTTTACACCTGAACGTGACCAGAACTTGTGTTGCTCTGGCAACTATGTTCCATTCAAAAGAGGAAAAAAAGGCAGTATATGCAGTATATGTGTTTCTCAGTTCCTTTAAACCAAACTGTCAAAACCAAACCTTTATTCATGACTAACAGGTGCATTAGCCTTGTGCATTAAAAAGGTTACCAGTGAGATCTACAACCTCCTGCTCCATGGTGAATCTCACCAGGTTTAAAAGACTTGACTTTCTGTGCGTAGAAGTGACTGAAACCATCATGTCTCACACTGAGCTGAGAGTGGTTTCACAAAGTAAGAAATGACTGTCAAAGTGACGCAACATTAATAATAATCCCTCTGTGACAACTCTGTAAAGCTCGCAGTAAGATCGAAGAAAGGAACTTAAAAAAAAAAAAAGGATAAAGAGATGGAAGACAGGAATAAACACAGCTATGAAGCGAGAAACAAGGACACAGAGAGGGCAGATGGAAGAGAGGGAGATCTTGTTGCGAAGGAAGGAGCCACTAAATGAAAGAGGCGGTGGGGGACGCATGAAAACTCTGCTTCTCTCCTTTGCTTCCTAAGCTTTTTATCCAGCGTAGGCAGAGCAGCTCTGTAACAGCTTATAACATCTCACAACACTGAGAGAAAATGGCCGTCTTATCGGGCTCAGCAAGCAGTCACTTTAACTCTGACTTTCACCAGAAAACAGCAGCACGCAGTTACATTTCCACAGAGACACACCCGTGCACATGAACCCACACTTAGTAGGCATGAAAGAATCCTAGTCATTGTTTGAAAAAAAAAAAAACCTCAAAAAACAGACACACTCACTTTTAAGAGTAAGTGGGAATTAGGACAAAGCTCCATCGGTAAACACAAGTTCTTTGGATCAAGTAAATTCGCGGAGCTGCGCTGGGACCAAAGTAAGGACGCCGGATTTTACCTGTGGCGCATTAAGACTTCGCTCGCAGCGCTGCTCCGGCAAAAAGCAAAAAGTAAGTGAGTGGTAAGTAAAGCTTCCTTGAAAGTTTGGAAGCCTCTAAAGCACAAGCCTCTTTGGTTTTACAGTAAGCCTCAAGTGTGGCACCAGCATCAGGCTCTGGGTGCCTGGATGTCAAGCACCTACTGGTGATCCGGGCTTCTCACTACAGTTAAGTCAGTGTCTCTGACTCTGTAGCATTCGCCAAGGAACTTTTTTATTGGATGTTATGTGGAGGAGTCATCTCTGGCTGCAGGTAGTCCTGTTTTCATACTCAAGCTGTTCTTATGCTCCCTGGTTCTCATAAAAATTACATATTGTTACATTTAATTATTGGCCTTTCACCATAACTCTAAATAGGAGAACATTCAATCATAATACACAGTGTGTTTGCTTTAATTCAACAAAAGGCAGGATAAATCATGTTCCAGTGTATTTGAGCTCTTGGACATAAGACACTATGGGCCTGGTCTACCAAGATCCCAGATAAGGGGCGCTAAATTGTGTGCTCCTGCTAAAATTTTGCAGGCACGAAAAACAGGCGATTTACTAAGAGTAACCCGCTAAATGACAGCACACGCAAACCGCAGTATTTAAATGAGGGTTTTGTGCGTGGTAATTGTTTCCGTGTGGACAGAGAGCTGGATGGCCGCATGAAATTTGATCCGATGGATTAATAGAGAACTCAGGTGGGACACTCAGGCCACACTCGGATCTAAACTCTCTGACCAGAGGGATCAAAGACGGGATGAAGGCAGCGGTGACGTCTCTCAGTCCCGGTCCCGGTCCTGGAGCTGAGCAGCCAGGTACTGGAGAGGGAGGAGAGGAAAGGAGAGGAGCGGAGCGTACTGGAGGAGAGACGTGCAGCGTGCGTAACGGCGCTTAAATGACTTTTAACACACCTGAAAAACTGCGACAGTTCGTTGGAATGACCTGGATGCGAGGGAATGCAGAGAGAAAAGAGCTTTTTCCCTGGCAGGTATTAAATCAATAAAATAAAAAAAGCTGTGCCAGACAATACTTGCCTTTCAAACGCATTTAATAAAGACGCAAAAACTTCCACCGCAATCTGTTTCAGGTTTGGCAAATCACGTTTCCTGCGCTAAATAATAATAATAAATAATTTGCATCTACTCCTCCCAATATTTTGCACGTTCTGGCCGAAACGCCCATATTTGCATATTCATCAATGCAAACGCGCTAAATGCATCATGCATGCTTTTTTGTGCATTTGAGAGAGACAGTCCTCAGGGCATCTCAGTTAGTAGATCAGCTTGCACATTTTTTTGCAGGTGACATCAAGTTTGCACACGTTTTTATACAAGCAAACCTTTAGTAGATCAGGCCCTATGTAAGGGAGTTATTAAAGGACAATTCCAGGCGAATTCAACTCGGGGGTGTATCATTTTAGGTCTAAAAGAAGGAATCTGAAGATTTTCAGTTTAATCGCTCCTGTTTTGCGGTAGTTGCGTCTGTCCCCGCATCGCCACGGCAGCAATGAATGGGAGTGGATGTAAGTCCCGCTGCTTAGGCTGTTTACAGCCCTCAAAGCCGCATTTTTTTCCCACAGACAGCGTCAGATGGCGACTCAAACATGCACCGAGAAGTTTATTTACTTCAAGCAAGCCGACATGTTTGTAAAACTAGATCTAATTCAAAGTCTCCCGGAGTCTCGCGCGAGACCCAGTTGCCGTGCTTGGTGTGTTCACATGCAATGGGAAAAGCTACCGTTTGTGTCATAAACACAGGAATATCAACTCTTTACTTGCTTCAAGTAATAAAAACTTCTCGGCGCATGTTTGAGTAGCCACCTGACGCTGTCTGTGGAAAAAAATGTACACTTGAAGCAAGTAAAGAGTTGATATTCCTGTGTTTATGACACAAGCGGTAGCTTCGACTACACCTGAATACACCAGCACTGTAACTTCGGGCTTGCGCGAGACTCCGGGAGACTTTGAATTAGATCTAGTTTTACAAACATGTCGGCTTGCTTGAAGTAAATAAACTTCTCGGTGCATGTTTGAGTAGCCATCTGAAGCTGTCTGTGGAAAAAATTTGCGGCTTTGAGGGCTGGAAACAGCCTAAACAGCGGAACTTACATCCGCTCCCATTCATTGCTGCTGTGGCGATGCGGGGACAGACGCAACTACCGCAAAACAGGAGCAATTAAACTGAAAATCTTCAGATTCCTTCTTTTAGACCTAAAATGATAGGAAAATACACCCCCGAGTTGAATTCGCCTGGAATTGTCCTTTAAGGGACTCCTCTGGAACTCCCTTCCCAAACCCATCCACACCTGCTCTGACCTGTTCACCTTCAAAACTCTCCTTTAAACCCACCTTTTCAAGCTTTTAATGTTTTATGTTGCCTGTTTTATTCTTAATTGTTTTATTGTCTTTATGTTGTAATGCTTTCTGTGCTACTTGTGTTACTTTTTACTTCCTGTACAGTACAGTGTCTTCGAGTTCATGAAAAGCACTTTATAAATAAAATGTATTATTATTATTATTTCATCTTCCATTTGTTTGAGAAAGTCATCAATTTCCCTGTTTACTTTCCCTTCTTTATTAGTTGGTGAATCAAAGTAAAGTAGTACCAAAGTACATACACTCACCCACTTAATACAAGTCCATAGTATTGATATAGTGTCAGACCCACACTATTAGTATTGATACTAGTGTGATTCCATAGCAGTTGCATGAGTCTAATGACCTACCCCTCACTGTGCTGCAGAATGGACACCATCATCTCCACAGCCAGGGCTCCTGCGATCATGGCCAGGCCAGGTCGGCTGACAGTGCACTGCTGATCCAGAGTTCGATCCCTCGTAGACTATTTAGGAAAAGAAAAAAAGAAATATTAAAAAACACGATCAACAACGACATAACCAGCGTTGACAGAGTTTCCTGTAAATAGGAGAGAAGAGGAGGCGTTGGAGGTTCCCATGAATTCTGGTTACATTTTCTTTTGTTCACCAGGTTTAGATGATGCTTTTATCTAAAGTGACTTGAGTGAGTGATTATCAGCTTGATCACAGACTGTCATCCACACATGAGTGGTGTGGGAGTCCTGTTGAGCAGCCTTTCATAACCACGACCACCAATGTGAGAACCAAATATCATGGTTATGTTATGATAAGAGTATTACACTCGACATGAAAACGCTGCACCAACAAACAGAAAGATGGATTCATCAACCAGCCGACGAGCATGGCTAAAAGCAGCCGATCATCTGGAATTTACAGATTATCATATTATATTCACTCATTCACCAAATTCACATCTAACATTTACAATTCAATGAGAGGCTGTTCCTCTAATTTCTAATCTTAATATTTATATAACCTGTGACAGCAGGCTGGAGCCACATGGCATTTAAAGTCAAAGCCGAATAAACAGCTCTCTGTGACCTTCACTAACTGATGAGTGGCTCTCATAAATTACTCATATCAAAAGATGGCCGTGGAGGGACAATAAACGACCAAGAAGAGGAACAAGGAGAGTCAACAGATAGAGTATGGATGGCAAGAAAATGTGATTCTCACAAGCAAGACGTTTTTCAGCTTATGGCTATTTTAATTTTAAAAAATTAAAAAAAAAGAGAGAGACAATTTTCTCAGAGATAATTTGAAAATGCTCACAGTCTTGGTCTAAACTGCATAATTTAAAGCTAAATTAATCGTTTTTTGATTACATGGAAGAAGCATATAGATCATAGTCATATTATTAAGTTGTTGTGGCCACTCTGGCCAGCCATCTTCTAAGTCTAATATTCACTTTTAGCTCTGTCAGTGGAAACACTTTTGCACACCGGTTGACAGGAAGGTGCGAAAGGAGGAGAACAATGTGTTTCGGTTGTTTAAAGTCCCCCTCCAACGACCCTTTTTGTTTATTTTAAAGCATTCTCCGTTGTCTTTAAATTGTGATTATGAAGTTTTTAGCCTAAGTCACAAATCCTGTGCCATTTCCCAGGGCTCTCCTTCTGCACAGCACCAGCAGCTCATTAGCAATGCGCCTCTGAGTGGTGGGCAGAGACTGCACTGCTCTGCAACCACCCACACCACACTAAAGAGATGAAAGACGGTGAAACGCTGTTAAAAAAACAACGTTTGTTTGTTTTTTTCTCAGTGAGAAACTGTGGTGGACCCATACAGACTGTTGCAGCTGCGTTTTACACACTACAGCTGTCAAGCCTTTCACTTTTGAGCCAGGTAGAGAGCGGGGCGGGAGCTTATAAGCACTATCAGTGGTGGACAGTAACGGAGTAAATTTACTTGAGTACTGTACTTAAGAAGATTTGTACTTTAGTTGAGTATTAGATTTATTTGGTACTTATTACTCTACTTGAATACATTTCCAAGACAAATATTTTTACTTTTACTCAAGTTAATTTCTAGGAAGGCTGAGAAGTACTCGTTACTTTCAGGTCTGCTCTCTATTGGACACAAGCTGTGTTTGTCAAAGAAGGAAACCCTAACCCCTAAAAGCAGCACATCAGTGCAGCTGGTTTCAAAGAGTTCATTCTCAGAAACAAGAGTTAAAAGGTCCTTAAATTCATTTAGAAAAAATTATAGGAATTCATTGATGTGAAAAATAAGAAATTTACTCTTATTCTTACTCTTACTTTTACTTAAAGTAAATTTAAAAGCATGTACTTTTGGATACTTAAGTACCTTTAAAAGCAAGTACTTTTTTACTCTTACTCAAGTAACATGTCGACTGAGCTACTTTTACTTGTAACAGAGTAAATTTTGACCAGTAGTATTTGTACTCTTACTCAAGTACTGGGGTCGAGTACTCCATCTCTGAGCACTATGCTCCGCCCTGGGGTTGTGACGCTGTCAACCCCCGTCCCCCTGAAACTGCCAGTTTGTGTTCACAGCAATTTGAATTACTTTTCTGCTGATATGTCCTCTAACATCAGAAAAATGCCACAGGAACATGTGAAAAGCACAACAAACATGATTTTCATTGCCTTGAAAAGAAAGTTAAACAACCGAAACGTTGGCCTTTTAACAATAAAAAATATTCTAAGTAAGAAGAAAGTGTGCGGGAGTTTCTTCGCCAGTCCAAATTGTAACATCTGAAATATTCCTTTTTGATTTGTGTTTATTCTTGTTTCCATTGTTTTCATGTGTGGTTCTTTAAGGGCAATGACGTGGGTGAGGGTGTTGCGTGTGTGCTGTGTGTTTTCCTCACATCTCCAGGTGCCACAACATCGTTGCAGAAGTAGCAGCCCAGCTTGTGCCCGGGGATGTTGGAGAACAGAGAGGATCCTGGGATGGTGGGCGCAGACCCAGCTGGTGTGGAGGACGAAGAGGAGGCAGAGGAACAGGAAGGGGAAGAGTCGCCGCCTGCAGGCGCTTTCTGACTGACGGGAGATTTCTTCAGGCCGTGGCGCATCACCACAAATGTATCGAAGCCTAA
Source organism: Trachurus japonicus (assembly GCF_045865225.1). Lineage (NCBI taxonomy): Eukaryota > Metazoa > Chordata > Actinopteri > Carangiformes > Carangidae > Trachurus > Trachurus japonicus. The sequence continues at coordinate 32,412,213 of NC_140911.1, forward strand.
GGCGGCATTCACCACAAGCTGGAAGAGTAGCAGACAATAAATCATTATCATAAAGTCTTTGTACAAAGTTTTAAATAACTAAGGCCTGGATGGAGATATTTATTTGTGTCTGTTTCTCTGCGTTTCTCATAAACACACAAACACACAGACACAAACTCAGCACATTTCACCCAAATTGAATTAACTCTACGGTTTGTTTTACACAAACAATATGAGTTGAATCATTTCAGAAAGCAATGACATAAAACATTAATAGGCTCTTTAAAATGTTGAAAGCATCTAGACTTTCAGAGGAGCCATGAAAATAAATTGTAAGGCCAATCTGTGTCTGAAACAGCCCCGCGGCACAAACGGCCAAATAACCGCTCAATTGAGCAGGCCATGGGGAAAACCTAATCAGCAGCAGCCCCCCAAAAAAACACTTAAATGCATACAGCAGTATAAAAGCTGCATCAGAGATAGCACTGGAGGCATTACAAGTCCTTGAAACGATGTTCAATAAATCTAATACCGCCTGGCAGTTAATGCAATTCCATGTGATAAACAGACAATGTGGCAGATGTTATCAAGCAATTTCCATTTCCTGGAAGAGAAATCAAACAGCCTCCAAACTTCAAGTTCCAGCTTAAAGGGATAGTTTAAAATTTTGGCAAACTGGCCCATTGCCATAATCCCTATAGTTTCAGGGTAGGTTGGTTGCTATTTTTAGAACGGTGGAGCAGAGCCGCGAGCTGCTCAGAGCTACGCTACGTAGGCTCATGGGATTTCTTGGTTTCCTTCATCAAACTCATCAAATACACAATCCAACAACTCCAAAACACTCTGGTGGACAAGTTGTGACCTGCACATTCACCACACTATGAGATAATAATGGAGCGTTATGAGACAGAGTTGTTTTCTAGGTAAATTTATGCAAAATTGTTGATTCGTGTTCCTGTCGGGGGCAGTTTTTCGGCAAGCAGTCTCTGAATTTGCCTCGAAAACAACTCTGTTCCGTTAATATCTCATTATCTTGCAAAGCTCTGAGCAGCTCGCGGCTCTGCTCCGCCGTTCTAAAAATAGCTTGCACTGACAAATAAAGGTAACGAACCTACTCCTAAAACTATAGGGATTATGGCAATGGCAATGAATTTTGACTGACCACCGGAGGTGCTTTAAGTGCCACCTCTGGCAGTCAGTGGAAATTCAGATAACATCAGAATGACTGTGGGCGATGAGAAGCGCCATCTCCTGGTCATTCCCTGTATTTCAATGAATGGGTGGAGTTACAGTAAAACATTGACACTCCAGGAGAAAGAGGGGGGGGCACTCCAGCGACCGAGATTTGGAGGGGAGTTGGCTGGAGGATGGAGGCCATTCAGCTGGGACAATGACACTGTATCCTTTCAGCAAACATCTTGAAAATGTCTGTCTTTATCTCAGTGCCACCATAAAAATGCTCTGAATTTATGTGTATATACATATGTGGAACTGCAATATCAAATTGCAGACCAGTCAAGGACACGACTCTCTGACACACAGCCCCAGCAGGCAACTGTTCGGTGAAAAAGCTCCATGAAACAAACTGCACATTCCCTGCTCATCACCGAGCAGCAGACGATGCACAGTTACTGTAGCACCTGGCTGGTGAATAGAGCGAAGCATTTGGGAGGTAAAGAGGCAGACACACGACTCCAAAGGAATGCTAATGCTGTTGCTGGATGCATAAATAAGCAACGGCTAATCAGGGTTATACGGTGACTGTATCAACTCCTGCTGCCCCCAAGTGGAAAAAAAACAAAAACTCCAGGTTTAAAATTATTTCAATCAGACGCAAGGTTTGGGTCAAGTCAGAATCTTGATGCATTGAATGTAACTAAAAGGTAAAAGTATTAAAGCTTTACCAGGTGAGCTACCAGCTAATAGATGAGTCTTAGTTGCTGTCCAGGTTGTCTCTGGCTTTTTTGCTGCACATCATCATCTTTCTCTCCTCCCCTTCTCTTTTCAGTTTCTCTCTCTCTCTATCTCTCTCTGTGCACAGGTCCGTGTGTGGATGCATTTTTCTGTGTGTGTGTGTGTGTGTGTCTATGACTGATAAATAAACACAAAAGCCTGACAGAATACAGTAATTTACAGAAAAAAGAGTCTATCTCTCCTAACTTCTTCTCTGACTGTTCATTGAGGGGTTTTATGATTTTTAGTGGACGACAGCACAGTTATAAAATCAGGATTTGGCCGTAGGCCGCCAAGCTAACAGGTTTTGACACCTGAAAACAGCTGCCTCCTCTTGTTGGAAATGAGGCTGATGAGTGTGGTAACACTGTAAAACATAGTTAATACACACAAAAAAAAACATTATTACCAATCCGTTCATTACCAGAGCTACCCACTCTCACATTACACATCATCACTTCATCTATTCTTAACATAGAAAAGTACAGCTTTATTCATCCCCATTAGTCAGTAGCCATGTTTCCACCAGCGTGTTTAGATGTGCATCTAGATGTATGGCATCAGAAAATTATGATGGAAACGCCATAATTCAAACTAAAATCCCCTGATTCGCACAAACTCAAATACGCTCGCTAGAACGGGGTTTTGGTTGATTCAAAAGGGATGGAAACAGTTATGTTTGAATTAAGTGTGACGTAGTGCACTTTCACCCCAACTGCTCCCATGTTTGCAGTTCACAAGTTCACACAAATTTCCCTCCCGGGACAAATAAAGTTTATTTGATTTGATTTGATTTGACACTCACAAGACAACAATATCAGGGTTTCATGGCTACATGTATTGTGGCGCACCGCCAGGGCAAAATAAAAGCCCCCACACCTTCAGAATGATGTTTTTTTTTCTTCTTTTTATGTTAAAACAATGTAAAGCAGGGTTTCCACAACCAGTTACCATTACTTTGCACCCTTTTCCACTACAGTTACAACTCTACTCGTCTCAGTTTGTGCTTTTCAATCACAGTTGAGTTCTTCATAGTTCCTCCTCCTCAGTAAAAAATCAGCCAGTGCATCCATCGTTTCCCATTAATAAACCAGTCTGTGGCGGCCGCGACTCTCTCGCTCACGCTGGCGCACACACATACTTACACACACGGGCACATGGACAGGTCGCATTGTGATGGTAATAAACATATGCGCTAAATCGCGCTAATGTGTTCAAATTGCTATCCACCCCACATCAGACCGTGGGTGCTAATCAATAAACAACGTGGATGAGGTTATCATAGGAGGGGGGTGGGGAGTACTTTTAATGGAAACACACAGGATTCAAATTTCTTTTAATGCGCATTTCCCAGAAATTCGAATCACTTTGGATGGAAACATGGCTAGTGTCAGCAACACACTTCATACTGTACATACTATGCATGTTCCTTCAGTTCTTACCTTCCTCTTACTGGCGGCTATCACCGTGGGCAACCAGCGGCTCTCCCTCGTGTCCATTAGCAAGAAAACCACGTCGTGCTCTGAGATCAGTTTCTCCAGCTGCTCCACATCCCTCTGGGCCTGGGACAGAGTGGCCTGAGAGAAATTCACTGGGTGGCCAGGCATGGGGATGCTCATATTGTAACCCTCTGAATTCTGAAAGAAGAAGGCAAAGAAAGACAGGTTGGGGAGAAAAAAAAACACAAAATGAGCTGACATGTACAGTACAAGAAAGCATAGTGGGCATACATTTAAAGCCCATTTCACATCCACTTTATGAGCAATGATGTTTTGTTTTAAATCAACAGTATCTGTGCCTCTGCAAATACTGTATATCGAATGTCATTACTCACATCATTTTTTTTTTTCTGGGCCAATTGAATCGTAGGCAACTGGACTTGTATTTGTCTGGGAAGATATTTCGCCTCTTATCCAAGGGGCTTCATCAGTTCCTACGCAACAAGTCGCGCCTTGTTGCGTACTCATATAATGGAAAATTATAAGTATAAGTAAATTTTGACCTGAGTGAAAGATGTGAAAGGAACATTGCCTGGACATGTTGGGAATGTCTAAAATACCTCTGACTATTGTGCTGCAGGTATCACAAAGCTTCTATTTTCTGTACGCCTTGATGCTGCTCAACACCATTTCATTAACATCACACAACTGCTGCTGCTATTACCTTCAGAAGCATATATGGTACATTTATGCAATCTGAGACTGGTTTCGACTACATAAATGCAGTGTGTTACAGTGTTATCTTAAAAGTGGGCTGCAGAGAAGCTGAAAAATGAAAAACTTATTTGAAATACATTTCTAGAACTTGTAGATCAGCTGCTATATGATACGTCTTATTGGCGCGATCCCTGCAGTCACCAAACATTGTCTCAGCGTTGCCATAGCTGATCTGAGGACAGCATGGATTTGAATGTCCTGCATAGGTTCATAGTCAAGCATGAGAAGAAAACTGAATTAAAAGGGTAAAGTTATATTTGGGGACCATTTGCTTTGTGAAAGACATGGAGCTAGTGGATGAAGAGAATTGGAATGATCCCAGAATGAATTTATAATGATTTTGGAAACATTGAATGTAACCTGTTTTGTCTGAGAGCTGTTTCTTGGTTTACTGTTCTGTTTTTCTCATTTACTTATTAGATTTTCAATTAATTAAATCTGATTGTTTTGTTTATTTGTGTTTTTGTATAATGGTGTTCTTGGATCCATCCTACGCTGACCATGACTGTTGTTGCTCACATTTGTATAGCTGAAACTGCATTATATGCACATGTGGTTTTATCACATAAATGCCAATAAAGACAGTGTTAAAAAAAGGGTAAAATTGGGGCTTCCACTTGGATGACTTAAATTTCAATGACGATTCCAAATTTCAATGACTTAAATGACTTTTATTGTCCATTGCCAAATTTCATTACTGTGACTATTTGCTTGGTTGCAGATTTGACAGTGAGGCAGATGGAAAATGTCAAGAGTAATTTCATAGTCAAGAGAGGGACAGAAAAGGGCAGAGAAGAGGTGTGAGATCTTAACTAGAAAAGAAATGCCACTTTTACTGAATCAGTGGATCTTCTGCCTTCCCTCGCCACATTTCAAGAGTGGGAGCTGTTAACCCAGTCTTGAATTTCCATGTTACAATGACGTGAGTGTTACTAAGCAATCACAGGGTGATTGCAGGCTACAGAGATGGTAATCACATTTCAGATTCTACATCCTCAACCTACAGCCAAGAAAAGAGAAATAAAGGAGAAACGGTCTAGGAAAGTCCTTCTCTGAAAAGGTAAACAAGATTTCAGGACATCCACCAGCTCTGACCTGGCTGTTGACAGAATCTAAGCCAGGAAAACAAAGGAACTGGCGTCTACAGTGTTGACTATCCTAGAAATGTCACTCCACAGTTTGTCCCCTAACAAAATATGAAATCTGCACCCTGACATTTTCAACACAGTGACCTTATATGAACCGGGGCCCTCACAGCCTAATTAATGCATTTCCGTGCATTTCAGCTATTTTCGCTTCCTTTGTTTCAAACTGGCACCTGACGCCCCTGAAAAAAGAGGGAGAGAGAAGCAGACGAACCGAGTGTCTAGACACATCATGACAGCAGAGCACCATACATCAAGCGTTAACGCCTTTGTTCTCTACTTTCTATTGTGTTTCCAACCAGAACAGGAGAAAAACAGAGCGGCTTGGATAGCAAGTTGATGACATCATGACATGACAATTATTTATGTGCGTGGGAGCGTGTGTTTGTGCGTCTTCTTGTCTCTGACACTATAATCCTGGGTCCACTGGGTTTTTAATAACAGGGGGGAAAAAAACTGAATCGTGATCGCAAGCTCTGAGTGGTCAGTAACTTTCAAGGCAGATTACGTCACAGCTCACCAGACAGTCAGAGTGATTCACACTGTGCAGTACAGTGGAAGAAGAGACTGGCGTGCTGGAGGAAGCAGAGGGTTGTGATGCCTGCTCTTAGTCACTTTAAGTAAAACTCGCAATAAGCCCAGAGGGTGAAAACATTTCATCAAACAGACTGTGCTCCATGCTCCTGATCAAGCACTTGCACATGCAATTAAAAAGAAAAATAACCCATCAGATTTATAGAATGAGGTGATGCTTCCAAAGATCAAAAAGCTGTAGCTGACTTTCAACAGAACTGAGGCGCCCTCTGTTCTCTCCTTTTCAGGCTACTTGTCCTTCAGACAACTGAGAGAGAGAAAAATCACTTCCAAGTCTAAAGATTCATTTAACAGAGGTCAGCAATTACGGTCAACCACGGCAAGATTTTTCTGCAAGGAAAAAGACAACATATATTTCCATTTCCAGTACATTTGCAGGTGTGGCAGATGTAAGTTTTTGTCTTTTTCTGAGTCTCTTATTTCTATTCAGTTTCAATAAGGGATGAACTGCACTAAGAAAATGGTTTTATTCTCAAATTAAATGAAAAATCTGGGGGGAAAAGAATAAGTTTTTTGTGAACAAAGTAGAATCGTATGGAGACAAATTCAGAAAGAACAGACAGATGTATGCATTATGCTGCACCACAGCACTTGACTTGAAATGCAATCAATAGGCTACGGCTCAGGAGGTCGTAGGGGTTTCTAAGGCTGGTAGTTCGATCCCCTGCTCCCCCAGGCTGAATGTTAAAGGGATAGTTCAACATTTTGGTAAATTGGCCCATTGCCACAATCCCTATAGTTTTAGGAGTAGGTTCGTTACCTTTAATTTTCGGTGCAAGCTGTTTTTAGAATGGTGGAGCAGAGCGGCGGGCTGCTCAGAGCTACGCTACGAAGGCTAATGGAATTTCTTGGTTTTCCTCATCAAATACACAATCCAACAAAGTGTTTCCGCTTGGATTTGTTGAAGGAGTGTCGGCGACGTTCCCCCCACTCCCCTCCAATGGTGGCTATCCATCAACCATCATGTTGTTCCATCAGTGCATGAGGGTGTGATGTGTGAATGTGTATGTGTGTATGTATGAATGTGGCAAGTATCGTAAAGTGCACTGACTGGTCAGTAAGACTAGAAAATTGCCTTTTTTATTTACAGTTGAGTGAAATAACATTTATTGATATTGCCTTGAGGAAAAAATAATCAACATGCCATTTCTGTTCAGTTCAGGTTTGTTTTTCAGTTCATATTGTTATTACTTGATATGTTGTTATGTTTATGGGGATTTCCCTTAGCTAACACTGATGGGCAGAGGAGATTTATGAAAAAAATCTGATGTACTGTAAACTAGAAAGGGGAAAGTTTGGAGGACAGGATTAGGCCTTCCATTGCTTAGCAACTTAGCAAGCAAATTATTATTAAACTTTTGTGAGCTGAAAGAGAGAGCAGAATGTAAAGTGAATCCTGTTTGTATGAATCACCCACAGCTAGAATTGAACAGGCACGCATCAGCACACGTGTGCACGTGCTCGACATCATCAGTATGCATTCATTTGTGGCTTTTCCATGTGGCACAATGAAGATGGGTGCCCTCTTTCACGCTGAACTGTTAGTCCTGCTGCGACTGTGTTTGAGTCTGCTTTTTCATTTAGCTATATAGCGAAATGGAAAATGATCTCCCCCAGAGAACCTGCTCATTAATTAACAAAGTAATGAAACCACTGGCATTAATATGCAAGTAACACGACTCTTCATTTTCTGCATGGTTTGGCTATTACATCTCAGACACGACGAATCAAAGAGGAATATGATTATAAGCTGAGCGCAAACTCAAATTTAGTCGGCGCAGCTGTACAGTGGTTCAATTCAGCAAAGAATCCACAGAGAAAAGCTAAACATCTGCGGCTTTTCCACTCGATCTCTCAAATCTCAGAGGAGCAAGCTTGGACAAAAGAATATCATAATGATATCGCATTACCATAATTGATTTGACTTCATGTGCTTACCACGCCAGGAAAGATTTTGGTGAGTCGGTCAACAGCTGCCATGGCTTTGGACTTCCCTCCTCCGAGACAGTCCTCGAACTCATAGAGGGGCTGCCGGACTGGATTGGAGTAGGAGATCTTGGCATTGTCCACAAATGTGATGCGTCTTACTCCCCATCCCTGGAGAATGAAAAAGGACAAGAAACACCAGCCATGTTTTTTAATCACAGTGTTTTTAAATACTTAACCACTATTTATTGACATCAACCTGTTCCTACGCAGCATTTGTAAGCAGCTTCAGACAGAATGAGTGGGAGGTTGTTGTTGTGCCCACTGTGTGTTACTTAGTGCAGTTCCACAGGTAACACAGCGGGAAGTTATTCACACTTCTTCTCATAAACATCGCTCTTTGTTAACAGGGAGTTGAGCTACGCTGTGAATGACATTACACCACAGCAGAGAGTCTGATCATATAATCAATAACATCTACTCCATTATACTGAGAACTTCAAAGCACTTTTATTCAGGCTGAAAGTCTGATCACTCAATGCTTGATTATATATGCCAGCCTTTTGGATTGGGATGTGGTGATAGGAACATTACCAGCATTATGTTATCATTGGCAAAAATGGGATCCTGAAATATGATGACATGAATCAACAAAAACTCACATAATGAGAAAACATTATTTCTGAAAAGGTCACTGGAGAGCATTAGATTACAGCACGATGTTTTGTTTGCTTTGGTCTGTGTAGAGGAATAAATTTGTTGGGGAAAGGATGTAACCGACCGCGGCAATGTGAACTATTTACAGTACACAGCAAATTTCAGCGTACGCCTCTGTGCCCCTTTCAACCAGTGAATGTTGGGCAGGGCCTGATAAGACAAGAATAAACCATTAGTTTGGCTGTAGATCTATGTGTTTGGCAAATAATACTTGAAGCTGATCACTGAGTGTTTCACATCTTAGAATTTTGCAGAGCCTTGTTGTAAAATCTATAAAACACGTTGATTCAAACAAACAGTTGGTCTGTTTCATCGATAATCATCTGAGCTTTTTGTTTTACAAGGAACTTAAGAGTTCATTGAAATTCAGGCTCACAGCTTTCACTCTCCTCTGGATTTTCAGAACAAAAGTTGGTTTAATCAGCTACATCACTAAATTCTGCCTCCATCAGAAGAACAGATTTTATTTTATCTTGAGGCTTCTGTGCCACTTTGCTTAGGACGAGTTTGGGGAAAAATATGTGTGTTATTCAGCTGTGAGTGCCCCCATTGCAAGAACACCATCTTCTACTGTATAACTATCCCTGACAGTTAGAGTGATTCATAATATGAATCACATTTATCACTCTTTATACGTTCATATATGTACAGTATAAAGACTGGGGCTCAGCACAGCCAAAGGGGCATTAATGTGAATAGTCTAATGAGTTACTGTTTAGCTCACACTAAAGCAGTGAGATACATGCATCAGGTTCACACAACATTTCCTCATAGTGACACTAGTGGTCAAAAACTGTCCAAGGAACCTTTCCATACGACAAAGTAACGTGATCCTCAAAACAGTGAGTCAAACTCCAGTAGACCTTCATCACTCTTGCCCACCCACTGCTTTGGTTTCCCGCCCTTACCATCAGCGTCCTGGCCACGTTGCAGCCCAGAGTCCCAGCTCCCAGCAGAAGACACTTTGTGTTGACCACCTTGTCCAGGTCCAGTGAAGGAACCAGCCTCCATCTCATCAGCTTCAGGTTCAGATCCACTGATGACTCCGCAAGTCTGGAGACAGACCATCATAATAACTCAACGCCTGCTGTACAGTTTCCTTGATATAAAATCTGACCTGATTGTACATTAGCGCTGGGTGTTTTACCTTTTAGGGTCCATGCATTCACTGAGGTTGACCATCCGGGGTCCCATGGCTCCCTTAGGGTTCTTCTCCCAACCTACACTCTTGGGACACACTGTAAATAAAACACATCACCACTATAAAAATTCTGGATTTTGGTTGGTTTGATTTTGTTTTTGATCATTCATCCAGACAATGGTGACTGGAATGTATAATTGAATGAAATTCAATAATTACAGTATGTGTGTTGCATAATCTACACTGGAACTACTTTGTCCAGAAGAAAAAGTCCAATGTGAACCAATTATATTGTGTAAAATACATCCAATATCAAAACATGTGAAATAATTGTTTAGACATACACAAACAATTCGTCCTGAGACATAAACAGAAACACAGAATAAAAACTGAAAGAAAGAATTCCCTCCAACCCACTGACTTTTATCTTTGCAGACATATCAAACAGGGCTCATCTGTGGATTTGAGTTGTGGGATGTTAATTCACAAAACTAGGCCTGCACTATACATTTCTGTCCATTTTTATATAACATTTTGTCACTTTGCCTTTAATGGCAGGTGGAAGGGCTGAGCCTGGCGTTTGTGAAAAGTTGGACAATGATCAATTGGTAAACCACTTTCAAAACAATTCATTCAATTTGTCCATGAAAAACCAAACAGAACAGCTGAATCGATTTTGCCTTTATGTGCATAATGTCCGTGAGTTAATTGAAAGCCAGGGTGTGCTGAAGAGGAAGACTGTGGTAAACAAAGACACCTCATCTGAACTTGACAAAAACCTTCACCGATCACATTGCTACACCCTCCTCCCCATTACCATTTAAATTACTTTCATCCCTCTATCAACAGATAGAGGAATAATGGAGGAGCTGCGTGAGATTAGTGTGGCTTGAAAAGAAAGTAGATAGCTTGAGTGGAGAGAGAACTGAGACCAGGGATTCATATCAGTGGAAATATACACATAAATCCCCACCAAGTGTCGACTCATTCAGACACATATACAAATACATGTGATCTACCAACACATGTGCATGTTATATACTGTCACTCACTCACACACACAAAGGAGACAATGAGTACCTGAGTTGTCAGGGAGATCGGGTAATTTGACCTGGAAGACGACACTGTGCTGAATGGAGCGGCTCCCCTGCAGAGTTCTGTCCCTAAAACACAGCACCTCCACTGTGTCCAGCTTAGAGCCCCTATAACACACACGTACACACAGAGGAGATGTCAAAGTCAAACAATGAAAATACCACCCATACGATGCACAGATTAAAGTAGAAGCATGAAAGATGTGAACTGTAACTGAAAAAAAGTGACGTGATCCTATGAATCTCTCAGATAACAGCATGTATGGTGTAACAAACATGGAAAATGCTCCGTCTCCCACTGTAGCGCAATAAACAGAGAGATAAACAAACATTCACAACCATATAATCCGCACACATCCACATACCATCACATTTCTCCTAATATGGTCCTAAATGGCCGATTACAAACTGCGGTGAAACAGCTGAACAAGTGAGACACCGCGGCTGCAGCTGCGGCTGCACTGAGGTTCTAAATCTTCACCCATCTAAGCCTGTATCAACACATTATGTTTATCACTGATAGAAAGTGTAGTCAAGCACAAGACTGATGAGGTTTGTATTGGATTAAAAAAACACCTCTGGCTACAGAGCATGAATCTTAAATCTTCTCAAAGAATTTGCTGCTGATAAGCCGCCGGTGTCACAGAACACACCAGTCCAACAGGCCTCCGTGAGAGTTTCCTGTTTGAACAATTATGCAACAAAAAGCTTTTTAAAGTATCAACACAAGTGCCAGAAAAGAAATTGAGCTCTCCAGAGAAAAGTTTGGCCAAAAAACTGATTGTCCGAATGTATTTGGAGGTGTACTTCTCTTCGGACTGTACCTGACACTGTAATTCTACACATTCCTGGATGATGTGATGCAATAATGTTTGTTTGTATTCATTCTTAGACAATATCAAGATCAAATTACTTTAGTAACTATTTGTTCTTCTTGTCATTATGTTATTTCTAGACAAGATAATTTTACTGCTCTTTAATAAATCAAGATGAACTTCCAGCTGCATTACCAAGTTTAAGAAACTCAAGACAAACTTTATCAGTTTAGTATGTACTTAACATCTTTTTTGCATTGTACTTAATAGTCTGTTTGTGTGAGTGTTCCTGATGTGCATGTACATCCTGTTTGAGGGTCTGCTCGGTTTACCAGTTAATCTGAATTTGATAAAAAAATAAACCTGTAACATAAACCAAAAAAAAAAGATTCATAATAAATATAAAGCACTGCAGCATTCTCTGGAGAGAGTCTGCATTTACAGTACCGGTATATAAATAAGTAAATGTTTGTCATGATAAACATTAAACAGAGAGTTCAACATTTTGGCAAATTTGCCCATTGCCATAATCCCTATAGTTTTAGGAGTAGGTTCGTTACCTTTAATTGTCAGTGCAAGCTATTTTTAGAACGGCGGAGCAGAGCCGCGAGCTGCTCAGAGCTACAATCCAACAACTCCAAAACGCTCTGGTGGACAAGTCTCCGCCGTTCTAAAAATAGCTTGCACTGACAGATTATGGCAATGGGCCAATTTGCCAAAATGTTGAGCTATCCTTTTAACAGAATTGTTAGAAACATGCAAAATTATTGACTAATATCCCCCACCGCTAATGTGTAAAAAATGTTTAAAATCCTGAATTATATTGTGCTGTGATAATATTGTATCTTGGAGCCTGTGGTGATTCTCACACCATTATATACAGTATATGAGCTCCTACGGAAAAAGCACATTGATAAACATGGACGCGAAGCACAGCCTCGTTTAAAATGGGGTATAAATAATATTTCTAAGTACATGTACTGAAGGAGGCCTATCTAATTTATTATAAAGCTGAAACTTCTTTGGACACAGTGGCTAACAGTATACCTACATTTATCTTTCCTATTGCATCAGTCTTTTGAAACCACTTCCCTTTTCGCAACCTTAGAAAACAACTTGACCTAAATTTCAAAGGAGGTTAAATCGAAAGCAACTGGACTTAGTTATTTGTCTAGGAAGACGTTTCACCTCTCATCCAAGAGGGTTCATCAGTTCATGTACGCATCTGACCAGGCTGGGACTGGTCCGGGACCAGGTGAAACGTCCAGTTGCTTTCGATTTAACCTCCTTTGAAATACTATGACCTGGGCAAATGAGAATATGCACCGGCCAACTTGACCTAAATACTTGGTCCAACTCCTCATTCTACCATCATACGTCATTTGCTGGAAATTGAAATGTGAGTTTTCATAGCATCACAAACACTTGCTTATGTAATGTGGTGGAGATGAACTGCAGCAGATAAACTCTTTGTTGCAAAGACAACATGTGGGTTTAAAATGCCTGAGTGACAACTCAAGTGTAGGTCACTTGTTCGTAATCTTTGTGTAAATATTTGAATATTCTTTATCAGGATGCTTGGAAATAAATCCAATCCATCTTTCACCCTTAGCCATTGATGTACTGAAATATTCCCTCTGTAAATAATCCTGTAACTTTTATCTTTCAGCGAGACTCATACAAGCTTCTATGTTCTGCTGCAATCATGTTGCAACAGCATGAGTCAGTCAACACGCAGTGATTTCTGAGCAGGAACATGAAAATGTATTTCATTGTTATTCAGAGCCTTAATGTCAACATCCAGATGCTGTATGTGGTCCAAATCCAGAGCAGCAGGAAATCTGTTCATTACCAAGTCAGAACATTGGTTTAAAATGAGTGACAACTTCAGAACACAGCACTTATCCCTCTTCTTGGTGGAGTTTTACATAGACATCCCTCCTGTGTTCTTACTGCAAGACATCTCTGACAACTTTGGAAAGGAAGACAAAAAGTCTGTTTCCTGTTGCGCAAAACATAAATATGTGGTATTAAGGACAAGCGACAAAACAAAAGTGTTCTAAAATATCATACAGTAGAGTAGGCAAAAAAAACATTCAGTGGCAGATTTGTATCTTTGTTTGTAAGATTCAGTTTCAAATTTCAAGATGCAGCAAATACACTCATTATTCATTATCTGTGATATTATCTGTGATTGATAATATATGTGTCATTGACAAAAGCTGTGATGATGTGGCTCCTCCTCCCTTGCTGATGAATGTTTGGATATATCATTGAATATCTTTAGGTAGAGAAAACAGCCTTGGTTGCTGGGAGTGAACCCATCACGTGGAAGTGACAGAGAATGACTAGATCACATGACGCCAGCAGTTTGTACGATTTTGGACAAATGGGATATTGTTTATCAGGGAAACATACAGCTCAGTAGTCACACAGTGTCATCTAAACAGCAGCAATCTTGTTCCGGAAGTTAGTCATCCGTTGACGAACAATTGTAATTAATTATGGTTATCTTTTCCTCTCTAAACTCTCACTACACTGTTGTGATTAAGCAGCCGCCAGACTGTGTTTGTTCGGTCTGTTTGTGATAGAACAATAGATTCAGATTGGATTTTTTATTTTATTTTTTTTGTAATGATTGAAAGTCATTTAAACAATGCCTCCACTTACATCTTTTAACACACCGATGTTTGTGAGCTGCTCCCTGCACTTCACAGTCAGGATATTAGTTAAGCAGCGATTTCCTGTCTTTCATTTTGTGGCTTTGTGCTACAATAAAAGGAGTCAGTGTGAGCTGAAATACATTCAAAGTGAAATTTATAACAACATATGTTTTTAAATGCACAGTCTTTAACACTTCCTCATCTCACACACACACACACACACACAGACAGGAGAGAGAAGTACAGTAGTAGGGTTTACCATCGGTTAGCCAAGAGGACCAGGAGATTTCTCAGAGGCCAGCCCGGATGTTGAGACAGAGTACACGGATCATAAACACCCACAGTAACCTAGGGAAACCAAACAAGGTGTGTTTACATTACCGAAGTGTGAGTGTGCATGTAGGCGTGCGTGTGTGTATGTGTGTAATACAACAAACTCTGATCTAATGGTTGAGATGAGCCACTAAAATTACAGCAACAATCCAACTTTTATATACGAAAGATTGCAAAAATCTTCCGCATATACGAGATCACCTTCTTAGTGTTGGTGAAGAACGAGTCCCAGTCCTCGAGTGGAGCCAACTGAACTGTGTCATCAGTGTATTTCATCAGGAAGTAAGGAACTCCACTGGTCCCCCTCTTCATCCACAGTCCATCATAGGCCTCCTGCAAAGCTGCAATCTGAAACAGAAATAATGAGGCGTCAGCCATATGCACACGAAAGTCTGTACAACACTGTCAACAAAGCTCTTCTTACATACTGTACCCTGGCATGCAAAAGTTTGGGCACCCCAGGTTAAAATCTCTGTGGATGTGGAGGATGAAATGTAGGGCTGTCACTCCCAATTACCATATTTAGATAATCGATTATTCACAGACATAAAATTGATCATAATCAAAGCTTCACCATACAGTACATAATGAATGTATGGCAAACAAACACTGCATGTCTCCAAAACTAATCAGACAGGTTTCCAGGATGCCAAGTAGCCTACTCATTTCAATGTAACAATTGCCGATGAATACGTCTGTTTGTTTGTTTTTCGCTCCATTTTTTATTTGAAATGCTTTTCTCTAAGAGAGATGATGGATTATTTATGTTTTGGACTGTGTAAAATAACACATGCTACTGCCCTGTGATGTTTATATCATTCAAGATGAGCCTTATTGTGATATTGTTTTGCACCTATATTTTACTTGTAGTGTGAATATTTATTCTGGAAAAATTAATAAACACACTTGTTGAACAATTGCCGATGAGAACCAGTGTCAAAAAGGAAAACAAACTAAAAAAAAAAAAACGATCAGACTTCATGATCGATTACCATGGCAACGAATGAACCCAAGCTTTTTTTGGGTCAGCCCTAATGAAATGATCTCCAAAAGGAATAAAGTTAAACATGAAACACTCTTTTGCAATATTTTAAACAGTATCAGGGTATTATTTTTGTTTTCTACAATTTAAGAGTGAGAAGAGGAAACAAAGCAGCAGCCTGCAAAAGAATGGGAAACCCAGGAGACTTGAGCTCTCAGATAACTTTGACCATATCAGACAAGCCATTTCCTTTTCTGTCATTTTGAAAATGTAAAAGATGAAAATAAAAATATAGTATATTGGTTAAAATGTGGGAATGTGCTATCTGTAATGCCTTTTGGAGAACATTTCATCTTCCACTTGCTTATATGTTCACAGTAACAGAAATTTTGACCAGGGGTGCACAAACTTTTGCATGTCACTGTAAATATCATACAATATACATGTTTTATAATGCCTTGTGGTACTGGGGAGTCTAAACAGAAGCATTAATCAACAATTCTGAAATATCTGATGGTAAATTAACAATCAGTGACAAATATTATGGCATTTTTACATAGATTACTCTTAAGTGTGAATTCCAATTTACATAACATGGCTTATTTATAGTGCAAGTTGCATAAACAAGGCCATCTGGCTGCAGTGTATCACAGACTGTGGTGTACTCATTGATCTTTAGCAGGCTCCAGTATTGTCTAGCAGCTTACGAAGTTCAGCTAACAAGTATCAAGATGTTACAGAACACTGGCTATTCCAGCCCAGACAATAGAGATGGGGAAACTGCTGGGTCCTGCAGCTGGTGTCATGCTGTTCTTGAGTCATTCTGATTCTCTCCTAATGAACCTCATTAGGAGAGAATCAGAATGACTCCTTGGATCCTTTTCACTTCGTTATATTGTTTTATAACCTGAACATTTTTGACAGTCTGTTAACACTTTGAGGAAGTGCATTTCTCTTGGGAAAGGAGTTAGGAGAATAAAGGAAAGTCAAATAAAATAGAAAAAGGACTTGAATAAAGAAAATGTATGTATTTTTTGTAAACTGTAAAGGTTTAGAAAAAGGTCAAAGTAATGCAGCTACTGTATCATTTAAAAATGTTCTGTCCAAAATGTTCAACCCAGCTGTTGTAATGAAGATTTTAGAACCAACCTGTTTGGCTGAGAAAACCTGCTCCAGGACAGAAGGCTGCTGGACGATCTTTATCCCCTCCGGGAAGCAGAGTGCAGGGAAGCAGAACCAGTAATAAAAATGATATTTCTTCAGATCCTGAAAACAGATGGTCATAACATGGGACAGAAATTGAAAAAGATTGAAATCAAAATATAGAACAAACACATTGATTACGAATTGTATATACGCACAGCAAAGGTCAGCAGAATGAATCTACTGAGGACGGATGGGTCCTTCAACGCAGCCCCAGACTGTATGGCATCCCATATCTACAAGACAACAGGAAATGAGAAAGGACTCATTAAAATCATAATTTCTGACGTCTGTTTTACAGAAGTCTCCACCAGGGTCTATATGTTGAATGTGTGAGTGTGTCTAACAAGTTTCCCACATGAGATCTTTTACCTCCTTGGCCTCTTTCTCCAGCAGAGCCTTCTTATCAGTGGTCTTAAAGGCATCAAGTGTGTTGGTGTTATACAGCGTTCCTATGGCAGGACAGCAACGGGCCGGAGTGGGACCGTCCCTGACAGCAAAAAACCCCCCCAAAAAACACGTTTTCATTAACTGATTGTCCTGTGCATGATACATTTCGCAATTCCCAGCACAGTTGCTTTGTTGCAGGTTTACAAATGACCTCATGTGAGCTCCAGTCCAAATTTGGTTCAAACCTTATCTGACCAAAGGGAGTTCACCCACTCATTATTCTCTTAACAATGAAAACTTCACTGAGCCTTTCATATGCTTACGTGAGTCCTGTCCTTATTTAACGCATGGGCTACTCATGGCTGTGGAGATTCATTCGATTTATTAGATCCACATGAGACATTTTATTTACACTATGTCATGTGTCTATTGTGTTTTTTTCTCTCTCTTTTATGCCACTCTCGGTTTCTCTTCGCTTACAGTGCATTTGCATACACTGTATTACACATTTTTGTTTCATGTTTTTTATGTACAGTATTTGACTATCATATGAACATTTGTGTGTCTTTCTGAGTCATGTCTGTTTTGTGAGTGGTAGCCTCTTTCAAACTGTGTTTTGATTTTGAAGTACAATCCTTTTGATCTACATTTAGGTAACACATTGCACTTTAACAAACTAGCAACCTATATCTTAAAGTTGGGAAAATGTTTATAAAGACAATTTTTACACTATACTTACACATCAAATGCACTGAACTCCAGAGTCAGGCGTGTGGGCAAACCAACAGGGTCACCTATAGGAAAGAAATCTTATTATTATTATCTTAAACATACTGATCTAGATAGAAATATGGCACTAAACAATAAATTCAGGTTATATAAAATGATAAAACTTGTGTGAAATAACATTAACTGAAGAGCGACCATTATAATGATACCACATGACCACACCGCTCACCATTGTAGTAGTATCCTTTGATACACTTGGGGCTCTCGTCCAGTCTATAGTCATCAAGTTTCTTCTGAGTAAGCTGGTGCCAGAAACCAGCTTCCAGGGCGCTGCTGAAGGGAGCAAACTGGAGCTTGAGGTCTGCGGCGGAGGACGCTGCTCCGCTGGTCTCAGATGCCATGACAACTTCACTATCAAGCTGCACGGCCGAGTTATAGTCGCTGTGAAATGAACCAGCTGTGGGTTAGAAAACATTTGCAGACACTATAATCCGTCATGATTCAAGGGATCACATTCATATTGATATACTCTGACTAACAAGCCAAAGACATACTCACAACCATGATCATTTTAAAGGGATAGTTCAACATTTTGGCAAATTGGCTCATTGCCATAATCCCTATAGTTTTAGGAGTAGGTTCAGTAGCTTTAATTGTCGGTGCAAGCTATTTTTAGAACGGCGGAGCAGAGCCACGAGCTGCTCAGAGCCACGCTACGGAGGCTAATGGGATTTCTTGGTTTCCCTCATCAAATACACAATCCAACAACTCCAAAATGCTCTCGTGGACAAGTTGTGACCTGCACATTCACCACGCTATGAAAAAATAACGGAACATTACGAGACAGAGTAGCGTAGCTCTGAGCAGCTCGCGGCTCTGCTCCGTCATTCTAAAAATAGCTTGCACTGACAATTAAAGCTACTGAACCTACTCCTAAAACTATTATGGCAAGGCGCCAATTTGCCAAAATGTTGAACGATCCCTTTAAGATGCTAAGAATGAAGTCAAACTACTGTACCAGCTAAAGTGGTAAACAATTTGTGTTGTTCAGATTGTGAAGACTTATGTGATCCATTTGTGATTTGCATATTTCCCCATCTCTTCCTTTTTTTAAATTTTGGATTCAATTCAATTCCTCACATCCTAATGATTTTGCCATTCTGCCAGGGTACATGACTGATTAATGAACCGTCAACAAAATATCTGCCAGCTAATTTTATAATGTCTCACAAATCGGTTAATGGACTAATTGCTTCAGCTCTGCTGATTTCTTTAGTCCAACTCGTGACAGCTCTTTGTCACTGCCTTTGACATATCACTGGCTAAGCTCCTCTCAAAAGTGAAATAGTTTTAGATCTCCACAGCCAATTGCTATGGCAACTGTTACATCCACCACTATTGATAGGGATATTTTTGATTCATTATTAACCCAGAATAAACCAAAAACACACAGAGAGGTCCAGCCAGCTGTGTTTCACTGGAGTGTGTAAGATAGATAGATAGATAGATAGACTTTATTATTAGACTCAAGGTCCATTAAAAAAACAAACACACATACAAATTTAAAAGAGACAGTCATACCAGTGTAAGTTAGCAGTAAAACACTTTGCAGTTTCCCAGGAAAGTTATTGTCTGTGCAACTTTCATTTTCTCTGTGTGAGGTCTTTATTGACTCACATACACACATACATACACACAGTTAGCTAACTTAAAAACCCTCTGATGCTTTTACTCGACAACACACACCACACCGGACCCACACCCCTGACAACACCGGTTAGCATTACACAAAGCAGACACGCGTTTCTTTGTCAAATGTTGAACAGGCTAAGTTGTGTTGACTTACCACTACAGAGATCCTCACTTCCTGGTGGAGCTGATCATGTGACGCAGCCGGGGAGAGCGGGGGAGACTTGTCAATAAAGCAGTGCACTGTGGGTAAGGAAGTAGCCTCCTGTCAGATTAGCCTTTGGTTAGCAGCTGGTGTGGAAATGTGTCTGCATGTTTTATGGCGCGAGCATCATCGAGTAAAATATAAAGAACCAAAACATGAATAAGAAGACGCAGACGATGAAGCAGGAGAAGACAGACAGAAACCTGTACGCGCCGTTTCTTTTCATGTCGGACTGGACTGATTAGTACGAGACTGACCAGACAGGCTGCAGCGAGTAAAGTCTGTGATGTGTAGCTATGTCCGAGTCATCTCCCGGTTTCAACCGGAAAAATTACAGAGCAAACGAAACTAAACCGAAACAGGTAACAGTCTACAAGTCTGGCAGTGTAAGAAAAGTCCTACGAGTTGATTTTAACCACTGTGGTTACTGGCATTTCCGCAGTTGGCTCCATCAGAGCACAGAGCTGTGCCTCAGTGAGTTAGGGACCGTCTCTAAGTTACACTGATGGGAAAAGACGCACCGTGTTTAGGCACCACTCACAAAAATAAGATTTAAAAAAAATAAAAATAAAAAATCATTGAACTTCTTTTCACTTGACTGAAGATGTGGTTGGATTTTACAGAGATTCGTAGGTCTCAGTATCAGTGAAATGTGTGTGTGTGTGTATGTATATATATATATATATATATATATATATACATATATATTTATCTATTATTATAAAGAGCATTATTAATGTCTGGGATGTCAGGTATTTACCCTTAATTTGTATTTAGATCAACTAGTTTAAAAGGTATTAGCATCTTAAAATCAGTCAAAAAAAATCATTATTTGAAAAACATCATGAATGAAAAGTGAGCGTATATCACAGCTGCGCCTGATAGCAGCTACTACGACAACGCCTGTAGTCTGTAGGTTTGCTCGTTGCAGTTTGTAAACACAACATTCAAACTGAGCCCTTGACAGCAGCAGCAGCAGTTGTCAGGACTGCAAAAAAGGAAGCAGTACATCACTCCAGGCCAAGGTATCCTCATTATACCACACCAAGGAGTTTGGTATACCACAGCCTGTCGTGATGTATTGCTTAGTGCTGCTTGAAAGTTTGTGAAACCTGTGGTGCCCGTGATTGACCTGACAAAGAGCTCAATGCTCGAAACGTCTCGTTTTTATGTAGGCTAGTCCTGTAATAAATTTTTGTAAACTTTGGGAGCATGTGTGGCGAGTCCCCTTCTTCTTTTTGTTGTTCACCTCCCTGGACTCAGCACCTGGCTACACTCTGGATGTGTGTGAGCCTTCTTCTTTGTTCGCCCATGATTGTACCCAAATAATTTCATTTTGGACTCATCTGTCCAGAGAATAGACTTCCAGAAGGCCTCTTGTTTGTCCAAGTGTTCTGTGGCACAGTTTAAACAGGCAACGTTGTTCTTTCTTGAGAACAGAGGCTTCCTTCTAACAACCCGCCCTTGAATACCATGTCTATTCTTTTTTTTCTTTTTTTTACCTGATTGTAGATGCGTATACATTTGCCTGATAAATCTGCAACTCTCTGGACGTGATGTGTGGGTTGGCCTTTACCTAATTTATTAATTTTCTGTTGCTTGCTGAGTCGGTGCCCTATTTTGTAAATGATTTGTATTACAGATCTTACAAAACCTTTCCTAAGGATGTCTCGTTTGATTGGTCTGCTTAATTGATTACTTGAGCACCCAAATGTCTTTCTAATGAGTCTATTACCTACTTGACTCACCTACTTTTGCACATACTCTGATTCCATGTCTCATGTAGTCTGCTGGCTACACACACAGTTCCCTCAGAGTGACTACATGGAATTGATAAACATTAATTAACCTGACATTTCATATATAAAAACTGGCGATGATAAAAATAAGAAAATAGCCTAATGGTAATCAAATTGGCACTGCTTCAGACTATGCCAACATAGGATGTGCTCTGACCACTCGACCACCAAGAAATCTGATATAGGTGATAAATCAATCTGCAATTAATAAACTGCAACTAAATATTAAGTCCAGGTATTTTTAAGTGAAATAGCAAACTTTCTATTGTCCCAGCTTCTCAAATATTAGAATTTGAAGCTTTAATTCCACAATAGCTAGCTACACTTAATATGTTGTTTTATATACACCAAACAAAAATAACTGACAGATTAAAAATGTCATGTCTTGTCTCAGTTTTCACACAAATAAGATTATTTTTCTTAAAAACTGCATGCAAATAAGTTGTGTTGCACAACATATAAACCGTATGGCACATGTAAGGTTAATCAATATCTGGCTTTTTCTTCTCTGGGCTTGTAATCCCTGCTGCACTGTGAGTAAGAACAAGTCAATAAGTTGATAAATGTGTCTTGTTTATCTTCAAATTCAGAGCAAAGAGTAATTTTTATAATTACATCAACGCACAGTGCCATAGGAAAATTGTCTCCAGCTTGTGCGTCTGTAATTTTAGTTTCTGACTTGTTATTTGAGTTGGATTCTCAAATGTGATGGTCCAGACCACCGCTTTTGATTTTGCTAATAAGTATTTAAAGTATAAGAGTAAACTGTCTGGTTTACTTAACATTAAACCACCGTAGAGACTGATGGGGAAATCACATTAGCCTCCTTCCCACTTTCAGTGTCATTACATTCCTTAAAGCCGTTTAAAACAAATCAACATAATTTCTGCAGCAGATGTAGCCTGCCCTATGAAATTCTAAAATATGTAATTGTCCTTGAATCTCACCAGACATTTGCTTGTATGACGTCAGTGTCTGGTTCACACTTAATCAGTGTCATGTTTTAATTTCTCCCCTTCACACCTGCTGACACCTCTCTGTTTTGCATGATTGAATAAGGGGCCCCTGCTTCAAATGAAACTTGTAAAAGTCACAGTGCCATTCACTTGAATTCAACGATGCTCCTCTGGAGAGCTTTACAGGTCTGTGTTTTTCAGAAGGGCTCTAAATCTTCAGACATTCTCATTAATTCTGTGTCAAGGCAGTCGGCTACTGGCAGGCATAGCAAAAGTCTGCCACGCCGTGTCAGGTAAATTTCCCTCATCCAGTGCACACCTATTTATACTTTACACATAAAAAATGTATTTATTCAACAACAGATATCCTGTGACATCTTCCATAGAAATCCATGGAACAGACCACTACCTCAGGAATATTTTGAGGATCCCTGGATCAATTTGAAGTCCTGTCTATGGACTAATACACCTCAAACTGCCTCAGTGTGGTAGGCTGTACATGATAACATAAATTAACACTTTGTATATACGGGTAAACATGGCTTGCTCTTTATGAATCACTTAATATAAATTAACCAGAAAATAATGAGCAACTTTCATCCGTTTCATCTAACAATGATGAAGAGGTACTTCCTAAGTCATTCACTGAGGAAACGACTCCAAAGGCGATCATGTTATCACTCATTGAACTTGGGCTTGGTAGGTTTCCATACAATGAATGTAATAATATCAATGAAATCCAGTTGTTTGTTTGGTGCAGAGGATACATCATCTTGAGAGTCTGAGCCTCTATACTCTGCATTTCCATCTAGGCTAATACAAGTGATAGGGGTTGTTTGATATCAAAACACTGATATTCGTGCCAGACGTTGATTTCTTTGCCATAAACTAAAGAGCTAAGTCCAACATATTTCTGTCCACTGCCAAGTAATGTACTGTTAGATTTGCTAATGAGATGTGGATAGCCTCAAACAAGCTCATATTTTGACCATATAAATAGTTGTGCAGTGGATATTGCCCTTTAACATGGACAACAGATCTGTTTCCTCTTTTTTCCACTTTTTTTATTATTATTATTATTATTTTTTTACTAGTGTTGGTTTTGGCAAAATTGATGCATGTGGGCTATTTTCACACCCATTGCTTATTTTCCTCTTTGCCTTATAGTGAAGGATCTATTAAAGTCAGCACTCACTGTGTCATGGTAGCAAACAGCATAAGGCTATATAAACTACAGAATTATGATTTTTATGTTGATATGGTCTGATAGAGGGATATGAGGATGTTTGACGCACTTAAAAAAAAAGAGAAGTGACTTCAGGGTGAAGAGTGGGAAGTTACAGGCCTGTTCTTCAGACTTGTCTCCTGCTCTGTCTGGCACAACAGGTAATAACAGCATTTATCATAAACATGGTGGTACCTGCACCGAGATGAGTGTGTAGAGTGAGAGGTTTGGAACTGACACTGTCATCTTCATTTACCATTCAAAGAAATCACCTATTATGGATGTGCTTTTCTGTAAAATAGGTTATTAAATGAAGAGACTGGTTGGATACTGCAGGCTGGTTTTGCTCTATGCACGTCAAGCTGAGGTAAAAACAAAAACTACGCTCATTTCTCTTCTCTTGAATGTCTTTCTTATGCTATGTAATTCCGTCAAAAAGTAACTGTCTTTGACCATGCTTGAGAGCATCAGTCTTTGTCGATAGTATGGTGTAAGACAGGATGTTGAAGTTACATTGCTGTATAGTTCATGTAAATGAAGACCTGATCTGCATGCAGCCAGTGAGATGTACATCTATTTAAGTTTCATATCATGTTTTATTTATAACTTTCTGTGGAAGTGCTTTGTGTAACAAGTTAATTTTATGTTTCATGTGTTTTATTTGTCTCTTCATTTCTTACAACATTTCCCAGGGCATGTTTGATGGTATGGAGGTGGAAAATAAAGGCCTGTAACCAGAAGAACGTGTTGTGTCGATGATTTAACTGAACAGGAGCAACAATGGTGCACAGTAAACCAGCAAATAGGATCCTTTCTCATCTGTTATATACCATACAGTACCAGTATGGGGGACCAATCATCAGTTCAAGTGCATGCCTGAAAAAAGATGACTTTTTTTTGTTTGTTTGTTTTGTGAGGTGACCACAACCAATGGAGCTGTCTGTCGTTACAAGAACACCCTGCACAGATTCAACAGGTCTGGAGTATAAGTAGAAGGTGTCAGGCTTTATGTGTATTATCTATACAGATAATATTCTCACAACAATACTCATTCTTTCTAATTACCCGTGACCAGGTGTTGCACTGCCTCATTTTGTTCACATTATTTACAGGTATCTGTGGAGTTTAAGAGGGAAAAGTGTCAAAGTTGTTCTTCTGACAGCTGAATCATGGTAACAACTGTCCCTCTCTTCCAGCTATCCTTTTCCTATCTAGCGCAGAAGTTGTGCATCGTTGCATAAATGGTTGATGTACCATGTCAGTGCTGTTAAATGCCAGAGTTGGACTCATTTAGGTGAGGTACCTCCGTTATAATAATCATTGTGTTGCTGTTGAGGAATTAGAAGGCTAAACAGCACCACATGCAGGGGCATCAGCATGACTCGATTCAATGAGATACTATTTCAAACAATGGACATTTGTGTGACTGTCATTGCATAAAACACCAACGTTTGTGTGTGTAAAAACATGCGCAAACTTGATAGCATGCACAAACACATGCTGAAGCTCATCTACGAGGGTGATGCATGTTGTACAGATTACACAGTTCTTTGGTCCAAAATGTGATTTGAGATTTTGGGATGCATAAATAGATTTGACTGGACTGCAATTGGCCCAGACTAAAGGAGCACAGATAAATAAGCTATATATCCCTAGACCACAAAGCTTTTTAAAAAACAGTTTCAGCATAGAGCTAATTTTCTCCTATATAAAAACGTATTGGTGGGAAATTTTAATATGACTTTATTATATTAAGGCTTAAGGTTCCGAATAAATGAAGGCATGCTGATTTGAGTGACAGGTGGTTGACTATATGCTCCACACACCTCCTCTTTGCCTATTTTTAGATTAGCCAGGAGTTAGTCTGAATTAGGTATTTAGATGATGATGATGGCACAAAAGTCCTCTATGACCTGATCCTCAAAAACCTATACAGCTGATATCACAGGAGGAGCTATGCCCATTAATATCTGCAGTCCATGTCTACACATTTAGCAAATTTGACAGAATGGCAATTGGAACATGTGGAAATTTGAGCATTAGGTTTACTTTTAGTTTTACAAACCTGTAGCTAAGTGTAACATAATTTATACAAACACACAGAGTGTGTATATTGCCTCATTTCGAAAAGCAGGATAAGTGACTGTACAACAGAGATATTCTGTTTTTTATTACAAAGAGCATTATCATTCATTATTATGATCATTAGAATGATACACCAAGACCTCTGCTCCCTGTTGGCAGCAATAAAACTTTGATAACACAGCTCGAATTTATTTGCAGAAGTGTCCAAATTGGAGAAACCATTGTTGCAGAAATATCCATGAATTCAATGAACATCAAAGCATTTCATTGGCCACTGAGATACATGATGAGAGCATTGTCACAACGGGACAGAATATGCAGTAAATGTACTTAATAGCTTTGATTTGTGAAACCAATACAAAAGAATATCCAGAACACATGTAAATCCTGAGGACCTGCCTGACACTGGCTCAGTTTTGTTGACAAAGATGTGCTCTGTGCAATCACACACAAGCTTCTTCACATCATCACATCGCCTGGCTCAGTCCCACCCCCCCTCTGATGTGTTTGATTTGGCTAAGTAGTGACTCACAACCTGCCAGTGTTCATTGTACTGTACACAGTATGTGCATTATGAGTTTCTTGATGTACATAAGAGAAAGAGACGACAGCAGAGAACACAGCAGCTAATCTCAGACTTACGTCACATATAAAAAATTCAAAACTGTGATAGACCTAATATTTAGTGAGTTTAGACCATTTGTGAAAATTCAAACAGAACTTAATGAATTGGATTTATATTGTGGGGATGGTTAAAATGTGAACCTCATCACAAGAGGATTGTGGGCTTAGCTTTTATTGTTTGAAACATCTTGTGATTGTGCTGTGTCTCTAGAGCCTGATGGATGCGTTTGTTTGCTGCAAATATTTAATTCAATACAAATGCATTACAGGAGCCTCAGATTTATGGCTGCTTTTTCATGGCTCTGTGGAATTATGTTTGATGCTTCACTACAAATGAGTGTGAAAGGCTTAGCGATCGGTGGTTAAAGGGCAGTTTTCTTAGAAGAAAAACAATCTCTCTGTGGTTTGAAAACAGGGTTTAAGTTGCTGCCCTGCAAACACTGTGATGTTTTCAAAATGTGACCTATTATAGGCTACACACCTTGAGCTACAGTACTGCATAGAGCTTATACTGTACGTATAAGTGAATATGGTATAGAATATATATAGGTATTTGTTCTGTTTTGTTAATATTATTTCTTCACTCACATAATGTTGACATAGCATGATGAAGCACCAACAGAGAAAACCAAAGAAGAAGATTACTTTATCTTATATTTGTTAAGATGATGGCTTTAATTTTATGAAACATTTAAAGCTTGCATGCTTAAAATCCTTCAAAAAGTGTATTGAATAAAATATAACCCAATCTCTTTTTTTCTACAGTGCAAATAAATAAATAAAAAAGATTTTCTTAAAAACATTTATGTCATTCATGGATCAGACCGAGACTGTTTCCCTGGCCAGATATCCAATTTCTTTGAGGTCAAAGGCCTCTGAGCATTGACACACTTCAAATAAATTACATTCAACTGTTGCCATGAATCTGAGAAGTGCAGCAAGTTATAGAAAGAAGATCCAAGACAAACAACTAACAAATAACTGACACTCAACATACATGTATGGTTTTATCTACAGTACATTTTTTCTTTTCTGTACAGCTTTAAAGCAGAAGTAAGCGATCCGGTCATTTTGGCTAACTTCCTGTCAGCAGATGGAGTTAGCAGTCCCCGCCCTCGTCCCTACGTCACCACATTCATGCGCATCCCTTGGCTGCACACACAGAGAGGACCGCCCC
This sequence comes from Trachurus japonicus, assembly GCF_045865225.1. NCBI lineage: Eukaryota > Metazoa > Chordata > Actinopteri > Carangiformes > Carangidae > Trachurus > Trachurus japonicus. The sequence continues at coordinate 32,439,853 of NC_140911.1, forward strand.
TTTATGCCGTTCTCTCTCCTCATTGGATAAAGGTTGTAGGATACAAGGAAAGTTTTCTCCTCGGCTTACAGCAGAGCAGAGTGACTGACAGACCCGTGTTTCAGACCAAACACTCTATATAAGTGATTGCTGTCGGAAGATATAACTATTTAAGACTTATATTAACACAAACATTCTGCTTACTTCTGCTTTAAGTCACTATTTCCTCCTCATCTTTGAATGCCAGCTGTATTTTAACAAGTCTGATTTTGTTTGGCTTATTCCCCTAGTACAATCAGTCATAAACGAATGTTGAGAATATTTTTGAAGACTCGTTTGAAGTTCCCGTTGCAGAGCGGGTATATGAAAGGGTTGAGAGTGGAGTTGATGTAACCTAGCCATATGGTGAACATGTGGAGGTCGTGGTGCACGCACTCCTTGCAGAATGCCATGACCATGAAAGCTATGAAGTACGGTATCCAACACAACATGAAAGCAGCGATTATAAAGCCCAACTGCTTGGCGGCTTTGTGCTCTTTATGGATCCTCAGACTTTGGATACGCTGACGCGATTGGTCGATAAACTTTTGCCACGTCTGTCTCAGAGTCGCCACGTTGGCCGGGTCCAATTTGGCATCTTTAACCCCTTCATCGCTCCAAGGCAGAGCGTGACTGGGGTCGTAGTCGTTATAGAGCACAGACACGTACCGTTGGACGTCTGAAATCTGACTGATATCGCAGACGCCGCTAACTGAGTTTGGTACCGTGACGTGACATTCATTCAAGGACGCTTGATGTCTGTTCTCATTAGTCCCGTCTGAGAGAATGACGTCTTGTGGAACTGAAGGTAGACTCAAGGGAGTCTCGGCATCTGGCTGTTTTTCCTCGGGCGACAGGGAGCACCTTTTGGCCTTACGTGACATTCTGAATGGTTTTGTTGTCATGGCGAGCAGTGACTTCTGCTGGCACTTTACAGCAATATTTCTTTGAGGGTTAGAGGGAGCAGCTTTGGTTTTACTAGAGTCTTCAAAAGAATACACCTGATCTAAAGTGTTCTGGTCCAACAAGCGTTGTTTTTTGGAGAGTTTGCTTGGAGTCTCACACTCCCGCTTGGGTGATTTGGAGTCACTTCTCTCCAGCGTTTTTACATTTTGTCCATTCTCCATTTCCCCAAATGAATCTGTTGGATGGATGATTCTCTCTCTGTCTCTCAGGTGTTGTCTCACAGCCAAATAGATGTGTGTGTAAAACCACAGCATCAAAAGTGAGGGTACATAGAAGTTAAAGACGGCAGTAATGACCTTAAACCACGTGACAAAGCGGAAATCCGTGTCACATTTGTTCTCCTCTTCAGGTTTAAGGTCTACGTGTGTGAAAGACCTCCATCCTAAAATTGGAATAATCCACATCATCGACAGCAGCCAGGCGCCGGAAATCATCACACTGGCTTTTCCCCGTGTCCGGTACTTTAGGTACTTAAGCGGCTGTCTGACAGAACGGTACCGGTCCAAACACAGGATAAACAAGCTGAAAATTGATGCTGTGCTTGCCACATAGTCCATAATGAGCCAAAACTGGCACACGGCACGGCCAAGCTTCCATTCATCCTCTAATAAATACATCAAGTTCAGCGGCATAACTGTGGTCCCTACAATCAGATCTGCCACCGACAGACTGACAATGTACAAGTTCCCAACAGTGTGGAGGCTCTTTTCTCGCTTCACGGCGTAGAGAACAAGCAGGTTCATGAGGATAGTGAGGAGAGAAAGTAGTCCCAGAAAGACCCCTAACAGGGCGTTGTGGAAGCGGCCATGGAGGGTGAGGGTCTGATTACCACTCCAGCTGGCGTTACTGTTACTGTCGTAGCTGCTGGTGTTGTGGTGTAGCTCTGTGGAAGGTGATAGACCTGATTCCATCATGGTAGATGAGATGGTCACCTCTAGATGCTGTCACATTGTGGAGGTCTATTGATCACTGTGGTACAAGCCATGTATGCACCATTAGCTTTGGATCAGGTGAGGAAAGTGTATTTAACTCATCTGGATCCAACATTCACACATGATCAGGGAAAAAGGCAATCCATCAAACACTGGAGAAGACTTAATCAGTGTTGTGTTGATCTTAAGTCCAGGTGCCACATACTGTAAATCCCAACAGTTAATACCTGGAAAATATAGAGAAGATATAGCATACTGTTAAAATTTGTCACATTTCTAATCTTTATTTTCCTCATTTAAATCTGAAAGAATTTTAAAGTCCTCTTTCCTGTGCAAATACCAATCCAAGATACCTTTAAACATGCTTTGGAAAAAATCTTTAGGCTAGCAGACTGATGAGAGATAAACCAACTAAAAAAAAAAGACAGGATTCAAAATAGACAAAATAGAGAAACTTAAAGGTAAGATTAATAAAACCTTTACTAATTACTAATGATACTGTTGGTGGCTGCTGAGAGAACTGCTGCCAGAATCCTTTTTCGCTCACAGTCACTGGGAAAGTGTGAATTACCATGCAATGCATTGGCAGTATCAAAAAGTTGCAGAGTGAACTTGTTGACCTGACCTGTTCCTGGTGCATGCTACTATAAAATCTCTTATCTAGCGTTATCAGTCACTGTTTGCCTGCTTGCACCCAGAGGCTCATCAATGTCATCAAACAGCTAAATTCACCAGATGTTTTTTTGTCTTTTCTACATGTAATATAGTCCACTGACTGGCTTCACATCTTTACATGTAGTACCTTTAAATTATGTTTTACATGTAATCTGATGTGTTCACGCTTTAGGTTTGGATACAATGCTATTTGACTAAAGTCTGTGCTCCTCTTTCCCTTTCACGGTCCAGCTGGCTTTCTTTAATACACACAAGTGGAATGTGGCAAATACAATCAACTACACAGCGGCAGATAAGTGCGGGTGTGAAAAAGGAAGCTGTCCTCACTGCAGGACTATCTATCTATCTATCTATCTATCTATCTATCTATCTATCTATCTATGCTTATTCAATGATGACACACATTCAGGAGGAGGAAAGAAAAAAAAAACCTCAGTGAGCTTGAGTGTTTTTTGGTCAGTGGGAAACAGCATCGCTCACAGCGGTAATGGGGGCTGAAAGGTTTTTGGCAGAGCATCCTCATAAAGTGATTCACTCCACCATCTAGTTTTGATATTTAAATGAGCTCAATTTCTGAAAGACTAAAGATTTCTTCACACTTGTAAGCACCCCTACCTTTACATCTCCTTGCCTCAACTAATTCACCAAGTAAATAAATACACGAATAAGCCAGAGAGCCTGATAGTAATAGAGGTGTTAATGAACTACTGTGTTATTCTGTGGATGCTGCATGATGGATGTTAAGTCTCCAACCAGGGGATTTATCAAGAGCCTTCAAGCTTTAGGGTGCAAGTCAGTTAATCAAGTGGAGACACTGGCTGCAGCATTATTCATACAATAAGGCTTCAAATGGTGACCGTTTTCTTCTTCATAATTAAAATGAAAGTGTAAAAATGCTTTAAGTATGAAGGGCAAAAACCCAGCAAACTATATATAATTCAGGATTCTGAGGATAGACAAATAGTATAAGCATTCTATGGTGTGTGTGACTGGCTGAATAAATACTATACTATACTATACTATACTAAGTGTGCCTGCTCTTTCACATTTGTAGCCTCTTAAGAAGCTTTGATACAAGTGACTGGGTTAATAGACCTATCTATGGTTTATCAATATCTTTCCTAAATGTCTTTGGCTCTTAATCTGAGCTCATGGCTGATTGTAAATATTTTCCTCACTCTGTTTATACAGTAACTGCCTCCGCAGCATAAATGTTTAGAGAGCTCATTACTCACCGAATTCTCAAAGACTAAAAGAGTAAAGAGGGGTGGATGATTTTATAAAAAGAAAGGGGGGAAAAAAAATACATCTCCTCTGTATATTTTTGCATATCGCACCAGAAAAGGACAGGATATTTATCCAAGACTAATTTGTTGAATATGATTATCTGTAATGGTCATTGTATGTCTGATGTAATTAGAAAAGAGCACAGGACACAGATTAATCGTGCTATCTCTTGCCCTGTTGAGACCTGATGGAGACTATCTATCAAAATGAATAATGGCTCTCGTGCGTAATACTACGAGTCGGTGCGCGAGGAGCCACCTGTTGAACTGCTGCATGGTCACACTCAACTTTTACGCTGTCAAACGGTGTGAATGCTATCGACGTGTCTATCTAAAATAAATAATAAAAAAACGGCTTTTGTTCATTTGCCATTAAAAAGTTGATCTGATTAACAATGACTTCATTCCCTCTCCAAGCACATGTAAAGTACTGATTTTCAGACTTACCGCAGTGAATTTCCACAACAGTCCGTTTTTATTCCAGCTCGTATAAAAAAAATGAGAAGACGAGTGAAGGACAGGAGGAGGTGTGGATGGGAGAGGAAGTCCACCTCCCGCCCCACCACCGATTTCTTTCCAGCAGCTCCGTGCCCCCGCTCCCCCCTCCCTCACGGAAGGCTGAAGAGTAGCTACAGACCTTTGAGTCCACATGACATCCCGTTGAACAAGTGCAGCCATAAAAAAAAAAAAAAACCTTGTTACCGGAATAGGGGGCTTTCACCTGATGGAGAGGCGCATTGTGATTCGCAGTGCCATGATTCACTGTGTGGGGATTTACTGCACAGTTGTACGCACGATGTGAGCAGGGGAATTAACTTCCTGTGTGAAAAAAAAAAAAAAAATCAGTGATTTAAGGTGGCTGAACATTGGTGTCTACTGCATGAGATGTCTAATTCATCATCAGATAAATGTGAGGGTGGGGTCTGGGCTTTGGGTTGTTGGAGAATATACAGCAGTAGTAGCAAGGGACCATGGTAACACCATGAATTCCTCCAATCACAACACACAAGCTGGAGTGATGAAACTCAGCATGCATGCCAGGCAGGATTAATGTTTCTTAGTCCAAAACACACTGCTGTCATAGGACGTCTTCATAAAAATGGCTACAAGTATTATCTTTATTAAAGAGGGGAAATATGGTGCTGAACTGGTGAGGCAGCATGTTCACTTCTCACATACTCATTAAATGAGTCCAGGAGCAAAGAAAGTGAAAGTTTGTATAGGAGGGGGATTGTTGGACTTTAACACAGAGCTTTATTGCAACTGATCATGTCTCTCTAAACCAGAACAAACATCCTCATCTGCCAAAAGATAACATGCCAACTGAGGATGCTCTGACTGAACTGATAAGACATCTGCTGACTGTGAATCCTGCTCTTCTGTTGGAGCAATGCCCACACTTGAAACTTGGTTGCACAGTAGCAGAGCAATGGCAAAGTGATTGATAACATTCAGCACAGTGATGATGCTCCTATTGATCCTGCCAGTGCTGATTCTCATCTGAATCCTCACTGACTCTGGGCTTAGACCCATTGTCAAATGGCCGCACAATCAAAGGGAAGCCCAATATGTGTGTGACTGTAGGGGTTAGTTCATAAGGTCATGAAACTCAAGGTGTCAGTACTCAGAAACTGAGAGGAGACCCTGTTAGTGTCGTGTCTGGGCAACATCAGAATCAAATTTAATCCAGTTGTGTGAGCTGTGTTGCAATTCATTGGCTCATTTAACAGGGTCAAGATATAGAGACTTTAGACATTAAAAACCTTGGCCTCAAGGACACACACATTAGGGGAGGTGAAGCAGCAGCAGTACCTGCCACTCTGCTGCTACCTGCCGCCATGTTGCCTCACAGCAGCTAGTTTGAGATCAGGCGTAATGATTCCATTGTCTTGAGATGACAAATGAACAGTTTTACTGAACTTTGCCTGATGTTGACTGATGCATAAAAACTCGACAACTGTTTCAAGAGCAGAGATCAGTAATTTTACAACTCTAAACCAAGTATGAAACCCTATAGGGAATTACAATAATATTACAATTTCATGGCATCTAAAAGGAGAATACTTAAAGCAGAAGTAAGTGGAAGGTTTGCGTTAATATAAGTCTTAAATAGTTATATCTTCCGACAGCAATCACTTGTGTCACAGTGTTTGGTCTGAAACACGGGTCTGTCAGTCACTCTGCTCTGCTGTAAGCCGAGGAGAAAACTTTCCTTGTATCCTACAACCTTTATCCAATGAGGAGAAAGAACGGCATAAAGGGGCGGTACTCTCTGTGTGTGCAGCCAAGGGATGCGCGTGAATGTGGTGACGTAGGGACGAGGGCGGGGACTGCTAACTCCATCAGCTGACAGGAAGTTAGCCAAAACGACCGGATCGCTTACTTCTGCTTTAAAGCTGTACACTCTGGGTCATAAAATTAGTGTAATAACTCATCTATCAGACGATGTAGGCCAAACTTTGTGCAAAATTCTATTTTTGATCAAATCCGGGATGAAAGTGTGGTATTTTTTTCCGCATTTGCAGCACCAAGGGGTCAGTTGTCGGTCTGAGAAGTGAAGCTCACTTCCGCGTTCAAAAAACTGCAATCCCCCCGGCTTCCTCTGGGGGCTGGTGTCAGAAAGCGGTCTCCATAGACCCCTATGTTAAAATCGCCGACTTTACATCCTCAATAAACATGATCAAAGCCTGGTGTCAGCACGTTTTTTGGTCTCAATCGATAGTTTCTACCCCCACACACACTCTGAGGGGGGTGAATTTGAGTTTTACTGTTATTAGGTTAAAACTCTGGCCAATTAGGGCGCGGAAACGTTGAGTGACAGGTCCAAACAGCTCCGTGGACAGCTGCTTCGAGGCCAGTGGGCGGGTTCTCGGCTGTTCAGGCCGCCATATTTGAGTCACAAAAACGACTCCCCAAAACCAATGGGTGACGTCACGGACGCTACGTCCATTCTTTTTACAGTCTATGGTCAGCACGAGGCAAAACAATACACGTGACAATATGTTGTCAAGGCGATGTCGTATTGTTTACCTGACCCACGTCTTACCGGCTTTCTCTCCACTTCTGTGACTAAAATGACATCTGGTTTGTGAATGCACGTGAATGCACGTGAATGCAGCATCAGTGTAACGCTCCATTCCTCCTCACTGCGTTACCGCGGTGACTTTTCACAGACGCCACCTCGACCTTAGCCGACAGCTCCGATGTCTCCACTGAGCTTACCCGCTCCATGTAGATATGAATGATATGAACGGCAAATTCAGAGCTGACCGGAACACTTCAGTTTGTTGATGGGGGGGGGTAACTGATTAATGAAAAACATACTTTTGAACGAAATAATCGATTTTCATGAATGGATAACAGGAGAAGTTACACAATGTCCCTTTAAGCACACTAATTATTAGTTTATACACAGGGTTACTGAACTGAAGATACACTACAAATGTTGTCATCAAAACAGCACTTGAGATGATATTAACTTTGTTTTACAGCTTGTTATCCGATGACCTTTGATCTGCGTTTATGAAGACTGTGCGATGAGGTTGAAAGAACCAAACAGTAAGTATGTTACAGTAACATTTGAGCTAGATTGTTTTTCATAAATGTTTTTTGTCTGCGCTAAATATATTAGTTGTCACCTGTGTCGTCTGTGGTGTCATGTGATTAAATGATGTATTACTGCAAATGCCTGCACTGGCTGTGATCGGTCATTCCACACAGGTTTGTATTCATTGCCTGCATTATTCTGATTTGCATGCTGCTTATTTAACTCTGATAAGCTCCCCAGGTAGTTCAGCTGCCTCCTGTTTTCACCTGCTCTCTCCTGTTCTGATCTGTCATGGGAGTTTTATGATCATTTCAATGACCTTTTGACCTTTTGCCGACAACAGTTTTAAATTAGCCCTTTGGCTGCTGCTAGCACATTTACCGTGATGTTTATCAGTGTGTTTTGTCCCCTGAAAAGATGTCACCAGCAAACCTAACCCTGGCAGCTGTGAGTCTGTTGTCAGACAGAGTTGAAATGTTACAAAGTGGCTCTAGGTCACTGCTAATGTGCATAAAGCGGGTGTAATGTGTGAAGAGCTACACATTCAGTTCAGACAGCTGTACAGATTACTGAAACACGTGAAGGAAAGCTTTTTAGGTATGGAGGAGCTTAAATTCATCAGGTAGAACTCCTATTACTCCTGATCCAGTATATACGCAGGTGGTGCACCAACCAAATGATGTCAGAATGAGTGGTGCTGCCATCCCTGCCCTTGCCAGCAGGAAAAGCTGCAGGTGAAGAGGTGAAGAGAATAAAGAGAGGAAGGAAGAAAGGGTCGGGCGGGGAGCGGAACAAAAAGAAGGATGAGATGAAAAAGGGAAGTTTGAAGAAAGGAACCAGGAGTTGTGTGTGTGTGTGTGTGTGTGTGTGTGGCTCAGGGGAGAATAGGATCACTAGGCGAGGGTAGCCTAAATTGAAATATTTGTCAAGAAAGGAGCAGAGGTGACTTCATACGGACCTCCTGGAGGCCTCTGAAAAAATCCCAGCTTTCAACAAACAACATCAAGGTATCTGAGTGAAGTAGCTGTGTGCCCATAAACTGTGCAGCCTGAATGTTTTCATGAAAAGAGGGAAGCTGGCCACGGTCAACAAACAGCCTGAATGCCCAAGGTTGCCCCTCTGGATGAAGAATAAAAAATAGGTTAGTTAAAATAAGGAGGGGGGCGAGAGTTTTATGGGAGAATTAAAGTTAATATTCAAAAATCCATACAAAGATGTGTGTTCAACATAGGCAACCTTGATGCTGACGGTGTGTAAAGACTCTCAGACTGTGGTTTGAGTGTGCAGTAATGACACTTCTTGCTCCGGAGCTGTGTGTGAGTAATCAGATTTTCTGTGTATGTGTGCATGTGCGTGTGTACCTGTTTGTTGTGCCAGTGCATACAGAGTAGATGTGTAAATGTATGTCTTCTAATGTGTTTGTGTGAATGAGTGCGTCAGAAGTCTTCCTAATGCCATTAAGATCGATCTGTTCCACGGAGGCTGAATTATAGTTCTGTTTTGTGGTTTCTTGCCATAGCAACAAGTAAAAAGCCATGTTTGTTTTGTAGGTCAACAGTGACATCTGCAGGTCAGGTCCATACAGTAAATGCTGCAATTTAAAAGAGAGAGGTGGCAATCATCTTGTATGTGGGCCATTTACAAGCTAATGAAAAGCTCCTTTTAGTACTTTGAATCCTCATAACCTTCTGTAAAGCCTTTGTAAAGTGACGCCCGGTCTGGTAATCTCCACCATCAGTCACACTCACCACTAGATCAGTGTCTCTGAAAATAATGAGACGTGAAAATCTCCTGCTAATCCACCTTCACGTGTGGGATTTTCTCTGCTGTTAGCACTTTTGAGTTGATTTACAACCCTTTCTTTAGCCTCTGTAAACAACTGGCCAGATGAAAATTAAAATCAGAAGTGAAGGAGAATCCAATATAATCACATTCAGACACCTCCCACTTCATTTGAGATAATCTGCTGAAGGGAGTGTGGTTGAACTTCATTTCTTTAATGCTTCTACTGTACTTTAGGCTGAAGTCCTGTCCTTGTCCCTCACTCTTCTACAAATACTCCCCTCTCATAATATTCATTTCACTAGCAAGGACCACGCCACAACAGTGTGACTTCAAACGTTTAATGAGCGTGGAGAGGTGAAGGTGAAGGAGGTTAAAGTCGGCTCTGCTGGTCTGGAGGATGAGAGAGAGTGATGAGGTCCGGGATGCCTGGGAAAAAGGGGAGAGGGGTGGGTGGGTCGAAATGTCTGAGGCAAACAGGGGAAGAGTGGGTGACCAGGTATATGAAGGCTTGGCTTAGTGATTAGAGGTGTGGTTGAGGCGTCTTGCTCCTGAAGTTAACTAATTAACTTAATTTCTATGTAGACACCTCATCAACTCCTACATTGCATCTTAGACACCAGTGTCATCGAAAGGAAGCTTTCAGCACTGTTACTCAAGAAAAAAACAAATAAACAAACACAGAAAAAAATCACTACTATAAACTTTAAAATGTTAAAAATGTTACTAAAGTAAATGTATGAATGCGTTTCAAAAGTGAAGACACTGCAGGAAAATAGAGCATACTGTATGACTCTTACTGTATGCTATATGAGATTATCAGCTTTTCACACAAAATCCGCATTATAGTGTGGAACAAGTTACTTGGATGGGTTAGGATTAGTGGACATTCGCTTCCTGTACAGCTGTGCTTACTTGCATGGTGATTTGGATTGTTAAAACAGCAGCATGTTTCAAATAAAGGAAATGTAATATAAAGGACATACAGTGATGAATGCACATCCTAATTACCCAGAGACTGAAGTGATATCTTAAGCTTTGTCGTTCAAAGCAGTAAACTGTGCAGTTTACTGGAGCTTTAGACAAATATATGCATAAATTTCCCATCAGAGAATCTGAGATCAGATAATATTTGGCATTTGTGCATGAAAATTGAGCATTTAAACAGTTATCAAGATTACTGCAGAGTCGTTTCAAGTTGCCTGACTAATTGGTTTATGGACTAATTGTTTGATTTGTGTACCAAGTGTTTGTTTTCATATGAACCTTTGTAATGTCTTCCTGTTGGCCACTAACTTTCATTCTACTGGGTTAAAACTGACCAAATCTCCTTTGATCGTTTATAAAAGATGAAATGCAAACTTATAACCCAATAATTGCATTATACTTCCTCAGTCCACTTTTACACTTTCTTTTTGGAATTTTACCATTAAAAGACCTATACCTATAGTAGATTTTGAATCACAATGTAGGTCAATTTTAACCACAGATGCTACAAATTTGGAGATAAAAAAAAATAGAATAGTAGTAAGAAAGCATCAATATTATTTTCAGACCTGAAAGAAAACTGATATACTGATCGGACAACAGGTCAAATTTGACCCGAGGACAACAGGTACGTTAAGTGCTATTAAATGGAAATGTCTGTACATTTTTTATTTAAGTGCAGCATTTACTTAAATGTACCGTGTTACACAGTGAGCTCTACCTTTCAGCCAGAGGAATTTCACGTCCTTCCGAGGTGTCCTTCAGCAAGACACAGTGGTGCTGCAGCTGCGCCACAGGACTCAAGTCTCTTCAAAAACAAAAGGAACCGTGTCAACATGTAACATGCTATTTTGACGTCTTTATCTTAAACCATTCAGAATCCAATGAGAATATGGAGATGTTTTTAGCCTCATCACATTTTTTTTTCTTTTTCATTGAAATGTGCGAGATGAATGCAGCAGTTTCCCAAATGAGTAAAAAATGATTACAAGTCATATTTTCTGACATGTTGCGTCAGCCAGACAACTTGAATAAGGTCATCAATTTGCCTTCCAATGGACTTGATTTCAACATTTTGTTAGCACATCAGCATTTTCCAAGCTGTGCTGCATCTGATAAGTGCTTTTGTCAGTCCGTATATCTGAGCCCTCTTCAGCAGCAGTCTTTTTGCCGTCGCTGAGGCGAGGCGACTGGCATTAACTAGAATGACAGAGGCCCACTTCATACGCCCTCTACATCATCTTCACTTTCCTTTTTATAAACCTCTCACCAGCCTCTCTCTCTCTCTCATTCTCTCCCTTTCCTTCTCTCTGGCTCGTTCTCCCTCTTGCTCGCCCCGTCTCTCTCTCAAATCCCTCTTCCCTCCCCTCTTCCACTTAATTTTCTCCAATTTACTCCGCTTCCCCCACCTCCCTCTCCTCTCGCTGCCTTCCTCTATCCCTCAGTCTCCTGGGCATTTCGCAGTCACATAGTCAGGCATGTGAGGTGAAGGACTTATGTAATCTGCTCTCTCTCTCTTTGTCTGTCTTTCTCTTGATAGTGCTACTAACTTGACAATGATGTGGAAGCTACAGAAGTCATTTCCACCTCTTGTCTTATCTTGTGTTACTGTAATGTGGATGAACCCTACTGTTATTGTAATGCATGTCTAGACCTTTATGCACACAGCTAGATATTGTATGCTGTCAGCAGGTCCTGTTGTGTATCTGACAGTCAAAGAGATCAGATACACATTACCTTGAAGATTTCTTTCTTGGTTTATTGCATCAGAATTTTGTCACAGAGTTGTTGTTTATTAGCGTTGAAGGCACGTACAATACACTTTCATGTCCTGTTAAAAAAGAAGAAGAAAAAAGAACAAATCAAAAGCTTTATTCTCCCTGAGTAAGCAGAAATATGAGGTGTTTATTGGATAATTCCATCATAGCAAATAGCCAGCAGCTCCAAGGAAGGCAATATTCAGTCAAATCCTTCTGATAGATAGCAGAGAGGCTCATCATAGCAAGTCTGGAATTCAATTTATATCCCCGCAGTTACACCTCAGAAAAAACAGGTCTGAACGAAGTCCAGCTGACTGAGCGCATTACATCCTAAATAAGACTTATATTCATTTTAGATAGAGTGAATGAAGAAATTTTGAATTAAGAGTGCATGAATTGCATTCGACCCTATTTTATTTTTCCGAGAGGCTAATTTCTTATAAGATTATTTGTCACTAAGGCTAATTAAAAGACCAAATGTGATGGGGATGTTAAATTTAAACCTTAGATATGATCAAAAAGTGAGATAATGTCCAAACTTTAATTACTTCCAGGACTTTCAGGACTTATTTGAGCTGTATTTTTTTGGCCATTTTTTCTCACAAGATGTTTTCATCCTGGCAAAGTTGAGCATTTAATCCTCCTCGTTATTTATTACAGTAGTTATTAGTGAGGAGTTCACTGAAAAAGATGTTCATGTTCTCAAATTGTTCTTTCTGTATCTATCGGCACATGAAACTGTCACGTTGGCTGAGATCCAACCAAAATCCAAAATGTTCATTCCTATAAAGCATCTGACTCAGTTGTTGCTGTGCGTAAGAGACCAGTGCATAACTTGACATAATGTCTGTGTAAGCGGGTGTGTGTGTCTGTGTGAGTGTGTGTAGGTGGATTGACATGAACCCATGGGGCATGGAGTCACTCATCTGTTTCTAATGAAGAATAATGTAATATAAATAAAAACTCAAAAGATGGAGGCAAAGATAAAACGACAAATTAAAAACAAGGTCAGAATTGATTTTTCTGAATGATATTAGAGGTAGAGATGAGCAATACCTCCATGTCCAATGGAGAGTTTTGCATTTTTATTGGGCACGGCAACTGTGAGGTTCCTTCAGGACACGATGCCCTGAGTTAAATGTAACTAAACAACTTACTTACGCTCCTACAATCTCTATCGTTAATCTTATTAAAAGTTTCCTTGTCATGGGGCGGTGCGTGGCGCAGTGGTTAAGGCGGCCGCCCCATGTAGAGGCTACAGTCCTCACTGCAGGCGTCCCCAGTTCGAGTCCCGCGTCGGCCAGACCCTTCCTGCATGTCATTCCCCCTCTCTCTGCCTCCCCCTTTCCTGTCTATCTCTACTGTGGCTATCAAATAAAGGCATAAAAAGCCAAAAAATATACTTAAAAAAAAAAAAGTTTCCTTGTCAGTAGTTGTTGACAAAAAACAAAAGTGTTGATTAATGACAATGTGATGTAAGAATAGTTTGCTTATTATCTGACAATAGTGCACATCTTCTGCGAATATAGTTCAACACTACTGCTCTCTTATAATAAATGTTTTTAACATGTATTTTTTTGAGCAGCATACATGTTCATGTTCACATCAAAGCAGAAAGGCGCCTTGATTTAGTGATGCTAACGGCGCTCGCTTGCTGCCGACGCGCATTCACTGTCACGCAATCGCTGGCGGGCTGAAATGTGTTTTCAGGCGAAGAGTGTGCAGTTCTGAGCTCAGTTGTACGCTGCATGTCAAACACCACTGATAAAGCCATGTATGATGAGCCTCTGGAGACGAGGCGCAGTGACACTGATACAATGAAATGACACAGGGAGATAGAGAAGTTAATGATTTTCAACTGGCATCACATTTGTGACAGAGCTGGATGAAGTCGATCAAGCTGCTTCGATATTATCTTTTCAGGCAAATGTAGCTTCCTTGTGTTGTTTCTATGTTATAACACCACACAATGAACTTTAAACAAGGCTCACTGCTTTTGGATCCACCCAGACAAGGTTGGAGCGTTCAGGACTTCAGTTAAATGAGACACTATCAAAGCAAGTGTTTCTTCATTCTTTGGTAACACAAAACATCCTCAAACATTTGATTTTTTTTTGTTGCCACAACAGTTTATACTCTCCTGCCTTGATTCATCAATCGCTCTGTTCAGAAGACAAGAGGCTACAGTGTCTCTGTATTGGAAAGTGATGAGACAGTCTGGGCTGGTGTTGTGTAAGTGAAATAGAAATAGAGATAAATTCTGAGTTGGAGACAGCTCTTGCCAAGTCAATGAATTTACTCTGATGCCAACCTTGCAACTTGTCTGCTGGAGTCATACCGTAAGTGAATGCTAATGTTGGCTAGGTAATCACAAAATGTACAAATAGCCCCTTTAAATCTGATCAGTTGGACTATAGATCTGATTGGCTAAAGTTGCATTTGTCAGAAGATTAAATTACAAACAGAGATGGTAATCTCCTAACGATAATAATAATGGCTGCATATCAGGCTCTATTACAGGAAGAAAAGCACCTTTCTATATGGGAATATTACAGAAAAGGCGAAGAAGCTTCAGCAAACAGTTCCCTCTGGCTACTGCATGGTTACACTGCAGAATAATTTCAGAGTGTGTCACTGTTGATTTCACTTAGTGATGAAGGTAATGGGGAGGGTCAGGCATGGCAGGACTTAGCGGAGGGTTTTTAGTCAAACATTAAAAACTCTTAATAGGGAAACAAGCTTATGTCATTCCAACTAAAGCACAACAGGAACCTCTTAAACCGCATTGTACAGTAATGTCTAATGCAGTTGTGCAAAGAGGATGAGAAGAAGGGGTTTCATTCTGGTCTTTTGGATGTCTGTTTGCTCTCCTCATTTTGTCTTTGTCATTCATTCCATTTCATTCCTCCTCAAACTGCACCTCTTCCACATCGCTCTTTTTTCATTTGTCCCTTTCAGTCTTTCCTCTTTTTTCCGTCTTTCAAAGCACATGGGGCCCCATCATTGAAAAAAACTAGTTACACATACATACTAAAATGCATGTATTTGCACAGTTTCAATAGCCAATGACCTTCAACGCCCATACTGCATGTTTTTCCAGTCACATAAATGTATAAAGCTGGAGCATTCTGGGGGCTAAAACCACTACACACCACACACACACACACACACACACACACACACACACACACACACACACACACACACACACACGCAGAGGGAGAAGTAGAGAGAGGCATACGTTATCTGTGCAATTCCAAGCCCTGTCCGTCATGTGGCAGTGTGCAGCTTCTTAGGAGCTGCTGTCACAATGGAGTAGAGCCAGTCAAAGTCAGCCTAATCTCTCTCTCTCTCTCTCTCTCTCTCTCTCTCTCTCTCTCACACACACACACGCAGATATGTCTGGTCTTTATCTCTGTGTGCAGCTTGAAGCTTACACCCCCCCCCTCCCAGCCCCCTCCATGCATTCTCCGGCTCCTCTCTCTTTGATGCTCTCTGGAAACACAGGACCTGCTAATGGAGACAAGAAAGCTTCTCACTACACTGCCTTCATGTCATTCATGCCAATTCATTACTGTAATGTTTGAAAAGGAGGGGCAAAATGGGGGGAAAAAAGGTTTTCTTTGCATATGCATGTAGCGTCTTTTGCACACACATGCACATCCGCGGCTCACAGCTCCATGAACCTGCTTCTACCGCCAGTGTTGTGTCAGATCGGTTCTGCTCCGTTTGAAAGGCGAAGGAAGCCCTTATGTGGAAAGACGTCGCCTCCGAGATGTAGAATGTGTATTATAGAAGAGAAGGACCACTGACTCGTGTCATGTGCTCTGATTTTCAACCCCATAGGCTCAATACAATGCTGTCAAGTATTTGTTGTTTAAGATCATCAAACAACTTTTAATATTAGACAAATATTAGTAAATAGAAAATGCAGTTTTTAAATGATGATTAGAACAGTGGCTGCCCCCCGCCCCCCATCATTTTAATGCGTAGAGACAGGGTGTCGTGAAGCTGCTGTGATGCAAACAGAACTGGAGCTGTAGTTATTTTCCTCTGGATGATCACTGTCCTCATATACTTCATATACAATACTCCTCAGTAACTTGGTGCTTTGCTATCTAGCTAGCCTACCTCCAATAAAAGAATATTGCTGGTGAATATATTAGAACCATCTTAGCTTAAGAGCTATTCTTGCATATAGCACACACACAAGGTTTCATTTTCTGCAATCAAGACTGCAATCTCAATTCAAGGACCTTTTAGTAGCTGTTGTGGTGCATTCAATGCCATGACAACTGGGTAAATCCATCTCCTGGAAGTTCATGTGATCAAAGCCATGAATGGGTTCTTGATTGATCTTGTGGTCAGGTTGTTTTCTCAAAGCTCTGTGAAATTTGTCGTTAGTTAAGTTAATAAAAATTTAAACCTAAAATAAAGACATTCTTTTATAGTCAAAAGAGTGTGGACAGACCTATAGTGTGTAATCCATTACATTTTTGCCCTTAGTTTTGTCTGGATAATATCCTCATCTGGTTACACATAGCCATAGTCCATCATCTCTTCTAACTGTGAACCAGGTCTTATCATCAGCCTTCATCTGCAGCTGACTGCACTAATCCGGTTGAAAGGGAGCAACTCCCTGCAGCCAAAACCCAAAATCTTGAGGAAGGTCTTCCCAAAAAGCTGGGGCTATAATAGCACTTTTAAAAACACCCCAGCTTTGGAATGAGACATTGAACAATGAGAATTGGCTGTCGACATATTTTTCATCTGTCTATGATGATATCCTACATACAGAGAAGAAGCCACATACATGTACAGGACTGAACAAAAAGCATCACATGAACCAACCGTACACACACACACACACACACACACACACACACACGCTCTTTTCCTGTTACACACTCAGAATCAGTGATCCTTACCTCCTTGCAATCAAATTCATCTTTGTTCTACAGATTGACACTTTGATTTATAGTGTTTTGTTGTGGAGCAGCTTGAGCCCAGATCTTGGCTGAGAAGAAAGAAGGAAACACTCAGTTATCACCTTTTATAGCTTTATTCCACCCCAACAATGGTGCTGTCATCTAGAAATGGCACCCCTGTGCTACTCTGCACAGCGTTCAGCACTTTTTTTTTTGAGTGTTTATCATAACAATGAGGAGGATGATGGATTTGAGATTATCCAAATGTGATTTTGTCCTTGTGTTGACAAGGTGAAGAAAATATCAAAACATTTTGCAGCAGCAGTCAGCTGCATGGTGACGTGTTTGTAAGCAAGACAGAAGTCGTTCACTACTTGAAATATTGGATCAAGTGTGAGCAGAGACAGCGGGGTGGTAGTGGTGGTGGTTAGCAACTTAGAGGCCTGTGACCTCTTTGAAATAAAGGTGAACAGCATGAATTTAAAATGAATAAAAGACCCACTAATCATTTATGTCAAGAAGGAAAATCTCACCATGTGAATGACGACAACAAAGTTGAATGAAATGGGGACTAATGAGAGTCATTAAGCATTTGAGGAAATGGGAGAATAGGGAACAAAAATGTATTGAACTCGAAAAACTTAAGGAGAACTACCGTATGAAAGTCTGGTCCCTTTTCCCGCTGTTTTGCTAACCCTCTTCCTGGCCATGTGCATTTGTTTTCAACAAAGCTAGCGAGAACGCAATCAACTGAGCGACAGATAACATTACTGTATTTATCATATGAGCTATGATGTTTTCTGTCATTTGTGTCGTGGTGCCGCCGAGATGAGAGCTGGGACATCGGGTGGGAGATGCTGATCTTGCAAGGTTGGTGTTTGGCCAAGAGTGGAAGGCAGAGAGCCTCCATTCTTCCTGTAAGATAGGATTTATCTAACCATCACTGAAGCAGTTTAATTAAGGTAGCATAGATAAGGTAGAAAATCTTGCATAGTTCCTCTTTACTGTAAAAGAAAAAAGAAAGAATGATACATAGATGCCATTACTAAATCAGACAGACTTTATAGTTTGCAAACATAAATTTTAGGGTTTGGATAAGCCTATTATAGTAGGTTAGAGAAGTTTGAAGTAATAAAAGAAAAGTTCAATAGATTATTTTTTTGATAATGCAAAACACTAATATGATTTATCATTAAAGAGTCTGTATGCCTATGAAGCTACAGCTTACACGCTAATTTACCCTAGCTAGGAAACCAGTCAGTTGTCCAGAAACGGGCAGAGCAACTGTCCAATCAGACAGCTAATAGGCTACATAAAATAGCTTTTGGTCTTTTTAAAGAGATTCTTTTAAACAACTCACTTTTTGGTCAGTGAATTTATACCCTCAAGCAGGTTAGCACTTCATTTTTCCAGTCTTTCTGCTAAGCTAAGTTAGGTGTTGGCTTAAAATCTTGCATAGAGACATAACAGTGCTATTGATCCTGTCAACAAAAAAGCAAGTAAATGACCTGAAACAAGTTCAGAGTGGGCTGCTCCGCCATCACCATCTTGCCAGCAGGCCTCTGACCTGAACCCACTGAACTCCCCGCTGAGACAAAAACGGGCAAAGAAGAGGGGTGTATGTGTGGAGGCTAGACTTGTGGCAGGCATATACTCACAGGCCTGTCACTCAAAGCAGCATGCCCTCAATTATGCAGGACGTTCATGCTTTTGACATGAAGGAGGAAATTAGCTAGATATTTTAGTACCAGGCTCCATTCAATTAATGATTTTTTTTGTACTTCAATGTTGGTTTCACTAGTGGCTATCTAACCGTTGTGCACCTTTCAACAGAGTCAAGCTCATAGATGTGTGCAGCCTATCATGACCCACAGTAACATTTTATTGTTAGATGATCTGAGTAGCAAAGTGGGAAGTCAGGTGACTTAGAATGTTTGTTCGGCCAATGTTCTTGGAGGGAAAGTCTCTTTGCCAAACTTTGTATAAGAGTTGTGCTTGAGGATAGATTCTTTATTTAATGTCCAGGTGATGAGTCATTGCACTGGCCCTAATGTGGGGCCCTAATGATGTGACTGTTCAGGACACTGGTTGGACTGTGTTATTTTTATAGACAGGACAATGAAATGTGCTCTCTGCAGGCAGACCCCTTTTAAAATGAACATGACCAGAAGTGACAGCTGTCCTGCAAGTCAGGAAACAGAGGGGTAAAACTGATGTCCTGACCTTCTTACTTCCAAAATAATTTGATGGTCAGCATGGCCCGAGGTCAGAGAACACATGAGCCTCACTGCACGAAGGCATGAAGGGAGAAGGTGTCAAAATGGAGATTAAGGGAACCATCATAAGTGCTCTGAGATTGTTCTCTAAAGGTGATAACACTGACAGCCTCTTCAAAACAGTGTAAACTGACCAAAGTTTAACTTCAAAGCAGGTTGTAATATCACAGCACACCTACAGTATATGTGAAGGCATGGAGGCCAGGGTGGATGGAAAACAATGCAAAGTATCGGTCTTCATCAACATAAGAAGCCCTGACTAGGTTTTTTCAACTTTAAGTGAGAAAAAGACATATGAAACAAATCTTTACTTGATTTGATTAATCCTAAATGTAAAAATCCTAATCCTACAGTAGCTGTGACAAGGTTTTTCCAAACCATAGTAGTAGTAATTTATTTGTCCCCGTAGGGAAATTGAGCAATGGACACCTTTTGTACTGTGTGAGGGTCAAACATCACATTAGCATACTCTCAGACTTGTTAACAATCAATATGAAAATGGAATAAGACTTAAATATCAAATATTAAGCGGAGACTTACCAGCCACAGCAGCTTTAAAAGAGAAAAAACAGAATCATGGTATAACATACAGTATAACACACATAAAATATTACTGGTATTTACACCCCCCCCCCACCCCTTATTTAATTCGGTTCAATTTCATTATATTCTCTTCTCTTTTGATTTTGGACTAGAATTATATTTTTTAAATCTACCTTTAAATTGGACTTGAAAAATGCCACAAAATCCAAAGGCTTCATTCTCTGTGGCTCATATGAGACTGTAATCAGTGAAATCAGCTACCATAGTGTTGGATGGTGGCGAGAATGGAAACCAGCAGACTCTTGAACTCTTGAGCCTCAATGGCACATGATTGAAAAATGATGGTATTATGTATAGTACAGTAGTTATGCCTGCATTGTATTTTTTTTTCTTTAACGAGTAGGCTGAGGCTTTTTGAAAATGTTACATTATATTAATTCGCTAAAATACAATCAAAATCATCAACATAGTAACTAATATTATTTCTGATTGGTAAGACCCAAAGGTGTTTCATGCTCCCATATCTCATACTCAGGACTAAGGTACAAGAAACGAAAGACATTTGTGTTATGACAATTATGTTTCTGCATTAACTTATCACATACGTCTCTAAGCACTTGGTAATTATGAGGCATGGTTTGACCAGTTATGAGGCACCTTGCAGAGAAAGACTAAGATGAATGGTCTTACAGACAACTGGGTAGTCCCTTTTGTTCTTCACCTTATAATAAAATATGTTGTCATTTAGCACGACTTGCTCAATATTCCCTGACAGACAACTCATTTTCCTAAAATAAATAATGGCAATCTATTCACATAATGTTATAATAACGCTGTCATTGGTGACCTACATTTATGGTGGTAAACCATTAATCATACAGCCAGAGAGGGGGGCAGCAACCGTAAAACCAAAGGAGGCCATTCAGCCAGGGTACCAGGGGAGCCGCTGAATCTCTCCGGAACAATAACACACATTACTAACTGCTGGGCTCATAGAAGGTAACCTCACTGAAGTAGCGTAGGGATTTGTGTGTGTATGAGTGGTAGTGTGTGTTTTGTGTGCATTGTGGGTGCATTGTGGTAACCCAGTGGCCTCTCCGATACACAGAGGACTTGTTTTGAAAGTGACAGATTAATTGCTACTTTCCCCTGAACCCTGAATACACCAGAGTATGCGTACCCATGGGTGGTGGAAGTCAAAGTTTCAAATTAATCAAACAATGCTGGAAAACGGAAACAGCCAAAAAAAACAACAACAACTGAAAGACCTTAATTCATTAGGCTGAAATGTATAGGGACACATACGTGCACAAGTGATTTCATGAACTGATAATAACCTGTTTTTGTTTAATTAATCAGTTTGGCAAGAGTATGTTGAATTAGTTGACCAGATTAAGCAGCATACAAGGATTGTCTTTGGAATCATGTTTCAAACTGCAAATGTGTAGGACAAGTATCACGCTGCAAAACATATGGAAGAACAGAGAAGGGGACAGTAGGATGGATAACAATGCAGAAATCACACAATTAGTTTCATCATAGTCTTCCCTGATGGAGGCATATTCTGTATCGCCTCTGGGGGAGAATATTAACAAGTTAATGTAAAACTAACATCATTATGCCTCCCAGCCAGAACCGCTTACCAGCAGGGGGCCATGTTCTCAATAACCACTCTCCCACTGTTGGTCGTTACAGATTATTGAACCTCGGTGTCAAGCAGCACTTCATTTCATTTTGCACTCAGTAAATGGAAAGTATTCATCATTAACACATAAACAAACATGGCAACTTGTCTAACCTAACTGCTTGCTTTAGGGTGTTGTGGTTTATGTGAAATTTTTAATTGCTTTAAAGCTTTTCACTGTGATGTCAACATGACATTTCTTTTTCCAACTGCATAAATTAAACCTAAAATTGTTTTGTGAAATGAATAAATAAAGGATTATACATGTATGAAAATAAAAGCAACACTATGTACTTGTGAGGAAATTATTACTCTGGAACTGTTTCCTTTTTTGTATGGTCAGTGTGTCATCAACGTATGAGATGGGGTGCACCATTTTAAAACAGCCAAGCAATATAGTACAATTTGCATTGTAGCAGATACATTTCTATCAGTTATAGTACTATACTATTACAGTCCATTGGAAACATGTTGAGGAGATGCAGACATTTTGTTTGGTTTTCCTTTGATATTTTCTTCAGTATGTTCCCTATTTGCAGTCAGTGATGTCAGCCACTGGAGCTTCATCTCTGTCAGTAGTCAGATTCACAGCAAATAGGGATAGGACCCCTCAATGCAAGTTGAGTTCAAAGACATAATATCCCACTGGCCCAAAAACCTGCCTGGGCACTCCTAGTGTGTTGCTGCACTTTGTAAACCCTCAAAAAACAGACTCTTCTGCAGCTTTTGCTCACCATTCTCCCTGGTGAAGCTACAGCCCTCCACATTCCTGATGCACTTCAGGCCCCTAAAAAAGACCCCTGTGTGCTGGTTGCAGAATGTGGGTGTGGGTCTGTGCCAGAAAGCACCTGACATGCATATTTTGGTTTCTCATGAGCTCTGAACTAAACACATGGGAACTGTGCCCATCCGGGAGAAGGACATGGGTGTATGTCATTTTTTAGTAGTGAAGTAATGAATTGTCTCCCTCCTTCTGAAAACATGTCTGCATTGATCCACCCGGTCTCTGTTGCTTTAATCAGTGTGTTGTTGTTGGGAGCCTCATATAGCACCACTCATGGCACAACTGCTTCCCCTTGAAAATAACCATGAGTGGGCCGTACTCAGGCACTGTATTGTGACTTGTTAGTAGGGTGGTGGTCTCTCTTCTCTAATTTGCAGTGACCTCAAAACCTGCAGACTCTTTGGAGACTGTGGTGTCTCTGCGTGATTCCCTGAAATCAAATGCTACCTGCTTGTCTCTTTCTTCTGTTTCAGGCCATTGCATTGACAGAAATGAACTGAAATGATAGCTTCTGAACTACATCTTCCTCATTAGAAATCCTTCACTTGCTGCTCTTGTAGTTGTAGTTGTACCCTGTGCGCACAGCTGAGATCTGGCACCTTGCCTTTAGCGATTGAAGCAGGGAGGTATAAGGACACACCAGAAGAGCAGCGTTAATGTGTTCTGTGCGACCTTAATACTGTTGAAGATGAATTACAGTTTCTGTTTCAATGTCCTTTGTATGATGAACTGAGACAGTCTTTGTTTGAGAAAGCCCAGAGGGAGAATCCAGACTTATTTCGGATATCTGAGCATGATATGTTGTGTTGGATTTTTAAGGAGATCTATGTCCTGGCTAGATTCATTGATGTAGCCTGGACAAAAAACATTATATCCCACATAAAACCACAAATAACTGATTATTGCTTTTTATATCTCGGAAGCTTGTATGCTTTTGTTTTGTTTTTTCTCCTTTTTTTCTTTTAGGTCACCATCATCCTGTGCAAAAATAAGATAAACATAAGTAAATCCTGATTGGAAGTTTTTTTTAAATTTTTTTATAATTACATTCTTAAAAATAATATTAAATAGAAGTTAGGGTTATAATAATACACACTTATTTTTAAACAATAACTCAGCAGTAAACATCAAGCCCTTTTTTCCCATGTAGAAGTAGGTTGGTGTCTTTGTATGTATCGCAGCATGTGTGAATTACCGTTTAACGATGGCATCTCCGTATTCATAAACTCACGAGGAACGCCCACAGGTGAGATGACGCAGGTGCAGTACGCAGCCTACAGGTAGACGAGCCACTCCGGTTTATAATCTGGATGGAGGGAACCGCAGATTCCTTCTGAGAAAACTTCAGGACCCACGTAACGTTCCCTAGGCCTCTTCACGCACCGTCCAAAGACACGCACGCACACCGGTTGGCGACTCTTATCCGTGTGCGCGCGTTGTTCCTCTCAGTGATAGACCAGCTTTCCACCTGTTCAAAGTGTTGGCCTATATCGGCCATGTCGCTTCTCTGTGGCTTTGCATGGATGAGCGGTAGAGACAATGGATGGATGATGGAGGCCTGATGACAGTAAAAAGATAAAACCGGAAAACAGGCGGACTACTCCAATCCCGTTGATACATCTATCAAGTTTTTACCACTACTGGTCTGACTTTACCAGGATGGAGACCCACAACGCCTGGATCTCTTCTATGTGTAAGTAGCCTACCTTAATTGAAGGTTTAGGCCCCGTCTACACGAATCCGTTTTTTTTCGAATCTGGATAAATACTTTATCGGATTGGCCTCGAGTCCACACAAATACGGCGTTTTCAGGGGGTGAAAATGGTATTTTTTGAAAACGGGTCCCAGAGTGGGAAAATTTGAAAACGCCACCCCAGCGTTTTCGTCTGGACGGCCAATAAGGATTTTTTCTGAAACGATGATGTCATGCCCCCCCCCCCCCGCTCTACCTGTAACCTGAGACACACACACACACCGCTGCAGCAGCTGCACACTGACAGTCTATGGACGTAACAACAACAAATGGTAAATGGTAAATGGACTTGCACTTATATAGCGCTTTTCTAGTCACTCGGACCACTCAAAGCGCTTTACACTGTAATGGTCACATTCACCCTTTCACACACATTCATACAGCACTGCTCGCAGACAGGCTTTGGAAGATAATCATTCACACACATTCACACAGGGCAGGTGTGGGTTCAGTGTCTTGCCCAAGGACACTTCGACATGCAGACAGGGGGAGCCGGGAATCGAACCGCTGACCTTCCGGTTAGTGAACGACCCGCTCTACAGCCTGAGCCACAGCCACAACGGCCAACTAACGTCGCGTCGCTCAGACGCTGCAGCTGAATCGCGCCTATTTAATCATCACTGATCATCATATTTACTCTGACACGATGCCCTGTCAACATGTAATCCCATGTTTGAGTTTGAATACAGCGGGGAACTTCTTCTATTGAATTACAGTGGGGACTTCCCGTCTTTTTCAGCTGTCTTAAGTGTTTATATGTGGCAGCGCTGCAGCGCCACACACGCTCCACACACGTCTGCAGTATGTAGGTACTACAGCGTTTTAGGTCGTTTTCAGGTGATCCGTGTGGACGCAGGTATTTCTGAAAACGATGCCGTGTTTACGGAGATTTTTTTCAAAACGATTAAGAAAAAGACGTGGGCGGGACGGGGCCTTAAATTGCTATGTATCTGTTGCGCCGCAGCTTTGTACTGGAGTCTATTACAACGATACTGCGTGGACTAGTGGTTGTGAATTGATTGTTATAGGTAACTTTGTTGGTTGGTTAGAGATACTGATGATCTTGATCTTGAAAAAGGTGAATTGGCTGACTATGTGTGGGTGTCAGTGATCAGGTGAATGAGAGCAACTGCAGCTTGTGTTTACTGCAGACTTCAGGATACAGACTGTGCACACTGAGCAGCAAGACAAAACTGCTGGTGAACCATAAAGAAATTGTAATTGCACAAGGCCACAAGGTGACAACCAGACCACATGAACAGTAGGCGTCTCTTCCATGTTGTATTGGCCCAGCCCTTTTAGCATCTGCTCCGTAACCAACTGCATAAATTGCACAGGAAACATCATAACTGAGGCAGTGATACTTGTGTCTGTATTAAAGCTACAGTTGATAACAGTTATTCAGTCATATTTGCTGGATCTGTCACTATATTCTGATAGTAGTACATGAAATAGATAAAAATCCAACTACTCTAAAGCCTGTAATTGTATTTGCAAAAATCCAACGCTCCTGGAGATGTTCCACCAGTCAGGTAGAGGGGGCAGGAGTAGCTGCCTCTCAATCACCAATCACAGGTCATACACACGCTGCACTGCAGGCCCTGGTGGTAGGCGAACATGTCGCCAGTATTTGGTAGAAGGTATGCCTCCTCCTCCTCAGACACACTGATTGACATGAACCATGTCACCACTGATCCATATCCGCTTTATAAAAGATAGAAGTGGTATCTGGTCGTCAGAGAGCACTGGCACCATTATGTAGCCTTGAACAGCAATGCTTGGCTCGAGTATGACTTCAGCTTTAGTCGGGAAGCTGGCTTTGATTGAAAACTGGTGAGGTTTGTCGTGTGGTCTTCCTCATATACCACTGACACTGCTGACCCTGTATCCAGGGGCATAGTGGTGCCTTTGCCCTCCAGTGCAACATCAACTGTGCATCCATTTTCCCAGCCTGAGGTAGAGTACACTGCACACACTCCAAAGAGCTCAGTGTCATCATCGCCTCTCTACGTGTTTCTCTCAGTTACTACACACTGAGTTTGTAAAGTGACTTCTCTCTTTCTGCAAGCAAGAGCAGTGTATCCAATTTTTACAGCAGACATGGCACTTTTGGTCTTTAAATCTGCAATCTCATGCTGGGCGCTTCCCACCACACGGATTGCTGCACCCCAGTGTCCTTTAAATCCCTTTTGGCCCTTAGCTTTGTCATTATTTTCCCATCTGAACTGTTATGTCTATAAAATTAAACTGTTCTGTGATCGCAACTGGTGCCGATTTATAATACGTACTCAGCTTTCTAGTCAGTACAGCATATTGCAAAGAGCTTGGCACAGATGGAGACAAAAGATTGCGTCCCACTCCCAGTCATGCAGTGAAACATGCATACACTCCAACATCATTCATTTATATCCACATCTCCAGACTCTGAGATATAAATCAAAATCCTCCTTTGACTCATTGGATTCATTCATTCGACCCACTTGCAATGCTGTGTTAGTCTGCACAGTGCTAACTGATAGCTTCCCACGAGCCTATTCCCTTCACAAAACACTTGTTTTTATATCCTAGTGTATGGTCTTTTGTACAATCACTTCACGCGGAATCATTCTTTAAAATCCTCATTGCCATTTATCGTGTGAGATGAACTCAAGCAGATGTCTTTATTTGGAGACTTCAGGATAGAAGCTGTGAACAAGTAGCAGCGTGACGCAAAACATACGCAGGCTCGCTTAATTTTTGGCCAATCAAAAAGCAATAATCACCATTGCCTTTACATATTAAAACCACAAGGGGGCAACAAGACCACTGTGTTACACCCTCCAAACAAACTGTTATAGTCAAAAGCCTCCAAAGCCAGACTTCCAGCTGAGGGAAGCGCTGACGTTAATGTGTGTTAAACAGCCAGGTTAGAGTATCCCATTAAGAATGGTTGGGTGAATGGTGAGAGATGGATGGAGGGGAGACTCGAGGTCATATTCTCTATATTCTCTCTCTCTCTCCATGAGTCAGAGGCAGTCAGGCTAGTCTGGATACTCTGGTCCAGTGGAGACTGAATCAGTTCAAGCAGGCTCCATGTAGAAATGCACATTTCAGACAGGCACATAGATTAACAAAGAATGTATTTACTAAGAGCAGCGGAGGCAGTTTGCCTACACATGTATTGCTACAACATGTATTAATTACATAATAAATTTGTAAGAATACATGCATGCAAAGAACAGCCATGCAGAGCTGGTCAGGTGATTGGTGTGTGTGTGTGTGTGTGTGTGTGTGTGTATGCCGCGGGCAGTGTGGTGTTTAATGAGAAATTTGGAACGGAGGCTGGTCACTTATAACAGAGTCAATGTGACGTTAAAGCAAATACCCGACTAGAGACGTAACACTTAGTACAGCTCTGTAATTTACTACATTAATATTAATTACTATGGCGGTTTAATGGATTTAACTACATAACTTGTTAGTTCTACTCATTTAAATTCTATGGCACACTAAACATGCACAGTCATCATTAGCTCGGTCCGCACATATACTATTTGATTAGCATCATTCATGTGATGAGGGAATGATGTTTGACACTGCAGCCTGTGTCATGACAGTTGCCCTGCCCCCACACCCCTTAATATTCTTCTTCTGTGTCTTTATTTCTGTCCACATCAGTCCTCAGTTTTTTTCCTGTCAGCTTTACTAAGGCAGCGCTGCTCACACATCCTCTCCTCCTCTCACATAGGAAACTATTTATATTCTGTCTGCTCATTCCAGTGAGAACAATACTGAGTAAAATGTTGTTAGAACAACTCCTAACAACTAAACAACAGTCTTTTTCTGTGTTCATTATCCAGTACTGACACAGCACACCATGTTTTTTTGTTATTTTTACTTTGCATTGCCAGTGGTAGTTGAAAGCACCCAAGCACAGCGGTCCATCGGGCACATAATGGTTAACATGTAGCATAATCACTATTGTAACACACAATGTACTGTGGTTCTAATCAGGAGCAGAATGAAACAACAGTTTATGCTGCTTATCATTATCAGATATAGAGTCAGCTGAAGTAAGTTTGATCATTTTTATTAGTCTCCTGTCTGTGACAAGTGTCCATTTCATTTTGCAACTTCAATTAAAAGTAGATGGTCCATCAAAGCAGTAGATGTTTTCCATTTCAGCAAAACAGCATTATTTCACGCTGCAGTGAAAGGGAGAGGCCACTCGTAAAAAAAAAGGAAAAGAAAAGAAAAAAAAACTTAACTCAGAAATCTGTTGTTGATGTCCAACCTTTAGGAGGTAGAAAAGGGTGCCCATGATTATCTATGTATCTGATATAGCAAGTGACTTAGTAACTCTGAGAATCCAAAGACTCATATTCAAATAAGTGCTGAGTTCAAAATACTGAGAGAGAACTGCTTCTGGCATGTGAATATTCAAAGAGAGATTCAACCAGGCAAGAAGTGACTAAACAGATCCAGGGTCTGAGACTTGATGAGGGTCCAGGGCACGAGTGCCCTCACCTTTCGTTGCTCGTGGTCTTCTTCTGCAACAGCTCACTGAGTCGGCAGCAGCAGCACACACTTAGTCACTAACTTTGGGAGTTTTCATTCAAATCCAGTCATTACATTACCAACCTTTGGGTCATGTAGCACAGGTGTCTTGTGTGTTGTGATTTTTGAGGAAGAAAAAAAGCTATTGTTTGGTCCCCCATTGTGTTCAGTTAGAACTATGTTATGCACAAGACGGTTGTGACAGGGAAAAGGTGCAAGAATTCATACACTTAGGGTCTCTTATTATTTCTTGTGATAATAAATTGTGAACTCCTCAAGCTACTGATTAGTATGCACACTGAGTAAGTTGGAAAACAATTTTACGAGAACTAAAGAGCCTTAAATTGATATGGCATTGCCATGGGGTATAAATTTGACAAAGTTTAGAAAAGAGGAGCACTGAACACTTCACTGTTCACTAGAGTGGAAAATTGTCTTTGTCTTTCCGATAAACAATAATCCAATAGACTGAATGAGATACAGTACCATGACAGTGTAGCACCCATATTTCCTTATTTTTAAGAAGCTGTACCCGAGATTTCTGGCGTGAGTGATTGGTCTCAGGGGTGAAATGAAACTGACTGAAGGGTGAAATTTGAACACAGCTCATTATTTAGAATTTGCCATACTTTTCACATCTGTTATTACATTCTTTGCACACTGGACCCTCTGCTCTACCTACAAAGCCCACAATTTTTTTTTATGCCTTACCCAACTTAACATTCAGGGCTGAGGTGACATCTTGGCATATTATGTGTGACTTACAGTAGGGAAGTGTATGACGGGCACAGTAGAAATGAAGTGGACTAAAAATACACGTCTGAGGATGAAATGGCCAAGACATGACTCCTACTTTAAATGTCATTGTAAAATTTGTCAGACATGGCTCATATTTTGGTGGCTCACCAACACCTCTCCTCACTTAATTACTAGTGAAAAGAGCGTGGCCTGCTGTTGAGTCAGAACTGATGAGACACTTGTTGCCTGACTACACGTCTGACCCGTAAGTCACTCCGCACCAAACTTTTAATTTAGTTTAGATTCAAGTCGCTCAGATTCAAGGAGATGGTCCCTCTGACGGACCCTGTGCAGCTCCACGTTGACTCACAGTATTTCGTCATGCACTCTGGGATAATATCTGCCCTGACCAGCAAAGGCCAACTGGAAAATATGTACTTTACAATATGTGACACACACAGTCTATGTCATACTGTATATGACTTCCAACTAGTTTTTAGTTTTCTGCACACTGGCCTAAAGCAAAGGTCCTGTGAGCCTGGAACACACAGCAGCCTGCAAACAATAATAAGAGTAATGAGTTAACTGCAGCATGAGATCATTAAAATGAACAGTGCTTCTATCTGACTTGCTGCGCCTCAGGCATTTACTGATTTCATGATTATGTCTACGCATTGTCTATTACAAAAACGTAATTGTCAATTTTGCCTCTACTTTGTGATGATGGAAAAATGAAACAATTATCCTGTGCTTTTCACCACATGGGGCCAAAAATGTTGAGTAAAACAGGCTGGGGTTTAGTGATGTGTGTTGTTTGAATGTAACAGGCTTTTAATTGGTTTGTCCTCCAGTGAGACCAAATTAATTTAGGAGTAAACTGCCTTTGCTCTCAACGTTATTGTGTAAAGACAATTTAATATTTAATGCATCATGTTGTCAATCGTGGTGGCACCGTTGTCAGCATCAGCATCCAAATGATGCTTCATCCATGAGGTTATCTGAGACCATGGCAGAGAAATTCATCCAAATTGTGACCATCATTTAAACAGATGCTTTCACATTTCATCCTAAACCCTTTGAAATGATGGGAAAAGCTCATATCAGCCATCAGTTCCACCAAACTGAAATCGTGTTGATTAGAAACAAAGTGTAAAGCACTGGTACAGACTTAAAGTGATAGTTCAACATTTTGGCAAGTTGGCCCATTGCCATTAGCCTGGCTCTCGCCAGACCCTTGTAGTTCCGCAAAGCTCCACCAGAGGCGCTACGCTCAGCTTCACACAAGGGTCTGGACTCGAGGCCAATGCAAACTTCTTCCCCGGAGCAAAAAATAATGAACCAATCAGGATCGCCGGGCGGGACTTTCTGAGGTGTGACATAGCGCTGAAGCGACTGTTTGAGTCAAACAACAATGGCGGCTCGCAGTGAGGAGTCGTGCGTTGGCATTGATTCTGCTATTTCAACTGTTTTGTCGAATCTATCGAATATTAATTCTTTGAAAGATGAACAGAGAACGATGTGAGTGGCTGAAGTAGCACGTCATTCAAGATAACGGACAAGTGGTTTATCCAATCACATACAAGATTTTTTTTACAAGGCCCCGCCTTCTGAAATGAATCGCCTATGGAGCAGTCCCAGACCCTTGTGTGGAGCTCAGCGTAGCTTTGCGGAACTACAAGGGTCTGGCGAGAGCCAGGCTACATTGCCATAATCCCTATAGTCATAGTGGCTTGTTACCTTTACTTGTCGGTGCAAGATATTTTCAGAACAGCGGTGCTAATGGGATTTCTTGGTTTCCCTCATCAAACTCATCAAATACGCAACCCAACGACTCCAAAACGCTCTGGTGGACAAGTTGTGACCTGTACGTTCACCACCCTATGAGATAATAACGGAACGTTACCAGACAGAGTTTCGTGTTTAGACGACAGTGTGCAAGCTTTATGTGTAGGCTCCATGTGTTTCTCTGTGTATGTTCATACAGGCCTGGCATAATACTACAGCAGTTTGAGTCGTTTTCAGTGGTTTTGTGTGTACGCAGACATTTCTTGAAGATGCCATGTTTTTAAAATGAAAAAGAAAAAGATTGGTTAGGGAAAGCTCAGTTTCCCAGTAGATAAGGCCTTAGTTACACAAAGCATAACACACCAAACCACACACAAAAAAAACTTATCTAATTATCTAATATCATCTTAATTCTACCCACAGGCATAGAGGCTAACAGGAAGCATTTTTTTCCTCTATGTTATTTGGTGATGGAGGCTCTATAGCTGCAAGTGTGCTGTTTGGGAGGACACTTTGTCTTCCTGTGACTGTAAGCCTTTCAGCAGCAACAAAAAAAAGCTGCTGGCCTTGGTGTATTTTTTGAATCCACTGATAGGTCAGTGGGTCTAAAAATGGTTGAAATTTGAAGAAGCGTCTCTGTTTAAAGCAAAGCTGAGATACCAAATGCACATTCACATTAAAGCCATTGTGATCCTCTCTCAGCTGTGTTTGTAATATAAAAATAGGTTGCAGTGGTGTTCGGTGATGCTCGAGAGAAGAGAGAGTGGAGGGGAAAGAGAGAGGACTAGAAAGAAATGGCTGAAGCAACCAGACACGGCCCAGCCTAAAGGGAATCCAGAGAAATTAGAAAAGCTATGGGGGAAGACATTGAAAGCGGGGGAGGGGTTAACACAGCTACACAGCATAATGAAATACCAATATCGTATTTAGCCAATTTCCATACGGGGTAATGTCCATGTGAGGGGATGTTACAGCAGACAGAAAACTGCAGCTCATTACAAATGACATAACGTAAATCTGCTGTTATATGTCCTGCACGCTAATCCCTATTGCACCGATATAGAGGGCTTCTTTGTCCACAAGAGTAATGTATTTTTACAGATAAAAGTCACATTATTACACATCAAAAGTGTTATGCTCTTCAGAAGTTCAGATTCCGTCCATCACGCAAGACCATTAGGGAGGCATCTGGTCAGTCCCAAAATAATTCTGCAGCACGAGACAACAAGCCCAAACACAAAGCGGGGGTCATAAAGAATTATGCTCAGTGATATGAGGAACAAAGAATCCTTCAGTAGTAGTCTGCAATTACATGACAAGACAGAGGACACAGAGACAAGATACTTGGAACAGCACATCTACCAAGTTCTTCGAAACATTGTGAAGTTACTTATTTCAAGGCAAAGAGTGTCAATAGCAGGACAGCGAGGGCCATATGGTTTACAAGTTTCCAAAGCAGAAATTGCACCTAAAAAAAAAGAAGTTTGTGAATATTGTTGACATCCTCCGATTAAGCACTGGTAGTGGCACCTGTATCTGGACTGCAGTGCTTGTGAATGTTAATTTCTAATAATTGATGTAGTGGATGCCAATTTTGTGTTAGAATATGAAAAGTAAACCAAGGAGCGCACTTGTTTTCAGGTTTTCAGAACGATCACTGAAAGAAACATACTGTAGCATGACAGAAGTGAGTTATAGTGGAACAGCAGCAAGCCCAAATGTGAGGTCACGACTTTGGCTCTTTTCTGATACAATGGAATGATTGAAAACTGTTTTTCCTCCAGACGCTCAGCTCAGTAGACGGCTCTGTTTCTGGGAGCAGCTGTGGTACAGTCACAGACATGACATGGTGAAACCCAGCACTATGTCAGATCTACCACCAATACTGACTGCCTGCTTTTCTTCTGTAACTCATACCGTTGGTGCGTTTTATCATTCATTTGATTTTCCTGATGTATGGAGATATAATGTCATGGTTGTATTGGCAGCATAGGAAGTGAAGTTTATACAGTATCAACTGGGCAAACAGTTATGTGTGCTTTTGTTCTTTAACTCTTGAAGATTGTGTAGGTACTCTGACTGAACTGGCACAGGAGACGGTATCACTTTGGACTGTTTGTCTATATTTATCTGTATTTTTCTGAATTCGTTCCATTTGTTGTCCAGTGCTGTTTTCACACTTTTCACAACAGCTCCTGGTAGAAACCTCTCAGGCCTCTTTAGTAACTTTTATAACAAATCTAATATTGTTACGGCTCAAGTGCTGTGAAGTGTTTCCACTGAGGTTAATGTACCTCACTGTGGACACTTAACGCCACCGTGCATTAGTGAGCTGTGAAGATCAGACGGAAAGAAAGACCGAGAACTTTTGAGCTGTGAGGGTCTTTGAGCAGATGCTTTCTGGTAATAACTGAGACGGCTTCTCTGTATTCAGGGAGTGCAGTCAGGTTCTCTCCATCAGCAGATAAAGCTCCAGCAGATGAAGAGGGAGAAGAAGCAGGCATAGTGATGCAGACCAGCATAGCATAAAGGCATCATGGATCATCAGTTCCCAACGCTGCCGGGCCTTGTGCTTTTCTCCTAGCGCCACTCAGGGCATTCACTAACTTTATAAAAGGGGCCATGGATTAATTCCTCCAGCCCCCGGTGCCCACTGCACTATGAAATGCTCTAAATGCTAAAGACTGAATACTATCAGAGCTCTCTTTTCAAATACCCATTGCCTACGGCTTCTTCCTGCGTTATGCCTCAGCTCACAGAAAGCCCTGAGAGCCCTACAAACTCTGACACAGTGACACAAAGATTGGTAAAAGACGGGTTTCTGCGCTGAGGTTGATCGTTGATTAAAATGCTTGATAATGCCCAAATGTCAGTTTTCTGGGAACAGGCGGCATATATTTGGCATACAGTATCTCTAGGCGTTATACAAAATAACAGTTTTTACAAAGCTGCTTTTACAAAACAACTTGTTCAACAAAGTAGAAAAATGCCAAATAGAAAAAGGCACACACGATTAACACAGGTGGGAGATACACACCTCTTCATTTGAGAGCCTCATAAGATCTTGCTTCAGGACAATTTGAATACATTAATAGCAACTGAGGACAGAGATGGAAATCTGCCCATGATTAGTTACACAGTAAAATCTGAGGAGACGAAGCACAAGGGCCAGAGCTGACCTCATATTTCAACCAATTGCTGAGCATTTAACTCTTTGAAATGATGAAATACAAAAGACAGGAATAGGGAAATACAGGAAGTACCAGAGCCCACACCAAGACAAAGACCCCCCCCCAAACATCACACATTGCAAAGGTAATTATTTGCAATCACCATGGCTGCTCCTGCCGAGGGGGGCTGGGTAAGGTGGAGATGGGGGGTGGGGGGGCTGAACCCTTTCCATTCGACCTCCCTCAGAGCTTTGACTGACCTTGAACCTGCAGTGACCCCCGGTAATTTACTGGGGCCAGACTTACACAATCACTGCTGGGCTTCAGAAATGAGAGGAAGACAAGAGAAAGAGCACGTCTGATTGCTGGAGAGCAACCAAACACTCAAACAGGAGCCATGTCTGTGAAGCATTTCAGTCTTATTTCAATAACCTTCACAAATGAAAGACCACAAAGACACAGTGTTGTGGTTACACTGTGAAATTGGTTGCTCCGGAAAATCAAGTCATGCCTCCCAGCGTGACATTCAATTTGATGTCACCTGTTTGGAGAAAAAGCAAGATGCATTTAGTTTTCTGTGTATTAAATGTCATTTGGAATTATAATACAGGCTCGTAGGGAGCCTAGTTACCATACAATGACAGTATTGGAAGGCGGTGCTTTGGTTGATTGGTTTTTATTGTGCAGCACACAGAAGTATTTCTGCACGTTTTGGGCTCATAACGTATGTAACACCTTTGACTTGAAGCTGTGGGCGACATTCTGAATTCGAACAAAGGAAGCTATAATTCATTGTCTGGTCGAGCCTAAAAATAATAACCTGTGACCCCCCAACGTGACCCTTTTCTGAACTAATGGTCCCAGTCACCACAAACACCATGATTCATGAGCCAGGAGGTAGCAAAGAGGGGGCAGGAGGTCAGCCCTAGTAAACATGGCCTCACCAATATTTAATGACCGCATTTCAGCTGCTTTTTCCTTGAATTGCAAATTGGCCTCCAAAGTCTAAAATGAACCAGCCGCTATGAGGATGTTTATAGTATATCTATATGTGTGTGATGGTTTCCAGAGAGGTTTTTGTTATACGTAAGTTCCCATGGGAAAATGTGTCCACTGCATTTGACCTGTCCTCGCTCCAGTTTCTAAAGCCAGCAATTTTGTCAAGGGTAATGGCTGGAGGATCCCTAAGAGGAAATTGGTGCACCAGGAAATAGAGCTGCAGAAACACAGGGAGAACATCACAAACACAACATCTCCATTTTCTTCATATTAGAGTCATGATACATTCAAAGCCAAATGAGCAGCAACTCCATGCATGACGTGTCACACAGACTTAATCCAGAGTTCAGTTCCTTAGACTCCAGTTCACAGTCATATGAACGGAAAAATGCCTTTTTCATAGTTTCATGTCATATTCATTTTGCACGTTTCTCAGGACGCTGCGTCCTATTTCATGTGACATGGCTAAGATTACTTGGGGCAACTGACTTCTGTTGGAAAATGCATTACTTTTTACATTTGAAGTCAAATGAAAACTCATTAATTCCTCATTGACTGAATAAACGCTGAAGCTGCATTTCTATAAATAAAACACTGCATAAACAAATGAAAATGGAAAAAAGTGGGATGATGACTTTATTTACATTTGCCAAATCATAAGAAAATAGCAAACTCTCTTTCACTCTGTTTTGTGCTTGCATGAGCACAAGTAAGTCTTTGTCCATGTGAATATAATTATGTCAGAAGGGCTGAAGGTTATGGATCATGACACTGTTTTTGTGTTGACTACATCCATCTGCAGATACAGTCCCCATGTACCGTCTGTTATCCAGGGTTACCCAGATATCCTGGGTAAGTGGTAGATACATATGCTACATATTCATTTACAAATCATATTTTACACCTTTTATTGAAACTATGTTGTAGCCTACTGTACGTGGTTAATTTGATTTAATTTCAATTTTTTTTTATCACTGTGCCTATGAAGTCTCCGTATTTTCATATTTCTACATGTATTGGCTTGTTGCCTCTATTAAAATTTTTTTAATCATTTCTATGTATTTATCTTTTTTCTTTTTTTTAAACGTAGTTATGTTTTCTTGAAGGCTTTATTAGTCCCTATGATGTAATCTGCTTCATAAACATTGTTTTGCCTCAAGAAGCTTCAAGATTGCTTCAAATTAGATGCAAAAGTTGCTAAATCAAACATGTTGCAATGCTTAGACTTTTTGGTCCAAAACCCCCTGTCACTCAAAATTAAAATGCTTTTCATTCTGTCTGAGTTACATCACTTTAAGTTCAGTTGAGCCGAACAAAATAGCCCCTGTGTGAGAAATAAGCGATAGGTCACTACAGAGTTGCACCATCTCTCTTGGTATGTGATGTTCGTAACAGGACGAAATGGTTCAGAATCCTCCTGCCTGGTTGTCATGGAACGTCTTGCTATGTCTCCACAGCCCACGGCTTACTTCCCCCTCTCTCTGTCTGTCTTGATCGCTCTGACTTTCTCTCTCCCTCTTGCCTTTTCCCTTTTTGCTCTTTTCTTCCTCGCCTTGGCTGAGATAAATAGGAGGTATTTAACTCTGATGTGAGAACATAATGTCTGCTGCTCAGTAAAAACTACATTTGTCAGTGCCACAGTGCTTTTTCGCCTGGGGTAATTGTGTGGCATTGTCTTGCGAGGCTGCCTGGAGATATTCCTGCCACAGAAAAGGGAGCGAGGTCGGTGGGAGAGGGGAATTTTGTGCTATGTGGAAATGAAAAGAATGTGTTGTTCTAGTATGTGACACATGGCGGCTGTATGATTAATTGTGCCATTAGCAGATGCAACCGCTTCCACTCCATTTTGATCAGCCACATTCTTAACATCTTAATTTTTGTTTTTGTAGTAGCCTACATGCTTTAAACATTTTTTGATTTGGCTCATGCTCTAGGAAGGGATCATTAAATTTCATATGTGATTTATTTGATCTATTTTTTTTCTTGTTCAGTATCAAATAACACTAATGCTTAATAACCTCCTGTCTGGTAGCAGCGCTTATGTTGCAGTGATCTGGATTTGAGGCAAGAAGAAGAATGTGTTTCCTTATCTTTGCACATGGTAACACACAATCGCATTAACTGACATCAGACTGTAAATCAAACCAAAATAGGTAGTAAGCTCACTGAGCAGTATATGTGAGCGGAGCTGGCATCTTTTCTAATAGTTGTTTGATGAAATCTTTATAGTGTCAGCTTTTGTTGCACTAATGGTACATGCAGATGCCATGTTGAGTATGGCCATCATGCTTAATTAGGAGATTTCCTGTACATTAATATGGGTGAAAAAATTTCTTCAAGCCTGTTTTTCTTAAAACTCTCACAAAACGTTCCTACAAGACAGGACCAACATGGTTGAATGAACACAGTATTTTTCCATCAATTAACATCATAAACTGTCTTTTGGATTTCCCCTATAACCTTTGAAAAGTTACTCTGAATGTGACTTGAACATTTGTGTCCTATAAATAGCACCCTCAGTGGGGTTTCTTATAAGGCTGTAGTAAAGTACTCTCTCTGTAAGAGGGACTTGGCTGATTGGCTTGAATCACTGATGGTGAAGAAAGCACCTCCCGGAGAGTAGAGTGCTCACCTGCACGAGTTTTTCACTTTTCCAACCCACAATCATTCCTAAAAGGAAAAAAGTCTCTAGACTAGAAAAGAATGAGTGGTTACATATCGTATCTCTGGTTCTGTGAGCACATTTGCCGCGTTCAAAGAGCTTGATAGGCAGCTGACATTCTGCCAATCAGGACAGACCCAATAATCCCACCCAGTCAGCAGCTTTGAAAATGGACATTATTTAAATCCAGAATCCAACGTGAAATGACTAGAGGTCTCCTCTTGTGCACATAGAAGTGTAGTTCCAAGGTTATGAGGGATAAACTGACTGTGCTCTGTCTCACACAGACCTCTCCCCATAATGGACTGCATACGCTTAAAGGGGGGACTGACCTCAGAGTGGCAGAAACCCAGTGTAACCAATGTTTACCCGAGACTTTTTTTTTTTCAGCAGCAGTGCTGATGTGTCTGTGTCCACGAGGATGTGACACTGGCACGCCACGTATTCATGCATACTAGAATAGCCTCAAATTAAATGATTCAAATGTTTATCTCACTCCACAGCATTTGACATTTACTGTATGTGCAAAGAATTCATTTCAAAAACCTAAATGCCACAACACAGATAATTAGTTAATAATTGACAGTGGCCTCTGCATCGAGAAACATTGACTACGTTTACATGCAGTAAATGCAGTAATAACCCAGTTGTGCACAGCCATGTAAACACCAATAACCCTTTTGAAAAACCGCAATATGCTCATATTCCTTTTCCTTATCCTTTTCTAACCCGAATAGTCATGTATACGCCTATCAGGATATCCCCATCAAAACGAACATTAATTTGGGTTCTGCGCATGAGTACAGGAACTACTTGTTGTAAACATAGCGAAACGCAAGATAACACCACACTTTTCTCCATTTCCTATTTCTTCACGTTCTTTCCTTCCATTAATGAAGAAAGTGACTAAGAATAGTGTCAAGTGCTGGTGGTGGGTCAGTACTGTTGTTGTTGTTTTTGGATACAGGAAGAAGAAGTGTAAATGACGCGCTTTGTGTCACGACGTTCTCCGTGCGTTGAGACGTTGTCTGTGCGTCGCTGTTTTGATCGGGATATCCCAATTGATTACAATTACCATGTACACAGGATGGAATAACCCTGAATATTGACCTTAACCCGAATATTGACTGCCTGTAAACCGTGTCATTTTCTCAAGCTAGAATAACAATAACAGTGTCAATAAAGTAAAGATCGCCTGCACTTGTTTCCTCAACACATTTTATTCCTTAGTAACTCATTCCTTAGTAACTCCTAATTAATGTGACTTCTTATGTAGCTAACAGTTAGTTACATAGCAGCCAAATAACATCTTGTTATTGTGAGCCTGGGGAGATGTTTTCTTTTCCAGGAGTGGGGAAAATAACATGCGGCTTTTCTTGGTCATAGGAAGCGCTGCAGCTCAAACTGTACATTTACAGCCATATTGACAGCTTACTACTAATCTCTTCCTCTGCTTCGCTCACATTCAACGCTTGGCATGCACTGCTCTGTTCCCCAAAGGAGCTGCGCTACTCTGATGTTGCCTTTTTTTTTTTTTTTTTTTTAAAGTAGATGTCCCTTTAAGAATGTGCAGGGGTTTCAGGAGGATTTGAGGCTCTGCTTGATGACTTAAAAAAATCCAAGATAACATTGAATGATGCTCACGCAGTCATTAACTGCCAATTAATATTGATTGTGTTGATTCCAACACCAGTGGTGCACCGCTGCTGAGTGACTAAAGAGGAAACATGGAGGACATCTACACCTTCTGAACTAGGTGGAGTTTCACCTTACAACAGCAACATATGATTTTGTCTGACAAACAAACAACTGCAACAAAAGGTTCTGGTTTTACACCCAAGTTCATATTAGCTTCCAATTTTATTTGCTTAAGTAGAAAAACCTGTAAGTTTGTAAGCATTTGTTTGATTTGACCCCTTTTTAAAAATACTTAAATCAGACAAAATTGCATTTGCCCCAAAAGACTGTTTTTATTTGTTCTGTTAAAATAAATTAAGACACATCTTAAACCAAATTAGATGCCGCGACAAATTTAATCAAGAGTTTTTTTCTGTTTGTCTTGTTGTACAGTATAATGTCTTTCCACTTATGCACAACATCCTGTGTTCCTGGAAGCAAATATTTAGACATGTAGATGTGAACCAAAGTGCATTGGGGCTGTGAAGCATCTCTTTGTGTCCAGAGCTCGCCACCTTCCCAAGCCTCCCAGTCATTCAGATGGTAAACCAGCAGAACCAACTCTTAATTCATTGAGCAGCATTAACAGTCCGGTCCAGCTCCCAGCACTCCAGCCTGACTCACTGTTTCCCACTACTTTCTCCGAACAGAGAAAAGGAAAGCATTTACCATGAGAAAAGAGACAGAGAGGAGAGTTAGAGAGCTGGATGTGGCACGCTTAATCTGTAATCTGTCTCTGCCATTTTAATTCGAAGCATGTCTTGCTCAGGTTTGTGTGTGTGTGTGTGTATCAGTGTGTGTATGTGTGTGTGTGAAGTAAATAAAAAGAAAATAAAGTAAGCAATCACAGTTACGTAGTTTATCCCTGAATTTAAGGACAATGTATTACAATGAATAGTAGACAAATGGGGAAAAAACAAGTTGTTTCCCTGGTTCTGTGAGCCTTCAAAAGGCTTTATAGTACGGTGGCCCAGACAGGTCAACACAATGTATACAAAAGCCACAACATACAAAAGTCTGCATTGTTGCTTTTGCGTTCGTGTTTTGGCTTAATTTGCATTCGTGTTGTTGCTCTTGCATCCATTAAGTGGCTTTTGTTTTTGTGTTGTGGCTTTTGTATTGCGTTGACCCGTCTGGGCCACCACAGTCGGAACATATTTGGGTGTTTGTGGCTCTGGAGGTAGAGCAGGTTACCCACTTATCAGAAGATTGCTGGTTTGATCCCCGACTTCTCAGGAAAGATACAGTTAACTGCAACTTTTATCTGGCTGTTCATCGGAATATGTGTGTGAGTGTGTGTGGGTGATTAATGAATTTGTGAATAAATGGGTGAACATGGGGCAGCACAGTGTTGCAGTGGTTTGTATTGTTGCCTCACAGCAAGAAGGTAATGGGTTTGATCCCCTTTCTGGGTGGAGTTTGCATGTTCTCCTTGTGTCTGTATGGGTTTTATCCTGGTTCTCCTGCTTCCTCCCACAGTGCACATGCACAAACATGCACATTAGGTTGATTGGAGACTCTGAATATATATATACAGTACATGTCAGCCCTGCAATAGACTGGCAAGGCTGTACCCTGATCTCGCCATACATTGGCTTGGAATGGCCCGAGCCCCCCTCTATAACCCGGGCACAGATAAGTGGTATAAACAATGGAAGGATTGGATGTTTGAACACTGACAAGTGTTGTCAAGTGTGGTCTCTAAGTCTAGAGAAGGGCTATACCATAGGTTATATTGACATATTTACACTTCCTTAGATCATATTTAAATCCCTACATGCATTTTTGGCTGCGGCCATTTGGAGATTCAGGAGATTCAAATGTGCCCACAGCAGCTAGTCGACAGGAATGAATGTAACACAGTGGTTCTTTGTCATTTTGCCAAAACACTCACAGTGCAACTCGTCCTCCAACAACCATTCACATAGCTTCAGATATGACCTATACTCAGCAGCAGCATCAGGGTTAATGGACCATCATTGTCACGGTAACAATAACAAGCAAGTGGTAAAGATTGTGGATCTGTTAGTTAGGTTTGGGAAAGAAAACCACTTTGTTAGGTTTAGGAAGGTTTAAAGGGATAGTTAAACATTTTGGCAAATTGGCCCATTGCCATAATCCCTATAATTTTAGGAGTAGGTTTGTTACCTTTAATTGTCGGTGCAAGCTATTTTTAGAACGTTGGAGCAGAGCCGCGAGCTGCTCAGAGCTACGCTACGGAGGCTAATGGGATTCCATGGTTTACCCCATCAAATACACCAAAAACTCCAAGACACTCTTGTGGACAAGTTGTGAGTGACCTGCACATTCACCACGCTATGAGATAATAACAGAACGTTACGAGACAGAGTTGTTTTCGAGGTAAATTCATGCAAAACCGCTAATGCTCGTTCCTGTCGGGGGAGAGCATTTTGGAGTTGTTGGATTGTGTTTTTGATGAGTCTGATGAGGGAAACCAAGAAATCCCATTAGCCTTTGCGGCTCTGCTCCGCTCTTCTAAAAATAGCTTGCACTGACAATTACACTAAAGGTAACAAACCTACTCCTATGGCAATGGGCCAGTTTGCCAAAATGTCGGAGAAGGTTAAAGGTTAAAGAAAGTAAAAAAAAAAAAAAGTATGGTTAAGTTCAGAGATTGTTGTCACAGTAATAAAGATGTGATAGAGGTTGTCAAACATGGATAAAAGAAACAACAGGACAAAACCTTGTGTGCAAATGTGTAGAAGAACTTCAGCTGGTGCTTATCCTCAAAATTCCATGATGGAGTGGAGGGGGTGGGGGGCTTGAAGAACATCTGTCTGCAAGCATAAAGTGACTGCAGGAGATGCGCGCCTGGCATTCAACA
The DNA here is from genome assembly GCF_045865225.1 of Trachurus japonicus. NCBI lineage: Eukaryota > Metazoa > Chordata > Actinopteri > Carangiformes > Carangidae > Trachurus > Trachurus japonicus. Next base: position 32,482,186 of record NC_140911.1, read on the forward strand.
CCATGTTTTGTAGCAAAACCCATGTTAATATCCAACAGCCTTTCGAACATCCACTTAATTACAATCGATTTCTCTCAGCACGCCCCTCGGCAACATTAAAATTGAAGCATGACGCAAAGACAACTCCATGTTCTGCTCCGATGGCACAGGTTATGGGGGAATAGAGAGAGTGGGGGGGGGGGGGAGAGCGGAGCAGGATGGCAGAGTGTAATCACTCAGTCATCTGCACTGGATTTGCATAATAACTACAGCCTTTAGAAACCCATATAAATATCCTTGGCCTGCTATTTCCTGCAAAAATTCTGCACACTGGCCTGAATTTAAATGGAATTTGATATAGAAGGAATGGGGGGGGGGGAGTATCCAGTTCTGATGGGCTATTGAAAGCCGATCCATGAATTTAGGCTTTTTGGAATTTCAAAGAGGCTCAATTATAAGGGGGAAAAAAACTCGGTCAACTTTTTTTTTTTCTGAGGCGACATTAGAAATCATTTTGTGTGAAGAAATCAACTGGATTACAGCAGCTGTGTTGGTGGTCATGTGTGTGCTGGATCTGTTACAGAACTCATAGATTTTTCCATCTGTATTATATATATAGACTGTTACATGCCTCAGTAGTTTGATAATACTGAGTGATGGGCTTGGATCTGAACTGTCATGGAAGTAATTATACTGTAAATAACGTTTGTCTGTGTATGTATGTGTGTTTGTGTGTGTCAGAGGGCTTGACAGCCGAGGGCAGGCAGGCATGACATCAGATCTCTTCCTCTCTGCATAAGCAGCATTAGGGGAAGAAGGGGGAGAGAGACTGGAGGGGGTGTTGACATATAATGCATCCTATCCTTAGTTGGCTGTTGAGTTCCTGAGAAATAAATGACTGCACAATAAAGGGTATTTATTCAAGGTTAGTTTTTTAGCATCTTTATTTTAGTCCTAAAGTGGAATTGGGATATAAAGACATTTGAATTTGTGGTGTCTCAGTTTGAGTGGAAGAGATTAACCGGGGGATGGGCCCCAGTATTGCAGTCTTGTGACTTGCTGCCAATAATCATAGACAATTGTACACTATATTTTGTTTTTTAACCTTGCTACCATTGTTGCTACAGGGGTGGACTTGTAGCCAGGCACCCAAATGCCCAGCGAATGAATTTGATGTTTGTTTCCATGTAGTTCATTCAGCAGGTCAGCATTTCACTTCTCTAGTGTAATATCTCAACAGTTTCTTCATGGATGGCACAAACACATCAACAGACATCTACCGTTCCCGACTGATGAACCCTAACAAAGATGGTGATCGCCACTTTCACTTCACTTTCAAGAATTTAAAGCAACACTATGTAGTTTTTCAACCTTAAAATAATGTTTCTAAACTCACTGACGTGGTAACTCGCATCGGCTGAAACTGCACTATGCAACTTCCCTGCACGGGTAGGAACACTGGTGAGCTCCAGAGACCAAGCTCAAGCCCAGTCCCCCTGCTCCTCCTTAAGTGATTATATGTTTTTAAGTAATAATGATAAAGATATTGAATTGAACATTTTTATAATTTAGTTTTTTTTTACAATTCAGACTTCCTGAGGATATATCCAAAATGGGGTTATGGAAAATGAAGTATTATCAATTACGGATGCACAACTGATTAACCGTTAAAGCAGAAGTAAGCGATCTGGTCGTTTTGGCTAACTTCCTGTCAGCCGATGGAGTTAGCAGTCCCCGCCCTCGTCCCTACGTCACCACATTCACGCGCATCCCTGGGCTGCACACACAGAGAGGACCGCCCCTTTATGCCGTTCTCTCTCCTCATTGGATAAAGGTTGTAGGATACAAGGAAAGTTTTCTCCTCGGTTTACAGCAGAGCAGAGTGACTGACAGACCCGTGTTTCGGACCAGACACTCTATATAAGTGATTGCTGTCGGAAGATATAACTATTTAAGACTTATATTAACACAAAGATTCCGCTTACTTCTGCTTAACCGATTGACCGATTAATACTATCGGTTATGTCGTCAACTCATGGGGGGGTGTCGACACGTGCAGACTTCCACATGCCTTCAGTCTAATTTCCAAGCAAAAAGTTACACAGGTGGACTGACAGTATGTGCAATGCAGCCCTGTGAAGGAAGATCAAACTAATGTACTGTAGCTCACACGCACACAGATGTGCATCACCTGTAACAATATGGCGCTGCAAAAAAAAAAAAAGAAGCACTGCAGCTCCACAGAGGAGCTGTCAGAGTGACTCTCCCTCTCTCTTCAGCCTGATGTTTGGCTGCACTTATAAAAACAGTTCAACATTGGACGATCTAACCTCCATATGAGCGCGATCAGCTGAGATCACCCCCGCGAGCGTTGTAATCTTATCGGTTAACGGTTAATAATCGGTTAACGAGTGTTGGTTATAGGTCAGAAAAAAAATTCAAAATGTGCATCCCTATTATCAATCCTAACAGCCAGATTCACAAGCCTAACTTGTACTATTGTTTTACTTATTCTTAAATCTTCTTCTTGCGTCTTCTTAAACTTTATCTTGACATCGTCCTCAGTCCTCTGTAGCCAGGATGCAGCTTCTCTGTGAGATTCAGAGATAAACATGCCCCTGTAAACATGCCATCTCAGGTACAGTACTGTATGTTCCAGCCTTTGTATCATATCGTGTGATGGTGATGGTGATGCTAGATTTCACAACGTTTCCACAGCGACGACCGTGGCTATACACAAGCTGCTTTCTTCATCTTGGCATTGGACTATTTTGTTCGTTTATTTTACATTATCCTGAGCAAACATACTTTTGTTGCACTTGTAGTCTTTTCTGCAGGGTGTGTGGGTCGTCCTCTTCAGAAAACGGTGTCAAGAACATGATGTTTCTGTTGAGACATGAGGCCATTAAAGACCTGGCTGAGCTAGAGAGCACTGAGCAGATGAGGTGATGGCTCTTGATGGCAAATGGAACGGTAATTAAACCCTCTTCAATGATATGATTTCAGAGTTAGTCAAGACCTCTTATGTCTGATCATCATGTAGCACATCTCCTTCACTGTTGGAGTTAACAGTATTCTGCACTTCCTCCTGTGCCATTTTGTTTTTCCACGCTCCATCGTAGAAGACGACGCCACAACAGGGGCTGCCTCTGAGATGCAGCGCGCCACCGCACCCCCCCTGGTACATTTGGTGATAAATGTGGCGTGGCAAAATGCCCCAGAGGCTGGAAGACATGGGCTGGGTTCATTGGTTGAGTCTCTGGAGGGGAGAGAGGAGAAGAGATATGTGGGGAAGAGGCTGTAGAGACTTAGTAAGGGGAGAGGAAGAGAGCGAAGAGAATGAGCGTTGTGCTCTGTTTGGGGCTCTTTACTCTTTTGTGCCAGGAGAAAGGAGCCGTTTCCAGCTGGAAGTCACGCTCCCTGTTTTGTCACACAGACCTCCTCTGTCTCCATTCATCCCCAAAACACAGAGAGGGTCTGAAGACACCATTCGTTTCAACCATCACACTGCGGCTTACCTGCAAATATGCATAGTAAAATGATCGCTGCATGAATAGTCCTGGTACTTTTCTCATTCATTTACATTTTCTCATCTCCCCCCCCCTTTTTTTTTTTTTTTACTTTACTGTATATTAACATGCTGCCACTTGCTGTTCAGAACACCTATCAGATCCCACATTGTTAAATGGCAGCCTCAAGCCTTTTTGCTTCACCTTTGACTATTGTAAAAGCTTGCACTGATTGATATTGTGGTTGTGGAAAGCACATGCAAACGTTACTGCCTCGCTCTGCATGTTAAAAATCATATCACACTGTAGAACCTAGAATATGTGATGCCTAAGCTTTGATTCATCTCGCAAGTGTACAACAAGCATGGCTAAAGCGCACCAAAGCTTTGGCTCCATTTTACAAAGCATGTGAAGGAGAGCGTTTTCCTCATTAGTCAGTCTGTACGTCTGATGTTCATTCTAATAATAATTGCATATCAGCGGGGGTCCATATAAATCCTGATGGCAATGTGAGTAAATGGGGAAAAAAATAGGATTGTGTCTACCAAGCAGTTTGCCAAATATCAAAGAAATATAAAAATGCTGGGTAGACTATGCTCACTCTGTTTATCACGTGGGTGTTGCTGCAAAGAATAAAGCCAGTGTAATCCTGAGAAATACTCCTCATGCAGAGAATGATAGGCAGGAGACAGAAGAAGGTGGACACGTGTTTATGAAATGTTTACTGATCACTGCAGCCTAATGATGACTCCAATCTTACAATCGATACAACAGATATTTTTTATGGAATTGTATTTAAAATGGAATTGCCGTTTTTTTTACAATCTGGATCTTATTTCTAGCATGAAATATGATCATTTACTCACCAGCCGAGAGCCGCGTACATCCTTATGCTGTACAGTAATGCGAGTATTAGGGGCAGCAGAATGCTGCCTCTAAATAACACATTATCAGCGAAACTCGTTCATTTCACCAATATTTTGTTATGATACGCTAGTGCTATTCCCCTTTGAGTCCAGAGTTACCCTACATCCGGGGTCTGTAGGTTGACCTACTGACCTCTGACCTGGATGATATTGTCTCCGACCGCTGCCCGGCTCATTCTGATCATAATCATTCTGCTTCGGCATTCGGGTCAATTTTTAGCGCAACTAGCCGGAGCTTTAGTGAGTTTAGTGAACTTCGTCCAGCTGCTCATTTTGTTCTGACAAGTCGCAAACACGCAGAAAGGAACCATAGCATTAGCGGTAGCAACAAGCCACACGGCAGTCGGAGATGACATCATCCAGGTCAGAGGTTAGTAGGTCAACCTACAGACCCTGGATGTTGATAACAGGTCACCCCGGACTAGCACTAGCGTATCATAACAAAATATTGGTGAAACGGGTTTAGCGCCAGATAATGTGTTATTTAGAGGCTGCATTGCGCTGCCCTGTGTACTCGCATTATATGGATATACGCGGCTCTCAGCTGGATCTAATTTCGTTGGAACAACTTGTAATGACACCAAAGTTATCTGGGTGAGTAAATGATCGTATTTTATACTAGAAATAAGGTCCAGATTGTAGAAAACGGAAATTCCCCTTTAAGTAGAATGGGTTACAATGCCATCTACTTTGGGATGGTCACAAAGGGGTTAAAGTCCTTCGGCCATCAGTGAGGCTAGACTGTAATATGGCCACACAAGATAATCAAAAACATCTATTGATTTTAATTAAGTCTATATTGTGTGAAGGAGTGAAAGGAGGTTGAAGTTAAATGAATGTCTTCAGACCTATACCCACTGTCAAATTGCACACCATTGGCTTGGAATGACAGCGGTAATGGTCTGTTTGTCCTCATGTGATGAATACAAATTCTGTATCACTTGGACGCCATTTCAGTTGGGACAAATATACGTCACTACCCTGTGTTGTGAAGGGAGCGTGCATGTGCTTGGATGTGTGTGTGCGTGCGCAGTTCAGGCAGGGCTTGGCAGGGTATGACATGCAGGCAATTAAAACTGTTCATTAATGCTTTGTTAGACAACACTCCAGCTAATCCCATCATATGGCAGGCAGTGATAAGAGCATTTGCTCCTCTCACTGCCTCTCTGTCTGTCAGTCTGCTGGGAGCAGATATGCTATCAGGACCCTGTTGTAAAGGTGAACAGAGGGGAAGCCATGAAGGCTCACTGATTCTGATCCAGCTTCGGTCAGCTGGATAAAAAAAAGTGATCCTAGGTGAAGGGAAGGGCCTCATAGTGCTCAGTGTAGCGTTTAAGAGTTCAGGTTCTGTCTGTTCTTTGTTCTTTGTTGTGCGTGTTGTAAGAAAAGAATGCGTCATTGTTTTTGACTTGCCTATCCACTATCATATGCTGTCTCCTATATGCAAAGTCAGTTGCATAACCTCAGTGCATTTTTCGCGTGGAACAACTATGGAAGAAATCCAGCCTTGAGTCATATTTTTTTTTCTTAAAGAAAGCATTTATTTATTTCCACTCTGTGCTGCGCATGTCATTGCCCAATGATTGTGATGCGATCGGAGAGTGTGCATGCTACTGGGATCCTTGGCGGCGAGAGAAAACAGATTACCATTTCTGCACTGTGCGTGTGTGTGTGTTGTTGGAGCCACAGAACTGACTTGTGAGCAGCTTCTACCTCTGCTAGACTAGAGCTGTCAGAGCTGCTCCGCTCATGTCTGTGTCATCATCACCACAACCAACACTTGCACCCCTGCTGCACACACAGATGAGCAGACACACAGTCTTATATATGTGGGCGTATACGTACACGCATACTCAGGAGGACACGCTGAGTCACTTGCATGCATGCATACACATTCACATGATTTAAAGCATACAGTCATCACTGCTATAGTACAACTGAGGAGTCTGACCAGGAACAAAATCCCCCTTCCCCCTCCTGACTAGTTGTCTTTCTCTTGCTCCCACATACACACCATACACTTCTCTGCACCACTGACCAGCAATCTTGAACTATTATACTTATACCTTATAAGCCATTATAAAATGCTCTATGATGTGTTATTCTTATTGTTATAAAGCCTTATGATAATTTGTTTATGATTGTTTTGTCAAATGAAGTGTTACCAAAAAAATTTTTATGACAAACATCAGACATGAGTGGCAAGATTTAGGCTATAGGCTACTTCTTGTGTGTTTTGCCAGCAAATAGTAATTTAAAAGATAGTGGTTTTGGTATTTGTGTCTTCAGGAGGACACACAGACCCAAAGTAATCCACTTTATGTGTAGAATTACACTATTATTTAATCCAATGCACTAGTACGTATAGATCAGTTTACAGATTTGCTAATCTCAGTCATGTCCCCCAGTTTCTATGGGGGAGGAGCCTTACAGTGACCAATATTCGACCAGTTTGCTGAAGCGAGGCAGTGCTCAGTGGATATAAGATGGACTGAGCAAGAGTGTCTTGCATATTCAATATTTTACATAATATCTGGTGCTGAGCACTGTGTCTAATGCACTGTTTAGAGGGACATTACTATCAGCACTATCCAATCTCTGCTGTGCTGAGCTTGTATTTGCTCGCAAGGGAATATGACATCATAGCCCCATATACCAATTATAAACTCCATACATATTCTGCTTTCACATAATAATCTGTTCCGTGTGATTAGGCTCGCTGAAATGGAGCGAGCTAGTTCGGGCAGATAGCTGGAGTTTGCTGCCGTCCTCTCGTAACTCGCGACTCAGATGCTGTTAGCACCTCGTTTGAAGCACACAGAAGCCTTTAGCTTCCTGCTGGGAAATGGTATCATAGTCAATCCCCAATCACATGATCAAATATGTTCCATTTACATCTTCTGAGGGGAAATGTAGCAGGAAAAAGACACAAAAGACTTTCACAATGTCCTGTTCGATGTGCAAGAGGGTCTCACAAGAGGACCAACCACAAAAAATTGAAATAATGCAAATGTTGAAATACTTTAGTAAAAATAGGAAATTAATATATCACTGAATCTGCCCCCTGGTGTGTATAGGCAATTCTTTTCTAGGCAGAAACCATTCTTAATTCATACCGTTGGTGGTAGGCTACGACTGTAGCCACAGCTGCATGGGGCAAACTGACAGAAACATGGCTGCCAGTGTGCACCAAACTGACCACCACCAAACATTCATACGCATTCACATGAGGCAAGGTGGGTGAGAGAATTACGAGCGACTATAGGTTTCCAACCTCTGGTTATTGGACGACCCACTCTAGCCACTGTGTTCCCTAATAATACATCCACATTTGTTCCTTGAGAGTTTGTGTGAGGGTTATACTAAAGTTTTAGCATGTCATACAAACAGTACAAATGTACAAACAGTGAGACAAAGACAAAAAAAAAAATTGTTCAGTTCATCACACATCCTAAAGAAAGTACATTGATGGATTAGTTATGTCCTTGTATGGATAAAACAAAACAAGCATTACACTGAGTTATTTTAGTGTTTGCAGTGTTAACAAATGTTTGGGAAAAGAGCCAAAGGCTAAAACTAAAAACTCAGCACATTTTGAGGTTGTGGTACTTTATGATGCCTGTGCAGACACGCCATCCAGAGTGTTAGACATAATTTCATTCACACTTAACCCCCTATTTCATGTGCCTCACCACTTTTTTTTTACTTTGTCAACTTTCTAAAAAAAAGTCCTTGAAATAAAGATATCCATGGCATCTCTGTGCATTTTCAGATGATTTTGCAGCAATCTGCGTAACAGGAGGTAGATGGATGGTGCACTGTGACTAGGAGGGATTGGCTGTCAGCCAGAGCAGCTCTAGTGCCTTTGCTGGCACAGCTCTCGGTGCAGGTGTCACAGGGATACTACTGTGGCAAGAACCATTTTGTCAGAAACTATCAGCAAGTTCACAGAGAGTACCTCTCGCTGTGACAGAGCTCACAGCATATTCATTTCCACTTATGCAATGAACCGGGCATTAGCATTACATTAGCCCAGGTTGGTGTCAGGCACAACCATCCCACTCAATGGAGATGGGATATTTGAAGTGCATTTCTATACCTTTTAAATCAGCACTTTCACTTTTCCAAGAGTCACATCCATTTAACAAACCAAAATGTGTTTCAAAAATGATCAGTATGGCGTTTATGTATTTCACGGTGAATGCATCACATGATACAAACATTATAATCTATAGGTCTTTATTTATTTTTGCAGATAACATATATTGCAATCATGCTTTTTCATATAACACCATCTAAAGACATTTATTATATTTTTTTTTACATAGAATATTTTACATTAGGCCCATGAAACAGCTAGAAATATACAAAACAATATTCTCTGACTAGACATTTCTATTACATAGTTATTATTATCATCATCTTTATTATTACTCTATTCTGTTATCGTAATTATAATTTTTTTTTTCTTTACAGTTGAGAGAGATATGTGCTTTAGTTTCTGAGATAATAATATTATTGCAGAAAACAGCAAATAATATCACTTATTTTTTTGTTCAACATTTAGACAAAAAAGAAAAACTCAGGTTGTACGGACATTCACAGATACATGTATTACACAGTCCAGTTTACAACATCATTCAAGAGAGAAAGCTGCAGTATGGTAACTTTATACAAAATTCACGGAACCCTTTGTCATTGCACATTTTAATTCACATATCTTTGAAAAGAAAAGAAAAAAACATAAATAAAAGAAAAGAAACGGGACTGATTCAACCTGATTCCTGTCGCATGTAGCTGCCACAGAAGCAAATTTTTCTTCATCTTCCTTCGCAGTAATACAGTGATATCTGTGGTCAGTCACAAAGTCAGCTTCTAAAGTTATGCTTTCATATTGCTGAACAAACTTGATATGTAATAATAGGTTTTCCTTTACCCTATGAAAAGGAGTAGTTTCAGTGGTGTTGGCCTATATAGCATGTGGCTATGTCCTGTTGTGTTAACAGTGCTTGCGCCAGCTTTGTCCTCCGATTGAGCCAAAGTTTTTCTCTCTCTCTCTCCTCTCTTTCCAGTCTGATATTCCTGCACTTTGCTACAGGGTAGAAACACGCTGTGGCTTCTGCTAAAATAACTGAGTGAAGGCCATCACAGTTCATTTACACTGAAAACAATGTGATGCTAGCTGAGTAGCGCCCCAGCAAGGAGAGCAACAATTTGGATCAGCTTTCGAGTGCCCAGTTATGATCATTTTCAGGCGATTTTGTTCATATTTCGCTGCTGTTTTAATGAAGCAGTGTTGGATCACCGGGAGAGAATGGCAGAAATTTGACAAGTGTTTTTTTTTAAGTATAGCATTAATTGTTTCAGTGTATAATGGTAGTATCTGAGAGAATTTGGTCACGTCCACCTTTGTTCCTGAGGAGTGGCTTACTAAACAGATATACAAGTAAACGGTTCCAGTCAGAATAGTGGTAGCTATCATAGAAATCCAATGCAGCAGTCACTGCAACAAACTCATTCACAGTTTTAACATATGGGTCTGGATTAGCATTAGCTTATTGCAACACAACTCTTTCTTTCCACTTAACTGGTTGTTAGGAGAAGGAAAAAATCTACATTTTTACAAATAATACCCCCTAAGCCCGAACTGTCGTACTCACAGTGCAAACGTGGGATTTCTGAAATGGCTGCACCTTGGTTGTTAGAGGTGGTAGTCTACAGATCCAAATTGTGCTTGTAGGTGGATGCTGTTTTTACTACCCAATGCTCTGTACTGAGACAAGAGGGCGATACTCGATTTCATCCGGATATAGCCGGAGAGGGTCAAATGTCTTTTTGAACTTGGAGTATGATTTTGGTCCTTCTCACTCTCACATATAGAAAACGATCTAAAAATGATCCTACAAAAAAGATTCAGACAACATACAAAGTTATTGTTCTTTAGAAAACAAAGAAACAATTATAACAGTCTCTTGCTATGTAATCATATGCAGGTTATTTTTGCTGTGGTCACAGGTTTTCAATTGAGTCAGAAGTTGGACGCTTCGTTTTCCAGTCTTTACTTGTGCTTTTCAAAGGTAGTCCCAGATAATGGGTGGTAAACATTTCAGGCGAATTGCAGGGTCACTGCAAGGGAGTGATAGTCTGACTAAATAATATTTCACATACAAGCAGATTTGGCCTTACCTGTTGCACATTCCCATATTGTCTTTGCCTTAAATTGGCCAGTGTTCAATTTTCACTTGTATTTTTTTTTTATTATAATTTTTTTTTTTTACAAACTTTCAAATTGCATTTTTTTTCCTTACAACACTGCATTCATTTTAATGTATTTATTTCATGTACAAGCAAAATGCATAACCAATATTTTTCTTTGTACAGTAATTGTAGTTTAGTAGATTAATCAGTATCTTCAAAGTAGCACAATACCTACTATTGAATCGACGTGGGCCTCCAAATTTAAATTATATATTCAATATACAGTAATTTCCTACGTCACGTTTCCTTTTCTAAAGAGACTAATGTTTTTTGCATAATGAAATTCATAATATCACAACAACTTTGCTGGGTAGTTTGTTTTTCCTTTTTAAGTTTTATAACTCTGTATTATACAAATAAACAAACAAACAGAAAATCCCCTAAAAATAACTGTGTAATCAGGTTGGTCTCACGTGTCCCCAGGAGGTAGGTGAAGAAAAGCAGACATGGAAGTCTGGTGGTCGTTCCCAACCTTGATTACGTTTCTTCTGTAACAGAGCGCCAGTCTGGCTGTCGAGGGACAGACACAGGCAGAGGTTTCTAGATGTAGGCTTCCTCGTTAGCAGGGTTCTGGTTCTGGTTTTCTGTCTGCTGGTCCGGGCCGTTTTCCTGAGCCTTCGACAGTACCACAGGCTTGATCATCATCCGCAGACGCTGAGAGGGGAGACAGACAATAAAGCTGTTTTCATCCCTACACATGGCACATGACAAAGTTTGTGATCCGACCCATAAGCTGAAACTAAACACACCAGCCACACAGCTGTGAGCTTGATGAATGCATCGCCTCTGGCTCTAAACACTGTAAACATCCTTCTACATGACACAATGACATTTATAGATTCGCACACAAGTGATGTAAGGCTATATTGAACAGCACAGCTTGCAATATGGCTGATAAGGAAAAATAAAAGCCATTATTTATGACACTGACAGATGTTTCGTGGGCCCAAAGTTAGTGAGCCCGCACATCGAAATCAAAACATTTCAAACTTGGTAAATTTGCTTAATGTTCTCAACTCTGCGTTTGTGTCGGGCCGGGCTCTGTGTGCATAGAAGGCATTTACACGGAGAGTTTGTGAAGCTAAGCGTCAGCCTGGGTGCAGAGCACTAATCAGCCGGCTGATTGCTACAATTAGACAATCAGCCATCAGCTGTTACTGCAGGATCTGACACCTGCACATCGCCTCTCACAGCCTCTGCTGCACCGTCTGCAATTATGGCCCATTTATTCTGTCAGTGGTGGCTATGAAGCTATATCTGTCACCAGGGGCCGTATAGATGTAAGGTTTATTATACTGAGCATTGTGGATGAGTGCAAATCAAAAGGCTCTTGATGTAAATGGCGTGCCGGAAAAAGTATTATCAGCCATTGATTAGGATCGTCGGATCAATAAAAAAGGCAGTGCACCATTCTGCTGCATGCAAATCAAAGCAATTCACTGAGAACTCAGTAGTTGTTTTAACAAAAATGGGATCTAAACTTGTTTAAGAGAACTAATTAGAAACTCTATTTTACTAATCCTTTTATCAGCGCTCTACTCTTTATGGCCTTTATCACATCTTTACCCAGCATGCCTGCGTGTTTGCTCATTACGAAACCATTGAATCACAACGCCTCAGTGCAGTTTTATTGCACAGAACAAAATCACGTTGGGCAAAGCCAACACATTTTCACATCCAGTGTGAAGCTGCTAAATTACATATCTGGTGCTACTTCCATCGCCAACCATACGTCAATACTGTTAATGTAAGTGGAGATGATATAAATTCTGGATCAATATATTCCAGTAAACATATTAAAGTCAAAAAATATCCACAAAGTAACCCGAAATGTTAATTCGAGCTTCTCGCTGTGGTTCAAACCGATCTCTTCTGTAAAATCCTCAGGGCTTGTGTATCGCATTTATATTACATTATCCACACACCACATCAGCGCCCTCTAAATACACCACTGTGCTCCTGTGTTGGATTGGTCTGCCATCCAATATGTAATAGTATTTTTAAGGAAAAAAAAAATCTTGCATACCAAGTAATCCACTTGAAACTCTTAACAGTGAGCCTGCCTCGCTGCCGACTGCAGATTAAAATTCAACTCGGCTAATAGATGTGTGAAATGCTAAGAGATGGGTGCAGTGATGCATATGTTCTGTGAAATCTGTGGCTACATATCTGCAATACACCAACCAAGTGTACGTGTATATTGCTTGTATCTTTTTATATTTCTGGTAGTATTTGTTTACTCTTTACAAGGAACCCAACTAAATTCTGTTCAGTGTATACTGGAAGAGTTTGTAGCTGCTGATTTTGATTATTAGACAGAGTCCACATTGATCTCACCTCTTTGTATGTGCCTTTGAGTGTGAGGAACATGTAGACCATGTAGCCAGGGATGAGCAACATGGAGGACAGGGCCATGCACCAGCCGACCCCCTGACCCCAGGCTGGGAACACGTAGTCACCCATGGTGAGGGGAACCATCTGCACAGCACTGAACAAGAAGACTCCCTGCACACCACAGAGACAAGAGAATCAGATCTCACCTTCATTGTTGTTATTATCATCAATGCACATGAACCACTTGTTTAGACATCTTGGATTTCAAATTCTGAGATCTAGGTTCTTAGGTCTTTAGATTTAAAAGATGTTTGACCACATTAAAGGAGAATTCTGTTCATTTTATAAGTAACGCTCTACAGCTCTAGGTCCCCGAGTGCGACCACAGGAAAAAATCTTAGAAAATTATGTGCAGCCCGGACCTAGCTCTCCTCCTGCTAGCTGCGCTACACTGCAGTTGAACAGTGAAGTAATGGGGGCAGTTCTTCTAACCGTGACTCTAATGCTCAAAATATCACTACAGATGCTTTGCAACATCCACCAGTTCCTTACTGTCGAGCTCGGGACTGTTTCCATATAAACAAAAACAAAGATGCAAGGAAAAAATGATTTTGGATGGGAAAATAGCAGTTATATTCATATTGATGCTTTTTTCCCATCCAAAATCTTTTTTTCCTCCTAAATCCATGTTTTCCTCGCATTTTTGTCTTTGTTGATATGGAAACAGTCCCGAGCTCAACAGTCAACTAGTAAGATCTACCCTGGAAGCTAGAGTAAACAGAGGTACGTGATAAAAACACTTAACACTGCAGTTAACAGTTAACACTGCTTTCTCATATTAACAGAGTTATGCACAACTCAGTGTTGTGTGGTAAGAAACTGGTGGATGTTGCAAAGCATGTGAACTGCCCCCATTACTTTGCTGTTAAACTGCAGTGTAGCACAGCTAGCAGGAGGAGAGCTAGGTCCGGTCTGCACATATTTTTCTCAGATTTTTTCCTATGGTCACACTCGGGGACCTAGAGCTGTAGAGCGTTACTTAGAAAATGACCGGAATTCTCCTTTAAGTCAACTTTTTAGAGTGTGTGCACTTGGCCATCAAGATCAAGTGACAGGGAAACAATGACATGGTTTGATGTGGAGTTATTTTCTCTCTACATTGTTAGTTAAATCCTTCATACTGTAATGCCTGCAAATAACACTTACAGCCACAATGAGTGGAGTGAAAACAACCCAGCAGGCCTTCCACCACAGACAGGGCCTGTGGCCAACCATTTCCTCAATGTTGTCATAGAATTTATCTGCACCTGGAACCAGAGAAAAAGCAAAGTAAGCATTGTTGCCGTGTAAATATAGTTATAGTCCACAGTTACAAAGTGTTAAAATAAAGAAGACGTAATTGTGGCTCACCATAGAACCATGAAATTGAGACGCACTCGAAGAAGACCAGGAAGAGCAGGCACATCCCACTGGCTGAGTAGTAGTCGAATAGCTTGAACACGTAGAGTCCGCCCTGTGGGGAGACAGACGAGGAAAACAAAAGAAGGCAAACAAGACAGATGAAGGAGAAGGGAGACAAAATATAAAAAGAAGCAATTATAGCACTGGACGTACAGGACAGTACCAAACCGGTCAAGTGGAATAACATTGAGGGCGAGAGCACCAGCGGCTGCGACTGGTGCGTGTTAGTGACGTCTCATTGGTGAGGACAGAATTGGTGCTAAGGCTTCCATGTGGAAACGGCGTTACTGTGATGGTGCCGTGCAGACAGGACCAGCGTAGATGAAACATCTCAGAAACACTGCATGTCTGTCCACAATCATATGAACACAGGGATCAGCCTAAAGCGACCTGCTGCAGGTCCTGCGTCCACTGCTATACTCTGTGAACCTAGATACACTTTCACACTGCCCGCAGCAGCGATTAGGGTAACTGCCTCGCTCTAACAGGGCTGTGCATGTTGCATGATGGGAATCCAGTGTGGCAGAAGTAGAGAGACAATGCAGAGTCTTCAAGTGTCATAGGCAAGCCTGACCTTGGCCTGCAGTCATTTCATCACTTTTTAGCTCCCGAGCAGAGACACAGAAGCGTCTTCAGCTACTTTTTGCTGAGTTTTAGTTTCTTCAGATTGCCATAAACCTGGTGCTGTAGATTGTGTACCTGTTTGATGTCATAAACTTAAGGATTGACAAAAATATCTAATTTTGAATATGTTTGATCATAGCTTGAAATAGACAAGTTTCAACAGAGCGAGGACCAAAAAGTTAATGAAACAATCATAACTTCCTTAAAATAGATTATGTAGGAATAGGAATAACATGTTATAATCTGTTCCTGCACCAGACAATTCTATCTTGGCTTCGAATAATAAAAAGAATAGACTTAAGGATTGGAAAGAGAGACGTACTACATAACTATTTTGATGTTGGTCGAGCTGTACCCAGCATGAGTCTATGAAGTTTGAATCTTATCCTGAGGCTGGCACTTAAGGAAAAGCAGTGGGCTCATTAAAAACAAAAGGGTTTTGTTATCTTGGAAACATCTGCAAGTTTTGGAATGGTGACAGTTTGACCCAATTATGACTGAAATCTAAGGAAGCACACAAAAAAGAAAAGGACGTGTTTAGTAAATTTCATGTCATTCTGCTCCTCACATTGCTGTGAACAGTTGAGAATAAGTAGAGGTTCTGGCCTGATATTAGTGCTGACAGAAAGCCACCAACAGCATTGGGATTTATGCTCTGTGGACATTGAATATGTTCATCAGATTTTCTGGAAAAACAGATAGCATTGTCAGATGGTCGCTTGAATCACCAAGAATTACTGTAAGGAGAGTAAAATGGCAATATCACCTAAAGGTCAGAAGCATCTTGTTATAGACCAAAGTGTTAAACATCTGGATGGACAAACTGTTTTTGGGCCCAGCAGCTAGCAGGAAAATAAGCAAAATGTGACCATGGCTGAGGATCTGTTTCATGGTGTTTGCAGTTTGACACGTGGGACTATATGACCTGTTACAATTTGTCTTGAAACTACACTCTCAGTGGTAGTCCGACCCCTTGACCTTTGGTCTTGCGGGTTAATTCCCAAAGCAATGTGAAATATGAACAAACTACTGTAATGCTTTGTAAGACATGAAAAGTATATGAAAAATATCAGCTGATTAATTGACTAAAGAGTATTTGTACTAGATTGTGCCAATATTTCAAAAAAGCACAACTAAACCAAGATACAGTATATATGTATAAACACAAGCCTCATCTAAATCAAATGATGACGATGCTGTGAGTGCTCTTAAACTCTCTAACTTTGTTGTATCTGAGACAAATGATCAAGCAAAAAAGAAGTTTGTACCTGTGTGATGTTGGACAGTCCGATAATGTAAGAAACAAGGCAGACGCCTGCGATGAAGAGCTCTCTGCGGTTTCGGAGAGCACGAGGGAACTCATCAACCAGAGCAGTGATGAAGCCTTCCACGGTGCAGAACTGGAGAGATTGCAGAGTCATGATGAAACCATGATTATGTAATATACACATCATGATGTAAACATTAAGTCATTTAAGGATTAGCACTTACATGAATAAAAAGCGTAACAGTGAAACAAAATTACATTGTAGTTATACTGAGTGGTTGCTCTGGTAATGACATATTTTAAAGGTATCCAACCAGAAGCATTAGCACCCAGGCCTTAAACATGGCTTTGACTTTAAGCTTAACATTTTGACATATTTGTGGAATATCTTCATGTGAAAATATCATATCTTTACCTGGCTGTCGATTCCCAGCATCAGCAGCATGGAGAAAAAGAGGATAGCCCATAGGGGAGAGATAGGCAGCTGTGTGACGGCCTCAGGATAAGCCAAAAACGCCAAGCCAGGTCCTGATGAAGGACAAATGTTTTTAGAATGGGACACTGGTAAGAGATTACTTATGTACGAATTAATAAATGACTTTTAAATAAGTTTAGTTCATCTAAAAATGTGCTGAGAGTTAAGCTGGAGTATTTACAAAGGCCAGAGAGTTTTACAAAAATCACTGAGCAAATAAAACATCTAGCAAAATCAAGGGATAGTTTCTGCACAATTGCGAATATATTTTGGCCTGTGCCTATTGTCACTATCGGGTTTCAACATTGATTGCAATTACCTGAGGCTGCCACATCAGCGATGGGTCTCTTTGTTACATTGGCCATGAATCCCACGATGGAGAAGATGACAAAGCCGGCGAACATGCTGGTGAAGGAGTTGATGCAGCAGACAATGACAGAATCTCTGTAGGGGAGAGACAAAGCACAAGGCAGCCATTGTCACGCCTATATCAATTCCTTATCAACCCGTCACACATTGTCGGGAGGCGCGGGGTGGGGTGGGGTGGGGGGGACGGAGGGATGGTGGAGAGCCATTTTGCATCCAGCAGCAACACAGCAGCTGAATACATTTATATTGACCTGTTCTTCTAAAATGGCAGTGAGCTCCGGCAGTTTCAAAGTTGGAGCCTTAAATGTGTTTACTGTAGTTGGGCCGTTGACCAGTGAACACCTCACAATGTGACACAGGTTGAGCCAAACTAAAACAGGGGGTAAAACGAGTGTAAAGGGGGAGGGAGGGGGGTCAAGACAAAATAATTATAGTCCCCAAATAGATGTTACAGCAGACGCTAAATTGCCAGGAAACCAAAAATAATCCTAGGAAGAGACAGTCATCTTTTAAAAAACAGGATAAAACAGATTTTCAAGAGTAAAATCTCCCCTTTACAGGTACATCATGTGGTAAATGAATCACCTACCTGTATACGTTGTTGTTGAACGTATTGTAGCTGCCAAGAGCGATCAAAGAGCCTAATCCCAGCCCGTAAGAAAAGAAGATCTGAGTGGCAGCGTCCAGCCACACCTGGCACACAGAGATTAGAGAGGACGGTAAAAGAACTGGGCACAGACACAAGCTTGAGCAAAGATGATGCGGCACAGAGACACTTGTAAAAATCATTTCATCATATTGGTTGATATGACCTAATTCTGGGCCTGGTTTATTGGTTGGATTGATCTCCAGACGTGCACAGTCTTTGATGAGACGGCACAAATTGAGGATTATTGCAGAGAATTGTTACACCTGAGTGCTGTCTTAGGTTGGGATCTCATTCACCGTGATCCCTGCACATGATCCAACCTTGATCTGGCCTCATCTCATGCGTTTTTTTAAAACTTTGGTAATAGCTAAATCATGTATTCATAGAATTAGACATGGATTCACCATCATACATACACCCCAACCTACCAAAAGCTATTTAAGACACAGTAAACATTGCAGACTTAAAGAGACAGTTGATAAATCCAACTTTTTAGAAGCTTGTTGCACCACTGCTCAAGGGAAAATGTTTGGAAGATACACTAATAGGATTTTTTTTTTTTTTTTTTTTACGGCAGTGTACTCGTGGACATCCTTTCTGCTATTTGCTGCTTATGTAGTTAACCCTGATTGTTACATAACCCAGCAGTGTTTATTGTGCACTTATTCAGAATCGATTTCTATAAGTTTATGCTCTGCACATATGCAAACAGTATTAACTACAATGTTAAATACCAATTCAATATTATTAAAGTGACCTGTGAAAATTCAATGCAACTTTGCCCCCCAAAAAGCCGAAATTATTTCAATTTGGGCTCATTTTAATCTCTGCAGCCACCTTTAATCTGATTTTTGTTCCTGAAGAAAAGCAAATGGGCCTGCAGAGAGAGAGAGAGAGAGAGCAGGTGAAGCAGTGAGAGAGCTTACCTCAGACTCCTTAAGTTTTTCAAAGTCTGGTGTGATGTAGAAGAGGATCCCATCCATTGCACCTGGCAGACTGATGCCACGACAAAACAGGATGAAGAGCATGAAGTAAGGGTACGTGGCTGAGAAGTACACCACCTGTAGGACACACAGTAACAGAGCCATGACTTTTAATCTCACATGAGTAACAAGACAAGTGAAAAGTGTGAAGTTGTTCAACTCGACACTGAGCGGTGTTAATGTGGCGCCATCGCCACAGTACAGCACAGTGACCTAGTCAGCCAATCCCCCTGAGGCAACATGACCCCAGAGCGGTTGGGTTCAGCACACTCCCAGTGCGCTGTTTCTCTCCTTTGTACCGACTAATTTCACACTGTGCTATCAACATCAACACATTTCGGATCATTCGTGATAAAAATCTAGTGAATACGACGTGCACCAGCAGAGTGGGCCACTGATACTGTAACAACAGTCTGGAAATCCTTTATACACATTTATACTTCACATACATGTATTCAGAAATCAAAGCGAAATTTCATATTTTACAATGAAGTATCTTACTGCACAGGGCATGACACAGTGCAGCAGCTAATTCTGGGCATTTGTATTGCATCGTAGTGTAAGTGCTCAGGTAGGATTAAAGGGCAATTGCATGTAAAATATTGTAGTGCACTGGATGACCTTGTACTGTTTAATTTGATTATGTTAAATTTCATGTTCTGTGGGTTTTATGGCAATAACCCTTATTAACCTATAAAAATGTTGTGTCTTGATGTAAAAATGTAAGATAAATCTATATGCTCATAAGAAACTAAAACTAAAACTGGCTATACGGTTTAAGTAAAGTTATGTAATCACACAAATCTCTTTATTTGAACTATAATCCAACATTTCATTGTGCCAGTTCTATGACCTTGAGCAGTGACTCTGCAGACTCATTGAAGGATCCTACAAGTGAAATGATGCAAATCCAAACCACAGCACTCACACATTTCGTTTTTTCCATTCACTTTTTCTTTCTGCCTTTGTCCTCTCCTTCTACTTACTTTGCCAGTCCAGCTGACTCCCTTCCAGATACAGAAATAGACGAGCACCCATGCAATAGCGAGTGTGATAGCCAGTGGGACCCTGATCTCCCCGGGCTTCTCCAGACCATCGGTCAGCTGGTGCATGTTACGTCTGCAGGGGAAGGAGTAAAGTGGTCTTACTTCAACGCACAAATGCAGCCTTGATCTCATACATGCAGCACGCATGGGTGCATGCACAAATATGCATACACGTGTCTGGATATTCACAAAGAGCCGTTCCACGCCTTTCTTTTCTCACCCCTAAAGCTTTTTAAGGCAAAGACAGTTAGGGGAAGTCATGCTTGCATGCACGCAATTTTCTTTCGCTCATGAAATGTTTTTTTTCTCTTGTTTGGGGCCATTTATTTCATGTGCATGTTTTCTGTGGTAGTGATATCCTGACCTAGATATTAAAGGATGGCCACAGTCTACATGCAAATCGCCCTATCAGACTCTGACCCCTTATCTGACCCTTCATTTTACACGCTAAGGGAGATGACCTTTCCATGTAGCTAAACTGTTCACACCAGAGCAGCAGCCTTGTGATCTAAAAAAGACTCGTATGTCCAGCTTACTCCCAGAACTCCACCACAGCACTGGTGAGGTTCCTGGTGTCTGGGATGGAGTAGTTGGTGTAGCAGCGGTCTGTGTTCCAGGGATTGCCACAAGTCTGCCATGGCAGATCCTGAAAATTAAAGAGGGGGGAAAAGAAGAAGAAGAAGAAAAAATCACACAGACAGGTCTTTTTACTTGGACCACTCTCCCACCGCCGAGTCCCATTCTCTGTGGCTGTCGAGCAGCCAAGACCATGATACTCATTCGGGACATTGTGATTTCATGCTTTTCTCAGAGGAGTGAATGCCTCATCGCCAAATGCATTTATCAATACCTTGTGTAAGGCGCTAATTATGTGGGAAAGGAAGTAATAAATGTCATACTCTGTTAAGGCCTGTGTCCTGTTATATAAGAGCTGCTGGCAAATACAAGCTGCCACATAACTAAAAGGTTTACTATGTAAAAATACAACCTGTGCTTTGTTCTGATTTAAAGGGCCTCTGTGAGATGTTTTGAGGAAAACAATCCAGACTACTCAGGGATTCCCCCCTCTTAGATTTTGAAATGGCGTTCAAGTCCTATTTCAGGGCACATTGATTGTGTGATTCATTGAGGAAACAGCAAGAATATAAATATGAAATACTCACAGCAGTGAAGGAATTGTACAGATAGTAAATAGCCCAGGAAATGATTACAATGTAATAGATATTGAGCCAGAATGAGAGAACAGCAGCAGCCAGACCCACACCTGAAACAATGGGAGAGTACAGGCATGATGTTAAATTCTGTTGAAATGTAGCTTAAAATAAAGCAAGAACAATGACATATTTAAGATTTTTTTTTTCAAATGTGTCTGTTTGATGAGGGATAAAATCCCCCCTAATATTACGTAACAATCTCAAAAGAGAGAGAGAAAAAAACATTTCCCGTTGTCTGTTACTGAATGTGGCCTTCACGGAGCTGCCATTGTACACAACAATCAACAGGAAAGCGCAAGTGTTTTATTTTTTTTTACCTTTGAACATGGGGGCCAGTTTCCACACTCCAAGCCCTCCAATAGAAGTGTACTGACCGAGCGCCGTCTCCAGTAAGAACAGAGGCATGCCAGCAAATATGAGGGTCAAAAAGTAGGGAATCAAGAAGGCCCCTGAATGAGAGGTGAGACGTAAAGGTGCATAAGTGAAGGTAAACCACAAACTATTAACATTCAACATAATCCGGATGAGATATTTGGCAAAAGGAGCATATGGTTGCGCACTGAGCCCAGATCATCGCGCGGCTCTCGCTCGTGCGCAATTACGCATGGCTACGATGTGGGGGCAAATACACTAAAGATTTATTTCAGTTAAAAACCTCCTGGTGCAAACTGGCAGGTTTTGATGTCGGGACCTTTGCACTCCTTTTTGGTGTGTGGATGTATGGAAAAATGCCAAGAATTCCTGATTACCTCCTCCGTTTTTTCCACATAAATAAGGAAATCTCCAGACATTCCCGAGTCCGATTGCGTATCCGACACAAGACAGAAGAAAGTCAAATTTTCCACCCCACGTTTCTCTCTCGGGTAGCTCCTTCTTCTGCACTTTCACCACCAAGGTTTTGGGTTTGTCGTTTGGCGTGGTGCTAGGCGCGTCATTCACGGTCTCCGTTAAGACGTGTCCGTCCGTGGCTTTGGTCCCGTTGGTGGCCATGGTCACAGCGCGTGTCGGATAGTCCTGACCAGTATAGAGGAGGGGGTTTCAACACCGGTCCAGGCAGACTGACAGACAGACTGACAGACAGCAGTTTCTCCGTCCTGTGCGCCCAGCTCCCAGACAACAGCCGAGTGAAGGCGAATAATCGAGGGCAGTGAGTGATTAGGGGCAGCAGCAGAGGCACCTCAGCAGCGGTCCAGTGACCCTGGAAATACAAATAAACAAGTAGAGAGTCAAAATGTACATAAGAAAAACACAACCTCTCAATAAGATACTATTTTACATGCACCTCATCCAAATGTACTTATTTTAGATAATGTCTGAATAATGAGTAATTCATTTGCGTAATGCAGAAGAAAAAACAATCTGTCACTCACTTTCCAATTCAGAAAGTAGAAGAACCTTTTCCTCATCAACAGAATAATTATCAGATTTTTGGAAGCAAAAGCAAAAATAAAAATTTTATTTTGAAAATTAAATATGTGGTGAAATTGTGACATTATAGTGGTCTGTCCTGCAAAATCACGTTGTATCTGGACGATATAATTAATAATTCATTCATTTTAATTGTATGACATTTCTTAAGGGGGTGAAGGGGGGGAAAACAATCATGCCCCACGATCCATGAACCCCACGGGATCAAATAAAGACTTCTCATGCAATAAGAGTCACTTTGAATAGCCTGGAGTGAATGCATGTTAGCAGAAATTTAGAGGCTGCTCTTGTCCATGATTCATTACGCTCTAAATTCAATCGCCCACTTCCCACTGCTCGGGTACAAGAGCAGAGCAATTAAACACATTTAGGAGTCAAGACGCGACGATCATGTCCAATGAATCACCTGGAGAGGCCAATAACTCACTGGAGTTTACAGCCTGCACTGGCATTTACATCGAATATCTACACGGCAGACTTAAGTTTTTATTTTAATTTCACCTACTAATCAGTTACTATTGAATAGAACAGGTAGATGCACAGATTATGTAATAAAATAATTCAACATTTAAATTGTGCTTTATTTATTTGAATTTATTTTAACTTTAAAAATGCAAAAAAATAAACATCCTCTCAAATGTAAGGAGCGGATGAAACACGGAGTGCGCGCTCTCTCACCGCTGTCCATCACCTCGCGTGCGTAATTGTGAGGAGAAAATATGAGGCAGCAGCGTGATTGCCTCCACAGTTGTGTATTGAATCTTTTTTCTTTTATATACTCGTGAAATTTGTCTTATAATTAGTCTGTCGCGGACATCCCAGGTTCATTTGATTCCAAAGAGACACAACCCCATGGCAAACTGACATTCAGTGAACAAAGAATAATGGGTGCACATCACCACCACAGACGCGCGCGCACACTTACACACACACACACACTCACTCTCTCTCACACACACGTAAAGATCACACATTTACAATTGTAACATTTTGAAACACGTCGTTGCGGGACTGAAGGATCGAACAAGCCAAACGAGTCTCATTAGATAAGTCTGCGTCGCCATCAAGTGAAGCGCAGCGGCACATCCGCGCGC
Organism: Trachurus japonicus; assembly: GCF_045865225.1. Lineage (NCBI taxonomy): Eukaryota > Metazoa > Chordata > Actinopteri > Carangiformes > Carangidae > Trachurus > Trachurus japonicus. The sequence continues at coordinate 32,505,802 of NC_140911.1, forward strand.
TCTGCCAGATTCAGCGCATCTGCACGGTCTCAGCCAAATTCCTCAGCGGTCTTCACTTGTAATAACTACTGTGTGTCGGCAATCACCAATCACTCGCTAGTTTAAATTTTAATGCGTAAACGAATACTTACAATAAAATTCTTTTCTTTGCCAGGTTGTTCTCCCAATGGGAAAAAAAACCCAATTTCCTTAAAAAAAAAGTTACTTCCTCGGACTTTGACGGAATAAAACCAGCGTGAAAATTGTGCAATCCGACGACCGAAGTATATATGATCCTGAGGAGGGGAAGAGGGTGGTGGACTAATGCGTCTTTGAGAGAGCGAGGTGCTGTCCTTAAAGGAGTGGTGCTGAAAGAGAGGAGGGGAGAGAAGACGGGGAAAGGAGCTGCCGCCGTCTGAGCTGGAGCGAGCAGGGACGTAACATGGAGCGCAGGATCCTCACTCTCATCTACACAGCGTCAATGTCACCTCAAAGTCGACCCTCCCCAACTGCAACATTTCCACCACTGAGATGGCAGCGGGTTTGAGAGAGGAGCATCCTCTTGTCTCAAGGTTTTATATCCTTACTCCTGCAGATTTTTTTTTTTTTTTTTTTTTACATCAGCAACTTCTCTCTCTCTCCCTCGCTCTCTCTCTTTCTCTTTCTATCTATCCCCCTCTCTCCCCTTCTGACTCACTCAAGGACTAGTTGATGCATAATAAAGACTGCTATGGGTTATTTGCCTTGGATGGAAGTTATTTCTAAAGATGACTACCATCAAGTTGTCGTAAATAAAACTTAAAAACTCTTAACCCACACTTGTTCACTGGTTTCATTTCCCAAACTTCCTTCCATCCAAAAAAATAAATAAATAAATACATTGGGTAACTAATGATTAACATCTTGTGTGGAAAAAAAGGCCAACATAAGTAATGTCACATCAAATGCAGCCACTCCAAAGTAGCAGATATAGCGGAAGATGCCAATGGCTGCTCCAGCTCCTGGCAAAACATGATAAGACTGTCCCAGCCAATAAAGGGAGTCAGGGTGTGTGAGATAAATTGAAAACTGTGCTTATAATCTTCTTAGCCCGCTGTCTTCCAAAATGAAATACCCTTGTGGAACATCCCAAATGAGCAGTCTTAACGCAGACTTTAACTCCCACATCGAGATAAATTATTAGGGTCTCGGTGGGAGATTAGGCTCTCGCAGGGTTTAACAGATAAAGTTTGAGTCGTGACAATGAGTAAAGATTAAACCAATGTTAATGTTTAAAAAAAAAAATCTTCATCTGGTTTGGGAGTGACAGATGTCTGGCAGATGAAAAGTCTTGTTGTCTGTCATAAAGCTGGCAGGTGACACCTTATTGTGACTTATATATTTTGGTGCCAATGCAGCTTGGTTCATTATCCAAAGTGATGTCATATGCAATTAGATGAAATCTAACATTCTTCCATTTCCATTTCCCCCCACCTTTCACCTTTCCTATTCCTCACTGGCCTTACTTCCTTTGCCCTTCAGCCCCTCTTTTCCAACCCCACGATCATCTTCCCAATTCTTTCCCCTCCATCTTTTTGTCTCCGTTCGCCTTGCTTGCTGTAGGCTGAGCAGCGCTGATGCAGTACAACTGAAGAGCCGCAGCACTGAGAGCCAAGGAAAGTATGCCCAGATGGTGAACCAATGAGGGGTGAGCTAACCTTCTAATGATACAAAACAAAATTTAGCATTTCTAATCCCAACTGGCTGATTGGCCCTCAGGCTGTGGCACCTCTGATGTGCAAAAAGCCTCCTGTTGGCCTGCAGCTCTCACACGGGGTAGGGTGGGGGGGGATTCAGAATGCCACACTGATGAGAGCTGGTGGTGCTGTGCTTGTGGCCCTGGCCCCACCTGATGGTGAGCCTGTGTGCAGTGGAGCTTGTAATTACAGAAGGAGGTGGTAGTAATAGAGAGTAGAGTACAGGCAAACACACAGGCAGACAGCTGTCCCCCTGTCAGTTCCACCGCTCAGACGTAGGGGACAAAAACGATGCTCTGAAACCGTAGAACAGATTATCGCTCATGTGAGAAAGACAAAATGGTGATGCAGATGATGATGATGGTGACAGTAATAATGATGACGGATGCATAAATACAGTGCATAAATCTGTGTAATGACAGTCAGCAAAGGCAATCCACATGCACCTCTTACACTGCTAGCATTTGAGCAGGATACTGTATATTTTAATCTAAAATGAATATTTATATATTGACAAAGTGGAATGTCTCCACATGGATTAATATACAGTCTACAGCCATCCTAGTGGCTGTGTGTGTGTGGGGCGACAGTGATACATTGTGTTGAATGCCAGTGTCAGCACATTAACATGCTTGCATTTACAATATTATATGCTGATGTTTTGCCATATGGAATTTCCAGCTGAGGCTGATGCTAATGTCATTAGCTCTGCAGGTACTGTATGCAGTTGTTTTGTTGGACATATTTTAATTTAGATGTGCTAATAACACCAAGCGAAAAAAGCTGGGAACACCAAAGTAATTAAAATTCATCCAGAAGGAGGGGAACGAATACGTATCTTCACCAAATTACATGTCAGTCCATCAATCGGTTGTTGAGCTCATTCCATCTGGACCAGCGGACCAACCAGGTGATGTCACCACGTTGGCTAAAATTTCAAACATACCTGTGCTGTTGTGTGTTTACGCTCTTGTATAAAAACTTACCAAAATAGCTGGTAATTACGGAAGCCCTAAAGGGTCATACATACGCCTTTTATTTTATTTCCTCAGTTTTCCCGTGATAACAAGATAATTTTCCTCAGTTTTCTCATGATAATGAGATATTTTTCCTCTGTGCTCCCGAAATAACAAGATAATTAATTTGAGAGATAATGAATGAAACGTGATAGGTCTGAGATTTCCATCACACGTGACATGTCATGCTGTCTGACTTCTCCTTGAACACCAATGTAGGTAACGTTAAGCCTACAGTAGTTCTCTTTGTTTCTCTGTTTGTGTTTTGTGCAAGGAATTAATTAATGTTACAACAGCTGTTGGTCAGCTCGCTAGTGAGAGAACTACTGTAGGCTTAACATTATCTACATTGGTAGGAGACGTCAGTCAGCATGACATGTCACCTGTGATGGAAATCTCAGGCCTATCACGTTTCATTCATTATCTCTCAAATTAATTATCTTGTTATCTCGGGAAAACGGAGGGAAATGATCTTGTTATCATGAGAAAACCGAGGAAATAAAATGTATGTATGTATGGTTATTGAAAAATGAGTCCACACTGTGTTTGACTTGTTTTTACCCTTTACCATGACCTACTACGCCCACAGCGCCCTCCAAACAGGGTCAAAACCTGGCCAAACTACTTCTGTCTCCTCATCACCATAACTGCATAACATTAGAGTCTTAAGGTATTACCACACTCCAAGACCATGTCGTCTCTGAAACTGTGAGACATGCATGACTCGCCTGCAGTCACTTTCCAAGTCAATTTCAAAGCTTGCCAATCATTGCAAAGTGTAACTTTAGCACCCAAAATATGTAGAAAAAATAACTTTTTTTTTCGTAGGCTTCATTGTTGTACGATGGCTTAGCACTTGAGAGCTTATGGAAATCAATGTGTGTGTTGATGCATGTGAAACTGAGATAAAGACTGAAAAACTGACTGACAGACTGAGGGAGCAAGAGCTCTATGTAACGTAGCTTTTCCGTGTCTCGTAGAAGTAAGAAGCTTCTCTTCTTCTCGGGTGGTGCAGAGAGGGAGGGACTGTTGTCAGGACCAGTTATGTGTAACACTGCAGACCCATAGAATGTGTCTGGCTCTTCATTGGTAAGTCAGTCAGGTAGGACGCTGCTAGGCCTCTCCAGAAGAGACTCGGCGCGACGTTTCCGCTCGCAGTGAAAAGATGGAGACAAAGTGATGTGTCTGTTGCTGGGTGATTCACAAAAAGAACCCAGGGTGCATTTCTAAAAAAAAAAAAAAAAAAGGGGAGGGGGGTTGGAAAGACAGCAGCAGAGTAAAACAAATACTGGCCTCCGTCCCTGCCTCCCTCACTCTTCTCACAGTCAGGGAGAAATGTGGAAGTCGATGAGAGAGAGTATACTGTAGAGGGAAAACAAAGCCAAACTATTTCTGCCAAGCCAGCTTTTACTGTAATGCAGTATTATCTTTGAGATAAGCAGCTGGCACAATAGAAAACTAAATTCCTTAACACCTAAATTTTTGGGTCATTTTAAACCAAAAGGCTGCAGTGGCTCTCTAATTGTTATTTTCCATCATCAATTACCATTATATAACTGTCATGTGTGAATATCAGACACGTGTCAGGCCGGTAGAGATGTGTAGAGACATGTGATGAGTGATGTATTGTCTATAAATGGGCTGTGACATTATTTTGACCCCTGTCGTGATTTATTACAATATTAGTGACAGGGGGTAGGAAAAGGTTGCCAAGGTGCTGCAGATGAATATGCAACATGCCAGGCCGTTCTCATCGTAAGAGGCAAAAGGTCAGTTAAGAAAGAAACGCTTATTTTCCATGACTGTTGACAGCCGTAGCTACCATATGTCATATTAAGTGAACTGTATCATTGTGCAAATGTGGGAGTAAATCTTAATTGAACCACCTGTGGCAGGGAAAAAGCATGAAGGCATGAAAAAAGTGTCATGAGACTTTGACAAGAAAATAATGTTGCCTAAATTACATTATAAAACTGACCTGCTGTCTCTGAAGCAGGGCTTTCAACACATTTTCCCCAAATGAATAAGAACAAGAAACAGGACTATGCTGGAGGCTCTTTGTGGCTGCACTCATGCGGTGCTTTGAACGAAATGCTGATGTGGTCCAGGTGTTCTCCATGTGTATGATCTAAGCTAAGTATGTTACATGCTGATATTTGCTGTAAAAAATGCAAGTGGAGAATGTTATAAGGTTTGGGAGATACATGGTCATAAACTGCAGTAATGGATACATTGAAAAGCACAATTCAACCTCTGGGGACCATGAACATGAATTTATACCCATCCATACAATGGATGTTGGTGTTTTTTAATTTAAAAATGCTGAAACCTAGAATTATTGAAGTGGATAAAATTATTGAAGTCCTGTTTAAGACAGGCTCATTATATTATAATGTAATGTTAATTCATCGTCACCTGTTGTGTGACTCTGCAAGGAGTCAAACAAAAACAATTTGGATGTGTATTATGGACCGCTCTAATCTATACATCTGAGATTGTGTTACTTTAAAAGCGTTGCATTTTGTGGCGGTTGTAGTCATTTTATCCAGCCTCAGTACATCATTTGTAGGCCTCTGCTTCACTAAAATGCACAATGCATTGTCAGTCAAATGTCATGTAGCTGGCTCATCACAGGAGGCCATGTTAACATCTGGGCTGATGTGAAACAGGAAGCACATTAAACAGCAATTTTCCTTGGTTGTATCAAAACCTCTGAAGGTTAACGCGCTGACAAACGTGGGAGCAACGCTGTGTTTGCCGACTCCTCCTGCAGCAGAAAGACAACTGCACATACTATGTGGTCTGTTTTTGTTTTATATCCAACCTTTTACATGACATCCACTTGCTAGTGTTTGAAATGTAAGAAGAGTTATTACATAAGCAATCAGCACTAGCTCTTATAGAGTCTACAGTATACTGTTTTCCCACTCAAACATATACCCTGTAGCCACTATCTAGTAACAACTAACAGAGCTTTGACACTAGTGCAAGGTCAATATTTCTCAGAGTAAGGCCTATTCTTTATTCTCATAACAACAGGCTCTGAACTGATTTTCCAACACCTTAAACACACTTACCTCCACAACGTGCATGGCATAGAGTGTTAGGAATAGAAAGTTATTTTACTGCCAAATGCAGTGATGGGAAATTTTGTGCTTACTGGGTGTGATTTGTCTTTTTTTTGCCCTCCAGGACTTAATCATGGTAAAAAGACAAATGAATAACAACATCAATAACAGATAATCATATTTATATACCATAAATTTGACAACAGCACAAGCTCATTGGATTCATCATTGAATATTTGTGCCCTTTGCCCCACATTACCAATCCACATAAATCTGTCTTTATTTATGTTTTGCCGCTGCATAATGCATTAGACTTCTACTGAAATCAATAGCTTGACTAATGTGAAGGAAATTTTCACAGACTATAAAATGTTGACCTTGAACCACAAATTGAAGGTTAGTAAATGAAGGGATTTCATTGTCCATGTTGGGGGGAAATGTAGTAAAAGTAAATTTGAGTTCATATAGGCACAGTTTCATGAATAAGCTAGGTAAAATATTAAATATGACGAAGTTAATTAAAGATTATCTTTTTGACTATGCAAACTATGCCAAATGCATAGTTTGCATAGTCAAAAAGTGTCTTACATGTCTTTATTGTGGGTAAAATCTTAAAGTACACGTGCAAAGGGTGAGAGAGCTTTCATAAACAAGGTATAAGCAAAAATACAGCAAAAGGATGAATTTGAAACAATAAAAAATGCTAATTTTCAAATACTGGTCAACACATAAATTGATTGCATCTATATATTGCAGGAAACAATAAAAAAAAGAATGACGAAAAGAAGAGAAAAAAGGTATAGATTAAAATATACAGAATAAAAAGTAAGTATTTCTCTTGCAAAGGATACTGGATGAGTTTGATCGGCTTTGATTGGCAGAAATATCACTGGAGGGACACGCTGGCTGGACTGAGAAAGGACTCAGTGATTGGACCTATAACTAGGATGTTCCACTCAGATGGTTTGCGTTGAATCTCATGTATTTGTAATAAAGACGCGCTGCTGGAGAAATTACATGTCAAACCATCACATCATTGTTGTTACCTTTTGTACAAGAGAGCAGTACCAACTGTCTTCTATCACATACTTAAACAGTAGCAGGCATTTATAGCATGGGATCTTCATTATATCAGCCTTCACTGCTGTGGAATAGGAAGATGTGTCCTTTGTGTGGGTTTCAACTCCCAAAACCGTTTTTTATGGGTAGTTACCCTCAGTCAACGTAATTGAGGCAGACAGAATGTGATGCACGAGTCAGGACTGATATTTAGACTTAATGGCTTTCTGAGAATCTGCATCCACCGCCACCTGCACCCTCCACACATGACTGTCTGAGTTTGCCTCCGCAGAGGAGAGAGAAGAATACAGAGAGGAAGAGTGGAGGTTGTGATTTCTCTTTTCATACGTTCTTTCCCGGTCCTTCGGTGAGTACTGTCATTTGAGACATCCATCAGAAACATTCACTCCAACATTTTAAACAAACCTGTAAAGTGGGAGAAAGGTAAATCAGTTTGTCTCACATAATCGGTTAAATGCAAATCTGCTGCAATAAATGAAATATTCGCTGATGTGTTGCCAGGCAACAGAGTAGTGAGCTGTTCAGTCGGTCTCAGCCTTTTGACCACATCCATCTGGAGCACTCTGAGGGCAGAGGTCACAGACACTTTAGAGAGGTTTGCAGAAAAATGCGGAGATTTAGGGAATTTCCACTTTGGTCGTCAATTAACATTTCATAAAGAGAACTGAGCTGGAAAAAAAAGTTTTGTATTCAGGCAATCTGCAATGCCATGAGGCTAGAGAAGGTTCCTTAGCTGAATAGCTCTGCAACCATGAAGCCAGTCTGGGTGAAATGTCTGACATCAGAGTGAAAGATTTGCTGCTAGCGAAGTGAAGTAGACGGCTCCTGAAGATGTTTGGTTTGCGGCCCAAGAACCGAGGCTGTGTCTGAGTTCCAGGCAGATGAACTAGCAGATATACTCGGAGGGAAAGGGCTGAAACAACCAGCGGCTGAGGCTCCAGTCAGTGTCAGCGGGCTGCTGCAGCAGCTGCTGAAACAGGCCGCATTAACTTTTACTGAATGCAGATTATGAGTCCTCACATGTGGTTTCTGGGGGTTAATTTGAATTTGGTTTGCTACATCAAATGCTTTATGTTGTTTTGCAGCTTGAAGCCTGTTGGCTTTCATGGTCTCATGATTGCTAAAACGAGCAGTGCTCTATACAGTCCACACAGCCTGACCGTCATTCAAGCAAGAGGCTAATTACTAGAGCAGACTTAAGTTTTTAATCTCATTTTAAAATGATAATGATTTGAAAAACAAATGTTCAAAGTAGAAAATGAATAAATCATAAAATAAATAAATGAAATGCTTAAGCACATGAGTGAATCCATTCTCTTAATGCAGTTGTGTGACACATTGTAGATAAGGGTTGAAAATGTGTAGACAGCTACAAACAAGATAAGAAAAGGCAACAAAGCACCGTTAGGCAATATTAACAATAGCAGTATAAAAATCTGACATTAGCACATTAAACTGACTGACTTTTTCTTTTTAAATACATACTTATTTTATTTCACTACACTATGTAGCTTCAAGTAATGTGGGACTTTGTGTTATTAGTAGTTTTTCAGTTCTCCCCATTTCTATTTCTATTTGACATTTCAAGGACAAGCTTTTAAAATGTTTCTGAGAGAACATAACATTTGAAGACTAAACTTTCAGAAGTTTTTTTCTGCTGCAACACATCTGATATGTGGATCCTGATAATCTAATCTTGCACAGCACAGATATTTTAGGTAGAATGAACCCTCAGCTTTTAAGGAATACATATAGGCAACCCTGAGTGGTACCAATGTTTCTACGGTTTGGTACATGCTAGAAATGCATATACAGTACACATGGTGCATGTACATAGGTTTGAGATCCACATGAAGAAGCACAATTATGCTATGATCACACAAGCGATGCAACACCCTCAGGACACCGGATATTTTGATGTTTCCAGAATAGCATCCTCAGGAAAGCCATTTATGCAACAAAAAAAAAAGATACAACAAATATAAAATTCTAGCGTCTAAATCATATTTAAACTTTTTTATGCATTCCTGTGCAGTGCTCCCACACACCTATCTTTCTCGCCTTATTATCGTAGCAGGACCAGGAGTTTTCTGCTCAGATGTCTGGTGTAGGTTGGTTCAGCATAATTGGCCGTGTAATGATCCAATCACACACCTTCTACACACCACTAACTCCTCAGAGCTTTCCTCTCCTGCAGCATTGCTCCATTAGACAATTTAAAAGGAGACGTGTATGCTGAGGTGACATTGAGTTTAAACATTTTCTGTGATACGTTATTATGCAAATGTCGCTGCCTGCTGAATATAATCAGGTGAATACAGTTCCCATCTCCCCAGGTGGATCGCATCACAACTTTAGCCACCTGGTGTTCAAGAGTGTGTCGGCTTGAGCTTCAGCGTTTACCCTGCTACTCCTACTTGTAGGCCTGTAGGTCCATTGGAAGGTTGACTTTCCACTGTGTCCTGAATTATTTATTCAGACAAGCAACAGTGTGTCCACTGACTGAGCAGTGTGTCAGACTTGTAGCTGAACAGTGGCACAACATTGTTCCAGGAGACTACACTACCATCATTCCTGGGCATCCTCTGCTGCACTTACATATATCTCCCCCGTTTACCCTCTGCCCCTCAGATCTGAGATCTAGCTCAGTCATGCTGAAACGAGAGGTTTTCATCTTTTGCTGGATGCATCAGTGAGAACCATGAGAAGGAGCTCTGGGGAGTGCATTAAAATTAAAACCCATACTGACATTTGTAGTATTGTAAATGACCACTATTATCTATCTTTGAGATAGTGCTTGACTCAGCATTATGCTGAGCGGTTTAGATAATAATTGTAGAAAAGGTGAGTAGCAACACAATTTATATATATTTCACATATATTTAACACAATTTCTCCTGAGGCACATTCATAACATCCGGGCTTGAGGAGCAGAAATGCCATTTTTTGATAGTGGATCCATCAAGCTACCATGGGGCGGTTGGGGGATACACCCTGGACAGGCTGCTAGGTCTCAACATCTAGAATAAATAAAATCCATGCAGGAACAGGAAGAACATGCAAATTCTACCTACAAAGGCCTCAGGCCCTTGGCACCGTTAGCAACAGTGTTAACCAGTGCACCACCTTGCCATCCTTGTCAGAGGACATACACTAAAATGTTGTGAAGATGTGAGTATTCATGAATTATATTCATATGGATATGAAGTTATGCCAACACAAATACTAAAAGCCATGATGATTTAAAACAAACAAACATGGGAGCTGTAGTCTTATATGCTAGTCGTAGTCCAACTCCAACTCCACTCTGATTTCTAATAGCCAGCTCTGTAGTGAATATGAATTCATGCAGATATAAAATGACATCCAGGTTCCCTGTATACTGAGCACATGCCTGTACATTTGATGATGATGCAGTGAGCCTTTTCATTTAGGGCAGCAAACGTAACAGCATGGAGTGGTCAGTGTGGAAATGAGGCATATTCTTTGTATTTAAATGTAATACTTTTGCTCAAATATTGATATCGTACAGAAAATTATGTTATTCCAGATTTTGGAAGAGGCTTTTACTACACAAATTAATATATGATGTGGTCACTCTCTAATACAAAATATTCGTCTTGTGCATTTTTTTCCCATATTGTTGCATTTGAGAGGAAAAGTGCCAAATCAAATCACAATGCTATACACTACGAAAATGAGAAATCAAACTGTTTTGGGTCAATGTGTAGGTAACATAATGAAGGAAGTATAACATCAGAGATAAGTCATGCAGATGTTTCTCATTGCTTCAAGCAACATGATACAGGGATTTGAATATATTTTCTTATTATGTGTGTGTTTGCAGTTACATAATGTTTGTGAAGATGTTTTACGTGTGTGTGTGTGTGCATGTGCGTGTGTTGATAGGAAATGAAGGAGAGCAGGTGTCAGCAATCTCTCCATGCTCCCCTACTTATCCCCTATTCACCCAGGCCGTTTCTATGGTGACGAATGAATGGATTGCCACATGGATGATTGGTGCCAATCCACCAGTCATTGGCCTCATAATGGACACCCGCTCAAGGAAATAATAGTAAATTAAGACTGAGCCAATCCTGGTAGCTATGTGTGATGTGTATATCACTGAAGGATTTGCAATTCCCAGTTTCCACCTCTTTTCAAACTTAAATTCATCTGCAGGGAAGAGTAAGAAAAAAAGAAGTTAAATGATTGCAACAAGAAATGTTTACCAGACGCATTTCTATATTGTATCAATTAATCAATGAATGGGAGCTCAGTTCTTAGAAAAAGTGAATACAAACCCTAAATGTTTTATATAGTAAATACAGTGATACAGACATAGTGCGAAATACGGGGGGGTTTGGGGGGGTCGGACCCCCCCGATTAACCCCTTGAGACCCCCTGAAAGACTCAAAAGCAAAATCTGAGGGGGGTCTCAATCTTGTCAAAAAAATAAATAATATAATATAATACAATAATTTTATTGTGGTCAATTAAATGTGTTTAAGATCACCATGTCCAGTATTCATAATTCAAAACATTTATTCGTTTAACATTAAGCTGAACCGTGTCACCTGCGCATTATGCAAATTAGCCATGTGCGCCAGCCCAGCCAGGAGTCGAGCCCACTCGCTATCAGAACAGAGGATCCCGTTCCTCTCCACCCTCTGCCGAAGAAAGTGAAGTTGAGGCCGAGTGCTCTGAAGAAGTAGCCGCAGCCCCTGCTGCTAGCACTGGTGATTGGCCGCTTTTCTTTTCTTTTCTTTTTTTTTTACACCTAAGCAGGTGGGGTAATGGAAATACCGCAACCCTTGGCTTGACATTAAGGCAGGAAAATAACTTAAGGTAAGAGGCTAGCCTGCTTCAGCATACTATGGCCTGAACCCCCAGTGGTGTTGTTTGGCCAGGCACCTGTTGTGAGCTATTTGTCTGTGCTTTTTCAATTTTCATGATGGCCCGTTATACGAATGTGATTTGTGGATGTGTTCAATGCTGTGTTTAAACGTATTTGCCAGATGGATGGTTAGATAAGGCTACATGATCGGTCATAGGCTGAGGATCTCGTCGTGCACATAATTGCACGTCAGTCTCCGATTCATTTTAATATTTTATTTATTGTCTATTCGTTTCTGCATTGCCCTGATCGCGCGCCAGTCTCCTATACCTGGCATTTATTCATTGTTCAAGTGCGCCAGTGTGGTGCCAATTATTGTCTTTTATTGAATTATCGTCTATTTATTATCAATTACTTTCTGCATTGTAATGCACAACTTTGCCTCTCCTTTTTAGGCTATAGGCTAATTTTCTTGGCTTATTGTAATGTTATAGTCCTACTTTATAAAAAGAAAAAAAAAATAACGGTACTGCGCAACAATCGCGAGTTAGGGACCCCCCCGAATATTGATGGGTATTTCGCACACTGGATACAGACATTTGCATAACTTGAGTTTCTTGTGTGATATTGTGCTCGAATCTTTTGTTATATTTTCTAAATTGTGCAAGAGTAGCTACATGCTTACATGTTTAGTGTGCCGAACTGAACATGTGTTGACATAATCAGTTTTTAATATCCAACAAAACTCTTAATCACTGACAGTATAGAATTTATACATTACAGTAATATGTTTCTGGGAATTAAGCGAGTTGAATGTGACAGTGGGTTGGAAGTAAAATGTGCTTGTATAACTTTCAGCACTACAGTGAAGTGGACAGCTCCTGAGGCTCTCCTATTAGACCTGGTTAAATAGTAACAGTAAAGAATTATATAAGCCCATTATGCCTTAATACTGTATTGATCATGTGCGAGGATCAGGCTGCAGCTTCACACATCGTGTTACGCTACCTAAGATATGGGATTATGATTATTGGGATGATGTTGATGTGTCCTAGCAATGCCCTGTTGTGATGCATTCTCACACACACACACACACACACGGAAGTTGTGAGTAAAACCGAACAAACTGTCAAAGTGATGGAAAATAATCACTATATTGATGCAATACAATTCAATACCATGTATCAAGGGTCTGGTGTGTGTGCAGAGTCCTTCACTTCTTGTCTTCCCTCTGCTGAACTAGCTTTTTGCGCAGCACTTGCTAATGAGTACTTTGTTGATTGATACAAGTGTTTGCAGAGTCAAAGTGTACAACAAAGGCTTCACTTTGACTGACAGACGGTTTCATTCACAGACAACTGAAAGTGGTTCACAGTTTTCCACAGTGACCTTTGTTGCTGTTGTTGATGACGAATAATTTTACTTGCATACTCTATCTATTGACGTGTACAAATACATAATGAAGCTTTTTCACTAGACATCCAGCATTAAGTATGTTTATGTGGCATATATCACCAGCAAAAACAGCAGACTTTTCAATTACAGTTCCAAGACTTCCTAGAGGCTCTGTATTTTTTCCATCCCATCTCGCTGTTTCCAAAATGATCGAAATGTCCATGGATAAGTTATAACCTCACTGTGCCACTGAGTTTTCTGCTCCCTGCATGGCTTGTAATCTTTCACTGCACTGGACCACAAATACTGTTTATGTATCCACCAGTCTTCAGATAATTGATTGATAGAGCCTCTGGGCCTGAACAATGTCAGAACAACGATGCAACATGAATTTTAGAACTACTATCTCTGAAACAGTACAAACCTCATATATCATTGTCATGTTAGGTGTGTTTGTGTTTGAGTACATTTTTAATACATATTCCCATTTGGTACATTGATATACAGGAAGTGGCAGTGTGCACAGACTACCACTTTTGACTTTAGAACAGGGAATTGTAGTGGTCTCACAGCTTTGCAGGAGAAAATCACTGTCCTTAGTGTGACAGCTCGTCTCTGTCAGCACATGTGACAATTAGAGTGAGTAGACTGTAGACAGATGCAGAAACATATTATCACCACCATGCATCAATCCACCCCAAACTCTGAACAAGTTGTCAAGAAAAGACCAATAAAAGATACTAACTTACTTAAAGCAAAAGTAAGCGGAATATTTGTGTTAATATCTTAAATAGTTATATCTTCCGACAGCAATCACTTACATAGAGTGTTTGGTCCAAAACACAGGTCTGTCAGTCACTCTGCTCTGCTGTAAGCCGAGGAGAAAACTTCTTGTATACTTCCTTGTATCCTACAACCTTTATCCAATGAGGAGAGAGAACGGCATAAAGGGGCGGTCCTCTCTGTGTGTGCAGCCAAGGGATGCGCGTGAATGTGGTGACGTAGGGACGAGGGCGGGGACTGCTAACTCCAACGGCTGACAAAAAGTTAGCCAAAACGACCGGATCGCTTACTTCTGCTTTAATGGTGCAGAAAGGTTTTGATATTGCAGCTCTTCTGTTGAGGTTGCTGGTTTGCACTTTGCAGTGAAGAATACACAGTGCAACCTGGACGTTTCCCATTTACTCCATTATCATAGTATCACTGTAATGAAGAAAAACATGACAATAAAAGCATAGTCCTACTCTTAATGGCCATTCATCCTGCCAATTATAAATCGATATGAGGGTTTTTAACACTATATAGATCTTCTCCAACATGATCAGTGTTCATTATAGGAGTGCAGAGATCAATAATTATAGAGTTATAGTTATGGAGTGTAGTAGGCTGCAGTCAATTCTTAGGAGCACATGAGTTGTGACAAAGAGATGTGGTGTATTGGTCCAAAGAGAGGACTCACATTCCTTTTGTTTTTACCTGTTTTTTTATTAACAAGAGGGATGTGAATTATATGAGTGTTTCATTACTGTTGTCCTTATAGAGAAATGATAATGGTGGAAAAGAGAATGATAAAACAGGCACAGCACTTGGAATTTAGGAAGGTTTTAATCTTATCAGTGATTTAACGACTCAGAGGCTGTGATCAAAGATGATCATGTATAATAGCCTGATGGCAAAAGAGACATCAAAACACAGATAAAGGATAATTGCCGTGACACTTGTTTCTTTGAACATCATCTCTCTGCCCTATTTCAGGATTCAGTCTTGAGGATATGGATGTAGTAAAACACACTTACACAGTACAGTCAGAGTCCGGGCTGGTCACGAGACACTAGTTTTATTTTCTGTCAAGATTTAGGTACAGTAGTAGTGATGTCATAGTGGGATTTTCAGTGTATATTGCACAGATTCTGAGATTTTGTGTTGTTATTCAAGATTTTCCATCTCGTAGTCCCAAGCGGTCCTAATGCTATGTGGGGCATTTGAGAAACAAATGAAGGAGCAATGATCTTCTGTGGGTATTACTGACCAACTAAAACAGTGCAGGTCCCTGGATGATGGCAGGTTGAATTAAGGCACATCACGACCCTGTGGCAAACAGATGTTGCACTGTGCCATTTTCCTACCGTGAGATACAAAAGACAGTCGTAAAGATCTGTGTCATTGCCAGAGAAATATGAAAGCTGTCTTGACAAAAAGACAAGCATTTCTTCATATCGGAGCTTCTAAATAGACATTTAGTACGAGGAGCAGATGTGTTGTGACATGGCTCTCAGGATTGTTGTCTGTCTGGCTTACTTGTGATGTAGACTGACAATGACAAGTGAAAAGGTTCCAGCGGGTGTTTTGTGGCTGAGCCACCCGCTGAAGCAGAACACACATGGGGACAAAGCTAACCTTGCCTGAAGAACCTACAGGCTGTGAAATATAGCAACACTGAGCCCATTTAATTTGTCTCAAACTAAGCTAGTAACTTTAGAATAAAATGCACTCATTCTACCAGACAGACTCACCTTTGTACATGTGGCTGCGACAACCAGCATGAGTTCCGCTAACCTCTGCTAATGCGTCAAATGTTTTCATGCAAACGTTTCTGAAGTATTGTGGCCACATTTAGGTGAAAGTTGCAAAACTGTAGCATGTACAGTTGGTTTGGTAGGAATTTCCAAAGTTTTTAAATTTAAATGCTTATTGTGCCGCCCACATGAGGAATACTGACATGTCCTTGGAGTTGAGTAAATCTGGCATGGGACTGGAGCTTTGTGCAACGTTTGGTGATTTTTCCACATACATGTAGAAGAAGAAGAAGAAGAAGAAGAAGAAGAAGAAGAAGAAGAAGAAGAAGAAACTGAGAATAGATTGAGCATTTGAACTGGTCCCCTTTGTGATTTAGTGCTGCACTTCCGTTAAGTTGAGGGACATGTGAGAAACAAAAAGTGAGCTCATTGACTTTGACAGAAAATGCCCAGTTCCAGGAAGAAACAGCAAAAACATAAGAGCAGCTCAGGATGTCTCCCTCTCCAACTGTAAATCTTAACAAATTGTAGTAATGTAACATTTGGAATGATAATTTGACTATGTAACTGGAACATCTGGAAAGGAAATTATGCAATCATTCACTGTTTAGCCACAATAATGACTGATAGTGTCCATTTTTATCCTTATGTTTTATACCAAATAACAATTGATATTATAATTGATATCATCAGCACAGACTGACACAGTTATGATTTCCCTATGCTCTGAATCTGCAGTATAAACAAGCAAATGTTTTTGTCCAGGTCCATTGGTAGTGATGATGCAAACAGCTTAAAAATGATTCTTGTCTTGGATGAGCAGAACTAGAAGATTTGTCTTTGACTTGTGCTGTTGTAGAGGTATGGGTGATTAGGCAGAGCAGTTATTATGGGTCAGGTTCTTCTTTACTGGTTCATTAGCCAGAGCCACATGCGTGACACTGACCCTTTATCGTAAAGGGCATGTAATGACTCCTTCCTCCATTTCTCTCATTTATCCTATTTATGGAAATGTGAGTCTTCAGGGGAATGGCTCGATGTTGAAAGAGCTGTTTCCCCTGTGATACAGCTAGTCCCTCTCTGTGGACCTTTGTTTAGAGACATGAAGGGCCATTAGGGAAAGAGAGAAATGCAGAGTGAAAGGAGGGAGTGTTGAAAAAGAGCATTTTGAAGAGGGCAAGAAAAAAGACAAAATTTAATTCAGTGGTTTAGAAAGAGGCAACCAGAGGAAGGAACTAGAGGAAAAGGTAAAGTTTATAAGTGAAGAAGGAATGGAAAAAATAAAATAACAGTCAACATGGAACATGAAAGACAGATTGAGATGAAAATGACTTGTGAAGAGATACAGCAACAAAAACAAACCAACTACAGGAAATGTAGTAGGAGGAAAGGTTGGAGGCAGCTGTGTCTTTCTGTTTTTCTTTCTTTTTTCTCCAGTTGCTAAAGCTTGATTTCGAGCTCATTTCCAATCACCACAATTCACAAAAACAAACACCCAAAGTGCAAAACACCTCATACATTCTGCACAATGAAGCTCTGGATTCAAAACTCATATCTGAATCAAACTTTTGCGCACTCCATTTATATTAAAACTTTATGCGTTATAGTGTATGTCATAATAATAAAGCTACACACTTTTTTCCCAGCCAATAGCACTTTTGTCTTTGGTCAAAACATTTTATTTTACTTTTAATGTATTGATGTATTTTTTCTTATGGTGTAGCGAATCAACAATTAAGTACTTTGGTGACTGGCCAGGTGGCATGTGTATTGGTCGGCTGGTCCTAAAAGAGTAGCAGTTGGAATAGTAGTATTTTAGAATGGGGAAACAATGACTTCACATGACAAACCTGTAAGAACCCTTACACTGAAATTGCAAAAAGGACCATGATGAATTTTTATTTCAAGGTGAAAATCCATTCTGTGTTTTGGACACATGAGCTTAAAAAATTAGCGACTAAAAAAATAACTGTTACATTAGCTCGGCACTGCTGCTGGCTTAACTATTGCATGTCTACATCACTGAAAGGTTACCATGAGCAGTACTGACAGTTCTGCCTACTAGGCTTTGACTGGCATGCTTTACTCATAGCATAGGGAGGAGGAGGAGGAAGAGGAGGAGTAGAGAAGCGAGGACAAAAACAGCAAGTAGGAGAAATGAAAATAAGGGGAACAGACAGAAGAAACAGACAAAAAGGAAAAGAAGCATAAGTAAGGAGGTGGAAATTTGAAGGGAGATTGAAAGGGATCGGGAGAGGGGAGGAATAATGGAGAGGAAAAACAGACAAATGGACAGAGGGGAGGGTAACATGGAGACCTTAAATGAACACAGATGATTGCGTGATGCTGAGTCATTAGTCCTGGAGTTACGGCTCTCGTCACACTGCCATTTAGAAAGGGTAAGAAGAGGACAGTGGGTCCAACTTCACCACAGACTACTGTATATACTGACAGGAAGTTTCACACAGGAGTGTTGTGTGTTGATTGTCTCCTTCAGGGCTAATAAATGATGCTGCATGCATGCACACTGCCAGCTTCATTTCTCTCTCGGCTCACCAAATAAAAAGTTATCATAGGGACATTGTTTCCCGTGTTCCTTTTATTTTTAAATGTTTCGGAGGCCATTCTTTGACATCAATAGGTTCTGATGTTGTTCTGTTCTCTTTTAACGAGTTTCAGACCTCGCCTTTAAATTTCAGATACTTCCTTTAAAAATTAAGCAGAAGTTTGTACACGGCTTAAACCAAAAGAGATCACAACAAATTAGTTCCTCGTAGGCTTAGCCTGCAGACTCTATATGACAGTAACAAATCGATGAGCCTGAGGCTGACAAAAAGGAAGCCTTTTTGACTAAAGATATACCTTAAAAAAAAGGTTAAAAAAAAAGAAAAGAAAAAATAAGCAGCAGCTGTTTCAAATTAAATATGCTTGCCTGTAAATGCCTCTATGGAGTTCCTTTAAGTAATCCAGGAAATTAAAGTAAATGAATTGGTGAGACAAAATTAAATGCAGCATTTCATGTTCCCATTTCCTCCTTCAAAGATGAAAAGCTAAACTGAAGTCTGATCACCGTGTTGGTGCCTCGGGCCACAATGTAATGTAATTTCTTCTTGTCTGTTGGTCCATAGCCCCTGGCGATGCATCCACGATGCTGTGAAAGCCCACAATCAATTCATATGTTCCCTGGTTTAACAGCAGATCAATTTCTCAATGCAAATTTCTGCTAAATGATTGACAGTGGATTGCTTCTGCTGGAACTTACAATTGGGAATCGTTTTTTCTTTTTCTCTCCGTCTCCCTTTCACAGTGAATGAATTTTAAAGTGATTATAGAATGATCAAAAGTCAATTTTCATGCCTCTCTATGTCAAGTGATCTATACCTATACAATGTGAATGCGTCTTGCAAATAGATTTTCTTAAGAACAAAGGTTACTGAATTGTGTGGCTGTTGGGTTGGCACCTTCAACATCTAAAAATCATTTTAAGAAAATATGACTTTTAAGAGTCACATGCCATGGTTTTTGTGTATCCTTTAATTAATTCTTCTGTACAAGGTCTGATCAACCAAAATATAGATTTATACAAAATAAATTCTGATTAATGATCACCTACTGTATAGGCTTCTACTCGTGGGTGGTGGTGACTGTGTCTGCAGAGCTGCACACCTGTGCCTGTATTTTGATGTTTTGGTGTAGTCAGGATGTTTCTGGGCGGGGAGTCAGTGTGTTTTCCCCAGCCAATGACAGAGCACAGGTGAAGCTGGGCGTGTGGCACTGTGGGCTTGCATAAAATCTCACATCTGGCAGGCCTGGGTGAAGCCGCTTTATCGTCGCAGCATAGCCCTCAAAGCTCCTGAGTGTTGAACTTTGAAGGCTGATATGAAGTGGAGAAGGGTTCCATGGGAACGGCAGTTGAACCTGGTCAGTCCTGGCAACTGCTGTCAGGGGTAAGGGGGTTCAGTTTAACCCAATCAGGAGGGGCCGAATTGGATTCGATTGTACTTAATTGTTCCGAAGAGAAATTTGTTTTGGGCTCTGAGCCACTGCAATACACAAAACAATACATACAAGATATTCATACAAAGTACTTTCCCACATTGAAACACACATTTAAAACAGTGAAGGGTGCTTCCAGTGTATACAAATAAATCAATAAATCTGTAAAACTGATCAAACCAGCAACTCTTAAGTTAAAGTGCTACGTGCACGGTGGTTCAATACGAAGAAAAACTAAACCAGTAGAATAAAACCAACAGTTCATAAATAAACTAAAGTGCTACATTCACAGTACTACTTAATGCCTTAATGGCGGAAGGGATAAATGAGTTCCTATATCTATTCAGTTTACTTTTTGGAACTCTGAGCCTTCGACCTGAGGGCAGCACACAAATTCTGGGATGTGTGTCGGCCGGGTCGTTAAAAGTCTTTTGTACTTCTCTGATTTCTCATATAGCAACTTAAGATAGTTCTGCTCCTCCCTCTTTCCATGGCGGTTTGAGCCAGGCGTGCAAGTTTAGACTTAGCCAGTGCCGAGGTATTGCCATAACATACCTGTATGCTGTATCGAATGACACTCAAAAATCACCTGGTAAAATAAAAACATTATCTTGTTGTTCACACCATACAGCCTGAGTCTTCTCAGGAAATACATTCTTTGCTGCAGTCGGGAACAGAGTTTGTCAATGTGCACCTGCCATGTAAGCGTATTGTCTTGCATCAGAGATTGCCTTGTTTATCTTTACATGCTGGACTCTGTCAGTTAAAAAAGAAAAATACCATTTGATAATAAAATGACTAACATTCATCTGTTTCAGTTTACTCAGTAGTAAATGAGGCTGAACAGTGTTAAAAGCTGAACTAAAATCGATAAAAAGTAAACATGCATAGGCCTTAGCATCCTCCATGTGTTTAAGGACTAAATGAGTGATGCTGCTAACTACATCATCTGTGCTCCTTCCCTGTCTGTAAGCAAACTGCCAGGGGTCTAATTCTGAGTTTAGCTCAGTTTTCAATAAAGACACAATAAATTTCTCAAAACATTTCATCACAATTGAGGTCAAAGCAACAGGCCTGTAATCATTATTCTCAACTGGGCAGGGTTTCATTGGGAGTGGAGTGATAATAGTTTTTTTCTCCATAGTGCAGGAACAGTGTGTGTGTCCAGTGAACGCTGAAAGAGTGGGCACCAGGCTGGGGTGAGCTCTTGGGCGCAGGTTTTGAGGAGGCGGGCAGAAATCCCATCAGCTGGCGGAACAGTGACTGCACTTTGAGGCTGTCCACTTCTGGCCTTATGCTCATGCCACTGTCACAGGAGTCCAAAAGGATACTGCACTTGTTGGAGAAGTCCTGTGTCTGGAACCTGAGATAAAAGCCATTCAGTTCATTAGCTTTCTGCAGGTCATCAGTGGTGGAAATTTTACTTTTATTTGTCTCCATATTAGTGATGGCTTTCAATGAGTCCCAGAGCTTTTTAGAGTTCATGGTGGTGTACTGCTTCTCAATAGTGTCCCTCTGGTGTATTCTGGCCTCCTTCAGTAACTGGTTAAGCTCTTTTTGAATCGTTTTAAGCTCAGCCCGATCCTTATTCCTGAAAGCTGCCTTCTTTCTGTTAATGCAGTCTTTAAGTTCCTTCGTTATGTACACCTTATTGTTCGGGTATACAATATCCTCCTTTCTAGTATAGTATACTGTCCACACAAAAACTAATGTAATCTGTTGTTGCCTCTGTGGCCATGTCAATTGTCTGCATCATTAAAAACGTCCCAATCTGTGCATAGGAAACACCGCTGAGTTGGGGATGTCTTGGTGTAGCCACGTCTCCGTGAAAGCCATCAGACTTGCGGTGCGGTACTCGAAGCATGATTTGGTGTTGACACAGAGTTCATCGATTTTGCCTCGCAGGGATCTTGCGTTGCACAGTATCATAGAGGGCAGGGGGGGTCTCTTTCCTCGCCGCCTTAGACGCTGTCATACTCCACCTCACCTGCCCCTTCTCCGCGACCGCCTGTTGTGTTCAGGTTGTCGCCTCCCACATTCAGGCAGGTCCATAAGGTGGAGTCGCTATACGGCTGCCCGGAGAGCTAGCAGGGCATCTCGGCTGTACTGTAGCTGACAGGTAGCTTAGCTTCCATGCCCGCCGCCAGGTGAGGCGTATGTAGTTCCCATAATATCAGCACCAGGCAGGTGAACTGGATAAGCGTCGTCATGTTAACTTAAGCACCTTTTCACAACGTAAAACAACAAATTATGAGGCTTATGACTTAGACGAAAACAAACAAACGCAGCGGACCACGCGAGTTGGGTCGCAGCAGAGCAGAGCAGCGTCACCGGAACCGGACGCTAATAATAAAGAATTAAAATGTTGTGTTGATGTTTTAGCCAATTACAAACCTGTACCCTGTATTTCGAGAAGGTACTTGCAAGATGTTGTGTGGCTATTTAGATATAAATGTCTGCTCCAGTCAAGATTCAGAGTCTGTCATAGAAACATAACAGAAACAGTTGGGGTTGACTACTCATTGCCTCAGACAGTGGAATTTAAATTTAGTTTCTATACAGTATGTCTATATGTGATTTGTATTAAGGTTGGTTGGATGAGGCCGACGGACCCTCCCACCCTGGGCCTGGCTCTTTTGGAGGTTTCTTTCCTGTTAAAAAGGAGTTTTTTCCTCCCCCTGTCACTTAACGCATGGGAACTGTTGAGGTTTTCTCTATAACAAAGTTAATTCTAAACCTTACCCTGTAAAGTGCCTGGAGATAATGTTTATTAGGATTTAGAGCTATACAAATGAAATTGAATGGAATTGAATTGCATTAGTATCGAATTGTGCTCAAACATTTACTCTGAGGGTATAAATTGAGAAGGCATTTGAGTGGGGAGGCGATGATCCCACTGGTGTTGTTGTGACATGCTATGTATGTGTAGACCTCTGTAATATCTTATTGATTGAACAATACCTCAATAAAGTCATCCCTTAGTGTGTGATGCTCCACAACCTAAAGCGCAACATAGTTGGGCATCCATTTGGCCTTGCAGACGGAAATTGTGAGCTGCCTGAATATGCAATAGGAGAGAATTGTGCACACTTTGCATCTTTTCACTCTTGTGCACCATTGCATCTCTGCATATGTGACAAATAAGGAATAGCCTCAAGGAGAGCCATTACCACAATAGTTGTCTCTACATCTGATGCAGTGCGTGAAGTCATTGTTGCATATGATTGTAGATATGAATGATTTTTTTCCCCAAAGATCAGAGATATTGTTCTTCTTGTCGTCTTTTCTGAGGCCAAGTTATTGGAAGGTTGCTAACTTTATTTTACAGTCCCACAAACACATAATCTGACAAATACATTTCTTATAGTCAGGGTTGGGAGGGTCACTTTGAAAATGTTATCCAGTACATTTACAAGTTAGGCTACCTATGAAAAACTATAATCAGTAACTTACTCTAAATATTAAAAAATTAAAGTACCGGATTACTTTAAGTTACTTTTGGATAACTTCGATAACAAACATGCAAATTAAGAATATCATGCAGCCAGCACGCATCATCCACGTACATCAGATCACTGCAAACACCTGTCAAAGATTCCAGCTCCTGGTGTTGGACAGAGAGCAGTTTTCTTCTCAAAATGACTCTATATTACTGCACAGAAAGGGGGTTTCTGCCTGAAAATGACTTTGTCGGTCAACTGACATGAAGTAATTTTCAGGCAGAAAAAACATTTTCACTGCAACATCATGGGCTGGAATCATTTTTGGCAAGGAGAAAAAAATATGATATATGTGTTGCAATGGCCCTTTACTCATTTTCCATGGGGTAAAAAGTACTGTACTAGTAAATGTCAGATCTTCTAAATATAACTCTAATGAGTGACATTAAATCACTTTGAGGCAGAAACCCTCTCTCTGTGCAGCTCTAAGGAGCTGGAATCAATTTTTGTTTCAAGTGTTGGTTTGTTGTGGTCTTCTCTGCTCTACTATAGGTTTGATTTTAAAAAATGTAATCATGTGAAGTAATCCCTGTTTTTATCAAATATAGCAGTAAATATACCGCTAATCTAGTAACATTTTATTTTCTCTACTGTAACGGATTACAGTTACCCTTTTTTGTTCACTAACGTAATGCTGTTGTAATCCATTACTCCCCAAGCCTGCTTATAATTAGCTTCACTAGCAGGAAGTGAGTTGGGCTGTGAACACATCACACATTACCACCCAGGGACTAACATTTGAGTTAACTTAAAAAAATAAAAGCTGCAAATTAAAACAAGTATGTCTCTGTTTATTCTGTTTGGCTGGACAATGCAGTGCCATTAAGCTGAGCCAAAAGTCATTTGACGTTTTGCAGTTCAGTGAACTTAAAAGATAAGTGGATGATTAACAAACAATGCAACTGAATAAAGAGACTGAAAATTGTGCCACTTTCTGCTTTTGAAATCATGGACTTCCTAAAAACCCATTTCCCATCTCTGCAGTGAAGCCTCTAGGATTACATATGGATAATAATTTTGATGCCAATAGCACAAATAAGAAATGACACACACCTTAAATTTCAACACAGTTTTTGCATGACTTTAAATGTAACGACAACCCTGAGGCGAATATACACCCCAATGCAATTAGCTGTATAAGATGAGTGCTGATGTAGAGCCACATTAAGGTTAGTGTACTGGAGAATAAAGATGTAACAAAATGAAATCACTTATAGTCAGCCAAAACTAAATGATTACACCCTGCAGTTTTTTTCTTTACTCTAATGGGACACAACCAAATGAACTTGCAACATATAAGATCAAACAAAAGAACAGATATATGCAGTGTGCAGCAAAATTAAGCAGAAAGAATATCTCATCCGCTATCTGTCGTGTGCTGAGGAAATCTGAAAGGATGTGAAGCTCGCACTGCATCCACAGGGTCTAAAATAGCTTTTCACCATATTGCACTCACAGGAGAGGAGAGGCAATTCATACATACAATAACAAAACGGATAAGATCGCCTCAGGCACCGAATTAGGACCGAATTAGCCTCCTCTCCTCTCCCCCCATGTTATTTCCGTGCAGCCACTCATGGCATAGTAAACCAAATAATCCACTCGTTATCGCAGAGCACATCATTATACGTTAATAGCCTATCCATGTTGACACACCATTAGGCATAGGGAATTTGGGTAATGTGCTATACCACCGCTTCTACCATAGATTCATGTACTTCTCCTCCATCTCAGGGGATGTATGCAAAAGCCAGTGAGAAAATGAGGGAAAAGGAAGTGAAGTATACATGAAATGCCTTTTTTTTAATGAAACTATGCTGTCGAGACATTGTTAAAAATGACAAATAACCTTCATTATTCTGATTTGATGATGATAGGTGAGTGGTTATATGACAGGACTCTATAAATGGAGCAAAACTGAACCATATGATTCACCATCTGAGGAGAGGAAAAGTGAAGAAACTGAAGAAGGCACAAACAGAGAGGAAAATTAGAGAGAGGGAGAACAGAGGGAAGAGGAAGGAAAGAATTAGGGGGGGTTGGGCAAGCAGAAGAAAGAGATATGTGGGGACAAGAATGAGAAATAGATTGAGTGTAAACAGAACCTATAGAGGAGGTGATGGTCCACTAGCTCTGATGTTGTCATTCAGGTCTGCTTCCTCTGACCTAGCAGACGTAGCTCACTGTCTAGAAGCGCCTTCACCTTGATTCTTTTAGAGTTGCATAAGTAAAGTTAAATGGATTTTGAGTCAGGTGGAAAAATAATTCAGAATTGAAATTTGAATCCAGTAAAAAAGTTTAGTCTCTTTGATGACAAGGTGGTTTTGAAATGATATATTACTTTGGCATGACTTTCTTCTGACACATGCATAATCTTTTTAAAGCAGTCAGTCACCAGAATGAAGCTTTTCTCTTCAGTGTGGACTTACCTCCCCCAGCTCTAAAATCTCTCTCTCTTTTTTTAAATCATGAATATTTCACCAATTTCACCCGATAAAATTCAGCTCTCTAAACTATTCTACACATCGTGTGTGTCCTTCAGAGTGTTTTACGTATAGATATGCTTGTGCAGATGCTTTACTGTAGTTGTATGCATAAGGATTTTTATAGCTGCTGAACACAACTGTGGGAGGCACTCCATCTTGAGGCTATCCATTCTTTCTCTCATGAAAATGCACTTGCACCACCTTGTTTTCATCTTTTCCTTTTTTTCAGATAAAAGTGAGATTATGCACAGACACTGTGGGTGGACACACAGCTCACAGAAAGTCTACAATCACCAGAATTCATTTCAGTGTTTCATCTCCCAAAAGACATCAATACCCTTAAAGAATTGTCTCAGAAGTTTCTCATAAAAAGAGTTTTTTTTCCTTTTTTTTTTTACACTTGTTTGACATAACTGCTTTGTTAAAGGAATAGTTCACCAAAAAATGAAATTCAGTCATTAGTGTCTCACCCTCATGCTGATACTCCAGAGTAGTTTTTTATTCCTCAAAGTGCATCTGGAGACTCGGGAGGCTGGTTCGTAGTCCAATGAAAACTTTATATGAGAGTAATAGGGCCTGAAACAAACACGTCCATAAAACTACACAAAAACCTTGTACAGTAATATTCCTCCACACTGCTCTTCCACTGCAATCCAAGTGCCCTGAAGGGATATAGACCAGAGTTTACCCAAAATGACGTCATTTAGGCAAGTCCAGTCAGGTCCGCATGCATGGCTTGAACGCGAGAGCGCGCACCAGGCAAATTCACTACAGGACTGTTTAGGCTGTAAAAATGTCCTAAATGATGTTTCAAGTAAACTCTAGACTACATCCCTTCAGGACACTTGGATTGCAGTGGACGAGCAGTGTGGAGGAATATCATAAGGTTTTTGTCTAGTTTTATGGACGTTTTTGTGTCGGGCCCTATTACTCTCATATAAAGTTTTCGTTGGACTACAAACCGGCCTCCCAGGTCTCCAGATATACTTAAAATTTATCCAGAGTTTGCCGCCACACAGTGGCTCGGTTTTTTGTTAATGTAGCTTCTTGTTTTGGACTCTTGGTTTCTTTAGCCCTGTCGTGTTCCTTGTCTTGTGTTAGTGTCATGTCCTTTTGTGGGTTCCCCAGTTTAGTAAGTTTAGTTCCTGTTTTAGTTTGAAGTTCTGTGTCTTTGTCTGTGTTGGATCGTCTGCGTTGCTACCCTGTGTTCCCCAGTGTGCCAGCTCTCTGCTTTTTTGATTTGAGTAACGATAAATCCCTTTTTGTCACCGAAACCTGTCTCCACCTCTGCCTGCATTTGGGTCCTTCTCCACACATCCTGATACTTACTGTATGTTGATACGTAAATTCAACACATGGCACACACTGATGCTCATGCTTTTAACAGGTGCTAAAAGTACTCAGTGTAAAATGTTGTAAATAGGCCTAACTGTTTAGTTTCTTTCAATTAGGTCTGTCCAGGAGTATGTCTCAACATATTACAACATATCAGACATAAATATTTTCCTAAAATTAGAATAGTTTCTTCTCAGATTGCCAAGTGCTGCAGGGATGTCTTCTCCTTGATATTAATTTGATTTCACACTTCATTCAGATAGAGGAAGAGAGAGATATAAATAGAGAAAAATGGAGACAGAAAAGGGATAAAAATATGATGACAGACAGCAACAGAGAGGGACAGCAAAACAAACCAAGGAGAAGAAAGAGAAGAGAGGATGTGTCATGACAGAAAAAGACAGAGCCTGGGTGTAAAATATGGACGCAGGTCACCATGAAAAAGTTCACTTACATTGAGGTAGCTACATCATACATCTGAGTTCTTAGTAAATCAGCAGGTCATCAGCTTGGGCAACTCTGTTTGTGATCATTTAAATTATCAGAGCGAGGAAAAACAATACGTAATATATTTCTAAGGCACTTCTACATCCGAGGAGAGTTCAAAATATTGTGATACCACCATTTGATATCAAGTAAACATTTAACAGTCAGTACATTCCATGATTGCTGAAAAAAACGGATTATTGCCTTAATCTAACTACATATGAATAATAATGTATAACTGGACAACTTAAGTGCATGTACTGTAAATGCGTCAGTCAAACTCAGACCGGACTTCTTGAAATCCGACTAAGACACCCAGATAGTGCGATTGGAAATTGCATTTTCTTCTGCATGTATACGCATTAATTGGACTGAACGTGGACACTGCATGTGCACATGCTTCACAACAGTAGATACAGCACAAAGGGTGGCACAGAAGCCGGCCCAAAACCGACAAATAAAAAAAAGCGGCATCAGAGCCAATTGAGTGCATTTCACACAGTGCGAACAGCGAGAAGATGTGTTTTATAAAAGGAGAAAAAAGAGTTGAGAACTCTAAGTTATTTATTTACATTATTTTACTCGGTGACAGAAAAGCGGTCTGTGTTAACCCGCTGAAATGACGCATATCGTCCGTCAGTTAGCTCGATTTAGCTGTACATGTAAATGTACTGATTGACCAATGTTATGTGAATAAGTACCAGCATTTATTCCTCTACTGTACATCATGTCTACTACAGTACATAACTTAAGAAGTGATAGAAATAGAAATATTCTTAACATCTTAATGTCTTAACATTGATGCCGCTTTCCACCACTGGTTACAGCTCTCAGCAAGTAAAGGCAGATCTCACAACAGCTATTAATGCTAACATTAGCAATGCAAAAAAACTTAAAAACAAATAGTACCTTTAAAATGTATGTTTGGGATTAAAACATCTTTCTGTAGATTTAAAGGTTTATCCTCCTTTAAGCCTTCTCTCTTAATATTACTATATTATAGGCTAAATGGCTGCTTTAATATTTCACTAACTTCCTCCGGACACATATTTTACTCCAGCAATGCAAATATCACACTACAAAGCATCTTCCCTCGTGCATCATAATTAATGAATTTAAGTGTTGGTTATAACAACTAAATTACCATTTAAAAACACTAAGCCCCCAACACACACACACACACACACACACACACACACACACACACACACACACACACACACACACACACACAAGCTACCCAAACCTCAAGACTGATGTCACCCCAAGGAGCGACTTCATTTATTTTTTTCGCTGCTGGCTTTACATGGTGACCTTTCTAAGTGGTAGGTATATAGCGTTGGGGCCGAGTGGCAGGAGAAGTGACTCACAGGGAGGTGTCTGTGCCTCCAGCCAAACTCATCAGCATGCATGTTTTCAAGTCCCTGGACTCCAAGAGGTGCCTGTGCGTGTATGTATGTGTGCGTCAGTCAGCATACGTACATGTTCCTTGCGCCACACATTCATGGCTGGGTGTTTCTGGGTGTGTGTGTGTGTGTGTGTGTGTGTTTTTTTTTCCCTTTCAAGTGTCAAGAGTCCTTCTTTTTGTTCTGGTGTCTCTGTGTAGTGTTGTAGTGTTGTAGCGCTCCAGGCTCTTGCACCACTGTTCCACAGAGAAGCTAAAAGGTGGATGCACAGAGTAGTTTATTATGTCCTCATGGGAGGGAGGGAGGGGGAGGAAGGGAGGCAAATGTGAGTGGGGGTAGGCTCACGAAATGTGACACACTGGATGATGTGAATATTTACAGAGGGAAACAAATTTTAACACAAAACACTGACCATTGTTTTATGTAAGGGAAAGACACAAAGAGCAAGAGAGGGTTTCATCATAAGACTTGTTTTATTTTTCTAAAACATTTTATCTGCCCTCCATGTGATGTTCTCCCTCTGTGGTATGGGGGTTTAACGCTGCTTCACATTACAATACTTCTGGAGCTGCAGATAAGAATATTCAAAAGGTGGTAGTTCTTTACATTTTTGCCGTTTAGCTGGAAACGTTCCAACAGGAGCCACACAAAGGTCAAATTAAACTGTTAACCTCAATTACCCTGTGCTTTACAACAGGGGCTGGAGGTCACAGCCATGATGAGGAGTTTCATTTTAGTATAGCCAGAGGTGTTTTTTGAACAGATAGTATCTCTCTCTCTCTTTGACTGTTTGTGACCTGTCTTTCACTCTTTACCCAGTCGTAACCACCTGACCCCACACTGCTGACTGGTTTAGAGACAATATACATCCTTCAGCTGATGTGTTGGTCGTCTCAGATGTTCAGATGATTCACCGCAGCAGCAGCAGCAGCAGCAGCAGCAGCAGCAGCAGCAGCAGCAGCAGCAGCAGCAGCAGCAGCAATGAATGGCAAACCTCAGTGTATCTTAACTTGCCTTCTTGTGGCCAGTCATACCAAAATAGACTTTTGTTTACGGTCAGATCATCTGATGACCGATTAGTCAAACATCAAACCCAAGCAGAGTTGAGTCTGTTGTGAGTCTGGTGAGTTCTAGTCTCGCTCGCCAGACCCTCCTCCAGAGAAGACTCTGGAGTTCCCCAGGGATCTCCTAATGGTTCAGTTGTGTTTTCCAGATGTTCTCTAAACATGGGAAACAAGCCAAAGCCTCCACTGTTATGCCGATGATATACTACTTAGTTTTACAAGGAATTCTATTGAAACTCATATACTCCAAGTCCAAGATTTTCAAAGTGAGTGTCATAAATACATTGCTTTTGACTGTAGTATTAAAGTGCTGCAAGTAAGAGCACAACACAGCACAGGATCTAGACAGACTAAAATACAAGTGTTTTCTCAATTTGAAACGGTATGGATTGCAGCTTTTGAGAGTGTTATGATTTGTTGAATTGCGATGTGAAATTGGCTAAGGTATACTGGTGTGAAAGGACAGCATAAACAGAACTGAAAAAGAGACTGTACACCAAGTGTTGCTAGAAAACATCTTTAACACTTGGCACTAAAATCTTGAAATCCAATGGGCAGTCAAAGCTGCTTTCTGCTCCTGTGGGGGTTGGATGGTGGAACATGAGCAGCACCATAAAAAGAACATTAGAGCAGTAAAGGATGGCAAGAGGGAAACACATGCACAAATGGGAGAGTTGTAAAAATCCAGTATGCACATCCTGTACATACTTATGCACATTCATAAAATTAACACTAATGAAGCTATAGTTTCAGTTTTTGACATGGGATTGTTGATTTCAATATATTGCATTGTTATAACACATATTTTGTTGCACAGTGTAGCAGCACAGCGCACGACAACAATACTGTACATTGTCTGCCATTGATCCCAGTTCGCTTCCCTAACTGGGAGCAATGGAAGTTTGATTGACACAGTCATAATGGATGAAAAATTGTGATATAAATATGCTGTTTGACATAGTGTAGTAGTAGTTAAGACCACCACCTCCACTATCAGCCAAGAGAGTTTCTCACTTCGTGTTTGAAGAATCTAGAATAAAACAACATATCAGTAATACAACTAAAGATCCAGACAAGATTTACATATAAACTTCTCTGTTATAAATCTGTTTTTCAACCGATCAACACAGAATTTCTGAGCAAATTATATGTGGAGTCAGATGAAACCATGGACCACCAGATCACGGTGCTCCTCACCGCCTGTACTGCATCTTAAATTGAACTCAATTTTGTCATGTTGCTGTTGTTTACTGGATATTGTAGTAAGTTTACTCCTCTTCTGCCCTCAAGTGTGTCCAACTGATGTGGTCACAGTCACACACACACACACTGTTCAAACCGTGAGAGGTGTGATAATGGTGGAACCACGAGTAAGGAGGTATTGACTGGTTTGATGATCGATGACAGTGAGGTGTGAGGACTGAAAAGAAGGGCAGTTAAATTCAACAGATTGAGAGAAAGGTCAATGAGAGTGATACAATCAGCTCTGATGAACATCTAATAAATACTGTGTTCTAAGTGTCTTTTAACACTGGATGTTGTTTGTTTCTCTAGTGCTATAATGTTTCAGGAACAGCAACTCACTTTAAGAGATATACAGTTCAAGTACTTTTCAGTTTATAATATGTATATCAAAAATTGTAAGTAAAATTCATCAATATGTGGATACCCTGGACATTTATTTGGTGGATATGATGTAAAATGTAATAGTTTTAACATTACTACTGTATATCCATAGTGCATATACATTTACAATGTATTAATTAAGGCATGTTAGATCAAATAATATTATCTTTTCGCCTTTAGAGAGCTGGTGTCCCACCTAACCAGTGACCCATTCAACCAGTCAACATTACTTGACAGTGAAATTAGAAACGTTGTCACTGGCTGGCCCCTGAATGGAGATTTGACCTACTAACACTGAGTGTGTGCATGTGTGTGGATGGATGGAGGGTGCTGGTGGGGGTTCATGTATGGGATGTGAGCTGGTGGATATGCACGTGCAGACAGAGTAAATGGAGTAGCTATGTATGCAAACGTGTGTATGTTTATTCTGTTATGTGTACTATATGCACTGCATTGGGTGTGGGTGTATGTGTCTTACAAATGACACCTGCACCACAGAAGAGGAGTTTCTTCAAGGTCAGGGACAAATCAACAGAAATTACACAGCTGCCAAAACCCATTACTGCAGAACCGTGCAACACCGGGCCTACCCAATGGGCATAGACCACTCAATGAGTCTACCAAGCAAACACACATGAAACGGGACACACACACAGCCAGTATGTGTGTGTTGTGTATATAATAATCTCTGTTATACACAACTGGACAAAATATCGCAGTATAAAATGAGAAATTACATGATCAAAGCTATAACACGCAGGCATGACACTCTAATACATTTCATTCCTGTGATCATCTACAATATAATCTATTTTCTTTCTGTCCATCAGTATACAATGTGTAAATATCTTTTTATTTACTTCGCTCCTCTACATGATTCAAACAAAAAACAGAAAGATAGAATAGCAAAGATATTCCCCTCACTCTCCTTTATCGCAAAGGCTCAACCACAGCGAATCTGACTCGGTCTTTATAGACTCTGAAAACCTTTCGTTGGCATAGAATATTAAATTTACTGTAAGCAGATCTCAACCAGGCATGAAAGAAAACAAAGCTTTCTAAAGAGGTGCTCAGCCCTCTAGTCATGCTTCCTCTGAGCTGCCTCAATTCCCTCCTCCCTACATTCACACACAGCTGAATTTGACCTTTCGCAGCAGGCACTTGCCTGTTTCACGGTTATTCATCCATGCTGGCTGCACACAGGTAGGAAATTAAGGCCTGGCTTTTGGAATAGTAATTCATATCAAAGTATGGAATCGTGAGGACAGCAGCCACAGTGAGGTAAAGAGATAAGGATAATGAAAACATGAGTGTGTGCTCCAGTCTTTGATACCATGGGGGTTATAAAGAGAAACATTACTCATCTCTGTTATCTGTCGCTGGATCACTCGTTTGGTTAATTAATAAACATTTCCTGATTTTATCCAAGATGCTGGTAGTAATAATAACGATGGTGGCAGTGCTGAGTATTTGAGGTCACACTTCATTGGCTGTCAATGGAGAGAAAGAGAGATGCCTGAGTGTCCTCAGGCGTCCTCTCCTTTGACCCATGAACTGAGACCTCAAAGAAGGTGCCAAATCGGGTCCCATTTGACATCCTTACCCCTGTAACACACTTCGGTCTAGCACACACACACACAATGCTAATGTGTGCCGCACTGTCATTACACAGAGAAAATGTTGACATGTTGGTCAAGGTTCACCATGCGGTGTAATAGCTTTTCATTGACTCTTTAAAATGTCAGTGGAAATGAATGTGTCTATTATGGAACACATGCAGGCAGCAGCGGACACGTACGTGAACGAGACAAAAGTGTAATTATCTGAATGCATTTTACTACATTGTGTCAGGGAAGTTTCATTGTTCCATAGAGGCTGTACACTGCTATTGAATGGATCCTGAAGTAGAATGATTGATTTATTGGCTGACTGGTTGAATGACTAATTTATTTATTTGTAAAATTGAAATAGTTGCTTTCTTTGGGGGCAAGATGGATGACTCTCTTTTAATTATAGTTTTGAAAATACATGGAGCAACACTGTCCATTAGGTTGAATACAATGTTCTGCCCATAGTGGTAAATACTATTTTAAGTGATTTAGATTAATTGCAAAAGGGTTGCCCAGTCTAGAAATTTAACAGGATGTATAATGAATAAAGACTGCGGGATAAACAAACAGGAAAGGTCATGGTGATTACAAAGTGACACTTTAAAATCAAACAACACCAACAAAAAATGCAAATTAAATTACATTTTATTTGATAAGTTGTGGAACACTGAGTCACAGTGGGATACTGGGAAGGCGATCTGTGTGTTTTACAACAGCTTCCAGCATATGACTGAGCCTTTTTAAATGGAGATAGGAGCAGTAAGGATGCTGTTTCTTCTCCAGTGGGTTTCCTTGTGAAATTGAAGTACTGTAGATTACGAGATAGATACTATGTGGCCAAACAGGACTGGTTTCAGCCCTAGCCGCTCTCTTGATTTTAGAACTGCACCAGAAAATCAGCTTGACGTGCTGTAGAGACGAGAGTTGATCAAGATGTATCAGCTGTGGTGAAGGTTTCATCCTTCAAATACCCCTGTAGCTTTGACAAAGAAGATCATTGATAAACTCCAAGCATTTAGCAACCTAAGCTAACTTCACCATCCAACTCAGCATCTGACAGGAAATTGAGGTTCTATGGGTGCGTCTTTAGAAATCCAATAAGCTGCAACCTCCATTGGTGGTCGGCCAAAGAAATTTTGAGGGAAAGTGCCCAATGATCGTACTGTATAGACTAGGGTGAAAGAACAAAGGGTAAAACTGAAGGTAGCGCTTTTCCCCCACATTGACATTTAGATAAAAGCTCTCATAGACAAGTTGGTTTTATAAAGTCTAGATAGAGGATCCATCTCATGTGTACCTTTTTATATGCTGTATATTTATCACAATAACAAGCAAACCACTAAACCAAATAAAACAAATAGATCATTGATGGAGCTTTTAATGGTTCATGATTGAATTTCTTATACTGTTTTTTAGAGATATTCATGGAATAGGAAACTTATTTATTTCTTCACAAAATGAATATATAATCATTTGATATTCTTGTTTGAAAACAATAGTAACGCAAGGAATTTTTCACCAGCATATGGAGGACAATGGACATTATAGTGTCCTCTCTGACCTCCAGGTTTCCTGCCCAGCGTCTTGAATCTCTTTCTCACCAGGTGCAGAAACCATTTTCTCTGTGTTGCCTCCTCACATTACTCACCAGATTACTCTCACTAACGCCTTTCACCTTTCCATTTCCTTTTCCCACCTTTCACTTTCCTCTCGTTTTTGCCTTTTCATTTTATTTCTCACCATTTGCCATCCTCTGCCCATCCTGCTCTCATCCTGTTTTGACTGTACCGCAGGTGAGCACTATTCCAACAGTCACTGAATAAAATACATGGAGCAAAAGCCTCCTTGTGAGCAAACACACACTGAATACAAAGAAGTACAAAGACATGAGCTTGGCGTGTTTAACCTGCTTTTCAGTCAGAGGGTTGTCAGCATCAAGCGTGCATACTGTAGCATTAATTGTACCTAATGTCACATGATGCCATGTCAGAGGATATTAATTAAGCAATAATGCTCGTTGAGCACATATATAGCTGCTATAATGTCTATTATTGCAGGAAAATGCATTTCCCACACACACAGACACATGCATTTATGTTTACACACCCACTGATCAAAACACATGTGGTCACACGCAGGGGCGTATGCACTCACAGACACACACGCGCTGTGGTTTTTCTTATCACCTGGTGTCAAAGCTTGTTCAGTCATGGTAGTTTGGAATTTGCTGCCCCCTGCTGAAACTAAAAGAATAACTCCAGTTTCATGTCACAGCAGCAGGGGATCAAAAGGGAGCAGAACATGATTAAATTTAGTGTGGAAGCAGAGTCTTTTTAAAGAACCAATCACACGACCCCTGGCTGATTTTAGGCTCTGAGCCACAGTTTAATAAAAGCTCTATGCACTATACGAAACGTTTGATGAGCTCCTGCTTTATTACTACACACATTAGTCTATTCTTAATCGTATTGTCTCACTTTTTTTTGATTTAGCTGTAGTACAAAATTGTCTCACAATACTCTTATAGTGGTCTCTCACTTGACTGACCCCTACCGGGAATTGGCAAGCCTTGTAAGTCTTTAATTGCTTCCCTCTGGATGGTTAAAAAGCAAAAAGGAGGAGTTGTGTTCATCCATTTATATGGATTTTAATTGTTATTATTCAAAGGTATGAATACAAACGTTTTTTCACACTTTCCTGCCTAGTCTCAGTCTTTCGATTCATTTCTCTGCCTTTTCATTTGGTTCTTTGTTCTATATCTATCATTGACCCATCCCTGCACACACACTAAGCTGGCACTGAGAAGCAGTTCAAGGCCAGGGTTACCTATAGAGGTCTCTATTGGACACCTCATCATCATACTTTTATTACGTAAAGTAGGAAGTTTGTTATTTGTTCAGGATGATCACATATAAAAGAATATTGTTGACCAACAATAATAAATAATAAAAACCTGTGTGCCAAGAAAACAAAGCTTATCTAATAGTCTTATCTCAATAATGGATTTAATTGATCAAGAAATTTGAGACAAATTGAAGTAACCAGTGTTAATTCCTATGTGTATTTTTCCCCCATATGATTTACATCAAATAACATCAGAAAACAGCAGCTGGATGCTGGTAGGAAATCTGCTCCTGTTATGAATGACATCTGATATCCGTTTACAGTGGAGTGATTTCCTTCCGTTACTTTCCCTCTTTTCACTGTTCAATCAAAAGATCAAGATAAGAATCTAGGTTGCTGTGATCTTTAGGCGAGGCTGACTTTTGGCGCGTTGCGTTTCTATCTTGGCTCTGTCCTGAAGCGCTGCCCCGGACCACTGTGCGTGAGTCAACTAATCTGCTATGCCTTCTCCATAACTGCAGGGGAGAACGCAGCTTCTCTCTCTTTTTCTCTCGTCTCTCTGACTGCTTCTCTATCTGCTGTCTCGTGCGTGTCTTATGGCATCTGTATCAGTCTCTGTCTCCTATAACACTGAGTTCATGTTAGTGCTGTGTGTGCACTGTATTATTGTTTCTGTGTTTTTTAATGGGGTGGCTTTGTTTTGCCTGCCTCTCACCTGGCATGGTGAGGCATCCATGTCATGCTCTCACTGCCAAGTGTCTACATGATTGTTCTTCATGCTAATTAGTGGCATTGGTCTGTTTAGCTGGTCGAATACTTAGTACAAGCTATTGGGTTGAACTTCTATTTATCAATATTTTTTATGTAGACATGAAAAGCTGCTGTATTGTCATTGCTCTTATCAGTGACAAGCTTATGCTACACTGAATGTAGCAAGATGAGCTGGAATAAAACGTTTCTGTATGCAGAAATTGTATTCATAATGTATATGGTATGTGTCAGCCAACCACATCGTTTTAGATAAAGCTTATCTCCAAATGGAAAAAAAAATAAGAAAATCAAAAAGTGGTATATCAGCATTAGAGAGAGGCTGCGTTTGCTGCTGACAGCCATTTAACCCTTACATGACTTTCTAAATGGGTCTGCTTTTCTTACAGAGGGCAGAAAGTTTTTTAATGTGACACAACAACAAAGGAAGATTTACTTCACATCATCTACAGGATCAAGTCAAGATGTCACCTCCAGATCAAAGGAACTAAAGCTGATTTCCGAAGCGCGACAGTTGGATGTAAGCGCATGACTGCACATGAATGCACAAACAGCACGTTGGATGCACACAAACACATAGACGACTGTATTTGGGATTCCATCACATATGTACATATTTGCTCATAGGCACATTCCTTATTTAGTGTATTAATAATAGTGGTCTGAGGGCTGGGCCTACACTTATCTGTGCTCTAATCAGAATTTCAGTGCTGCTCCTCTAGTGGTGGGGAGGATCAGGCAGAGGGAGGAATCTGTACATGTTGGATTTATGGTGTTTATATGACACACTGAATATAAGGGGTTACCGTAATATTTTACTGTTTTACTGTATGTTTCACTGATCGAGGTAAGTGTAATGGTGGCGTAGTGGTCAGCACTGTCTCCTCTCAAGAAGGTTCAGCCTTCGATCTTGTGTCTACAGGCGAGAATGTGAGTGTGTGAGGTTCCTGGGTGTACCCCACTCTTGTCCTATGCTCCAGCTACTGCACGGTGGTAAAGTAGACAGATGCAAATGCAAAGAGGTGAGAAATGTCAATGAAGCCCAGTTTGTCTGGAGCCATACTGTCCTCATCAGGCAGATATGTTGAGGATTTAACCTACAACCTCTTCTGTTATCAATTTCCCCTCCATTCCTCACTCTCATATTAACATGAATGAGTAAATTTGATGCATATAACATGAATCTGTCCAAATGTCTTGCAATATCCACATAAGCACAAATATTTTTTCCTATACATCTCTGCTCCATATCAACTGTTAAGGAGAGCCTATGATCCAGCCACAGTACTTGGTCCAGTACGGCCCATGTTATCTTATCTGAGTCAATCATTTTCACCACAAACAGAAGGATGGAACCCTTTCAAGGGATTTTAGAAAGAAATGTCAGTATCTAAGAGTAGTTTTTTTCTTTTCTTCCGATAACCGCACATCTTGGTTTAAAGATTAAGTTAAATGGAAAAAAAGACACCAGAGCCCACAGTCAGTTTTCCTTTATAATATTTATTCTTAAAAATGAGTAAGCAGACAGTTCATGTGTCCTGTGAATACCAAAATCTGTGTAGAACAGTACAGAACAGTAAAACACCTTTCATTATATTTCTATAACAAGATCTTTTGAGCGGCATATCAAAAGTCAAAACAAAGGATGTACTCTTTTTATTACAGCACTTCTTTTTAAACATTTTTCATCTCAAGAAATAGACCACGGATTTCTAAAAAGAGATGTAAAAATATACATCAACATGATCAGTGTTAAAACAGTGGGCTATAATATCCGATGCACACAACTATTAACTTGCACAAACATCAGTGAGGAGGTGATAAAGTCACAATGCAACCACACCAGAGGGACCAATCACATGTTTAAGAGGATGTCACAGCTTAGACAGGAGGGGCTTCGGTCACTAAACACTTCCTCGATTTCCCTCGTTACTTACTCGGTCACACACTTCCTCAGCTCATCATTTCCTTATTTCTTCCCCTGCTTTCTTTGCCTCCTCCTGGAAAACTGTAAAAGAGACATTTAAAGTTCCATCCCTCAGATGCTCTACTCTGATCGCATTTTCATCGGGAAACAAGGACAGAGGAAGGAAAGGAAGGGAAGCGAGAAAGTGGGACAAAGTGAGGAAGGGGGGAAAGGACAACTCAAGAGCCATTGGAGTGCTGATTGGATGAGACTGTAATGGACTGAGATCGATCTGAACACTGAGACCAGCTCATTGTCTCTTAACCACAATTAAATGGATGATGGAGACAGACTGCTTTCACCCTGCAGTCACTCAGACAGGAAAATTAAAGGCTGTTTTTTTTCATGCTTCACAATGTGAGAAGAAAAGGCCACAGGAACACTAATCGATAGCAAAACCACTGGTGATGATGTATCGTTGCGTGGTGAAATACAAAGCATTCAGTGGCACTGTGGTCTTATATAAAGACTTGTTCAAGCCATCCATGTGATAAAGAGAAGCCAAAAACAGAAGTGGAAAAAGTTGGAGGAGGCGGACAAGCAGAGGTTGAAGATGAGATGGAAGGACAGCGAGAGAAAAGAGGGGTGGGGGGGTGGGGCAAGAGGAAAGAATAAAAAGAGGGGAGGGGTGTAAGAGGACAGATGGGTTTTGAAATGCTCATCTGATGAGCATCCATCTTCTCCTCTACAGGCGGAGCAGGAAATAAAAAATAAAAAAGCCGGGGTGGAAGCTCGTCTGTCTGTCACTCTGTGTTAGACTCAGCATAATTACTGTGAAATGACGGATATCCACGACTTACGGGAGGGCAGCTGGAGGAGAGAGAGGTGTGTTTCTAGACTCAGCCTGCGAGTCGCTCACTGCTATTCGTAGCCACGTAAACAATTTTTAGCTCAAACCTAACAGATGTAAAAATTAATGCTATCTAAAAACTGAGGAGATCTATTTTACAATGTTTACACCCTGGACACCTTTTTTTGTTAATCCTTTAGTGTTACTGTAAACCTCTGGAGCAAAAACATCTGTCTAGAAAAAGCAATGCCATGGAAAGCCCCAAAACATGATGAACAATAACTGTAATACGTAGAGAAAAGGGGGGTGAGGAATAACTGTAATATCTTCTTTTTTTGCTAATGTATTCAAGTAAACAAGAATCTCTGAAGGCCTAAAAACAATTAACATCCCTCATAGTGACAGCTGCATCATAGCGTTCAAGATTTCAATGGCAAAACTCTTAATAGACAACTCAAAGTTTTGCTTACAGGGGGATTCAGTGCCCTCCTATAGCCTCAGTGCTAACACATGCTGCTGTATCCTCTCTTAACACACAACTATGTAGAATGGTCCCCAAGCTGCTACATCTTAGATAGTCACATTTGGGTACCTAGTACCTAATAGAGAGGCACAGCACTTTGCCAATAAATGTACAGTGTAAGCCTTTTACAACACATCACGTGGGTATTGTTCTAAAGGCACAGACACTAGTGCGACCAGTACTGACAAGGTACCAGGACAAGTTTTAACCACAAACTGTATGTCATCAAACTGATTTTTAAAACATTAATGGTTAGAAAAAGAAAGAAACAGCTGCTTTAGTCACAATGTTAACTGAAAACCACAAAGGTGTTACTCAAAGTTTGTGCAAAACAGAAGCAGACTACATAACCACGTGATAATCTTCCCTTTTTTTCTTTTATTTTTTTACAAAACAAAAATAACACTCCCGAGTCATTTGTTTCCTGTTTTGTGTTTGTGATGGATACTGTTGTTGTTGTAGTTTTCATTGTGTTGGACGGCAGGCAGCTTGGTTGGCCAGGCAGGCGGTCAGTTAGAAATGCGTCTCCTTCTCTGAGATGGTGGATATTTTCCCATCAGCCTTGAGTTTGGCGTCATTGGCGGCATAAGGACTGAGGGCAGCGTGTTTCCCTCGCATTTTCAGGTCTGGGCTGGGAGTCGTCAGCTTCTTCATCCTCTGCAGAAGATGGAAGCGAGAGAGAGAAAAGAGGTTATCTCTCTCACTCTCACACCAAAATACTTATTTTAGCAGAAGCAGCTAGAAGGGGGAAAATGTATCCAAACATAAATGTGAACATTTTCACATTTTGTGCTACTGCAACTAAGCATTATTTCATTTGTATAGACATTGTATTTGTACATTGTATTGCACTGAATGTTTTCAGTGTTTTTCAACCTTGGGGTTGGGACCCCATGTGGGGTCGCCTGGAATTCAAATGGGGTTGCATGAAATGTCTAGTAATTACTGATAAAAATATTTTTAAAACTAATTAGATTAAAAACACCAAACAAAATCTTAAAGAATTGTATTCTATACTTTCACTTTCTTGAATATAAATCGAGTTCAAATAAAATGCAGCATATAAAAATATCTGAGCTGGCGCATCTTGATTGACGGCAAATCACGTGATCGCAGGGACGTCAGAAATTTGTTATGTCAAAATAGGGTCACGAGCCAAAAAATGTTGGGAACCACTGGGTTATTTTGTTAAGTTTCTCCCTTTGAGAATGAATGAGTAAACAAAACAGCAGTGATACCACAGCACATACGGTACACCCTGTTACCATATTTGTAACAGACTAAAAAAATTGACGAAGTTGGGGATTTACTAGTTCCCTAATATACTAAACATGTTGCATCAACAAAAAAGTATTTCCATGCATTTCAGCCAGCTACCCCACCAAGATACAAACATTATCCTCCCAAAGACCAGAGGCCACTGCTGATCATCTCATATCAGAAACCCATTTGTTTATTTGATCCTCCCCTTAAGCAAAAGATAGGAACCCATCCAACTGTGTCACAGCCCCTCTGAGAAAGCCACATGTCAGATGAGATTTGTGAGGCTCATTCAGTCCAAGCTTGGCAAGTGATTTGATTAAATATTTCCCAAATGCAAACCAGTCAGTGAGAGTCTAAAAGGAAAATGTCTGCGGACACTGTCCATTGTTGTTTTGGATGAGAAAAGGATGTGAACACCTGCACCAGGCTTTGTATTGGAGTCCTAGAAAATGGGAAGGACATCCATTGAGTCCCTTTTATGGATGTGCATTGCCTTCATTGACATTACCCAATTTCCATTGTCTACCACAGGGTTAAGGGTCAGGAAGTTATCAGTTGAATTAGTTTACAGTACAACGGGGGAAGAGATAGTTCTTGGGACAGAAGATGGACAATATGAGATAGTGAACAAGTGAAAGGCTGACAGAAAATGACTTCTACTTTATTGATTCTCTGTACAATGGGGGAAAAGGGTTGAAGCAAACAAAGCAATGGTTGGTTTGGATAGTAGAGATATTTTCTTTCAAATGCAAAGCTACAAAGGTTGGTTGTAGCCACTTATCTATTTGCATTGTGTATTGTAATACATTTGACAAATTCAATGGCTGAAATTTCACAAGGAAGCATATGGCTAATATAATTCTGCTTGACCACCTGCACAAAATGTCTTCATTATTTGATACACAGCTCTGGTGAATAAAAAAGGACTTTGTCCATGGGAGTGTTTCTTACCTCAGAGAAGGTTCCAGGAGTTTTCCAGATCATCCAGATAATCCCCAGAGGGATGCAGACCATCGAGGACATGGCCATGAACCAGCCGATCCCATAGCCCCAGTCAGGGTAGGTGTACACATTGTTGTACTTCAGCGGTTTATATTTGATGAGGAAGAAGAGGAAGATTGCCTGTGGCAGACAAAATGATGTCTTATCTATTTGTAAAAGCTGTTTTTTACACTGCAAGATTGTGTCCTTTGAATACAGAAGAGCCACCGACGACCGGGCCTTCATCTGGATCCAAACCAGTTTTCACATGAACAGAATGTGTAATATGAATATTTTCTCCTTAATCCACGAATCATTCAAAGCTGCATGTGTTTTTGCTTGCATTAAAATATAAAACGGGACAAGATACTATATGCCAACAGCTACAATACACAATGTAACTATTCACAAAAAAGTAATCATCCTGAAAGATAAATCAAAATGGCTTTAAACTATGACTTAAATATACAAAAGAAAAGTTAAGAACATCTAGAAGATCATCTGCACAATGTGTTGTTTGCTGTTGTTGATGGTACTGCTGCTCTCATTTTGTGTCTGCAGTGAACTCACAGCGCAGATGCCCGGGGTCAAGATCATCCAGCACCATTTGATGAAGAAGACAGGTTTGTAGCCAATCATGTCCTCGATGTTTAGGTAGAATCTGTCGCTACCTGAAACGCAAATCAGTGTCGCTCAAAATAATGACCTGATTGATGCCCCTTGACAGAATATGGTCATCTAAAACAGAGCTGCTGATTGGATGTGGAGAAAAAACATCTAGTTTTGGCCGAGGGACTTAAAATCATTCTGCATTGCTGCAAGTTACATACTGAAGTGAATTGATATAATTAGGCTGGTTGCCATGGGATTAGGCAGAAATTAATGTAAATCCACTGGTATATAAAGCCCTGCT
Organism: Trachurus japonicus; assembly: GCF_045865225.1. Taxonomy (NCBI): domain Eukaryota; kingdom Metazoa; phylum Chordata; class Actinopteri; order Carangiformes; family Carangidae; genus Trachurus; species Trachurus japonicus. The sequence continues at coordinate 32,548,986 of NC_140911.1, forward strand.
ACAGTATGAAAGCCACACTTCTTTTGGTCAGTGTAAAAGATGGGAACATTGCAGGACAGATTGGTATACTGAGTAGGAAAAAAGACACCATGCTTTTCTAAGAAAAATACAGTATGACAAGCTTTCATGTTGATATAGTACCATAATATTGTTTTTTTTAGCATCTCACTACAATGAATCTGATGCCTTGTGTAAATGCTCCATGTGTTTGAGACCATTCTCCAGCAGAGGGCAGAGAAGAAATATTATTTCAGCAGGAAGGGTAAGGTACTGTAGTATTACACAAGCTTAGTGCTGTGGCCTGTTTTTCTGTGCTGAAACATCTTGGCAGTTGTTCAGTTGACAAAAGACAGAGTACTGTTATCTGCAATGACAGGAGTGAGACGAGAAAACACTGCATCCCACATCTCTTGCTGTGTTTTTAAGCAGAGTCTCTGCTCTTACCGTACACCCAGCCGATGCATATGGACTCAAATATGGCCACAAACAGCAAACACATCCCGCTGGCAGCGTACGCGTCGAACAGCTGGAAGACATACATCCCTCCCTGATAGGACGAGACAGGTGTCAGTTTCTGTCACAGCTGCTATGTGAGCATCATTTGGATGACATCAAGGTTGAAGTAAATCAGCAGTGCATGATTAGGCTTGTCACAGACTAATGGCAGAGGCTCATTTAGTAAACAAATCCTCATTGTGACCCACCACTTGTGTTTCGTTTACTGTAATTCTGAAGATAAGCACAGATCATTGTTTAAAGGTGTTGATGAAGCATTTAGCTCTGGTTGGTGTTTTGAATGCTTCATTATTAACACCAACAACACTCTTTGTGTTTTAGAGGTCCAATATGGCTACAGAATAGTTCTGTTTTGTAGGCAATACACTTATCCACTTTTTCTCTGAGGCTTAGATGAGAAGATCAATACCACTCTCACATCTGCCCATTCAATATAAAGCTGGACCCAGCATTAACTTAGCTTAGCATGAAATAAACTAGAATTACTGCCTTGCGGGGACATGCCTCTGAAGTTGACCTGTGACCATTTGGATATAGAATGTCATCACATCATCATTTTATCATACTTGACATTTGAGTTAAATGGTGTAATTATTAGTGTATGAGTTGAGGAGTTATAAGTGGTATTTTGTGAGGTCACTGTGACCTTGAACTTTGACCTTTGTACACCAAAGTGAAATCCAGCTGAAATCTGAAGACGCTTCTCCAACTTAATCTGCCTATCAGCACCTCTAAAGCTCACTACTTAATATACTATATCTTGACTGATGTACTCTCTCTCCCCTCTCATCTCAAGCTCCACAAGAAAGCAAATAAGCATGTATCTGAAAATGTCAAATTCTTTCAGAAGTTTCTGTGGCTGTGCTCGATATTATCATCCACTCAGCCTACCTTCACTAGAGGCAACTTATCTCCTCCTCTCTGCCTCCACTAAAAGGGCCATCATAAAAAAAATCTGAAAATCTGAACACGACTGGGAGAGCAGGGTTACATCACAGCTCTAAACAGCCAGTAAATAGCTAAGAATATCAAAATGTCTCAGTGACTGCCTCTATGCCTGTCTCAGCTAGGTACTGAGCTACACTCTCACAAGACCTTTTGAACTGTGTTAAACCCCACTCTGGGCTCCTTGAGACCTTTAATTCATGATGGCTCTTTGGCAGCAGAAAAGAATAAAGTGTCTAGACTGCAGGTGTTGGTGGGAGATTGAGTGGAAGTAGAGGGAAAATTGGTGATTTTTGTGTAGTGGTGACAGGGATTAGAATGGGAATGAATGTTAGGTCACTGGACAATGCAGCTGCCTGAAACACTGAGAAAGTATCATACTTAAGTTTTGCACTAAATTCTTCTGTTTTCTGGCCATTATGTCCACTATAGAGAACAGTATAGTGCTACACTGGGGGTGGATGAAGTGCAATGCATATGGAGAGATGAAAAGCTTTTAGTGGATGAGTAACCTTGATGTTGTGAAAGATGAAAGGTCTAAAAAGCACATCAGAGCTGGTGACATAGATGCTGCTCTGGAGGGATGACGTGACTATGGACCTTTGGGATTGAAGAATAAGTGTCGAGTGGAAAAGATCAGTGATTCATTTCATACAGGCTGAGTGCTAAGAGGGGCAGTATGAAAGCAATTTGATTTGAATTGTTGAATTGTCTTGATTGAATATTAGACTTTGAATCAAGTGGTAACTTATTTTAGAGTTGTTTGTTTGGTGTTTGTTGCATTCAAGCATTCACCATTTCATGCAATTAATGACTAATTGACGATTAAAGGGATACGCCAACTTTTTTTTTCGTGTCTCGCCTCACTCCCGAGTCCATGACAAGCAGATAGACACCATCCTTTTGACTGTGCGTGCAGTAACAAGGGAGATACGGGCAGAGCTGGCACACCGCTAATTAGCTTAGCTCAAACGCTGGAAGTGTATTGGTAGTGTTAGCCTGCCTCCTACCCGAGCCGAAATCAGCAGTCAGAAGCTGATTTCATTTTAGTTCTAAACTCTGTAAATATATCACTTTATCGATATTTCAAACATTTTTAGGCGAGAAAGTAGCCGTTTAGATCAGCAGTGTGTCGTTAATTTGTCTAAATACCAGCTGTTTACAATTTTGTTTGGACGAATTCGGCGCTACTCAAGCTAGCCGTTGTGACCAACGCACTTCCGGTTACTTCTGGTTACTTTCACAAAATAAAACACCCGTTGCCTTTTACATACAGAAAACCATGACAACAGAATTTGTGCTTTTACTTTGAAATAGGAAGCTAACCTACTAGGGGTGTGACGATACACTCATCTCACGAGACGAGATGAGACACGAGATTGACTTTTAAATCTGATGTCTGTAGTGGCCATGAAGGAAGTTAGCAACAACATGTACTGTATATTGATAGTAAAAAGAAACTTTGCGCTCCACAATTTAAGAAACATGTCAACTGACGGCAAGGATGAAATCAAACTACCACTGGTGCGTATGGCTTTTGGGAACAACAGTGTCAGAGTGAGGAGACACATGTTCTGCACTGCAGGTTTAATACTAAACAAACGGTTACAGTCAGTAATGACCAACATCTGCAATGTACCTGACCGGGTTTCATCTTCGATGACGGTGATGATGGTGGTGGTCGTGATGATGATAATGAAGATGATGATGATGATGACATGTCTACATAGAAATAAAAGTATGGTTTGAAGGTACAAACAGTGTAATTCAAATTAGAATTTGATGACTGTATCATACAGTGCGTAGGCTATGTGAAATCTTTATGTATGATGTGACTATTAACTAAGTACCAGTGGATAAATGTAACTGATTAGTACACTGTAAGTTTGTTTGTTTCTCCTATCAACACATTCATACTTACTGTATGAAATATGTCCTTACCTCCGTACACATGATGAGACCTATGAAGAAGGAGACTATAGACATGCCAAGAATCAGCAGCTCTCTTCTGTAGCCTCTCCTGAATGTCTCTGGGTACATGTCCACCACAGCTGTCACTAAACTCTCCACACACACAAACTGCAACAAAAACAAATCTTCATCATTACAAAATGAGAAGTGATTTTTTTTTTACTACAACAGCCACTTATAGTAGCTAATAAACAGGCAATTAAGTGACAACAAGACAGTAATATAGTTTATATTGCACATGACCATTTGTTTCCTGTAACAACTACATAGGTGTCCAAATCTCCATTAAAATCAAAACAGCTAAACCTAAATTGAAAACCTGTGTCTGTCCAAAGCAACTTGATGAGCCGAAGAACTAAAAGAACTGAAAAGAATTTAACAGACAATATGTATATATGTTTTCTAATTAAATATTTCAAATCTGAACAAGACAAAATTTAAACACTAGTTTTTTAAAGGTAAACATATGCTAATGCTTTGTGTTGGTGCTTCCATTTGTCTTCATGCGGATTTTACCCAAAGGATCACATTTATTTCAAAGCCTTTCAATATTAGTGCCTTGACACAAATTGGCCTCACCTGACTGTCCAGGCCGAGGAAGATGAGCATCATAAAAAAGAGACAAGCCCAAAGTGGAGACAGAGGCATCATCGTAACAGCCTTAGGGTAGGCGATGAAGGCAAGACCAGGACCTGTGCCACGAAAGAGGGATCTTGAAGTTAGTTATATTGAAGCAGCAGAGAGTTTTTCAAACAACAATGGCAATAATAAGAACATAAATCTCTTGCTTGTCATGTACCAAGTTTTTTTTTTCATCTTCTTAAAGCTTCTTCTACGTTATCATATTACTTTATTTTCATTGTACATCAGTGAGCTGGGCTTTTGGGAAGTTTTTCCCAAGTTTCTTCATCAGTTATTTTTTTCTATTGCTAAATGATGTTTTGTTAATTGAATTTCCTTCTCTGCTTAATGGGGTGTCCTAAATTACTGGGGCTTAATGTGGTCTGATCATGGTTTTATTATTATTACGTAGTCATTATAAAAAAAAAAAACTCATTTTTTGTATGCATCATTTTTATGGAGTTTTTTTATTTAATCTAAATAAAACCTTTGATTTACAGACAAACTGACTCGTAAACACAAGTTCAGCCAAGCAAAAGTCTCACAATGGTTGTAGATGCTGCTGTGAAGTACAGTAAGAGTGGCTGCTTTAAAACGAGAGGTGGCGTGCCGTAGTTTTACTTACACCTACAACTGCTGGCAGACCCTGAGAAAAGATATTATCTAAAACATTAAGCACTGTCCTCCCCGTGCTCTAAGACAAACATTTCAAATCGCTCACTCCGCCACTAAATCATTCATACTGACTTGAATAAATCATAATGCGGTGGTCTAAGTGCCGAGGTGAAGAGTGTGGACTTATATAACTGGTTATGTTTATCCATTTTACTAGAATATAGTGGATGGAGCATAGAGATTCACACAAGCTTTCCCTTGTCTGCTTATAGCATATATGCTTAGTAACTTAAATTTGGTAATTCAGAAATCTTATTTTATATAGTCTGTTATTTTCTCACCAGATTCTGCCACAGCTTCAATGGGAACGTTCTGTTCGTAGGCCATGAAGCCCAGAACAGAGAAGATGGCAAATCCTGCGATGAAGCTGGTGCCGCTGTTCAGACAACACAGCATGATGCAGTCCCTGAGAGGGAAGACAGAGGGAAAGAGAAATGGATCGCACTGTCACTGGACCTTATACGACGAGTAACACAGACAGATGTCAAGTGATAATCACAAACTAGAAACATACACCTCATCCATTATTACACATTCTTACCTGTAGCAGTTGTTGTTGTAGGAATTGTAGCTTCCCAGAGCTGTGAGACAGCCCAAGCAGATGGCATAGGAGAAGAAGATTTGGGTTCCTGCATCCACCCATACCTGATACAAAAGTGGCATAAAGATACGGTACATATACAGAGAGGAGAGAGTGAGTACAAGGAAGCGTCTGCATGTGTTTGAACTCTGCTACTACTTACCAAAGTTTCACTGGGATTAGACCCTGTGTGGTATCATATTATTCACATCACCTTTATAAAACAGTTTTTTTTTTCATTGTCATAGACTTTCATGAGACACTCAAGGTACATATAGAAACTATATGGCAAGAGGGAAGCAGTGACAAGCACCAAATGTTCCTTTTTAATTTTAATTAAACCTCAGAATTAGAATGAATAGAGAGTTTCCGTCTGCAAGGGACCACCACGATATGGCAGGAGGTGACTCTCTGGTCTAATGAAACCCCCATTTCTGTAGTCAACCCTCATCTACCTGATTTCCATCATCTCAGTGACTCTATAATGAAATTACGGCACAGCTCCACCGTTTTCTTTACCCTCTAAAGGGGCGCACAGTGTAGCAGCTCGAATCATGGATTAACATATTTAAAGTAGCTCTAAAGTCTTCCAGTGCCTAAATATTCATATTATGCTTCACTGACTCCATGGCATAGTGAGTAGAGTAGAGTAGTGAACTGGATTTCATTTGAGGTCAAAACATTTAAAATTTTCATTTTGCACACAGTGACCGTTTTCATTTGGACATTTTCCCTGATAGAGAGTGGTTCCAATTAAGTGATATCCATTATTTAACATAAATCTGATCTTAGCATTTTCATTGTGACTATGTTAGCATATTGAAGTCAGCATTCAACACTGGTGTTTCTGCTAGCATGGCTGCAGATTGTTGTTTTTGCTGCAGTTTATGTGGACTGGCTCTTTGAGTCCATGTGTAACTGTAAAACAACATAGATGGCTGTTGTTGTTGAGGTCATGTGACCATCTACTTGACATAGCAGGTGGTGGAAAGGGCCCAGCTCACCAGTGTTTACTTAACAAAAAGCCAAAGCATTGTGACACACATTTGCATCTTGTACTTTCTCAAAAAGTTAATGTTTAGCTACAGTAAGTAATCTTTCTCTACCATCATAACTAATGAACCATAAATGTGACCATATTGATATTATGATATCTTGTTTTTGGACTGAGTCTATAGGTATCAGGAATTGTTGGTTTGAACTCAGCGGTGATGCTGAAATGTCTGTGACTATTACTCCTGTAGGGGTATTGTTCTATTGCTGACCTTGTTCTGGGCATTACATTTTCATTAATTCTTAACTTTCTATAGCTGTTAAATCCTCCCTGTCACAGTTTATCCCTGGATATACTGGACTAAAGGAAAATGATATTGGCAGAGGTGGAAGAGGTACTCCAAGGTACGTTCCAATTTAATGATAAAATACTTAAAGTATCAATAAAATAATTAATGAAGCAGGAAAGAAAAGAAAAAGAAAAAGTTCTGCTACACAAACTGAAGAGTGACAAGTCCAGTATGTTTTTTGTGAAAAATCTTGAAATGAGAGGTAACTAGACAACTGTAATGTATTAACAAATAGTTCCCTATTACTGCAAGGATATGTAAAAGTAGTAGTTTTCAATTTATACATACAAGTAAATATGTTCTGTATTACTACTACTGCACCTTAATATTTGGTGAACGATACAGGTAAAGTTGTATTTCTTCTTGAATCGGTCTCTATTATAGTAATAGGTGTAATGTGGAAACGAGACAGAGTAGTTTTATTCATGGACTGCATGTGGAGTTACACATGTAGGATTCCTGAATGAGACAGCGTTAAATGTGCATTATGAAGCTGGTTTGTAGTGCAGCACAGGAGCCTAGGACCCACAGGATAGCATGGAGCGCTAGCGAATTCAAACTTAATGCAGCATGGCTCTTTGAAAACTCTCTCACATCACCATTCAGCCACTAATCTCATTTCCCCACCGAGAAACAATTAACAAACGCACGGTCTTCGCTCCCTCCTGGGAGTAACCACGGTAACTTCTGTGACCTCACAAACACAGGACTGTTCCTGTGGAAGAACAGGCCTTTCTCTCCTAATGTTCATTAATGTTCCCTTTAGTTCACCCTCGGCTGATGGCCGTACCGCGCAGTGAAACCTTAAAGGCCCAGGCTCAGAGAGAATCACTTGTTGATGTTGTGCCTAATTTGGCCGGCTTGTGTTTGGTTATGTTGAGACTGTGGCTCCAGGAAACATTTCTACTGTGTAAAAGCTGGAAGGCATTGGTTGTAAGATAGTGTTGTTGTAATATAAATGTATCACTCTTTGGTGCTCCTCACATCAAATGAGGGCCACCTATTTTTATGTATGCTGTTTTAAGACATTAACTGAAATAAGTCAGGTTCACTAAGTTCTTCAAAGACATCCCATTACAGTACACTGCATAATACAAATGATTTACAAGTCTATGAAAAATGCTCTAAGCATTCAAATGTTTCATTGACCTTAAATATGCTCTCACAATGTGTGGCAAGATACATAAACATACTCTTACTGAAAAACAAAATGTTGTCTGATATGAGATGTGTCATAAAGTGTAGCATTGGTCTGAGTGTGAAGTTTCAACAGCTGTTGGAGCGATGAAGTACTGCAGCGTGTAATGTAGGTCTTTGAAAACAGTACCCCCCCCCCTAGAAATGATTTTATTTTATTTTATTGCAGGTCTATTAAATTTAATTTCTCTACGTATCTGAATATTTTATGACAATTAGGTATGCACAAGATTATTATACTCTTGTATTATGGAAACATTTAACCCCAATTGACCCTAAAATAGTCCACTGATCCACTTCAAATATGTTTGTGTCTGTTTTTAGTATTGCCTTGGTTTTGAGTAGAACATTGCTCATTGCTCATGGACTTTGATTTATTAACACCAAACACATCAGGCTATAACCGTGACTAAGAAAAATACTCAGGCAAACACACGCACTTTAAGCTTTTATCAAAGCAGCCCTTAGCTTTTTTTTATGCGAACAATAGGTCACATGACTACTTGAATGTGCGGAGAGTTTCTCAGCGTAATGATCCCTGCAGTGAATTATCACTCTGCAGTTCCCCTGCAACTCTATGATGTGATGTTACAGTCCACAGCTCGAGTGTTTTGACTCTCTCTGACTGCTCTAGCAAAAGATGGTGGAGCATTTAGGAGCTGGAGGTGCACAACTACTGTACAACTTTATGAGATGATGTTGCAGTGTTGAGTGTCAAATCTTTTACTGCATCTCTCAAAAATCAAAGTTAGTGTTTGCCTCCCTTAAAGTGAAATTCGCAAATGAGCATTTTTAAGAGCTAATGGTGGCGTTTTGGTTGCGGTCAGACAGTGGATCCGGACAGCGCCGTGTGTGGCGATATTGCGGTATTTGCTGAAGTTGGTGGATCTCGTAAATGTAGCGGTCGGGCAAATTGATCTCTCGAGGGGGGGTCTAACTCGGTGTTACGGTGTGTTTGACCATGGTTTACACTTACGCCGGAATTTCACTTTAAGTAGGTTAATCATGATATTGCCCTCCTGACATCGGCAGCTGTATTTTTTAAACAAAGGCAGGAACCACACAACAACATCCTGACATCCTGAGACAAAAGCTTTGGCAAAAGAAAGTCTGAAGATGAGCGGCAGCAGTAGAGTAAAAGAAAGACATAAACAGTGAAGGTTGGGGGGTGTGAGGAGTGTAAAAGAGATGCACAGGGCTGGGTGGAGGGTGACAAAGCGGGTCACAGCTAGAGATAGACAGGTATAGGAAAGAGGAGACGAGGGGAGGCATGATGAAGTTCAGGGGTGTCAAAGGAGAGGGTAACACACATACACTCTCTATACAGGCTGCTGGACAGAACAGAGCCCTGATTGTCCACGAGGAAACTAATTTAACATCGGTGTCAGAAGTAATGTCTTCCTCTGCCAAACAGCAGCGCTTCTTTATCGCCCTCCTTCACTCCCTCCGTGCCTCCGTTTGTGTCTTTGTTTGTCGACTTCTTTTATTTCTCACTTCTACTCACTGTCCAACTTTATCGCTGTATCTCTGTCTCTTCACTTCACTAAAATCACAGAAGCAACAGTCATCTCACTGCACAACAGCTGGAGAGCTTTGAAACACAACCCCATGCTCATGCCTAAAGAATAGTTTTGTTAGAATATATATTCTTATATCATTGTAATAATAATGTTTAAGCTTCATAAAACCTATGGGTTGTAGCAGGAGACTGTATGTTCTTAACACCTTTTCTGCTTTGGCTCGTCTGTCTGTGCAATTACTGATCAACTGCATATCTACTTATTTCTGAGCCAACATTTCCTTGCTATCACATTGGAGGTGTCTCACTCTGTGGACCAGCTGTTGCCATGAAGCATGTAAAACAGGTGTTCAGATAGGATAGGGTAGGAGTCGGAGCAGGAGGAGATGATCAATTTGCAGCGCAGAGTTTCCTGAACATGCTGTGATATATTGCGGAAGTGGAAGTTGAAAGACAGCAACAGTTTTTATTTTCATTAGAATATAATCTTGAAGGAGGCAGGGCTAGAAAACACATCTATCACACTTAAGTGATCTACTGTTTTGATATATTGTTAACTCTTAATACTTAGTATTTCTTAGCATTTCCTTCATTTATATCTGGTGTTTTTTTTTAACACTCATGTACACCAGATGTAAATGAAGGAAACACCAGGTGTAATAGAATTTTAACAACCTGGTTTATTTACATCAATTTATCTTGCATCCCTTCCCTCTACTACCTTTGTTTTGGTACATTATTAGTCTTTCTTGACTTTTATACCGAAGAACCATCAATCCAACTGCCTAAGAATAACGTGACACTATGTGGCGATAGAAAAGTGTTATCACTCTATCTGCTCCAATCTGCTGTCTCTCTTTCTCACTCAAATTCTTCATCTGTCCTGATTCGTGTTGTCATGACACCCTGTCCAATGACATTTTCTACTGCACTGTTGCCTAGCGACCCGAGCTGTCTGCCTTTCTCCAGACGAGGTCAAGGAGTCTGCTCCAAGTGTGTGTGCGTATGTATCTGTCTGTATGAGTGATATGTTAATGCAGCACCTCTATTAACCTCAAGCCCTCATCTTTCAACTCCTCCAGGTTCTTAGAGCTCAGTGTTTATCTGACCCTTGATCAGCTCATCACCAACAGGAAGAGTCAGCCCTGCTATGTCAATCTCAGCTGCATATTAAGACACATTACCATCACAGCCACTAGAGGTATCTAAATATACCTAATTACACACTTAATTATGTTTTACTCCAAACGATGTAGGTGGTCAACAGGGAACGACTAAACAAGCAGTTGTTTTTCTGTTTTTGCTACAACATAGTTCTCAGTGCTAAATAGTGATAGGTGTGAGAAAAAAAAATCTCATCCCCTGTGGCATTACAGTATCAACAACACCACCTGTCCCACTGGCAGCTACTCAGCTCCAGACAGGTGGATGTGAGGAATGTGTATAAATGCATTCCCATGTGTCTTGTCTCTATAACCTCTCCTGCTTTGCCTCAGCATCTTGTGCTTTTGACGAAAACAGGCACAGTTCAATCCAGTACAATCTGCCTCAGTCAACAGATCAGATTGTCATTATGCTGCCTTCGGCTTCCCCTTGGAATTTTGAGAACAACATAAACGTGGGTGCAAGTACAGAGTAGACTAAAGCAAAACACCAAGAATTCAGAGTATTCATTTTAAGGTTGTTGCAAGAATTTGGATTATATTAGTACAGAGATGTTTTAAATTGGTGTCTTAAAATGCCATGATCAGAGCATGTAGCATCCCAGATTTCATCATATAATGGGTCAGTTTGAAATCTCTAGAGTCTGGGGTATAGAGTATGGTGTAGTGTAGATTTCTGTCCCACCAGCAGCAGGACAAGTAACCACAGCCACACTTATAGACATGATGGACGTCATCTACAGGCAAGGAGAGTAACATCTTCTACAACCTTGTCTAGTTATTTCTTTTCTTGTAGCTGTAGTGTTTGGATGTCTTAAATTTACTTTTTTATGACAGAAAATCTTCTGCTCAATTTCAGGAAGAATTTAGCATTTACGCTGAACTTTCCAATTGGGCTAACTAACACACAACTACAGCTAACTGCAGCTCCACTGTGAAACTGCTGCATAACCGCTAACTGCCTACAGGTGGCAATTATCAACAACTTTTGGCTTGCCTGCAGGTGGCATTATCTTCATGTTGACAGACAGACTGTGTCCTACCTGAGGGTCGGAGAGACGCGAGATGTCCGGATAGAGGTAGAACTTGATGCCGTCAAATGCTCCTGGCAGCGTCACCCCTCTGATCAGCAGGACCATCAACATGACGTAGGGAAAGGTAGCCGTCACATATACCACCTGAAGGCACAAATATACACAGATTTAAGAGTTTATTTTATGTGCAGATTATGAAAAAAACAACACTGTTGACAATGAATAACTGTCACAACTTACATAACCTGATATGATGCAAGCAAAAATGAAATCAAAGTGGAGCCACGCAAAGCAAAACGCCTGCCAGCAATATCCAGGACTTCACAATCTTGGACTTAAACCAACGCTGCCACCTCCTCTTCCACCCACTTTTTAAAACTACTTCATATCATCAAGAAAACATTGGATTGACTCGACTGAAAGAAGCCTGGGGACGGACAAGTTTGCAGTTTTGTGTCGCTCTTATGAAAACATGTGACTGCAGTGCTCACACCCAGAGGTGAGAGGTCACGGCAGTAATCTAACCACACATGTCCGGACAGGAACAAAAAGATGACGGTGAAAATAAGTGAGAAAGATCAGTGACAAGGGCCACAACATGCTGCAAGATTTTACAGATACAGTATGGTTTTATAACCCTTTGTCCTGTTCTTGTGGTTTACTTTGTAATAGATATTTTCAGTAGCAAGAATCAGAATGCAACTTGCAAGACTTGTCAAACAGGAGGGTCACAAGATAATTACAGGTGCATGTATTTAATTTCTGGTACACACATACAGTATAGATTTATTTTTCTGACTTCCTGAATCCTGGCCAGTGTCCTTTCTTTGGACTTACAGTAGTTGTAGATATTGATAAGTGGGGACAAGGATGGCTAATTATATATCTATATATTACCATACGTTATGCTCAACAACTTATTTAAATTAGCAAACATCATTGGCAATGGCATAGGCTCATTGGCTACACACCACAAACTATAAATGTTTTTATTTGCCCATATCTGTTATATGCAGCATCTGATATGTATCATGGCTAATGACATAACACACAGACTGTTACCGAGGATCGGGCATAACAGTACTCATGTTATGTAAGAGATATGTTCACACAGCAGAGTATCAGGCATAGCACCCGAGTTGACTCCATAACACAACACATACCTTCTGTACAGTAGCTAGCGCTTGCAAACCATCAAACCAACACTCCCTCTTTTATTGACCCATTCAGGTTTTGCAGAATTGTGCTCAACATCTCAAGACTCTTAGAAACCCCCTTGAACAAAAACCCTGGCCCCTTGGAAGGCCGAGGCGGGCAACATACATCCCCTGGCTTGCTGGCATCTAGTCAAAGTCCAATTGAGGACAGAACAGGACAGAACAGAGCCAGGCCAGGGGACTGAAAAGAAAAGAAGGCTCCTCTGGCCCCGTCTCTTAAACAGGAGAAGCCCAGAGGAGTGATGCTGGCAGTGTGGGAAAATGTGCTTCTCTTTGAAGCATGCACAGAAGTGCACGAGCACACACACAACTTCATTCACAACATAGAAATTGGTGTACACATACTACAGACACAGACAAAACGGACCATTCACAGGTCGGCCTGAACACACACTAATTCACAGATGTACACACCATTTACCCAGTCACGTTACTGTACTACTGCAAGCAGCAGTTTTCTGAATGGGAGATGCTTTTTTAGAGAGGTGTGGTGTTGATGGTGGGGATGGGGGGGATGAGCTTCTTAGCCAAACTCCACAGTTACAGCGCGTCTGTGATCTGAAACACCACATAAAGCTCAGAAGACATTTTACTTTACTGAATGTATTTAGACGTCTTAATAACCACTAAATCCAGACTCAATTTTCTTTTTATAGATAAATGAAATCCTAACCAAGAAAGGTGTCTGAACAGTGAGAATCCATGAGACTTAATGAGATTGTCCACTCTAAACTCTGTTAATCCCGGCGTGGCCCACAGGGAAAGTGTGGGAAAACTTGTCTCCTGCCCAACAGATCCCTCCTTTAATTTGTCAAATAAAACAATTACACATCCTAAACCTTCTCTCCCTCTTTCTCCCCATCACTCTGGAGATGAAAAGGACAATATTCAATCTCTCCATGAACTTTTGATGCTCCACATGCTCCCTCCAGCTCACCGCGGGCAAACATTTAAGCCACCGCAAATTTACTGGTCAAACTTGCCCCTGCCTTGTCGTAAATCTAACAGGAGGGCTTAAATGTGAGAATGGCCGGCAAACACGGCCAACAAAAGCAAACAGCTTAGCAGAGTCGGAACTGAATGGGGCTGTAGGGTCTGCGGAGAAGAAAGCACCTCTCTCTCTCTTGCAATGAGTGAGCTGTGGTTAATTTCTCATAGCGGGAGAGAGAGAGAGAGGCAGAATACAGCAGAGGCGGAGGATGAGGATATACTCTGCATGCTCCTCATGAACACTCTCCTTTCCCCCAGTGAATACAGGAATCAATCTTGGACCAGCTGCTAAAGCCCAGCCATGAAGAAGCATTCTCCCCTCTTACTTCACAGCCACACAAAAGACACTTCAGGGAGATATAGGCATTGCCGCCTAGTTGTTTTTTTTCCCCCCGTCATGTAGAATGCGAACCCATTCGTTTTTCCTCGCACACCTCTCCTCTTTTCTCTTTACTCCCTTTCTTCCCCCTCTTTCTTCCTCCATCTCTATCTCCCGACTCATTCTGGCTCATTGAACCTGAGAGGAGTTCCTTGAGGGCAACCGAGCACCCAAAGCAAGACGCAGACTCCATACTATCCTCCTCAAGGCTGCTAGAAGAGACTCAAGGAGGACATTAAAATGGAAAGGCTGATGGGAGAAAAGGTACAAGTGGGTTGCACAGACTCCCCTTTTGTTTTCCGCTTGCTGGGGGAAAATGCTGGTGGCTTTCTGTGAGGGAGTTGTTTTGAGGACAAGAAGGGAAAGTACTTCAGCTTGTGGCTGTTTCAGCGTGTAAGACCAAACATGAAAAATGTTCATCCAAATGAAACTGGCAGCAGCAGTAGTAACAACATTGCACACACACACATACACATCATCATATTCGAAATTTAAAGGAACATTGTGTAACTTCTCCTGTTATATATTCACGAAAAACGATTATTTCGTTCAAAAGCATGTTTTTCATTAATCAGTAATCACCCCCATCAACAAACTGAAGTGTTCCGGTAAGCTCTGAATTTGCCGTTCATATCGTTAATATAAACATGGAGCGGGTAAGCTCGGTGCTGGCTGCCATGTCCTGTCACCATGTTTTTACGTTCAGTGGCAGCGTGACGGTAGGAAACCACGGAAACTCAGCGGAGACACCAGAGCTGTCGGCTCAGGTCGAGGTGGCGTCTGTGAAAAGTCACCGCGGTAACGCAGTGAGGAGGAATGGAGCGTTACGCTGATGCTGCATTCACGTGCAGTCGGACAGACGGCCGTCGGTAACAAACCAGATGTCATTTTAGTCACAGAAGTGGAGAGAAAGCCGGTAAAACGTGGGTCAGGTAAACAATAAGACATCGCCATGACAACATATTGTCACGTGTATTGTTTTGCCTCGTGCAATGGACCACTTGTTTACATAGAGGCTTGTTTATGCTGTTACGTGCAGCGGCTGTCGTCCGTCTGCCGTCTGCCCAATTTCACGTGAATGCAGCATGAAAAATACGATTGAGTTGCTTGCGATCTACAACCGCAATGCTAGATGGGAGTAATTCCTACACAATGTACCTTTAAAGATCATAATGTACTCACTCATTGTATCGCATTAGAAATAATTCAAACTCACACACACACACTTGTATGCATTACTGTGTCTTACCTTGCCAGTTGACTTGGGTCCTTTCCAGATGCAGAAGTAACAGATGAACCAGGCCAGGGCCAGACACATGGCCAGCTCCCAGCGCACTCCCCCCATGTGCTCAATACCATCTGATATCTTCAGCACTCTGCGTCTGTTTCAGCAGACAAATCATAGATGGTTACTGTCTCTTTGATTTCAGGGCATATAGTCCACGCTACGGTGTTGACATGTGTAGAGGCCAGTGTAGGTGAAGTATGCTGAAGTACTGTAGCATGAAACCTGCAGTTTTTGACATCGCTCTATGGATGATTATAACCACAACCTGTGCTAAATAAGTTAAAGCCCAGAGTGAGGATGATGAAAAATAAATATTTGTTTGAGTTTGTTCCGTATAAATAGTAATGTCATGTCAGCTGCTGGTTAACCACTTCCCTGGGACTTCTACTCCTCATCTTCAAAACACTGGCACGCTAACTACTATTTCTTGAGCCTTAACTATACACAAGCTTAAATCACTAAGTGTTCTCCACTGCAGATTTGCACATAATTGCTTAGTCACCAAGGATGAAAATAACCTATTCCACACTACCGGTCACGGATATGACCAAACCCTTTATCCACTTTTTGTCGGTGACTGAAAGGGCAACAGCAAGCTGTTCAGCATTACAGAGCAACCCAATCCACCTGCATGTTCCCCTCCAGCATCACTCCCTTTCATCCATGTTGGCTCATCACCACATTTAAAGCTACATTTCTAAGCATTTATTGTAGAATTTGTTCTACCGAGCTTCCTCTACCTTCGCAGTGAGCAAACCTCTGATGACTCTTAAAGGGACAACAAGGAGTTTCTATTCGGTTATAAAAAAGTCTCACGTTAATGTGGATGATTCTCCGCTACCCACACTTGTTAATGGGCCCATTTTCGATAAATATATAGTTCTGTCTCTATCGTTATTTTGTTATTATTAGTGGTGGCGGAAATGCTGGTCGAGCCGACCAGCGTTTCCTTCGTGGCAAGTCATGAGAATAATGCAGCCAAATCGCCGTTTATGGTCGGAACTACGACGGTATGTGAACCTCTTTGAACCTCTGACTTTAATTATTGATGAATGAAAACATGAGTCCGTCTTGCCCCGGTCAAAGAATTTTACGGTGCGTGCGGAGGCTCATAAATGTAGTGTGAAAACGCTTCGCTTTTCAAAACTCCTCGTTGTCCCTTTAAAGAGATAGTTCAACATTTTGGCAAATTGGCCCATTGCCATAATCCCTATAGTTTTAGGAGTAGGTTCGTTACCTTTAATTGTCGGTTCAAGCTGTCTTACGAACGGTGGAGCCGAGCCGCGAGCTGCTCAGAGCTACGCTTTAGAGACTCATGGAATTTCCCTCATCAATCTCATCAAATACACAATCCAACAACTCCAAAACGCTCTTGTGGACAAGTTGTGACCTGCACATTCACCACGCTAGGAGATAATAACGGAACGTTACAAGACAGAGTTGTTTTCGAAGCAAATGCAGAGACTGCTTGTCGAAAAACTGCCCGCGAAAGGAACATGGATCAGCGGTTTTGCATGAATTTACCTTGAAAACAACTCTGTCTCATAACGTTCTGTTATTATCTCATAGCGTGGTGAATGTGCAGGTCACAACTTGTCCACAAGAGCATTTTGGAGTTGTTGGATTGTTTATTTGATGAGTTTTATGAGGGAAACCAAGAACTCCCATTAGCCTCCGTAGCGTAGCTCTGGGCAGCTTGTGGCTCTGCTCCGCCGTTCTAAAAATAGTTTACATCAACAATTAAAGGTAACGAACCTACTCCCAATGGGCCAAATTGCCAAAATGTCAAATACATCTGTCCTTCAGTTGCAGATATTGTTGATACTCATGGCGTTTATGTGTCCAGGGGGTTACCAAAGAATGGAGGCCTGTCGTAAATGTTTAAACTTTCAGAGGACTCAGGCTTCTCTTTTTCTCCTGTGATATGCCTACAGGTGCAACAGTGTGAAGGCAGGATACCGCGCATGTTAAGGGCGATTATGACATCATAGCTTGTCTACGGAGGTGAAACAACAGTTCATTTCCTGTTTGTTGAAGCATAGCCAGGCAACAGCATTGATGGAGGATGAGAAGCGAGAGTCGGAGCCACAGAGCTAAACGGTGCTGCCAAATCTTTGCCACCGAGTTCACCCCCGGAGCTCCTGACCAGCCATTGATCATCATGACATGTTCTTGGTGGCTGGCCACAGGGTAGGTCCAACACAGCCCCCCTGTCCCTGCCTGGTCAGCCGAGAGGGCAAAATGTGAACGCTAATGTGTGTAAATATGCTTGTCCATGGTCTAAAGTGAGGGTGAATTGCTTTTATATGGGTGCACAGAACAGCTTCCCTTTTGTGTGTAACTCACTTACATACTGTGAGTATGTTAGAGGAGGTGTGCAGATTTATAAGGTGAACAGTAATATCTATTGTTTTATATCGACTCTGTGTGGTTGTAACTAGAGCAAAGACAAGAAGGCTAGATATCCTATACCTGGTCACAGAGATACTATTATAACATAATACTGTATACAGTATAAAAATCTAATTATTTTTGGTTAGTTAGGTATTCCAAAAAATAATAATTCCACTGCAATATTATTTTACAGTTTTTCATTAATCTTACACATGCGTACTCTGATTGTGGTGCATCGCTTAAACCGTAAATATGGAATATAACCATGTGCACTGGTTTTGTGGAAGCAACGTAAAAATCCATGTAGATGGCAAAATACAGCTTGTTTAATTTATGGCACTACAGTTTGTTTATGCTGTATATACAGTACAGTGCAAAACACAACAGTCTGTCTTGGCACAAGCTGAACAACGCTCGGTAAGTTGCTATTTTTGCCAGCAACATGTTGGTTGGCTCTTTGGGCCATGTCTGTCTCTGTGGCTTACATAGGAATAGGTTGCTGGCCCATATCTGACATTTTCATAACTTTTACTCCAGGAATCTTACTGAGTGCTTTGATTTAAACACAATAATACACACGGCAATTTGAATTTAACTGTCGTCATGCTGATATGTAATTTGAAAAGATTAATCAGAGGGTTGAAAATTAGATTTGACCCAGCAGTGTAAACACAGCCACTGGCAGCGAGACAGGAAGCATGGTCAGTGCTACACACTGACAAGGGCTGATCTGCTGCCACACACATGGTTCTAGCTGGGAGACAGCTGGCCTACCAGGGCCCGCTGACACACAAATATGAAAAGGGCTGACTAATTATTGGGGGAAAGGTTGGGGGGAGGGAGGGAGCGAGGGAGGGGTCTGTGAAACAGTCTGGAGCATCGGCAGATCAGCGTTTTGAACAATAAGTTAGATAATGAGCAGACTTGTGGAAGAATGTCTGGACAGACAAAGCGTCTACTCATGGCGTTACAGGACAAATGGCACGTCCATTAATATTTCATACCCGCAGAGATAAAAGCTGCCATTATAGTGTGCTCTTTAATGCGACTTTACAAACACAAACAGAGTACGAGCGAGGTCTTATACAGTATAAAGATCGTGAAGATCAAGTGAAAACATTTAAATAGGAAATGTACTCACTCCCAGAACTCAATGACGGGAGAAGTTGCGTTGGGGTTTGTGATGTTGGTAGCATTTTCTCCATAGTAGTCGACACAGTTCTCTGTAGAAACACAACACTGGGTGACTCATGTGACGCTAAACATCGAAATTTGTATTTTCAACTTCCTTTAAGGAAAATAGGATGCCTATGATGATCGCCCCCTCCTCCTACCTGTGTTCCAGTAGTGTCCGCAGCCAGCCCAGGGCAGCTCAGTGGTGAAGCAGTTGAAGAGGTAGAAGATTGCCCAGGCTAGGATCACTACATAGTACACGTTTAGATGAGCTTCAATCACCTGCGTTGCATAGCCAATTCCTGAATAGGCAAAGAGAGGAAACGAGAAAAAAAATTTAAGTGAAAGGCTATAGATTGTAAATTTAATACAATGTCAGATCTGACCAGTGTCCAAAAGACATTTAATTAGGGTGTACAGTGAGTTAAAAAATCATCAAAGAATACTTTGATGTTTAGCATATGTGTGCAAAAAGTGAGTTTCATTCATTCGAGCATTACTTCTCTGTAAAATTTATTATTTTCTGTTTGATTATTATTTATATTAATGTGAAGTGAGTGTGTTCTTACCCTCAAACAGCGGGCAGACTTTCCTCCAGCAGGTGATGCCTCCTTCACTGGTGAACTGACCCAGGGCAGTCTCCAGGAAAAACACAGGGATGCCGCAGCAAATGAAGAAGATGACATATGGAACAAAGAACGCACCTGTATGAACACAAAAGAGAGCACATCAGGAACATGCACTAGTGTGAGTAAGAAAGCATTAAACTAATTCATCCCAAAAAAGCAAAACATACTTCTTAAAGGGATAGTTCACCCAAAATTCAAATTTCACTCATTATCTACTCACCCTCATGTTGACTTGGGCTGGGAGAATTTCTCCGTGCCTTCTCGGAGTTACGGGGGGGTCCGCGCAGCAGTATTTGTCCATATAATGGTTGTGAATGTCCAAAAAGACACACCAAAAAACATCAAAATACCTCCATAGTGCTCGTCTGTAATGTCCCTCTTGTATTGAAGCCCTGACATGAGAAATTGTTCGGAAAAAATTAAATAAGTCTATATTTTAAGCTTGTTTGTAGCGGAAGCTCCCAGTGTCTCAGTTCACTGCTCTTCCTGTGTCAGTGCAAATCTTGCGTGATTTGCACTGACCGGCGGAACAATTTCACATGTCCGGGCTTCAATACAAGAGGGACATTACAGACGAGCAGTATGGAGGTATTTGGGTGTTTTTTGGTGTGTCTTTTTGGACGAAGAAAAGTGGTATCCATTCACAACCATTATATGGACAAATACTGCTGTGCGGACCCCCCCGTAACTCAGAGAAGGCACGGAGGACTCTGAAAATTCTCCCAGCCCTTAGTCGACATGAGGATGAGTAGATGAGTGAAATTTGAATTTTGGGTGAACTATCCCTTTAATGCTTACTTTAAATAGTAAGGATGAATCCATAAAGTTCACATGAAAACACTCACTATGATGCCTCACTCAGAGTGGGATGACCTTTTCAGATTATGAGGTGGATCCTTACTGTGCAGTCTAATGAGGGAACCCACCTCTTTTATTGACACGATTGTGCATAATGGATGAAATATTAAAAGGACATCATGTTTTGAAACTTTGATACTGTTGCCTGCTCAGTTTTTATCCAGTGAGAGCAAATGTACCTCCTCCTTTGGAGCGGGAGAAGACAACAGAGTTTGTCTTACATCCTTTCCCCAGACCCTAGTCGTAAACACTTTCTTCTTATCGGTCTAATATTTGCTTATGTTTCTTTCTTTTCCAATCTTGTGCAATCCCTTCTTACAGGTACCAGTCTTACGTCCCCCATCCTGCATGCATGTGTATCAAATACCCACTAAACCCATAAAAACCTGTCCTATTAGCTGTATTATGATTATTACGGTCTTATCCAAACAAGCACAGGAAAGGAAGACTTCCCTACCTCCTCCATTCTTGTAGCAGAGGTAGGGAAACCTCCAGACGTTGCCCAGCCCGATGATCTCTCCGGCCACAGACAGGACAAACTCGATCTTGTTGTTCCAATGTCCTCTCTCATTGTATTCCCCAACGGCTAGGCTGGAGCTGGACCCTTCCGGATCTCGGCCATCCTCTGGTTTACCGTTTATAACGGGCCCGCTCTTCTCAGCTGTCATGACGCTCCAGCAGCCCGCTGAGAGAGAGAAAAACAATCAGACAGAAGATTTTTTTTTTCTTTTTAACAAGAGAAAAGAGGTGACATCATCAGAACTTTAAATTGACTCTTTCTGGGACATTTGAGTCTGAACAGGACCGTCCCTTTCATGCAACATCACAGCCATGTAATGATCCTCATGTATGTGGAGGTTTGAATCAAGTGAAAGCAGACTAATTAACCAATTAAAACAGCCAAGGTGAGGATTTTAAGTGGGCAGATACAAAGACACAAAACTTCAGGGACCTGCAGCTACAAACTTCTGTGAAAGCTTATTTACAACTACAACATTTATACAGTAAAACAAAACTGAAGTTGTTAAAATAAAATTACAGTGACACAACTCATCAGTCAACCAGCAGTCATCATTATCTACAAACTGTAGGAGCTTAAACATAAGTTCAAACGCCAATCAAACAGAAAAAAAAGTATAGAATACACTATAACAACTAAGAAAAAATACAAATTATCATGAAAATAAAAGAAATCAAACACATGTAAACTGAGTGGCACAACTCACCAGTCTCCTATGGAACAGTGGCAGACCTCCTTTTGGCTCCCGCGATGATGCGCACTAACAATTGCCTTTACAAAACACAGGATGGTTAAGCCTGATCAAGGGGGTGGGAGAAAAAAAAAGAGGAGAGAAGGGGCAACAGAGGAGAAAGAAAACAATCTGGGTCCGCGTTGACTGAAGTGGTTTTGTTGAGTCTCCCGTCTATATAAAGGAAGATCCCAGACGTGGCAGAGTGACGGTAGATCTTGCACCAGGCGATGGATAACCTGCGACTGCGCTCCCACTCTCCAAGCGGTCTACTCTCAAGCGCCTCTAGTTGGAAAGCAGCCATGTGGTAACCAGTGTCGCTCTCACACCAGCGTTACCCCGGCGTACAGAGAGCAGGGTGACACGGGGAGACGGAAAAACACGAAGAAAAAAAAAGTTGGGTAGATTTTAGGTTAAAGCGTCTAAGAGTTATTCTTGAAAAAAGGCAGTAATAGCCTCAATTTGCTCATAATGACACGCCAACTAAAGGATTACTTATGCTGAAGTTAGGATGTGGCTACAACTGGATGATTAGTCCTATCAAGTCAGGTAGTAGACGGGTCCAGAAAATGAATTAGCCATATAATCAGTTCAAAAAAAAAAAAAAAAAAAAAAGCCAAACAGCTTCCCCACTGATTTTCTCAGTCATATAGGACAGTAAACTGGCAAATAATCAGCAAATGAATCCTTAATGAGGATAATTGATGGATGCAGCCCTTGGTGGGGCATCTACATATCATTCAGTTCCAGGTGTGTTGGTGGTGTAAGGTGACCAGATATCTGACATTTCTGGTAGGCCAGTGACAGTTTTATGACAGGTAAAATTTCCTATCATCCACTAGCAGTTAGATGTTACAATAAAAATGTTGATATTGTATGCCAGATTTGACTCTTGTTCTACTGTCAATGAAACATTAGGATATTATTGTACGTCGTATTCTCTCTCTGTAATCAAAATTACTTCTGTTTTCCCATTTTAATTTGGGCATACCTGCCTATGTCTTACCTCCATAAATACATTCAGCATGCAACAAGTCAGACTAATAAAACCAACTATAAACCTCAAGGGGCACCATTGTTACATCTTAAGTTTGAGAGGTAAATTTGTGATCTAGTTTACGTTCAAGTTTCACCTCGACAACAAAAGAGCAAGAGAAATGTGTTGATGTGTTCATAATCACACAATGATAAAACCAACATCAAGCCCAACCAAGACATCAGCACAGTTCATATTATTTGTCGATATTAACTTGTCACAAATACTGTACATTTGTATTGCAGTATATACAGTATTGACTAAAGATGCTGCACACTAACTATTACACTATTTGGCCACCAGTGGGCAATAACAACTTTAATTTTGAACTGTAAAGGTCTCACATAGTTCATATTTTTCTCAAAATTGTTCAACAACCAAATTTAATAATGAATTTAACATAATTGTTCATCTTTCTTCAGTGAAATTATATCGGCCAGCGTATCATCATCAGATTTTTTCGAAACTTTAGTCAAAGGTATTGTTATTGCTTTCAAAAATGTGTTGCTCGAACATTTACCTAACAACACAAATGGCATTGTGTCCCGAACAGCAGGCTAAACACTTCTTTTACCTCAGGTGTTTGTTGGTTCAAGACTTGTGGGAAGTCAAGTCCTGATCTTCAAAGAGTCGGTGACCCTGTTTGATTTATGAATTGATGTCAGCAGTCTGGTTCCTTTTGTCAGTGCAGTTGCTCCTGGGGCTTTGCTCCCAGCATACCAAGTCACACCTCTTTGTCCCCTCCAGAAGTCACTGCACCGAAGCAATACAATATGACTGGATTTCCTCATTTAAAATCAGGATCGTTGTTGTCAGCAGCTGATGATGAATGATCAGCCCGTCATAGAGTCTTAATAAAACAAGTTGCTTGGAAAACAATTGTTTCCTTTTGGGCTTAAAAAAGGGAGTTTGTAGGATTTGTAAGGTTTGTTCGTACACAAGTTGATTGCCTGGTTTCCAGGCGTGATAGACTTGGTGCACTAGGAACTCCCCTGACTCTAAAAGCCTGACCTAGTCTCTAAGAATCCCTTCACGCAAGGGTCACTCGTCATTAGAAGCTTAAAGGAAGTGCCCTGCATAAAAAGTATGACCACCCAAAGCGGCTGGCAAACACTCACTGTGCTTTTCAGGCAGAGTCAAGTCCTTTATTTATGTTGCCCTGTAAAACATTATCAGAGGAGGAATGCTTGATGAGAATAAAACTTTGATAATTTCTTGCAGCACAGTAAGAGGATCCAGAGGTGGATGTTCATGCTCTTTATATGCATGTTAGGAAGTCTCACATCCTGCAGTGAAGCACATTGTACACTATTTCCAGTATGATGACTAATCCTGCCTCTCAAACTTTATGAAGGTCAACAGTCGGTTGAGAACGATGGTGTGAGAGATTGCTTTGAGAAGGCAAATGTTAGAAATAGAAACCCATTCACTCCAGCACTGGATGGTGTGTTGACCAGACAGCAACAGGTCATTCTCCTCAACCATTATCCCCCTGGCCTACTGACTCCAGAGCAAGCGAGATGATTGGCCGGCTCACTACTAAAGGAGCACATAGTTGTTGTCTCATTGGTTGTAGGAGTCGGGAGGGACAAAGTCACTTTGCTGTCCAGTTAGGACACTGAGAGAAAAAAAAACACTTGTTGCTAGGATACCTATCATCAGTTTTTTTTTTTTACAAGGGCCTGTGAGTGAGTGAGAGAGAAAATAGGCAAAGAGATTAGATGCGTGGAATGAAAGAACTGTAGTACGTTAGAGGCAGTGGTGCAAGGAATAAAAAGTGGCAAAACGAACAAGAAAAAAGGAAGTCAGAAGAGGAGCTGAATGGCAAATGAAACACAGTGAGAGGATGAGAGTGGATAAAGCTGTCTGCCTGCATTGCTCTCACTCTCTTCTCACATGATGTTATGTAACTGTTTTTTTGGTTTTTTTTTGTTTTGTTTTTTTCAGTTTTGTGAATGCTGCTCAATTAGTCTCTGAATCTCTGGAGCAAATATCTTTTCAATCCGGGGTGAAACGTGCATCAAATATGTTCATCCATTTGCTCTTTCCACTGAGACTTTCAGCTTGTTGCAAACTGTGACAGTAAAGAATAGCAGCACTAGGCATTGTTATCACTTGGTGACTTAAGCAGTTTTACAGTGTTCATCCCACCACATGAGCAGGCAGTGCAAAAGCAGACACAAGAGAACACATTGACTTCTGGGCAGTATTTGTACTTGATTTAAAGTGAAATTCCGGCGTAAGTGTAAACCATGAAATACAATCAGAGTTTTTTATTTATTTATATCTTGCATATCACTTTTATTATTATCGAGTGCTGACGATATAGGCGCAAATGAGCATTTTTAAGAGCTGCGGAACTCCGGTGCACTTAAAGAAGACAATGTTGATGCACAAATTTACCTGTACCTTAACATGTACTAGACAATTTTTACAGTCATTAACAAGAACAGGGAATATTTTTGTAAAATAACCCCCCATAAAACAAAGAACTGTACTCAAGAAACCTAATAATTTTTGCCAAAGTGTATTAACTGAGAGTTAAAGTGTGAGCTAAAATCAATAGCGCTTACATCTGTTAATTGATTGATTGAGCTTTAATATCCCCAAGGGGCAATTCAGTGTATAGCAGCGGTTGGCACAATAACTAGATTGATAGAACTAAATAAATAGAAACTAAATAGATAGAACTGAAATAATAATAGATAGAAATACATCATATACATAATTACAGTAATACATAACAGTACGAAAAATACCAGAATACATCATAAAATTATTACCTACAAATGATCAAACAAATCATCAGCTGGTTCAAATATTTAACAGCTAACGGGACAAATGATCTCAAGTATCTGTTCGACCTGTTTAATGATGCTGCTTAGTCTGTTTTTATTAGCTACAGTAGACTGAGGTTGTCAAACCAGCAGATCATAGAAAATGTGAGTACAGACTCAACAAAGGATGAATAAAACATTCTCATGAGGGAGCTCTCTACCTGGAAAGTCCTCAGCTTTCTCAAATAAAACAGTCTTTGATTGACCTTATTGTAGATTCTGTCCGTGTTGGCCTCAAATGTCAGCCTTTCATCCAGAATAGTCCCAAGGTATTTATACTGGCTGACTGTTATGGTCGTTAGTGGCATGGAAGGAGGGTTTCTACGAAAATGAAACAGCATATTTTTAGTCTTGCTAACATTTAGTTGCAGAAATGGCAAGCGCTTAATATAAACCTAAATCTGTGTACACACCAAAAGCAACTTTTATCTGTGGTACAACAAAACTACATACAAAGTCAATGGAATGACGCAACAACCTGTTTGATGCCACAACAGACCTGTAGCGTGACAGAGTGGGCGCAACATGAAGCAACTATTGTTGTGCAAGTTTGAAATAGTCGGCCCTGATCGTATTGAACAAAGCGTTGTCAAACTGGGCACTGGTGAGCAGCCATCATCCAGGCGCAGTCCTGGAGAAGGCAGTGAAGCTCTCCAAGCTGAATGTGCCTCCGCAGCATGTTGTGCACCCAGACACGATGGCAGTTGGTCCCCCCCTCCCTCCTGTCATTTCTCGGCCAAGGGCGACAAATTAATGAGCAAGTCGTGCGACCACGCATCATTGTTGCTTTGGTGTGTACACAGCTTGAGAAAGAATCAGAGTCATACGTCTGACTGTCACTACAGTCACAACAGGGAACTCTTGTCAGTCGTAACTTGTCAGAAAATTGGCACTTCCTCATCTTTAATTCGTCCTAAAGTGTTCAGTTTGTTGCAGTTTCAAATAGAACACGTACTAGGGTATCATCAGCATACAATGACACATTCTAGTCTTTGCTTATGTGAGGCATATGGCCAGAGTAATATAAAGTTGTTGCATTCTGTGACCATATACAGCATTTGGATATGGAAGACACAATTGACCAACAGCCAAAAGGCAGATTGAAGAATAAACAGTATCACTAAGATTAGTAAATTAGTAACTGGTGCATGTCAATAGGAGTGAGAAAACAAAAACCATTTTCTTTTGCAGTGACACATTAGAAGTAAGTTTTGTATAAGACACTCACAGAGGTTTGGCTTCATGTGGACATGCAGGAGTTGGTGTGATACAATGAGCTTTAACCAGATTATTTCAATGATATATAGTAAAGCAAGGCAAACTTATTTGTATAGCCCATTTTTATGAACAAGGGCTTTGCACAGCAAGTATAACACCATCCTCTGCCCTTAGACCTTCACACTATATAATCGGTATAGCATTATCAGAGTATCGATAGAATAACATCACAGAGGCACCAGCAACACATGCATTGCTCTTAGGGACTAGACTAGCTGATTGGGAGAGATGCAATCCTGAGCTAAGACTATTGAGCTGATTGGATGGACTCAGGAGACTGTCGGCTTTAATGAAAACTGAAGCAGCAATAGTTGGTTCATCTCAGTCAAACACTGAAGTGACAGCTGACAGCAGATAGAAACTGAATTGATTTTATATTTTTGACAGCAACGATTGATTTATAGATGTTGTGAATTGTGATAGATTGTTTTAGCAATAATAGCCTGAATCAGCTGGTTTGTCTGGAACTGACAAAAGGAAAAAAAATAACAAAATTTTAGTTTAGTTCACTGTATAGGAGGATTTTTGATTGGAGGGACATCTTTCAGCAAATGTGCATTTGATATGTTTGACATGTTTGGAAGTGAGCCCACTCGAAACAAGGACCCAAAGTGACAGACAAAGGACAACGTCATAACTTCAGCCAGATCTACCATTCAATGTCCTGCAATGCAAATGCGTCGCCAAGTGTATAAACCTCCAGTTCAATAGAGACACCACCCCACATCTTCATATCAACAGCAATTTGCTTGAGCAATTCAACAAGACGCCCCCAGAACATTTAAACACGGGTCACTTCACTGAGAAAGCTTTAGACTGCATTGATGCACAATTTTCACCACCAACAAAAAGAAACTGCAAGGGAAAGTGAAGAGAAAAGAAGCTAGGGGAAATGCAAGACAAAGAGCCCAGCGCAACAGATCCCAAACTCAGGTTCAACAAACTAGCTGCAGCCAATCCACTGCATCTATTCACTTCACTTGAATTCACCGTTTCTTTCATCCCCATGCAACAATTAGTCTGGCGTCCCACAAAAGGTAATATTTACATTCACAACAATAGTGTGACAGTATCAGATGACAGTAGAAAACATTGAGAGTGCGACAATTAAGCTTGAGTCACAAACATGCGCGTGGGCGTTCATATGTACAGACACACACACACTAGTACACACACAGACACACACACACACTCTGACCCCACCTTACTGCTTTCCTTGGAGAGTCCAATAGCTTTCTCTGCTTGGCAAGAGAGGAGCATTGAGTAGCTACCAACCAGGCCACCCAGTAGTGAATGAGACCTGCCAGCTACAGCCCCGGGCACATGCCAATAGACTGAGAGGGCTGATTCTGGTATGCTGAATATTAATATTATCAGAGTGTATAGGGCTCATGTGTGAGAGCATGCACTGAAATAAAGCTGCAACACATGCAGACGCTCTGCAAGGCTTAACTCTTCACTGGATACTCTGTTTTCACTAATTATGTGGTAACAAGAGTAAATCAGTTTATTTTCATAATGACAGTTGAATGCATTTTTCTGCTGCGAATGGATCTCTGTTACATTGTTTTGTTTTGTTTTTTAACATTGTTTAGCATTTTTTCACATTGTTACCTCACTTCCCAGAGCATTTGGCACTCATAGTGTAAAGACGTTGTAAAATCCAGGAACAGAGGAGAGAGAGAGCTACATTTGCTCATTTTGTTTGAGTCAAGCAGTCACCTGT
Source organism: Trachurus japonicus (assembly GCF_045865225.1). Lineage (NCBI taxonomy): Eukaryota > Metazoa > Chordata > Actinopteri > Carangiformes > Carangidae > Trachurus > Trachurus japonicus. The sequence continues at coordinate 32,577,605 of NC_140911.1, forward strand.
TTGTTCTGTTTGAGTTGTTGACAAAGTATCCACCTGACTCTATAATAAATGACAAGTCATTCCTTCAGGATGTGGCAGAGGAGGTAAACACTTTGGTTTACTCAAGAAGCTGCTGAATTAAAGATAAAAACATCACAAATCACAATGTTGTCACTTCCATTTGACAGGTTGAAACTGGGTGGAGCTATGATGGGAATTATGCACGATCACCACAAACAATGATACAAGTGTTACAGTATGTGTGCCACCCTGGCAAGTGCGAAAAGGTGAACAAGAGAGTGAGATGGACATCAATCACTTACCATCTGTGCAAACCCACACATTCCTGAGTTAGAAGATACATGATAAGAGCTGAGTGGGTGTGCAGGGCAACGAGTGTGGTCAACTGAAGTTGAGGAATAATAACACATTTAATTAAACTCAACTAACACTATAATTACAGTTACAGTATCATAGCGATAGTGACTCATTGCATGATCTTTTTTTGCTGGATGGAAACATTTACTATTTTATCTTGGTTCGTAAATATTATATGTAAAATATCCTCCAGACTAAACCATTGCAGTTGGTGGTGTATGCACAAGCTTGCTGATGATAGTGGATACTATAGTGGATAGTGACTAGCACTCATGGCTCTGAATGCATTGGAAAGGCTAAAAGACAAATCTAAATAATTAAGTAAATCAATTACTGACTAGGAAAAAGAGCAGCAGCTGGTAAAAGGGAATGGAAATTGGAAAGGGTATCCAGGTATTATTTATATCCACTATGAATATATGCATTCAAACTGAATGTTTTATGCTATTATTATTCTGAAACAATTTTTATATCATAAGTTTATTGATTCATTGTTCATTTAATAAATTATTTTGCAGTACCCATTTTAAGACCTCACAATATGAAATGAAGGAAATGCTTGGTTACTTTCCCTGTGACAGCCCCAGTCCTCCAGACGAGGCAGAATCGATGGAGTTAGTTTAGAAGGATTTTGAGGGTCACTTAAATCCTGAGGCCTTTTTTTTTTATCGCAGAAATGCCAAATGTATCAGTATTGATAACTGTCATTTTCAATCCCACAGTCACTGGCCTGATAAGCAGCAAGGTAATCATTTTCATTCAAGCCCTTCACCCTGCAGATTTCTCATGGGAGACTGATAATATTAAACCTGATGTGCAATTATACATTCAGCTATTATTAGTACCAACTGTCACTATACTCACCTGCCAGACATTTTTTTTTGCATGAGCTATTATAGTGCAACCTAGAGTGCAATGGACCATGGGTGATGAAGACAAACTGGAGATATCATACAAATAATGGCTGCTGGTGGTCTAGCTCTCTCTGTCTCCTTCTCTCTCTCTCTCTCTCACTCTCACTCTCTATCCCTGTCATCCATCTCCTCCCCCTATTCAGCTCGTCCTTACCTCAAGATGAAATGTTGATCACTCGGGGAAATACGACGCCCCCACATCCTCCTCTGAATTTGTCATTTCACTTATCACTGGCTGACATCTCAGTATCGACACAATGAGTGGGGGAATGGGCCCATTATACCTGTGAGGTTTAGAGGTGGGACGGTAATCACAGACCTGTCCATCTGCTGTTTCCAGAGAATAGAGTATGATTGTGTGTGTGTGTGTGTGTGTGTGTGTGTGTGTGTGTGTGTGTGTGTGTGTGTGTGTGTGTGTGTGTGTTCAAGATTGTGAGACAGAAAGTCAACATGCTTGTGTGTGACTACAGTATGTGGTATGTAACTGTGTCAGGTTTTCCCAAGACAACCAATTTGATCTTCACCAAGAGTTAAACAAAGAAACTCTTTTGAAGATTTTTTTTCCATCCAACAGTTGTTTAAATCATCCGTCACCCAAACCTGAGAGGCTTTTGTACCACACAACAATTTCACCATGATCATCAGTTGTACCCCTAAAATAACAACAAAAAGCAGAGGAAATCTTGAAATTTTGACCCTTTGTTTATCCCCAATATCAAATATAACAGCACCTCTTAGTGATTTTCTTATGCCCAATCTCCTGACCCTAATCAGCATAGAGTTGCTAGGTTGTGATGGAGATAGGTTGTAGTTTGACATATGGAAAATAGTTGCAATTTCGATGTATTTTTAACTAGTTTTGTCACTTTTGTCTCCTTATTAAGACATGACTTCAGTGAACTGATGAAAATGGATAGCTCAGTGCTTCCCAACACACAACATCATTAAGGCAGTAAGAAGGACAAATGTACATTTCTCCTACAAAGGATTAGCTTTGTGTTTTAAATCTATCAGCTACGTTACTGATTGTAAAATAATGGGTAGATTCCTCACTTACGGCTTCTCAAACTCTGTCACTATCAGAGCTGCTCACAACAGATTATAAGTGGATATCGATTTGTTGTCCGGGTCTCAAGCCAAAAAGGTTGGGAACAATTGAACTATTAGGTTTCGTGGCATGAAGGCCACAGATGACCCCTACTGGTCAGAATTCATTATTGCAGCACTTGTCCCTCTTGTCCCTCAGTCATGTCTAATGACTAATGTCACTTCTTTCATTCTCCTTATATGACCATTATCTTTGCACTTGTCTGTGAAATAATCTGCATCACCGAAAATATAAAGCCAGAAGCAACCCACTGTGTATGCACCACAACACTGAGCACATGAGTCACCACAACTTTTTTTTTTTTTTTTTTTGGATCATGTTTGTGTTCTGTTTTGCAAAAAAGAAAAAAGAAAAGTTTCACTCCAGCCTAAAGGTTTGTCATATCTTTTTTGGCCAGTGTGCAGTATACTTACAGCCCTGAGGTGTGTGTGGGAGATAACAAGTCACCACATATCACCTTTGCTTTGAATCAACCAACAACTCAGCTGTTAGTGCCGTGAAAGCAACGTGTGTGTGTTTTCCCATGTCATTCCCACAGTCCCATCCCTCCAACAGGAACCATAGTTTCCCCTTATCCCATTAAGACAATTGCCAAGACTGGCATTCAAACATGTGCACGTGTGTGTGAGTGTCTTTGTATGAGTGTGTAGATGTGCGCAAAACACAAACACACAAACCCACATATACGGACCAATGCGCACAAATATACCAACCTATATACAGGCTGGGCAGAGAAAGAGTAATTTCAAAATCAATCCTTTTGGAGAAAAGAAGAGAGGGGGAAAAAAGAATGAGAGCCCAAAACCTCCACCAGTGTTGGCTGATTGTAAAGGACTGTCAGTTACTGCAGCCTTCTATTGGGCCAAAGGGAAGCAGCAGGATTCAACTTGGGGCCCAATAAAGGGCTATTCTTCCTGGAAATCAGCCCTTGCACATGGACTTGAATGCACTCGGGTGCTAATCTTCCGAGCTGTGGGAGCCCACTCTATATTCACAGACTGTGCCACCCCAGAAGGCACAGCCGCGCATGTTGATGCTATCACACACACTGCCAGGCTAGTGCTAAGGCTAACACAGGGTTAATACTAAAGTAGTGGCATCTCTGGATGGGATGTGGGATTTGTCCTGTTCAAACCCTCACACGGATGAGACAGTATTTCTATTGTCTGTGTCTAGACCTGCAGCAGCAGCATCTAATATAATGATGTTTTACACTGTATACTGTGGGCAAGAGCTTCGTACATCTTATATAGAACAAGAGTCTCCAAATGTACAAAAAAAAAAGTGTTTTATTTTGTGAGTCCAGAATTTTGCAACTGATTTTGTTTTAATTTGTACTGAAAATGTAGTTTGTTTGTTTCTGTTGTCCAATTACATTACATACACACATTTGCTACTAAGCATTAGCACAAGCCTATTTCCTCATGTCTAGTGGAGCAGTGTCTTTTTTCAGTGCCCACGCTTTGAGATTTGTCTTAACTTTCCCACTCCTCTCTCAGCGCTGAAAAATTCAACAGGAACACACCAAAATCTCTTGACACCCCAGCTAACTCACTGAACATTGTGTCAACAATCGCCATGGGGATTGTTTCAGTGCCACTGAGAACTAAAGAACACCATGTACTGCAGAGTAACCAGATGTGCTACTGATGAAATTTACTTGCTTATGATGTAAGCGCCACAAACGCAATCCCATTCAAAAGTGGAAACCTCATACAGAAATATTTCAAATCAAACCAATATGTTTTTTATGGCTTGAGTGGCAGCACCATTGACACAGTACATTATTTAAAGCAGAAGTAAGCGATCCGGTCGTTTTGGCTAATGCTGCGTTCCAGGCAGGCTTTTGAAACCGTAAATTACAGCTTCAAGTCACGACTTACGACTTTGTAGCGTTCCAGGCAACCCACTCGTGTTTTTCCGACCTGTTTTACCTGTGAAAGTGCACTATAACGGCCACTCGTAACTTCCGACCCGTGAACTCGTACCAGTACGTCTTTTTTTACAGTCTATGTACCAGATCGAACTGGTACGACTTCACAGGTCGGAAAAATACGAGTTGCCTTGAACGCACCATAACAGTCCTCGTCCCTACGTCACCACATTCACGCGCATCCCTTGGCTGCACACACAGCCCTGCATGCCGTTCTCTCTCCTCATTGGATAAAAATTGTAGGATACGAGAAAAGTTTTCTCCTCGGCTCAGAGCAGAGCAGAGGGACTGAGAGACCCGTGTTTCGGTCCAAACACTCTATGTAAGTGATTGCTGTCGGAAGATATAACTATTTAAGACTTATATTAACACAAAAATATCGCTTACTTCTGCTTTAATCAGGTTCCCAGATAGCATCATAAAACTTGCCCATATTTGGGTCACATGCTTGTTGTCCTCTGGCCCATGCAGGATACACCTGGTTCCACAGCCTGATGGAGGGTGGCCCATTTACTGCATCACTGTAAGATGCTGCTCCCACATCTGGATCAATTCTGGCACATACACCATTCACCATGCTTCTTCTTACTCAGACAGTTACTGCCTTGCCAAATATAACCAAACGCAAAGACAGTTACAGAGTAACTGGGAGCATGTTGAATGGTAATAGGACAGTCAGTTATCTCCATACAGGGCAGTCACATCTGAAACAAATTTAAGTGTAGACATAGATTGTTTTACAATAAAGATGTGAAGTGTCAAACCAGAACTGTTCTCAAATCTATGTGAGTAAATCTACTTTTGCTCATCTTTGTTTGACTATTTGTACTGTATGCTTATTATCAGTGAGGGTTAGTGATATTCTTGACAAATTCAGATTTGTGAAGTGATATTCGCTGCCAGTTGCAGCCCCGACGGAAGAATGTTCACTTTTCTATCTGGGTTGCTACTGGCATTAAGTATCAGGATTAATACCTAACAGAGACTAATAAACCACCACAATTATTAAACCTTTGTTCAACATGTGCTGATGCAACCTGCACAAGAGTGAAAAAAGACACAAATAAGTTAGTATACAGTATACTCTAAGTATGCAGAACTTTCACAGAAAACACATTACATTGAGACCTTTGTTCTTGAAAATTCTCCTCTTAAGCCACTTGTTCCATCAGTGTAGGAAGCACTACACAACTTTTGATACTGTAGTGAACAACATTAATGCTAAAACTAATCAACTCCTGGAGACTATGACTAATGATGAAATTAAATTTAATTAATAAACAGACAAATGAGCTGACAGGGGATTACCTGCTCCACTGCCTCTTCTTTGTACCACTCAAATGAATCTTAAATTGTCTGAGTGTTTTACACTTACAAACATATTCAAAATGACCGTTGTCCTTAAATAAAAGAACACTGATGCCGAGGAGACACTTTTCATGGATCTGAACAGGGACACATGGGTGAATTCATTTATCTTTTGTGAAACACTGCCCTCCAGTGGACTTAAACATTTAGCTTAAACTTCCTCTAAGGCCTTTCTGTTATATAACAAACATCATCTAACACCATCCATCCATCATCTATACCGCTTATCCATGCAGGGTCGCGTTGTGGGGGTTGGAGACAATCCCTGCTGCCACAGGGCGAGGGGTGGGTGGGCTACCTGGAAAGGTCACCAGTCAGGAGGACACTGGTGTTTCTGTAGAGAGAACCCACGCAGGAACAGGGAGAACCTACAAGCTCCACCCAGAGACCCAGGACTGAGAGATGAACCCAGAACCTTCCTGCTTGGAGGCCACTGTGCCCGCCCCCTCTTATGCCTTAATGATGTCTAAAGGACTAAACTGACAGATTAACAAAATCAAAACAACTGCACTGTATTCAGCACCAGTGCAGCAGAGCTTGTGGTCATTTTTGGAACATACAGTCATATTAATATGCTCAGCATATTTGTGCAGAGCTTTTCTTTTGAACAATGCTCATCATACCCGTGGAAAACTCATACAGGTGGGGACATTGTCCTGTTTCTAGAAGATAACTGCAGTGTCGGCTGTGTGATATTCTCCCCAGTCCCACCACAGGAGGAATTTTGCGATTTCAAGTCATGGAAACATCGAGTAGGACAGACAAGAGTGGAGTGTATCAACTTCAGGACTGTCCTTCAACTGACCTTCACTATGATCACTACTGTGTAGAGAGATGTGCAGCTTGCTACTGGAAATAGGTGAGAAGAACGGTTTGGCCAAAACCATCAGATTAGACTGGTGTTGTACTGGGCTGCTGCTAGACGGAATGCGAAATGATTGTTCCTGAAAAAAAAAGAGCTTCTCTAAAAAGAAGGACAAAACAAACAACAACGACAACAAAAACTATACAAAGGATAAAAGTAAAAAAAGACATACAGTATGTATTTATATATCTCTCCCTCTCTGTGTTGATCCATGGACTGTTTCTAAAACGTCAACATTTTCAGTTTAGAATGAAATTGCATCCAACACATTAGATGGATTCGATCAAATGTTTCTCAGGATGAGCTGTACTTACTGTGGTAATCCCTGAACTTTTTTCCTCTAGTGCCATCACCTTAATCACATGTGCCCCCCAAATTGTAGCATGCTGACATGGTAAACTGCTGATGAACAGGGTGAACATTACAACATTATCAGCTACTCAGTGTATTTGCTCCACAGCAGCACTGTACAGAGCCGGCTGGAATTTAAAGTAAATAATGCTTCTTCCTTTTTCAGCTTTTTTTATGTCTGCAGTGCAGGCCAGAGAAGAACATGGGCCAAGCAGCCTCGTCTGAACCTGGGGCATTGCAATTACTGTCATCATTTTAAAACCCTTGACCAGCAGGATACCACAGTATTAAAGTTGTGTTACATCAAGGCCTTGTTATGATTATATTTTCATAACCGGTGAAAGCCTGACATGTTTGCTGTGAGCAGAACCTTTTGAAACAGATCAGTGAAAATGAAAAACAAGCCGAGTCGGAGTGGATGGTGAGGTACAACGAATCAGAACAGGACATGTGACACGGGGCCAGGACACACCATGCTGGGTCATGCTGCTCTGGGAGATTTATTTAGTGATTTTTCATTTTTTTGTTTTTATTATGTTTTTCACTTGCGCTCCTGTCAGGAGTGTGGTAAATGGGACAGTCAAGCAGCAAGAGTCACAGTTCATCATCATCATCATCATCATCATCATCATCATCATCATCATTATCATCATCATCATCATCATCATCACCACTGTCACCACCATTATTATTATCATCCGCCTCACGGTATAATAATAATTTTCATCGTCATTTAACTTTTTCCTCAAGCTAGAAAATAATTTACATCACATTGTTTTTACTGACTTTTGAGACCATAAACATTCCAGCAACACACTCAGGATTAAGGGTGGGTAACAATCAGAAAAGCATGACTTTTTGCATAGTATTAAATGAACAAAGACATTGAGTTCTTTATTTACAATTATTGTATAGATAAAAAAAATATCATAAAAACAAGATGAACACTTAAATCACTTACCCATAAATGGAATGCCAAAAAGTTATCTGTTGGCATTTCTCTTTTTCTTTGTTCCACAAACTGCATGCTGCTAAATACAGTACATCGAGGCAGGTGAGAGTATATTGCAAGAAGTATCATTGATATCATCATCATCATTATCATAGTCATCATCATCATCATCATCATCATCATCATCATCATCGGTGTCATCAACATAATTATTGGTTGTTACAACAGGTGTTATCATTTGGATGTAATCACGATGTTTGAGGTTTCTGACAGGAGCAGTGATTGATTACATACAGCCAAACAGCTGTGTCGGCAGTATGACTTCGTTGTGGTGCATGATGGGAGACGTAGTCAGGAAGAGTTCCTGTTTTTCACACCAGTCTGCATGGAGTTTCTGTCCTCAGCGGACTCATTGCTGTATTTACAAAGATTATTTTTAAACTCCACGTCTTTGCGTCCTCTTAAAGCTGAATGTCCTCCTGGATGTAAAAGTGGTTTGAGAATGTTGGCTTAAAGTCTTTTTTTCTTTTTTTTTCTCTTTTTTTTTAAATTGAAAATGCTGTTGTTGCTGTTGTGATGTTTTTGTTTTGTTTATTGTTTTTAATTTTTTACAGACAAATAAACAAATAAATTGTCAAGTTAAAACATCGGAAAAAATAAACAAAAGAAATCAGCAGCTTCTAAGCAGAATATCAGAATCCAGACTGTTTTTGTTTTTTTTCAACTCAAATAAGATAGATTCATATTCAAATGGTCCATGTTACGTTTTCAACACGCCTGAGCTGACTGGTAAAGCTTGTGCACCCTCTCCAGATGGATGGATTGAGTGGGAAATGACAGAGGAGGAGGATATAAAAAAGAAAAAAAAGATAGAACTGCTCAGATAAATGATTGTACATACTGTAATAGTGTATAGGATTTTTTAAAGTAGAAAATTATCAATTTTCTCAAGTTGCATAATGAGCCTATCACGTCATGCTTGCCAATGACTTCGGTTAGTAATAGAAATAACAATAGTACAGGCTAGTTAAGTGGCCTTGTCCTTCTGAGTGCAATAAGACTGGGTAAATGTGCCTTCTGTATTTAACTTCTCTCTGGTAATGTCTGATTGGTCAAAGCACAATAAATAGTTCACAACTAGTGAGTACAGTTGAGATGCTAGAGTACTGTATATTCTGTGACGGCAGGAAGACAAGCTTGGTTAAAACACACAAAAGCACATCTAGAAGTACACCACGGAAGTTTTCATTCATAACCAGATAGTGCAGAAAAGGATCATTTTTTTATATATAGAAAAAGAGTCAAAGCAACATTCCATTTTGTTGTATTTCTTTTTTTTTTTGTCAGTTTTCCATTTTTTCAGATGTTAAAAATGCCAACAGCTTTTGCATGTGTCTCTCTGCTAGAGGAAAAGAAACTCTTTTTTTAAACCAAAATAAATCAAAATTAAATAAAAAATAAACAGCACAATATATTCCAAATTTTAACAAAAAAAAAGAAAAGAGAAAAAAAGTCTGATTTCCGTGCGGTACAGATAAGCCAAATATAACTTTGTAAGTTTCTAATATGACTCGATTGCAGCCATTTGATGGTCACACGTATTTTTAAAACACCAAGTCCTTCGAACAAGCAGGTTTATCTAGTAGACAGTTCACTGTAAAGGTCCTGACATCAGCCATTGGCTCGAGCGCTTAGCTCAGGCCAGCGCTGAAGCACAGAAAAATAAAATAAAACAGAAACACAATAAAAAAAGAGAGGAAGTAGAGAAAAAAAAGATTTAAATATTCCCCCTCTGTCACGAAAAGGAGGCCTCCGTTTAGAAAAACCAAAGGCAAGCCACTCCAAATTGATCCCAACAATCATATAGAGTAATACTAAGATTCCACATTTACTATGTATCCCACCATATTTTGGTTTCTTTTTGTTTGTTCATCTTCTAAAAATATCTACAATATTTGACAAGATAGCAGGCAAATTCCAGCAAATGGTTTTTCAGTAATAACACACCAACACAGCTCTGGACCTTCTGAGTTTCAGCTTCGCCTCCCTCTCTCTAGAAACCAGGAAGTTTATCTCTACGAGGTTGTAAACAAATTACATTCTCTTTAAGACATAAATAAGTCAAAGTATTTTGAGCCATTGAAGCAGGAACAAGGCAACATGCCAACAAACAAAGATAAACTCTCTCTAAATATATTTATATGAATTTATATTTATAGAATATATCCCATAAATGCTATCATCATCAACATTACTTTGTGTTCCTCTTTTCTGACAGGTGCAAAACTACTGTGCAAGTTGAGCCCTGCCACCTCGTTAACACATTTCCGTTTATGGATGAAATAAATTTTTACAGTCGGGTACATGTTCATGCCACACAGAGGAAGGAACTTTGCAGGCCAGGAACTCAGAGAAGCTGTCTTTAAATTAGTAGTTCAGCGCGAGGCCTAGCCCATCAGAACGAAAGAACTCCAATAAAATTAAAACCCTTTTAAATAAAACTTGGGTAATGTACATTCATGCAGGAGCAACAATAATAACAATAATAATCAGAATCAGAATCAGAATAATAACAATGTTTTTCAGTTGATTTTAAACTATCATCAGTATTGACAATGTTATTGTTGAGGAGAGGGAGTGTAAGGGGAGTTTCAGAGTCTGTCCTGTTTTGCAATTTCTACCCCTCAGCAGTGTCTGTCTCCTTATCGTCCTCCTCCCGGTGCCACTGAAGACACAGTTTATACATATGTGCAGTCAGCAGCACGCTTAGACAGTACATGCTAACACACACACACAGTCATACACACCACCGCTGCCGCCACCATACACATACAACCATAAAAGCAGGATGGCTGTGTAGGATTTGTGGCTTTGTTTGCACTTTTTTGATTGTATGTAAGTTTGTTTTTCTTTTCACCTTGCAGTATTACTTTAGATTTTCTCCGTCTGGATAGGAGCGGGGAGCTTTAAGAGCTCAAGGTTAAGGGGGCAGAGACGGACATGTTGCCACAGGACCTGTCCTGTGTAGGGGGTAAATTGGTGTTTTGGTGGGGAATGGGGGTGGGGGAATAGGGGGGGGGGCTGGAGGAGAGGAATTCAGCTGGACTGGGTGAAATTTTGGGGTCGACAAGGTGTAAGGTTGCAGTTAAAGGTCCGGAGGGGATCGGAGGAGGCACACCCAGATTGCAAGGAAAGGAGCTTAGAGGTTAGAGCTGAGCTGAGGTGAGGATCAGGGTTAGAGGCTGGTCTCCAAGCTGTGCAGAGGGCTGGCGGGGCTGGAGGAAGCGGCTGATTTACTGGTGTCGATGGTGAGATTAATGCCACTGTCGATGGCGTTGTTGTTCTTGTTGGGGGACGAGGGCTGGCTGGAGTACTTCCTCCTCCTCCGGGCAGACTCTTCATCCGTGTCGTCGATGAGGGGGATGTTGGGCGTGGAGTCTTCTATCCTAAACTCAGGGTGTGTCATGAAGTTGTGGATGGATGATCTGGAGTCTGGTTTTTCCAGGCCTTCATAGAGGGAACTACGGAATGCATTCACAACGCGGATCTGTCGTGAGAAGGGAGGAAAAACACAAAAAAAAACAATGAGAGAAGAGGTCAGAGATGAAATGGAAGGGTTGGAGAGACCCTCGGGATGAGAGAAAGGAGGGACGTGGAGGAGAGGAGAGGAGGGGGGCGAAAAGGGAACAAGGGAACGTCTTACTTGAGGATAAAGAGGTGGAGAAGGAGGAGAACGTGAAGGAGCAGCAAGAGAGAAGGCAACTGCAGTCAGTGTTCTGCCTTTCACAAGATAACTACAGTTCACACGTCACTCAGTTTCAGCGTGCAAGGAAAACCGTGAGGAAAACAATCGTAAAAAAAAATAAATAAAAAATACAACCAAATCATACATTTCAAGAAAAACAAATACCAAAGCAACACAAACGCTCGTTGTAAGTATACGCTTTAGTCCAATGTGCTGTATACCTAGAAACAAGCCACGTTAATAAATGGAATGCTCACAGAAAAAATTAAAGGAGAATATCACATGCAAGTTTGAAGAAATCTGGTGGACGAGGTCAGTAAGAAGGAAGGAGGTTAGATCTGAGAGATCCAATCAGGTGGTTTAAAAAACCTTCTGCAGGTACCAGAGCACTGTCTGGTACATAATCCACACAGACTCTGAATGGGTCACACAAACACACACATATAGCACAGGGTGGGTAAAGCATGGCTCCAAACAGGGCGATGGAGAGAGTCAAGTCTGCATGAGGAGGCTGGTTCAACACAAGCATCGCAGTGTGTGAAACTCACAACAAAACAACACATTCAAAAAAAAAAAAAAAGTGTCATCTAGACAACAAACTAACACAGCATGTTAAGATATTATGGATACAGGGAGTAAAAACAAGAGGTAAACACAAATCACATGCACCAAGACAACAGGGTGGTGAGGGTAGTGGACACCAGCACACAGACTGCTGACACAAAACACATGAAAGTGAATGGTGAAAATTATAATTTCACTATCAGAGGTCTGACGGTCAAAGCATGTTCTCAACTCCATGCACGTCTAAGTAAACACTCAAGTATAGGCCCCAAACATCTACGTGAATCTTAGCTGAGGTTAAACAATCGTCTGTGTGTCCTTGTCTGCGTCATCAACGTGTTGGAGTTTAGGATGCACAGGAATCATATGAAGCTTTAAAAGATTTGATTTGATGTATTTTCATCAGTGCTCTGGAGGACACAGATGATACATAAGGGATATCATGTCATTGTGGTTGCATTGATAATGTTCACAAAATCATCTCTACAGGATTATTCTATAGAAATCCCATCGTATTTGTTGTTACTCTGCAGTTCTAGGATTCTCTATAACCACTAAATAATGATATGTTATTCACCCCAGTGTTTTATTATTGAAATACAATACATTACCAGAGCAGAAAAGCCTCAAAGCTGTGTGAATAGTGTAAATACTCTAACTGTGGCAACGTGGGGTATAAGGAGACAGAACAGCAAAAAAGAAATAATAAGAGGAGCCTGCCTGGATGAGTGCAGGTGACAGGATGTCTGACAGGTAACACTGATGGTGGTGTCAGAACAGGGTGGGGGAGGGGGGGTTGGATTTAAGTCGCTGGTTGGTGCTGCAGAGGATCTATGTATGTCTGTAACTATGGCAACATGACAGTCAACTACACTGACAGTATGGAGCGACAAGACGGGATGAATTATTGGTGCGGTGCTGCTGCGTGGAGTTTCTCCAGTTCCCTTCCATTCCTCTGTCCAACACACACTAAGCATTGATTTTCAGTAATTAAACTGAGACAGAAAAGTGTCTGTGTATGTGTTATAGAGAGAGAGAGAGAGAGAGAGAGAAGAGGACAAGAGAGTGTGTCCCCATGTGGATATCTGGGTTCCCTATTTCACTTGTTTGCAAGTTGCAAATTTTTAAAGATGTCACGTCTCCACATTGTGCAGCATCACTGATGTGTTTTCATCATGGCAGGTGAAGTGTCAGCAGCAGAATACATCAATTAGCTTCAGGTCAATTCAGTGTGGTAGGCCTCGTCAGAAGCAAACCCACGGGAGAAAATACGACAACAGTGCAACTTATACTTGAATGTTTACCCAGTCCCTTGGTGAGTTGGTTGAAATTAGTTTGTATTAATGTCCGTCAATACATAAAAATGGGAGGACTGAGAGATGGGATGATGGATGGGGGAGGATGAGCAGAGGGAGACAAACTCACAACCTGAAATGTCACGCCGTGGGTATCACCCTTAGTCCTGCGCTCCTAGCACTCTGGGGAAACAAACACACATTCACCAATGAGAGGACAGTACACCCAAGCATGGGAGGAGATATCAAGATGAATTTGAAATCCAGTATGAACAGCAAAAAGACAGAAGAGAGAGAGAGAGGAAATGAAAAAAGCAGAGAGCAAGAAAGAAAAAAAAAAGACAAATCTTCAGAGATGCCAACCTCAAATGGTCACAGCGATTGGGTTTAAGAATAATAAAGCAGAAAATGTGTGAAGAAAAATTAACATTTTCTTCCCGACAGGTTGGCACCTCTGAAGCAAAGAGAGCAGAGAAGCAGACTGACAGAGTTCTGACTCACGGCCAGTAGTGGGAGGAGCAGTAGCAGCAGTAGTGCTTGTAGGAGAGGAAAGGGCATTGGACAAGGACACGTGACTAGGACTAGAAACATTGGTTACATCCTGGGTCTGGCTGGTGGTGGATGATTGGCGTCTCAGAGCCCCCGCCCCCTGAAAGGAGGTGCCACTCTTGAAGGTGTTGACTACGTCAATCTGTGGGAGGAGAGCAGGACAGGAGAGGACAAATGGCTGCTCAGAGTGACACAGACCAAATGGCAACACAGGTTGACTGGCTGGGCGCGATGGGGAGGGACAGCTCGCGGTCAGAGTGTAGCATCCCCTTAATCCGAATGGTAAATTTAACTGGAAAGCTCAGTTCACCCAAATTACAAAAAGAAAGAGAAAGAGAAAGAAAGAAAGAAAGAAAGAAAGAAAGAAAGAAAGAAAGAAAGAAAGAAAGAAAGAAAGAAAGAAAGAAAGAAAGAAAGAAAGAAAGAAAGAAAGAAAGAAAAATCTATTAATTCTACTGCTGCTGAGGTTTGTATTTCTGCACCAATCTTGATTCAATTTAAAACCTTTCATTTCTGACAGTGTATTGATGTGAAACCAAAACGCTGTACATACTGAACTGAACAAATACTTTAAAAAAATAAATAGTCAAAATTATCTACGAGACCATAAGCCGCTTGAGGTAGATGAGAAAATTTGCTTTTTGGCAATTTGGGTGATATGAAACTTTAAAGAGTGGCTAGATGATGTGTGATTTCATACTATACAGATGCAGCCATTTATAGCATTGAGAGTCTATTGTTCTGTGGCATCTCCTATGACTTTGCCTCAGGAATTAAAGGAAAACTACAGTTTATTCCATTTTATTTGTGGTTCTTTCTACTGGTCTTATGAAATCTTTCCAGCCTCCAGGCCTTTCTCCTCTGGCTGAACCACAGTGGTTCAGACAAATCAATGAGAAGCTGGTTGTAATTGTTTTATAGCTGTTGAAAATGTTAGCACAGATGCTGCTACCCTGTAGCAGATGATAATACTGTATACTAAGATTTCCTTTTTCACTTTTGTGCACTGTGGACTTATCTACAGCACACTCTCAAGATCAACACACTCTGTAGCCCTGGGCAATTCAAGACGACCTCTGTGAGCAAATGTTTTCCCTCAGTGTGCTCCTCTACTGAATCTAAACTCTATGTAACAACAAAAGCATCATTGCAATCGAGGGAAACCTCAATGATTTTCAAGCCTTAAATAAATAAATGAGAAATAAATGAGACGGACAGATGGTTCATGCAATCACCTGCCAAGTATTTTCTGAAAGCGCCTGCCCTTTTCCAAACAGTTTCCAAAGAGGCCTTCCCAGATGGTTCTGGGTTACAAACCATCTGGTATGTCAGGTTATAGGAGAACTGGAAGTGCACAGCTACAGCAAGTGTAGTGAGTCAAAGTTGAACCAGGGAGATAACTTGTGATGGATATTTACCATGCAGTTTGTGATGTAGCTCTACATAGAATCTGAATAACCTTAGGTGTCAAAATCTCAGCAACATTTGATTAAGCTGAGGTGGAGAGGTGAAATAAAATGTAGTTTTACTTCAATACAGTAGGAAAACTGGTTCTCTTCTCTCTTAACCTTGATTGGCTGCTTCTGTAGGACACGGGTCAACAGTACCGTGTCGTGGGATAGCTCCACCCTGGACCACCAGTGAGATGAGATCGTTGAACACACAGGCAAAACTCTCTTGAATATCACAGTGAATGGTCTGCACAGTTTGTCACACTACAAGTAACATCAGTGACTATTTCCAGTTGGATTTCACTCAGACGTTTGACGGCCGATCGTCCACAGGTCCGAGCTGGTGCTCACATCAAGTCCGACGAGAGAGAGAGCAGCGTCTTCGCGCACCTGAATGAGTTCTCTTGAAAGAAATAACTTGACTAACATGTACAACATTTAATCCAACCTAGCATTTCTGCTTTGGGGGGGTATGGTAACTTCTGTTGTGGTGCAACTTCCTACAGGAAACTGATTATATGACAAAGACAAACAGTGAAACAGCAGATGCATTTGAAAAAACATCACATAAACTTGTTGGTGTAAAATGTTCCTTAAATAAAATCATACATTTGAACACAGTAGTGTACTGATACCAGCGTCTTTTTAATCCATATTCAAAGCAGCAAAATCTTTCCTTCAAATGACACGGACAACTGCATCATGGGAATTGAACCTTGTTGTGTCCTCACCTGAGTCTGAATACGGTTGAGTCCTCTGAACCACAGTATCTGTCCTCTCCTCAGCTCCCTCTCCGCGTGGTCGATCTCCTCGTTGTCCTCGTTAACATCCTCTTCTGGTAACTCGTCTTTCTGACTCAGCTGGCCAGCCCTCCGCAGGAAGCGCAGCCTGCTATTGGGTACGGTGGCTATGACCTGGCCCACAGAGAAGACACAGCATTGGGTCAAATGGAAAGGTGGGAGGCGGCTTACAGTGGAGATGTAGAATAAAACGCTATGAACTAGAAGGAAAACAAGAAAATACATGCAGTGGGAGAAAATCTAAAGCTGGAGAAACAGATGAGTTTGCATGTTACCTGCCCCCAGACGAGTTCTCCCAGCCCGAGGAAAACACACCACATCCATTTCTCCAGGTCCAGCGGTTGACAGCTGAATGGCTTCCCCCCAAACTGCACAATCACAATCTATGCAGAACACAGCGCAGATTAAACTCAAACATGATGAAAATATGTAGAGCAGAAGATGTTATTCATAGGAAAGTTATCTCTCAGCAGTCTGGATATTAAATTGAACCATTTGCATCAGCTTACCTGCATAGCAAAGGTGCCAAAGACAATAGAGCAGAAGATGGGGTTCCTGAAGATACCATCAAACACGTTCCGCTCACCGTGGATTTTTCGAGCATTTATCTCGTTGAAGAGCTGCATCATGACGAAGGTGTTGAAGATGATGGTGTAGTGCTCGGATGGAGGAGAGTGGAGAGGTGCATCACGGCCGCTGTCAATGTCAAAGATTTGTTCACCTAGAGGAGAGGGAAAGATTTGTTTGAACCAATGTTATGTTGCATCAGTCGGGCGCAGAATCTCTGAGAGCAAAAATGACAGTCCGTACCAGCAAAGAGCAGCGTGAAGATGATAATGAGCTGATAGACTCCGTGTCCGAGGATGTTCTTTGTCATGGTGCTGGAGATGAGAGGCTTGTTCCGGCCGTATGGCCTCCTCTTCAGCAGAGACTCTGTGGGAGGCTCCGTTGCCAAGGCCAGGGATGCAAAAGTATCCATGATCAGGTTTACCCACAACATCTGCACTGCCTTCAGGGGAGAGTCCTGAGGAAATACAAGAGAGATTGCAATAAGAGTCAATCATTTGTGCCATTATTTTGTATGTTCTGCACTGCACCTCAACAGCATTCAGTTAAGAGATGACAATGCAGTTGTGCTAATAGAACTCAGTCAGGAGATGTTTTATTCTGATGCATTAATGTCAAAAATTGTGAAGTTGTTTTGGAAGGCAAGTGAAATCATCCTTTGGCCTCATGGTGAATTTTGCTTTGTAAAAACCTGGCCATAGTTACAGTATTCATTACGACATGTTGAACATGAAAGCAATGACTCCCCTGTGCTGTTCATCTAAGCTCTATCGTGCATTTCATGAATTGGCGCTCTTTTTCCCTGTACTTTCTAGTTTATTTTGTCTATTTTTATATATATTTATTTATATATATAATATTATCATATCAGATCATATCACTTTTATCTGTCACATTTCAACGATACCTGCCCAGGGACTACAGGTGGAAATTAGCAAATGTTGCTACAGCCTGGCTCAAGGCATCTTCTCTTGTCTCAGGAGGTTAATGTTTTTGAGCATCGTCCCTGTTTTAAATAAATAAATTCCTATACAGCTCAGGTGGAAGTTTGAATGGTCTGTTGTTGAGAAAACTGGTGAGGAAAAAATGCTCACAGCTTCAGACGAAACAAACTAAACTAGGGAGGGATTTGTTGAAATGGCACAATAACATCAGAATACACGTTGGCCTTTTCACTGTGACCGTACTGTGTGACTCAGAGCGTTCCTGAAAAGAGCAACTGTTACTTATGTAAATTTGTTTTTCTTTAACGAATACATTTACATTTAGTTGTACTAATATTTATTAATGCTGTTTTGTTCACCCCTAGAAAAGATTTTACTAGGGCTAAGTAAATCTTAAACGATATCTATATTTTCCTTGTAGTTGCTCTGTATTTACGTACTGTACAGGAATATGTTGTTGCATAACTGTTAATGTTAAATCTGTTCATCTAGAGTTCATACACCCCCACGCTCTGACCTGTGTGATGCAGGCGCCGGTGAACGCCACTATGACAGCCACAACGTTGACAGTGAGCTGGAACTGAAGGAACTTGGAGATGCTGTCGTAGACGTTGCGGCCCCACATGACCGCCTTGACGATGCTGCTGAAGTTATCATCAGTCAGAATGATATCTGATGCCTCCTTGGCCACATCTGTACCGGCAATGCCCTGGAAGAGTGCAGATACGGAGCAGTCAGAAGGGAAACCAGGCCGTGTTACATAACTATGGTAATTCTATGCTCGCTTGTTATACATTGCACCTTGGTGCATTATTCCTCAACATACCACACGAAGGAATGAAGGAAATCTGACTCAATGAACTAACAGCACTCGGGTTGGTTTTGATGATACAGGCTAATTAAGCAGTCAAGTGTGTGTCGATGTGTAAAACATGGAGCAGTGGCCCAGGAAATTTCAAGAAACAGATACAGTATTATGATTTGTGTTTACAAAGACAATAAACACAGAACTATGATTTGATATTGATGTGATGCTCAGTGTTTTTACTGTCACCATACTGTATCTATTTAACAAACAGCTACTGTATGACTAGAGAGGACACACCTATCAGAAGAAAATCCAAATGAATGTACTGAGGAGCAGAGGGATGGTTTGTGAAAGACAGCAGAGACAGAGAAAGCAACGACCAAACAGCAAAACACACATGAAGCTGTGATCTACATAAAGAACAGAATCTGCTGTCTGAGAAGTGTGAGGAGTCTACTGCAGGGAGAGTGTAGAAGCTGGGTTATCCACTAGGGGGAGCATGTAGCCTGCACAGCCTGAGGCAGAGTGGCTGTGATGAAGCCCTAAATACTGCAGAGGTGAAGGAGACATCTGCAGATATTGTCTCTCGTACGACGGAAAGGGAGACAGAGAAAGACGTATGAGGCGATTCTCACCATGGCAAAGCCAACATCAGCTTTCTTCAGAGCAGGTCCATCGTTGGTCCCGTCTCCTGTCACAGCCACCACCTGCCTCTGATCTGCCATAGTGCTGTCGATAATTCCTGTCAAGCACACATACACATGCAGCAGTCCATGTAGGTTTATTATAGCATTGGGAAAGAAGACAGGCAACATAACTAAATGTGAACTTTGAGTACAGGGACAACAGGCGTGACATCACAATAAACTAATTAGAGGTTTATTTAGTAAAATGCATGTTTTGGTACAATGATGAATATCCTCAAACAATTTGAGTTTAATTTACAACAGTGACTCTGAATTTGAAAGAGTGCGGCTGATTTACCTTTGACGAGTGTGTGTTTGTCAGTTGGGGAGGATCTGGCCAGAACTCGGAGTTTAGGCCAAACCTTGTCAATACGTTCCTGCTCCACCTGGACATGCACACATACAGACGTACAGACAGACATGGAAATACAAAGGACATGTGGTTGTGGTTTAGGCGTTTTCTTTCTCTGTTCTAGTCTCAACTCTCTCCTCCTCTCAGCCTGACAGTGGTTACAGTACAGTACCTCTCCTTTCTCGTTGCGGATCCTCCTGTTGAACTCTTTGCCGTCGATGCAGAGGAAGTCCTCTCCGGGGTGGATGATCCCACACTTGATGGCGATGGCCCTCGCTGTGTTAATGTTGTCTCCTGTCACCATGCGCACTGTGATGCCCGCACGCTGGCACTTCATGATGGCATCAGGCACCTAACATGTGATTACAAGAGCACGTGCTTTGATTTTTTTTTTTTTTTTAACCAACTGTGAGCAGTGGAAACAACTGACACTGTAGCATCTTTTAAATTGATATGACACACACCATCTCAACATTATCTCCACTTGTGGTTTAGGCCAGCTGATGAATTCACATTCAGTTTTTGGTTGCAGTTAACTATTAATATAATGCATCAATGCTAACTAGTGAGAGTGAACCCAAAACACAGTTAAACAATCAAAAGTTTTGTAGCACAAAGAAGAACTGCAGACTTGACAACTGTCTTCATCAGTTAGGGCAATTTTCCCATAAAATTAGTTACAAACATATATCATAGTTAGTTGCATTAAAAACATACTGATAGCAACAATTGTAGCTGTTTTTCCAATAGTCTTGCAGATTAACAGGGAGGTATTACTGCATGGAGATTGATCTGTGGTAGAACAAGTGAGCAAAGCCAGAGTATGAATTCAGAAACATGTCTTCTTCCTGACAAAGGTCAGTGTGGGCGAGCTCTGCTCTCCAAACCCACACATAAACAAATGTGTGCACATACAGTCACAGCAACTCACATCTACTAGCCTGCACTTTCTCTGACACACACACACACACACACACACACACACACACACACACACACACACACACACACACACACACACACACACACACACACACACACACACACACACACACACACACACACTCAGAGGCAGGAATATGCATACTTTCCACTTCACACTCGCAGACACTTGGGCATATTGCACATACACAGGGGAGCATGTGTGTACTCATAAACACACACAAACAAACAGTATCACATAGATTGGAAGACTAAACGAATCCACCACCGCAGTGTGCGCACATGCTGAAATTGTACAATAAACTGCCAAATCAAGCTGCTCATGCATGTAAACATGAAGCGTTCGACTCGATTTAAAGGATTATGAAAGTGTGCAGTGGGTGAGGGCAGGTCGTTAATGAGCTGGAGGTCAAACCAGCAGAAACATATAATTTCGTCCAACTTGTAATTTTATCACAATTAGTTATCAGTGTCTTTAAAGTTTGCTTGCATTAGCTAGAAGCAAGGATGCAGCTGTAAAACCCATGCAAATATGTAGTTCAGGCAGAGCTGCATCTATTTATTTATAATTGTGTCAGAGTAAAAAGAAAGAACATGGACATAACGGACACATCTGATTTGCCTAATATAGTTATAAAAGAAAATAAATTCTGCCTGTAATTTCCCAGCAATCTCCAAATAAGGCAAAGGTCAAGGAGGTTCAATTAGACAACAATGTTATTCATGAATATAAAAGGTGTTTAATCATTGGTGCTTGGTGCTGAGCTGATAATGTGTGAAAATATTTGTACAACCACACAAAAGCACAAAATTAATTCATCTGTGGTAATTTCAAAATAATATCATCTGACAAGGTAAATGAGTTCTCACAGTAAATAATGAAACAGGTTTGTGTGATGTTCTGCCTTCTCTGCTCGCGCTGATTCATTTTTCTCAAGACACCAGCTTCCACTCTGCCTCACTGTCTGTAACTCTCCTTTCTTTTGGATTCCCAAAGCTCTTGTTGACTGGTCATCAAAAGGAGAAGGTGGAGAGAAGAGGAGGAGAGGAGAGGAGGAGAGCGAACGCTTATTAAAAATACAGCCTGGCCCCGACAGAGGTGGAGGGTAAGAGGCTAGTAGGTGAGACTGAAAAACAAGCCTCTTGTGTCCCTAATGTGGATCTGGTTACACTCTCACTTTTCCTCCGTTTCTCTCCTTACCCGTCTTCCTCCTCCTGTGCTCTCGTTGTGCCTCTGACATGAACCTGATTTTCAATCTCTTTATCTTTATATATCTTTCCCTTTCTCAGTCTCTCTCTCTCTCTCTGTCTTCTCTCCTTGTTCTTTCTATTTCACTCCTGTCTCCTCCGGTCTCTCTGGGGGCAACCCCACAGAGCAGCCGGTTATTAAAAGAGCATTGCATTCTGGAGGAAGAAATTAGAGACTAATAAACAAACCAAAAACATGTTTATCACTCTGTGTGACCTTTTTAGCAGAGGGGAGAGTCATCTAATTTCCAATATTAGCCAGTCTTATAAAGAAGCCGGGAAAGATATTATTGGAGAGCAGCTGCAGTGTTCGGTGCACAGCTTTTCTCTATTGGTTATTGGAAATGTCAGATGTTACAGTAAATGAGTCCTTTTGTGGAAATAAAAGGGAAATTCTGCAACCCTTCAGAATCTGCATGAACCACATTTATTGCAACGTGCAATAGTTGGTTCTTCTTTTCTTGCTATTTTAGAATAACTCTAGAGTTGGTTCTTAAAAATATGGCAACCTGAAATAACACTGTGATGCATCATTTTATTCTCTTTAACTTGTCGGGTTGTTTAGAAGATGTTTGCTCGTTTTGAGGATGACAGCGTCGCTTCTTCTGCTTCTTCCCTCCGTACGTCTTTTTTTTTTTTCTTCATCTACCTCAGTTCTGATGCTTACATAACTCGGCTCCAGACGCAAAAGACAGAGAGGCATAGTGAGTGAGAGAAAGGAGTGTGATGAGAAAGGCAAAAGAAAAGGAGCCATCGAAAAGGTGAAAGTCAAAATATGGCAAGAGAGAGAGGTAGAGGAGAAAATATTATGGGTGAACTTGTTAGAGAGTGATGAAAAAGATGAAAGGAGGAAGTTGAATAATGCAGCAGTGAGTTTCCTGCTTCCCTATACCTGCGCTGAAGCTGTCAAGTGAGGTCAGTTTTCCTACTGTACTCAGATGCTTCTTTCCACCAAGTTCTCTTTCCCAATTATAGCCTCTTTTCTTTGAAGTGAAATTGATCATTGAAAATGTGTGGCACTGAAAAAATAATTTGTTGACGAATAACTTATGCAAATGCAAAAGACACAGAAGTGAGACATTCAGCTCCGAGTGTTATTTGGCTTGTGTGTGTGTGGAGTTTTGACTCAATGAGCCAATCCTGAAATAAATGTGAGAACCAACTGCAGAAACTGGAATAATGAAAACCTTATCTATAAAATACAGGATATACAATAATCTGTAACACTGTAACCTGTATGTTGATCAAATACAATATCAGCAACGTATGGAAACTGAGCAGTGAACAATCGGCCAGAAATCTCTAGCAGGTTCAAGCTGATTGCCCCGGTCTTGAGTGTGTGTTTCATGAATCAATAATCATTTAATGAGCCACTCATCAGTGAAGCAATTGATCATGCAAACACCCTAATGTCAGGCCTCTCAAATGACACATGATCCCTCTCTGTCCTCTCGTTGTTCAGGCTGCTACTGTGACCAGGGCCCCGCTGCTTTGTTCACCATCTGCCTCCACAGCCACACCATTAGACCTCAGGTCTTGATCAAGACAGACATATTGTATTATATTTATTCTAAAGCACATCAACAGAATAAACTAACAATGTGTCAACTCTAAATCGGCACACAGTCCTTACTCAAATATAATAAATAAACATGATTTTATAGGTGTTATTCCAGGATCTCAGTTTTCTAGGAAGACCTGATCTAACCTGCTCAACTGAATATTAACAAATCCAGAAAAAATAGTAGTTGGCAACATGGCAGCTTATTAACAGTTAACATCAGTCAAACTACCATATTTAGTATGCACAACACAGTTTGGCAAGAAAGTCTGCAAACACTTATTTGATTAAAAATAACAAAAAAACATCAATTGTAGTTTTCTTCCAGCCTGAGGCCATTTCTGAACTTAACTTATCAATATAAACATTTCACCCTCGCCATAAATTAATATACTGTATATCTATTTCTACTGAAATAGAGGGGGCATCTTTATATATACCAGTTTAATACCACAATATTTATACATGTCTCAATATGTTTCCTCTAACAGAGGCCAGATATGCTCTCTGCTAACCACTCTTCCACCATCATTTATTAGCACCCTTGTCGTGCTGATAAGGACACACATACAGTATAGACTGTACAACACGGCGCAGTGTTGACTTAGATGTAATTAGATTGTTCTTCGGGTTGGCCATTTTCTTTATACTTTTTTTTCTCCCTACTTTCCTCAATTTCAACAATTCAAATATCAAAACGTGCAGCTTTTTCTGGACATCATCGGATGTATTCAACTTTTTCATACTATTTATACTTTTTAAAATATTCAAATAGTTCAGATTTTTTTTTGTCCCATAGGAAATACATTGAAACAGTCTTCAAACTCTTCAAATCTTGTGCTTCTTTGAACCTCTAAAACTTCAGCATAGTTCCTGCTACAGACTTCATTCAACTTCTAAGCTGTAGACAAACTTAATTTATTCCTCTTTTACTCAACTTATTTATATCTTAAACAGTCCTATACAACTGGCACGCGAAAGATACTGACAAATAAAAACAATAACGATCGAAGGGACTCGATTTTGCGAGAGTCTCGCGCTCTCCTACCTCTGGCCTGACGGGGTCCTCGATCCCAACGACACAGATGGCTGTGAGGTCACTGAGGATGTTGTTCTCATCGTCCCACAAGGGCTCGGGATCGCCGGAGAAGTCACGGTACGCTACGCAGATGGTCCTCAGGCCGTCGCATGCCATGGGCTCAATCACCTTCTTCACCATCTCGTCTTTGTCCCGTGGGCGGAACACCCTCGACTCTCCCACCTCGTTCAGAACATGGCTGCACCTGTGGTGAAGAGTGGCGTTGAGTGGTGGGAAATCGAGGTGTTTCCATGTGTCCTGGTGCTGTTATAGTTTTATCAAATTTTTAAAATCATGACCCTGATGATCCCAGGCACGAGCCATGAGATGTTTACATATAAACTACATCAAATGGATTTCTAAGGGTAAGCTGAATGAACATACAAGGATATTAAAGGGATAGTTCAACATTTTGGCAAATTGGCTCATTGCCATAATCCCTATAGTTTTAGGAGTAGGTTTGTTACCTTTAATTGTCGGTGCAAGCTATTTTTAGAACGGCCAAGCCACAAGCTGCTCAGAGCTATGGAGTCTCATGGGATTTCTTGGTTTCTCTCATCAAACTCATCAAATACACAATCCAACAACTCCAAAACGCTCTGGTGGACAAGTTGTGACCTGAACATTCACCACGCTATGAGATAATAATGTAATGTTATGAGACAGAGTTGTTTTTGAGGTAAATTCATGCAAAACCGCTGATGTGCGTTCCTGTCGGGAGCAGTTTTTCTGCAAGCAGTCTCTACATTTGCCTCGAAAATAACTCTGTCTCATAACGTTCCGTCATTATCTCATAACTCAGAGCGTTTTGTTGTTGTTTTTGAATTGTGTATTTGATGAGGGAAACCAAGAAATCCCATTAGCCTCCGTAGCGTAGCTCTGAGCAGCTCGCAGCTCTGTTCTGCCATTCTAAAAATAGCTTGCACCAACAATTAAAGCTAACAAACCTACTCCTAAAACTATAGGGGCCAATTTTCCAAAAGGTTGAACTGTCCCTTTTAACCGTGTGGGACCTGACGTAATCTTGTCTGCTCTTAGTCATTTGTGCAAATGTCAATTTTGGTTTGTATTTGTGTTTTCATTATAATTTGTATTTTACCTTATGTTCACCCATAAAGAAGGATATATGTACTAGCCTCCGTACTAAATGTTGGATAAAGATGTTGGCAGTCTAACAGCATACAAAGCTAATTACTGTATGTTACTTTAATGCTTTGATTTCAATGTTGTTCCATCTCTAAAGAGAATTTCTGCCTCCTCCTTAAGTGGGTGAAGGAAGCTTCAGAATTGCCTCTCATGTTTTTTTCTCAGAGTTACTCATTTGTTGCTGTAATGTCACAGTAATGTACTGTAAAATGTCACAATTAAGTGACCTTCTAGTGGAAACTCCCACTCTCACTGCTTGGAGAATGTGCAGTAGGTTGTGCCCTCAAATACATTATGCTCTTCAGAATGGAATCGCTGTATATTTGGTGGAAAAATACAGAATGTGATTATATAACTACATATATACTGTATGTATGTGTGTGTGTGTGTGTGTGTTGCCATATAATAACGTGTGTGCTATGATTACAAGACCAGACTCACTTTTTGAGGACAATCTCAGAGGCTCCTTTGCTGTACATGCGGAAGCTCCCATCAGGCAGTTTGATGACAGTGCTCATGGACTTCCTGACAGAATTGAAGGTGTAGACTTTGTAAAGCTTCTCCTCAGGGATCTGGTTTCTTATTGGCTGGTAATCACGCTTCAGGTCCAAAACCAACCCCAGCAGGCCGCACTCTGTCTTGTTGCCCACCTGCTTTGGCAGACCGCCTTCCTTATCTGGGGGCTGGAGAGAAGCAGAGGAAGAGATTTTTTTTTCTTCATTTCTCAGTTCTATATTCAGACCAATATTTCCAGTAATAAAGACAAATTTGTGCTTCTTATTGATCTGTGGTTGTTTTATTTCAGACTACATCACCTACAAACATCAACTCACTCAACTTCTTCCTTCTTCTTTTTCTGCTTTTTTTTTTTTTACTGAGCTTACCGTTGTGTTTTCACATGGAGACCTTTCATGGAGTCTCTCGTTGAGCAAAATCTAGGAACAGACATCACTGTTTGTTCCGTGATCTACTCTATTCAATGATATTCTCTTTTCTTCTGTGCAGTACGACTAATGTAAGGCTTGAAATAGCTGCTAGTGATAATTAACCAGCTAGCAGGTGAAAGGGTTGCTCTGTGTGGGAGGGTAGGAGATGAGATGGATGGAATCAGATTTGGATGTTCTTCTTTCAGGCAAGAGGCTCAATCCTTTCCAATCTATAACTGTGGATTTAAAACTGTGTTTTTCTATGGTTCAGTAAACACCTCAGGATCCATATGATACAACATGACTACATGGATTGTGAACGATAAACACAGCATGTGTGTGTGTGTGTGTGTTTTTAAATTATACAGTATAACCTTTGTATGGTTTAAAACGGTGTGATTGTTAGTAGTTTGTTTCTTAGGGCCACAACAATTTTTCTCCATTTTGTGATGATTAATTTACTGCAGAAAAAAATATTGCTGATGAATGTAGTCATGACTAATTAACATGTTTATCTCTTAGTAACAGGGAAATATTATATGATGTACTGTAAGAGAAGCAATTCCTGTGCCTCTCAGAGCTGGAGTGTGTTTACTGTCAAAATGTTGAGCTTTTTATCATATTGTATGTGTGTGCGATCTGTTCCAATATGTAGACATGACTGTTCAGGTGCCGTAGCTTGTGTGCTCAATTGTGCACACACTTATTATGAGTAAGCGTGCATGTGGTCAGACTCAGCGTTGCCATCGCAACACTGGGCAAAGCACACAGATCTGGGAAAAAGACAGGGTGCTCTCTCTGACACTTGGGAATTCTTGCTGTGTGGTTGTGATTCTCACTCATCTCAATGTCCTTGAATCTTGCCGCGTTTCCCTTTTCATCTTTTTTCTAATCCATATTTATTAGCATTTCCCAAGCCACACTTCATTTACTCACTATTCCCACACGCCTAGTATCCCACAGAAATACAAGCAATAAGGCGTGCAGCATGACGATCCATCTCTCTCTGAAAATGCACTGTTTTCTGTTTCTCTCAGTGTGACAGAACAAATCTCATTACCATCAATATCCTACACACGCATCCTATCCACACACACACACACACACACACACACACACACACACACACACACACACACACACACACACACACACAGTGACCATTGTAGTGACACTGATGCTCATGAGTCCAGACACACAGAGAGAGTGCAATCCTTACTGTCATTATTCATAACATGCCTCCTCACATAATCACACATTTCTCGAGCTGATGGTCATTTCAGCCCGATAATAGACGAGTGGGGACATAAAAGATGTTCAGAAATGCTGATCAAGGAAGTAAGTGCTGCGACGGACAGTTCTTTTCATTATTGGTGATTCTGCCAGTTGTTTTCCTGATTTACTCTGATTGCTCAGGAAATGTGACAAAATATGCTGAATACGATTCCTCAGAGCTCGAGGTAGACCAGTGTTTGTCAACCTTGGGGTTGGGACCCCACATGGGGTCGCCTGAAATGTCTTGTAATTGATAGAAAAAAGATTAATGATACAGTAAAAATATTATTTTATCTAATTATTATTCTTTTTAAATTACGATTAAAAACACCACACACAATCTTAAACAAACTTATCTATACTTTCACTTTGTCGAATATAAATTGAATTCAAATAAAATGCAGCATATAAAAATATCTGAACTGACGCATGATTGACATGATTGGATCGCCAGAAATTTGTGATGTCAAAATGGGGTCACGAGCCAAAAAAGGTTGGGAACCACTGAGGTAGATTCTTGAAATTCTCAAGATATTAATTTTACCAGCATTTACATCAATAATCACAATTCTGGTTTAAATAAATCACTTGATTAGATGTAAAACTGTGTAGGAACAATGACAAGTGAGTGTTACTGTGTGTTGCTCTTGATCAGTATAATCAAACCAGTGCTGTTTGGTTGTACAACGTATTAAATTTGGTCCATTGGAGTTGTTATTAGCTGGCACTCAGGCGACAGCCGGTCTCCCTGGGGTCTTACTGTATGGTACTACAGTACATTTGACACCTACACTCACAGCTAAAGAACAGCTTGTTTTCAGGTTCACTCGCTGTCGCTAAAACGCACACATGGGCACATGTGAACGCACACAGACACGCACACACACAAAACAGCACACAGTGCACATAATGCTTCTGACTTGCCACTAAGCAGACACCTTCAGTCTGTGCTATTTGCCCCCAAAATAGATTGACTGCAGGCTTGCTGTTCTGCTTCTAACAAGCCTCCAACCAAGATTAGATTTAAAAGGATATCTTGACATTTTGACATTTTGAGTTTTACTTTCTTGCCGCTGTTTTATTTTCCCCACTTGGCACTTACTGCAACGTGTTGAGAAAGACTCTGTATTGGCAGCACAGTTAATTACATTAACGGCTTGTTGTAGTTGGTAAGCAAACATTTTCTTTATAATGACTGCTCTTGTCCACCTGCTGCTAACAAGGTTTTGAGAGTGGATGCTAATAAAATGTGTTACTGTAATGTGCTTTATTTTGGTGACAGGTGAAAACAAGCTCTGTTCTTTTTCTGTCTTATCTATACTTGTATGTAGAATCCAGTATGTCTGTCTGTTTAAAAGAAAGATCGCTCTGTGTTTTCTTTGCTTGAACTGAGCATCTAAGGATAGACGCTGTTGCCATACAGACATTAAAATTTCTTGAGCCTCACTGTGGTTTGTGATTTTAGACTAAATAATGTTAACCTGACTTGACCAATCTTAGATTCTTGCTTATGATCAACTGCGACAAAGTTTAATTTTAACTTTCCTGTTTGGAAGTGTTTGATTCAGTGAGTCTGACATCAAACTGGCAGAAATCTGATCAATCCGTGGAAGTTTGTTTTATAATTATAATCTGTCTTGAGAGCTATCGATGTTTGCTTAAGCAGCTCCACATTTTGAAACCATAATTTCTTTAGAAACAATGAACAGCAACTCATTCTGTCTCAGACATATTTTACATATCTCCTTAGCTGCAGCTGCATGGTTGTGGGTTTCCAGTTGAGAGGTTTACAGAGAAAGTCATCAAAAATGTCATTAATCATTAAAACCCAATCAGAGTGCTGGCCCATGTCCACCTAGTAATTGGACATATCTGGTTAATGTTCAGCTGTGTGTCTCATAGACACACAGAAGAGTATAAATACTTTATACTGAGTTTGTGGTAAATAACAGAATTAATGCCTTTTCCTAATGACCAATGATTACATCAGGAAGACACCGCCTGTCATTGGCTAATGAGGGGATGGGACAAATGGCCTCATCAGCACTGTTCTCTAAATGTTTGGGAGAAATAGCTCCCGGCAACAGACCAACAACATGCCAAACACGTTAATGTAAATGAGCACCTGAAAACCATACAGGAAGTGTCATTGATATAAATAAGAATTCTAAACATACATTTTATAATAAATTATGTTTGCATTACAAAACATTTATTTTGTCTTACTACAGTAAAGCTAACTATCTTACATCTTTCAGTCTCATATTCAGCCTTCAAGCCTTAATTTGATGAAAAGTCTTCAACTTTATAACAATAAATGTTATATTTCTTATTTCAATGTTTAGAAATCAACATCATTTGCAGCATTTAAATGTAAAAAGCACAAGTTATTTTAATTTTGTATTAGAAACAAACACAGCTACAGTAAATCTCATTTGGCCAAGCTGCTACACTGAAGAGAAATACTGTACAGACACCGGCTGCTCCAAAAACTGAACAAGGACAGAAGAGTGATGAATCAACAGAAGATGAACAAAGGGCAGACAGCATCACCACTGCCTTTTATTGTCCCGAGATTCCGCAGAGGTTCAGCTTGACGTGGGTTTCTACGCACAAGGACAGTTGCTGGCATGGGAAGCCCGGCGTTGGCACGACTCGGCCACTGTTGGCATGTCCTTGCCTGGACGTGGCTGAGGACCAGCTGCCCTCTCCCTGGTCCTTGGGTGTTCCCGCAGGCAAGGACATATGCCAGAGGGAGAGCTGGCAACTTTACTTCCTATGCCACCTGGGGCTCTCCTTAATCCATCCCTCCTGTTCCTTCCCTTCCTCTTCCCTACTTCTCCATTTTCTTCCTTGGTTTCTTCGCACCCCACCCTATTATTTCACCACACTCAACAGTTTCCCCTCATTTTTCTCTATTCTGTTCTTCCTCACTCCTGATGATGACCCCTGAGGACTTTCTCCTCTTCCTCACAATCAAATTCCCCAGTCTTTCACCCCCCCCCCCCCACCTTTGCCTTCCCTTCTATTCCCTCTTTTCATATAGGAGTGGATGATATTCTAGCTCTCCACATGACTGTAACAGCCAACTGGGCTAAGGCCTGGAGCCGTGCTGGAGGGCAGTAATACAGTCCTCCAGTCCATGATGAGGACACTTGTCACACGAGTATTCTCTCTCCTCTTCTCTCTCCTCTTCTTGTATAATTTTCCCATCTTCTTTCATCCTTTTTTTTTGCAGTAATCCTTGCTTTACTTCCCTCTCCTTCTTTGATACATCTTTTTTTACCTCCACCAACCCCCCACTTCCATTTGCTTTCAGCCTCCACCTCTAACCCTATTTCTTTTATTTATATCCTTTTGTCTGGTAATGCCATTTACTTTCCCTTCAATTGCAGACATTCGATTTTTCCAAAAACAATAAGATGTACTGTAAGCAGGCTATGTCTCCATGGAGCTGAGAGAACTTCTCAATATAAAAAATTGTATCTATATACAGTAGATGGTAACAGTGCTGCTGCTCTTGGTTCACTGATGCTTTTTTGGATTAGTATATTTTTTCCCTTATTTTTGCAAATTGTTTTGTCACATACAAAGCTCCTGTTATGAAATATTGCTTTAACCTTGGTGTTGCTTTTAATTTGCCACTGCCAGGTTTATATAAGCTCTTTAGCACTGAGGACAGCTATCAACAATGTTATATTTTGGCTCTAAGGTGAAGTTTTAGATCAGGTGTTCTCAGTAAAGGCTCATCCCACAGTCCTTGACATTTCTCATGGGCAACATCATTCTTCTTTAACCTTGGTGGTCAACTTTTTTATTTGCTCTTGAGTATTGGTCAAAATGCTGCAACAAAATCAAGCTTAAACCACACATACGGACTAAGCACTGGAGAAAAAAAAAGAAACTGGCAATACAACTGCCACAAAATAGCGCTGATCTTAAGTGCTAATGTCATTGTTGGCTGAAATAATCTTGAATGTGATCAGTTGCATTATCATTGACCTCAAACTCCAAATACATCTTTGATGTGTTTAATTGATGCTGGTCTCTCAAACCAACAAAAACACGGTCAATCAAAGCATGAAATCTACTAAGTCATGTGTGACGGAAATGCAGGGAACCCATTAAGCTTTGTGCCTTTGAAACATCAAAGCATTGTCATTCTAATGTGATGACAAGTTCTCTTCTCACTGCATCTCGACAGCACTGTCAAGACTGTATAGCAGGAGCTAAACACAAGAGAAGAGAAGAGAAGAGAAGAGAAGAGAAGAGAAGAGAAGAGAAGAGAAGAGAAGAGAAGAGAAGAGAAGAGAAGAGAAGAGAAGAGAAGAGAAGAGAAGAGAAGATCAATGCATTGGCTTGTTGTGGATGTCCAAAACTTTTCCAAACATTGGGACACTGGGTGATTCAAGCTACAGACACCCAAGATACTCTCATCTTGTCTCCATGTTGTGCAAACAAGCACGCAATGTCCAGATGACAAAAGCACTGTGAGCCAAAGCCAATTACATCACAACTTCACTGCTCACGACACAACAGAAATGAGGCTGTTCATTTTAATTACTTGTTATAAACCAACATAGGAAAAAAAACTATTTTATTGAACATGATCAGAATCTTGTTTTTCTCTAACGAACGAGCCTGTTGAATCCTTGCTATTGTAAATGTGTATTTACTTCCATAAGCCATGAAGCCATCTATGAGTGTGGCTGTGCATGTGTGTGCGGGGTGTGTTTGTCATCTACCTCTCTGGTCCCTGACCGGAATAATGACCTGAGCAGGTGGTTGAAGCAACATGAGGCTGAGCTCCCAGGACACTCACACAGCCATGCTAAACACACATCACTGTGCTGTGAGAACATGCACCTGTGATCTGAATACCTCATACAGTGTCAGTGTGCCTGCTACGACGACAGATGTGTGAGTCTGAGTGACATTTCTGTGTGTGCACCTGCATCTATGTTTACACACCACGCACACACTTCACACACATACACTGTTCTTGGACAATGTTAATAAAAACATACATTGAAAGATGATTAAAAGAGAAAGAAAAGAATAAACTGTATGGAGATGCTTCTTGCCACTGGGGATGACGCATGTTCCTCTGATATGACGTCACTGTACGACGTACAAGCAGAGACTAAGCAATGTGTTGTGGATACAGTGCATGTACGCTTATTTGTATGCACATGTGCACGTGACCTTTTCAGAATATAATGAATGTGTGCGCGCATGGATACAGTGTCTATGAGCATGTGCGGGTGGGGAGTGTCCATACGCTATATAGGTTTCACTGTATAAACGTATGTGGATTTCCCCCTCAAGGATGAAGGCTCTCCACTTTAGAGTTTGTATGTGCTGACAGAAGAAGCAGAGCTATACCAGTGGCTGCATTATGAAGCCAGAGAGGCAGTAGAGGGACTGATACGGGTATCAAAGCCTGCCTCTTTGCCTTTGTGCCTTTGTGTGGTGGCCATCAAAGACTTCCATAGCCATCCTGGCATCCCACAGGATTGGCCTCTTATATAAGAACACACCAGCCAGCATACTGCAGGAGTGGCGCCGAGGGAGTGGGGGTGGTTGGTGGAGGAAGGAAGAGATGCACTAAATATTCCTCAGATATTTCCCTTTTTGCATCTTCCTTTCTGAGTTCATTTCATGCCTTAATTATATCTGTCTTTCTTCATTCTGAGTTCTTCTTGTTCCTTTACTTCATTCTAGTAAATTAATAAATAAATAAATGGAAACATGTCCTGGACTATCCTCTATTTATGTACTAGATTTCGTGTTCCATCCTTTATTTATGTAAGTAGGTACTTTGCGTATTGATGCATGGATGAACTGATGAATGCGTATGAGAGTGTATGTTCATGTCAGTTGGCTAAATGGTTAATTAACATTTACTGGAGGTGGAACCTCACAGAAAGTACAGTTAGGAGCTTTATAACCATTTGAAGTGTACCTTCTACTTCGGTGCATGAGGTAACCTCTTTTATGAATGAAGAGATTAAGAAGCGGACTAAAAGTGCCATTTAATCCACCAAGTCTAAGCTGCACTGTGCCGCTGCTTCATTCCGTTGAGCTAAGCAGCCTTGGAGGTACAACAGTCTGATGTAATGCTGCGAAGCATTCCTCCAGGTCTTTAAAAAGGGATAACATCTCGTTAATGTAGCACATCTTGGTTGAGAAAGACTGTGACGAGGTGAAACTGGGGAGGAGCGACAACAATACTAATTGACAATTTCTACTGAGTGGGACAACATTCACTAATTCTCAGGTTGGTCTCTGCACTGTGCTACATTGTCATTGGCATACTAGGCAGGTAATTCTTCATTTCATACACACAATTATTTATGCAAAAAGATACATCACCCCTGAACAAATCATTCACTCAGTGTATTTTCACATGAATGTGAATTTTTAACTTTCCTAAATCAGTCGCTATCAGTTCAGCACATACGGGATCTACTGTAATTAGCAGGACAACACCACATATTTTCCAGTTCCTATCTAATTTTAAACTCTGCTACAGCCAAAGGACTATATTGAGTGACTGAAGCTTTATCACAGTTGAGTCTCACTGTGAACAACAGTTCATCACAGCATGAAGAATATTACATGGAAACTGATTTCTTTATTTCCTAACTGGCTGTAATAATAAAACCTTGGTCTAAACAGAAACAGGACATGTTGATGCTGAAGCCCGGCTAAACGCAGGGACATTAATACGCCGTGTGCATTGCTGCTGAGGAATCTAATTTTAACTCAGCTGACATTAAAAAGATAGAAACTCAGTGGCATTAAAATGGAAGCACAATTACACTGCCTGCAAGCCAGAGGTAACTGCATTGCCTAAATGTATTCACTAACCAGATTTAAACTACAGTGTGTGGCTCTTCATCTTAGAAACCCAGTGACCAACACTCTGTTTCCACCCGGACTGTGATTGTGCCTTGAGGGGTATGAAGTGAATTCTGCCGGCTCTGTCTTTCACACATGTCCTGCTCAGCTCATTCTCCATGCAAGCTCCATAAGGGCTTTTACCAGTTGGTCAGCCACCAATGAACAGACACGACAGGGGTTTACAAGGGTAGTGATACACTGACAGGCACAAATGATGTGTGTGTGTGTGTGTGTGTGTGTGTGTGTGTGTGTGTGTGTGTGTGTGTGTGTGAAGGTGAGTCTACGTGGTCATGCCAGGAGGAAGTTTACTCAGCCATGCAGCTCTGACTGTCTGAAGTCCTTATCTTGGCAATCTTTCTTTTTAGGATATGTTTGCTGTCTGTGATTACAATGCACAGCCGTCTGTACTGTATGTCAGTCACTCTGTCTGTCTGTCTGTCTGTGTGCATATCTATCTATCTATTTCTTATTGCATGCAGATTTAATTGGCTTGGGGTATATTTCTCCTCGCTGCATTCACTGTAAACAACGGACCATCTCCAGCACTTAGACAGATTGGATTCAATTACAGTCTGCTACGCTCTGAATATCAGATAAGACAAAATTACACAACCGTTCTCAAGGTGACAAGTTGAGTGAATGCCTGATGAATCCAAAGCA
This sequence comes from Trachurus japonicus, assembly GCF_045865225.1. NCBI lineage: Eukaryota > Metazoa > Chordata > Actinopteri > Carangiformes > Carangidae > Trachurus > Trachurus japonicus. The sequence goes on from NC_140911.1 coordinate 32,612,956, forward strand.
GCAGCCAAGGACACCGACTGCCTGCTTCGCCAAGAAGAAAGCACTGCAGAACTGTCTCGCTGTATCAGAGCTGCTCTCGAGTCCAAGTCTGAAATATACATCTTAACTAAACAGGCTTTAGCATAATAGAGTATCTTAAATATTGCGTGGAAGGGTTCGTAGAGGGTTCTACATATGTTTTATGCAATAATATTACGTCAGTTTCTTTTTCATGTTTCTCCAGGGATTTTACCAGTGGTTTATGTCACAGATGGCTTACCAGTATCTTGGTGGTATAGGCGCTGTTGAGGGAGATGGCATTGATCAGTAACTCCAGTGATTTGGGTGGCAGGGCTCCAGGATCTGGGATTTCTTTGTAGTGCACATCTCCAACGTAACATTGTACAGCTGTCATGCGGTTGGTGGTTAGCGTGCCTGTCTTGTCGGAGCAGATCGCGGTAGCGTTGCCCATAGTCTCGCACGCATCCAGGTGACGCACCAGGTTGTTGTCCTTCATCATTTTCTGTTGGATAGGAACAACATGATGATGATGATGAGAGGTCGCGGTGCATATTTGCACCTGAATTAGCACTTGCACTGCTTGAACTTTATTGACTATAATAGGTACCAATACAAAAAGAGGGTTGCCTGTGCTTATATAATATGTGAAACTGCTTATACAATTCACAGCAACAGTCAAAGAAACAAAATGCTTCATCAGAATTTGCTTTTTTGTAATTATGTTAACACCATGCAGGAAATAACTACAGCAAATCCTCATGAGTGCAAGGAAATTCATCCTGTGGGAGGGACAGAAATTTACACAATTTATTGGAAATAACTCAAAGCGGCACAAATAAATCAAATACAATTTTTTGTCAAGCTGTCTTTTTAAATGTAAAAAGTGAATGTTCTCTGCTGGAGTGAAGAAAAACTCTCCAAAGGCAAATAAATACTTTACTGAATAGTGTAAATGGACAGCCCATAAAGCAAAGACGGCACAGTGCCACAGTGTATACACAGTATGTGTCAGTGCTCACCTTGACAGAATATGCCAGAGATATAGTGACAGCCAGTGGCAGTCCCTCTGGTACGGCCACCACCAACACAGTCACACCAATGATGAAGAACTTGACAAAGTACTGGATGTAGATGGGAGTGCACTCAGGCATCCAAGGGCGCTTCTGCATCACAAAGGTGTCGATGGCGAAATACAGGACCAGGATGATGACGGTGATGGCCGACATGAGCAGACCTAAAACAGACAGAGCAGGAGTCGTTCTAAGCTGAGCTGAGGACAGGGATGATATGGAATGAGACATGAATTTGCAGAAACTGACCAGGGGTCAGTGTGCTATCCAAAAGTACTTGTTTTATTCAATCACCTCCACATTAAAAGCACCACAAGTACATCCTCTAAAAGGGTCATAAAATTGAATTAACACCTCTCTAAAACATCAACACAATAACCTTCATGAAGGGACAGTTTATTCCAGTGCATTACTTTTAGCGTAAGTTACAGTATAAGATTCTTGTCATGTACAATGCTATTTCTTTTGTGACTGCTAATGAAGCATGGCTGGTATCAGGTAGATATCAAGAACATACAGAACAGATATGGCTTATTAGAAGTGTGTAGCAATAAGATAAGTCAGCACATTATATACAGATACAGATGCCACAGTGTGTATTGAGTCGACACATTTTTTGCCAGACCCACAGAAAGACCATATGATGGCCCAGCACTGCTTGTATAGTAGTAATAGTCTGATATAAGAGCACACTGGAAAAACAGGGACTTCTTTGAGGGACTCTAATGTGAAATAAGATACTGTAATAGCTGCTTTAATAATGCAGAAGTGCTCAGGTTCTCTGAACTTCCTCAGTAGTTACCAGGGGATATTTAGAGGTATTTTTGGAGATTCTACTTTCAAGAAACCTTTATTCTCTAGACTGGTCCGGAAACCTTCGCATTTCATGGCTAACGTTTGCTAAACAGTAATCCTACTATGGTGCTGCCGAGAGGACACCCACAATGTGGGCACACTGGCATGTGGGCATCTGTTACTAAAAATGCACAAGGCGGTAAGGATCTACTGCAGGAGTGTTAGACATCCGCTTCTTGGAGCCATAAATCGCTTTAAATTCAATTACAAACAATTGTAAAAGTGAAAGAGATGCATCTACATTGCTCCCACAACAATGATGGAGTGAGTCACTGGAGGACAGGTCGTTTAGAAAAATGAAGTGCACACGCTTCTCTGCTATTCTGTAATTCTCATGCTGAAGCACTTAAGCATTCTTCCAAACTGCTTTGATTGCTTTAAGCGACCAAGATGCGTGTCTTGTCTTGGTGCAACATCTTGTTCTGATGGACAGGATGATGCTTCAGTACCTTGCTGTCCCTGATCTAACAGCGTAAATGAGTGACGGGCTTGTCTGTGAGGGATCTGCTGTACCTGCTTTGCCAATCTGGACGGCCAGTTTGGTCAGCTTCCCCTGTAGCACAGACTTCTCCTTCTTTGAAACCGACACCTTCTTCCTTTCTTTTTCATCGGCCTCTCCGCCTTCAGCACTCTTGAGAGGCTGCATCTCCATGGCAGCTGCTCCGTCCTGCTTCTTTACTGTAAATACCACAAAAAAACAAAACAAAAAACAAACAAACAGAAAGTGGAGTGTTAGAAATGGAGAATAAACCAAATAAATGAGGAGGATGAGGGAGCCAGGCTTTAGCACCCAGGTGTTACTCTAGCTCCTGGGACTCAAGTTTAGACTTTAAAACAAAAACAGATCATACATGTATAAACCTTTCATATACTGTACCAATATAATGATCGCTTAATGTTTGTCCCTGCATCATCTTCTTGGGAAGATCTAATGGGCTGTGAACCACCTTACTGTTCTTGATACTGTAGGTCTTATTCAGTGTTGATTGTTAACAGACTTTCCATGTTTTCTATACAAACATATTTACAGTAAGTCATTAATACTGTAATAATACAATGGTGCTAGAGGTAGACACCTAAGCCTGTTAGGTATTTGAGGAAAGTCAGGAAAAGGAAACCGTTTTACATTTCGCACACACATGAAAAACTCAATGTGCTTCACATAAAAACAACAACCAGAAAATAAATTAAAACTAATAGAGTTGAAAAAACACCATGAAAAACAATAAAGATAAAAAAAAAATATATGAATTGCAATGAAAGATAAATCATTTTTATCAGTATTGAGATTTGTTTCCATGTATAGCATAATACAGAAACAGTACCTACACATTGGTTTGTAGTTGGTTTTGTTTTGCAGTTTTATTATTTACCCTGAGAAGATTTTGCAGACCAATTTATGCAGGTTGAAATATCAATATCTAGACTTGCATACTGGCAAAAATGTAACTGCATTGCATTGAAGTTTGTTGCATTATCCATAAGCTCTTCTCTGGTAATCACAATGACAAGTAACACAAGTAGTACAGTAAAACCATGTGGTTATACTTTTTACTGAAATAAAGACACAATTACCCTATACTGTAATAAGATACATTTAAAATGAGTGCATTAATAAGGAAATAAAACTGGAATAAAATATCTTCCCCAAGTCAAAAAATCCAAATTGAAAATGGTTTCACATTTTCTAAAACATACAGCACTGTGCAAAAGTGTTAGGCACTTCAGATGTTTCGATTCTTATTCATTATGCAATACATCATCTGGGAGGCTTCTGATTGGTCATACTGTATAGAACTGGTAAGCATGGTCCCACCAAATTATGATCAGATTTAGGTTTCTGTCTTCCGTTGACTGAACGTTATATGATGTTCATCCATAAATAAAGACTATTCATGCCATTATTTTTTAAAGCATCTACTGTACACAGTACTTATACTGCCTAAAACCGTTGCACAGCACTGTATATTGACCCAGGCAATGTACAGAACATGTATGTGATCACTGTCCCCACTTGGACAGGAGTGGATTGTGCTGAAAAAAAATCTCTGTCCGAACACACACACATGCACATACACACACACACACGCACACGAAGTGCAGTGCTTCTCTGTAAACGTAACCTCTTACTAAGAATAATTTCATCCCAACTTTCCCAATCACGATGAAGGATGTGTTTGATTCTTACAAAAACCCTTTAATGTTGAACATTTGTCATTCTCCGGTTGTGAATTTTTTGTTTTCCCACCTCCATGTCACTGGACTGACAGTGTATTGTATTGTCTGTATGCAGCAACAACTTTTTCAGCATGTCATCATGTTGTTTTTTTGCATTCATGAGGCAGCAAGGCTCCTGGTCAGCAGTGGTGAGCACCTGCCAGCTCTGAAACAGGGGGTTGGGGCTTGTGCTGGAGCAAGTCTGATCTGCAGTGACACCTCACAACTTAAAGACAAGGATCTGCTGCTAACGTCTTGATGCTAGATACCACAGGACATCTTCAGAGGTTTTGTTAAGCCTGCAACATTACTGTGCTTGACAAGAAAGGAATACTTAGCCTTACAGTACATACACATGCAGATAAACCAATTAAGGGTGTTGAATCCTAATGATTCTGAATCTAATCTTTTAAATCACCAAAAACAGTGTCATTTATGCCACTTTTCACATTTCATTCCAGATGTTTGATGGAGTTCAGGTGGATGTTCAGGGTGACAAAAAAAAGAAGAAAAAAGCAAAGTTAGCCCTTAGCTAATGCTAATGACTAAGTAGCAATGTCAAACAACATTTTTCCAGCCAATATGAAATATAATACAAAACAAGCCAAAGAACATTATCAGGTTCCCACAAACTGCAAATTCAACACTTCTCAGCAAAAGGCAGAACAGGATGGTATCACTAGGCCAGGCCGGGCGAGGCCTCTCTTCCTCTGAGCAGCTGCCTCCATCTCCACAGCTGCCTGCACCAGTCACAGGCACAACTTCACTTACTGGAAGGATTTTACCCCGGAGAGCAGCGTGAAAGCAGGGCCGGCCGCTGGCATAAACACTCTATGCGGTTGTTTAGGGCCACAGCCGTTAGGTGGGGGGCCACATGATCAGAAAGGTACCAGGGTTCATCAAGTCATTTAAACATCCTGAGGTCTGCACGCACGCTATGAGCTTTACATGTAATGTGAAGTCAGTATTCAGCTTCTTTTATCTCACATTTGAGACATTTGGTGAAAATAGAATGGCAAAATGACAACATTTGTGCTCAAAAAGCAATCTTACAAATTTTCATTTTAGACTTGTTTTCTACACTTATCTATTACTGTATTCATATCCTATTTCAAGCACCAAAACAGTTCATTCTCATGACTGAAGGTGTGTTTTCACAAGGGATTGGAAATTTTTCAAAAAGACATAAAACACTTGAGTATTGTTAAATCTGCAAGTATCTTAAAAAGATACATTTAAGAAAATATGTAAAAGTCGAGAAAATGGCCTGAAACCTCAGAGGGCATAAACATGCCTGTATTCAGTTTTAACCTGTGATTTGGTGTTTGCGCTTAGAGTGGGCCACAAACAAAAATCTTGTTTACGGCCACCAAAATCCTAGGGCCGGCCCTGCGTGAAAGCCACCAGCACTCACTCAGCTACAGTCAACTTGAAGAATCTCAGTCAGCTGAGACGTCGCTGACTCTTCTTCTGATATGTACTTAAAATGTTATTTCTTTCTGTTTTATATTGTTGTGAATTGAACTGAGACGAGGTTTTGAGTTTGTCTGGCACAATAGGTCATTTGAAGGGATCACTTTGGTTACTTTTTTTTATTTTTTTAAGTATTTTTTGGGGGCTTTTTTACCTTTAATTTGATAGCACATAGTGAGATAGACAGGAAAGGGGGAGGCAGAGAGAGGGGGAATGACATGCAGGAAAGGTCTGCCCGACGCGGGACTCGAACCAGGGACGCTTGCGTTGAGGACTGTAGCCTCTACATGGGGCGGCCGCTTTAACCACTGCACCACGCACCGCCCCACTTTGGATACTCTTTAATAGCTAAACTAACAGATTAACCATAAAATTAAAAAATATATTTACAAGGCAATAAATAAATAAATTAATAAATAAAATGACACACAGTATGCTTTCAATTTCAATTTCATGTGACACTGCCTAAAAAAATGTCTTATAACAGCGGAAGGGGAAAAGAAGGCTGTGGTATAAAACCTGGGGAAAATACAAAGAGGACAGCTTGGGGTGTTGTTGGTGGATAAAGGTGGCCTATGTGAGGCACTATTGAGGAACAGGCTGCTGTTCTCTGATAGAGAACAAGACAAGTCAACAACACAACAAGAACAACAACAGAACAACAGACCAAGGACAACACGCCAGTGACAGACAAGAGTGAGGAGGAAGGATTTTCTATCCTAATATGACTGCAGGTAAAACCTGGGTCAAGGAAAAGGTCAATTCCCTCTGCAATTCACAGTATCAGTGTTGGACTGTCTCTTGCAATCCTGAATTAGTACTGTGCAATCCTGCATTTTGAACAATATGAGATAAAATAAATTGAAGAACAGAGAATTTTCTATCTGCATTTGACCCAGAGCTTACACCACACACCATAGAAGGAAAAGGAGGAGAAAGAAATGAGGCAGGGAAGGAGAGAGTGAAAGATATGGTTTGGTTACCTTTAATCTGGTTGCTCTCCATATTGCCATCTTGCATTTTACCTATGATGGAGACATACAAGACAATAACAACAAAAATAACCAAGGCAGACAAGTCAACAAATTATCACCACAGAGACAACACACGCAGTGAGAACCAAAAATCACAAACAAGGAGACAGGAAAATGACTTTTAATACAACCTCTCTGTGACAGTCACATAGAAAGGCTTGTGGTGTGTAAGTGGTGTGATGTAACTAGCAGCTACACCTACTGTCAAAGGGCTCATAAAATTAAATTTAATTGAGAGTTACTCTAAACCAAACAGTGAATGATACTGTAGTGTGCAGACTTCCCCATAATGAAGTGGGAGGAAATTAGGCTTTAATAGATTTGATTTTATTGCATAGGCAAATAATCAGGTAATTAAAATACTAATGGGCCTTTCAGAAATCTAAATATTTTGCAATCAAAGTATATTAAGTGTGACAAAGTATGATGCAGAACATTAAAAACTGCAAATACTCTTGGTCTTAAATATTGTTTTGAGTGTCATACAGTATAGGTAATTCCAAAAACATTATCAAACACACGTGTCATATAGTCAGGGTATAAAATGGGATATCAAGACATAGATAGAGCATTTACACTGGACACCGAGAGTGAGGAAGAGTACATCACAAAAACACACACACACACGTACAGTGCACGCAAACAAGAGACAGCATGCATGGGAGGGAAATTCAGACAACACATGCAAGATCACACACTCAGTGGGAAGCAGACTGAAGATGTGAACAATGCAGAGAGAGAGAGAGAGAGAGAGAGAGAGAGAGAGAGAGAGAGAGAGAGAGAGAGAGAGAGAGAGCCTGAAGGGAAAGCCTCCCACATGGTGAAGTTACATAAGAACAACTGGAGGAAAATCGAAATCTAAGTTTGGGGACAGTGCATTTATTATGCTGTGGGATTCTGCTTACACAAGGATCGAACATATTAATGTGCATTTAACTAAAAAAAAAAAAAAAGATTGTTATAAATTACAGAATCATCTTGCTTACAGTACGTTCATCATTTCTGTTTCTGATGAAACTGAGAAGATAACATAATCTTGTGCTTTCAAATCAAATGTATAGACGTGTTTACAAAATAACACATTATAATTATTAGAGCATTTATTATATCTACTGCAGCACTGATCTCATTATCTACACAGGCTGTAATTACACAGACATGCATTGTTTGTCTCAGTGGTAAAAAGGCTATAAATTGCACTAAATCTGCAGAGCGTTATGTTCAAATGCCAGTAGGAAAATTTATCAGGCACAGTAGAGCCGAGAAGACCAGATTTTTGCAGAGGACTCTGCATGGATGTGGAGAAAATAAATGGCTCATTTCACCCCCACGTCCACATTAGCCTGTTCCCCGGAGTCACAATATAGCTGAAGATGACAAATCACCCTGTTCCAGCCCAGGACAGCACAAGGTCACCATTATAGTGCAAATCACGCCCCTCCAGCCTTGAGTACAAACACTTTGGGGTTGCTCTCCAAGGAGATGAAGATAAGAGAGAATCCAGTGCAACAGTGAATGAAGTTAATATTTTTGCATTCCGTCCAGCTAAGATAGAAATGGAGGATTTGCACTAAGTGATCTCAGAGGACGTTCATATAAAGAAGATGGCCCTACAGTAGGATTTGCCACCACTATTCACCTAGTGTCGTGTTTCCTATGAGAAATCTGAACTCATAACACTGCCCAACAACATGATTTATAGGAGCAGCTCTGTAATTTAGTTAACGTGCTCATTCTCTTTCTCATTAAAAGTTAGATGAGAGGACTGATACCACTGTCATATCTGTGCAGTCGATACAAGCCTACAGTCAGTAGCCAGTTAGCTTAGCTTAGCTTATCTTAGCACAAAGACAGGTAACCTGTCCAGTGATAACAAAATCCACCTGCCAGCATCTCATTTGTTTGTGTTTAACACATGAACTGAAATCTAAAAACAACATTAGGTTTATGGGCTAGCCTATTTCTTGGCTGGAGCTAACCATCACCAAGAGAAGGAATAAATGTTTTCTAAAGGTCACATCATTTCAAACTGTGTTTTCCTTATTCTTCATAAAATCTTTCAATGAATGAATATTAAGGGATTTTTAGGTGTCCACCAACCGTTTCATCTAAAAAATGGTTGTATTTGTTTAATTTTAGTTTGCATTAAATGATTAAGAAAAAAACAACCTTCCTCAGTCATTATAAATGTTTCCCACACATGATTAGAAGCATCAAAAGGCCAACAATAGCATAAAGAGAGGAAAAAGACACCACAGACTAATTTCTACAAAATAGAGAAGACATGCATTGAGAGCATGGATACAAAGGGGTCCAACACAACTGAGACAGAAGGTACAGTATAGAGCAGAGGGTGAGCACCCATTGTGTGAAGCAGTTGGGAGAATGGAGAAGGTAGAAGGAGTCAAAAGTCACAACAGAAAGAGGTCAGAGATCAGATGTTTTGTCAACCTACCATTAATTAGGCTGGCACTGCCAGGGGCATTAATGCCTGCAGCCCCATCCGTGGCTATAGTTGCGATAGGGTGGATAGGGGGATGGGAGCAGTCTAGCCATGAGGACCGAACATGAATGAACAAAACAAACACATGCACGCACCCACACAAAAACACACGCACACGTGCACACACAAGAAAATGAACAGAAATAACATGGTTATAGCACATTTAAGAGATTCAGCATATTTAGATTGTGTGTGAGCTAAAATGTGACCATTGTGGACTATGAATGCATTTATTTGTACATGTAATAATTATGACATGATGTAACTAACTAGTGTGAATTAGCAGAGGTAAAAGTGAAAATGTTCATAAACAAACATTGGACAAACATGAAACATGAAATCTGAACGTAACGTGTGGAAAACAAGAGCCACAAAAAAGATAACCCTACTGTAAAATGATTGTTTTGCATGTACTCTATCTAATTCTTTATGTAAAGTGATTCTTAATTATTATATTGTATCTTACCCCTCTGATGTTATATTTTTGATTGTGTATATTGTAAATGTTTTGTATGTTTTATCTTTTCAGTTTTTGCAGTGTGAATTTCATTTCAACCATGTTATTCATGTAATAGCTTTCAGCATCACAAAATAATAATTTGAGCGGGAAATCTAAAAGAAATAAGCTAAAAGGTGTTGCATAAATAACTTAAAATCAAACCTTCCAATGTTAAAGTAAATAAAATGTAAAAGGGCCCCCATACTAGCCAGGCATTTGACACATGTTCCAACCAGTTCAGTGATGTGGCTGCTTTCTTATCTTTTATTCAATTTTTATTTTACAGGTGATCAAATGTTTTGCCTCAGCCCCTTGTTAAAATTATGGTTTTTCAAAACCTTGAATAGATCTCACTAAATTCCTTTAATCTTTTGACAGCAGTCTTATAAACTGTAATTAATATAAAAGGGAAACATTCCTTGTTATGACAAAACTCACTGAATAATAGCACTGGAAAGGTTCACTACAACTCTACACTATATTTATCATCTCACTCAAAAACATTCAATTCTTTGATGAAATGGTCCAACAGCAATTATGGGCCAAATTTCTTTACATACTTACAATTAGCTGTAGTTTTATCAACAAATTCACCTGAATATTACCACTGATTTCACCTTGTTTTTAAAAGTCGCAGCTGCCTTGAGGTAACCCTAACTTAACAACTTGGATTACTTATTCATGGTGTAGCTTCAATTTCAATGAAATTGTTTAAACTGTACTAACAAAGCCACCAATATGTGATATTGGTTGATAAAGTACAAATCTTCTTAGGGTATAAACAGACATGTGAAACCAATTTTAATAAAATCTACCAATTTAACTCCAACATTCAGCTGTTCAGGTGTATTAACATAAATAAAACTTCAAACAGTAAGTATATCTGATCTAATTATATCTTCCCTGGGCCCAGATTACTATGTTGTTGCTTGATCAGAAATGCAAGATTATTTTCCCTGATTTGATCAAACAGGTCTGATTGATCACACTTGGGACAATCATGCATTTTAGCAACACCATCACATTGTTGAGGAACTATAATTGTATGTCGTGACAAGAAGACATGTAATGTTTGTTCGTATTCAGATCAGAGGAAGAAACTACTATTCATAGAGGATGACATGTTTACTGTTACTCTTGCATAATGTGACAATTTTGAGACAGTCGGGATGAAATAATACAGTATGCTACTGGTGCAAGTCACTGGGCTTCCTGCTCATTGAAACTACAGAGCTGTTCAAAGAGGCACAGGTAACAGTGGCAACAGATCACTATTGATATCAAATATGAGATCTAAAAATAGCATCTTAAAAAAAACAAAAAACATATCCCTTCTACTTTACTCCCTACTGCTGGTACATGTGCTATACACCTGCAAGGCTGTCACTCTCATGTCATCGTTCTGTTGTACAGCAATAAGATGAGTCTGACAGCCTTTCTCTATTCATGGCATTCAACACGTCTGAAACGGGGCTGATGTTGAATGCTAGCTAGTTAGTTTGATGAGCGCGGTGCCTGTTGTAGTGGGAGAGGTTTATGCTTTGTGGAATGTGTCATCTGTCAGCACTTAAAAAGATGCAGTGTTGCGGCGATGAGGCTTCTCTTTTTAAGTGAGGAAGTAAAAAAAACTGGGGCAAAGGTGCGCGGCTACAGAAAAAAGAGTGACGGGCAACGGTGGGGGGGGGGGGGTTGGGGTCATCGGGGGTTAAAGACCAAAAGGATCAAGTACCACTCCCAGGGGTCAGAGAAAGGTGATACTCTACCTGTGTTCTGGTGTCCATCTTCCACTGCCCCTTCTTCAAGGCGAATTTGGAACGATAAGAGAGTAAGGACAATGATGCACCTGAACCCACACAACCTGGATACTGCAACTCACAACTGTACCACCAACACTCATTTCATACAGTAGTACATATATAAATATATATATACGATTGTGCACAGGCTTATTGTCAGGTACTGTACTTCAAATACCTACAAAAATGTCATACATTCACGTGAGTTAAACAGGAGGACACGGTTCATTTCAGTCCATTGTTCATTACCTGATAACAAGGACAGTTAAATACACTACTATTATGTAATGAGAGTACACTTTCAGATTTCCGGCACATAGTGTAATGAAATGACAAAAAACCTTTTTCAAGGGTATGTTGCTGGGCAACGCTGACAAAAAACAAATTACCTCAGTGCTCTTTAAGTAACGACAAAAAACTCTTAATGGACATGTTCAGAACATGCTAAACTCGTGATATAACGGTCTTACCTTTCTTTTCTTTCTTCTCTTCTTCTTCTGTGCCGGCCCCCAGCAGGGTGAAGATGATTCCGGTCTGCGAGTTGACACCGATAGCAGTCACCACCATGCGCCCCGACCCCTCCATCACGTGAGTCCCTGGATAAAAACAATCATATATTAGAGCTGAATTAGAAAAATGGTTTGTGTGTTTGACAGCTTTTGTGCCTCTGTCACTATTGTGCATATTTGCATTGCCCACATCTGTTTTCTCACTCTTCCACATCAAGAAATTCTGAGATTTCTCTTGCAACAAGACGTCTGAGTGACTGATCAAGAATATTCAGTTGCTTGCTCGAGAAAATCTATTGCATCACTTTGGTTCAATTGTTACAGCAGCATTTTTTCATGTCCTTTCCCTGTCTGTTCTGTCTGTCTCTGTCCCCTGTAGATTTTTCCATGAGATGCATCAGGCCTGGGAAGGAAGCTACAAGCTGTGGTGCCAGCATCAGAAAGAGAAGCTTCTATCGGGGGGACTGCTGGGCTCTCAGCCTGGTGTTTTTGTTGTTGTCTTCTGATTTGTATCTTTTCTGTTCTTAATTTGATGTCTGGGTCATTTTTCATATCTATATTAAACAAACCCTGTGTTATTTTAGAAGTCTCTTGGTAGTCTGATTTAGGTCACTGGTTAAGTGTTGTGTGCCACCTTAGGGTGGGGCATCATCACACTGCACTGGTTTTATACTTAAGATGGCTGTTCCTCTGCACTGACCTAAAATTGGGAGGTGCTGTATACATGAGAAGGCCCACAACTTCAAACATTATTAATTTACTGTTTCATTCTAAATCTAATGCGCTGGAGCAGACAGAAAAAACTAAACAGAAATTATTGTGTCAGTTTCCAAAACTGGCAGGCTGTATGACACTTTTATATATGAGACTATGTACAGCACACGCTTAGAAAATGATTAACCTTTGTCAGAGTAAGTCGATGTGCGTGAATAAGAGGTTAATTAAAAGAGGTGGCAAAAAGACACAGCTAATTATACACAGGAAAAGATGTGAGAAGAGATTCACCCACGTTTCAGTGATATTCTTCATTTCTAAGAATCACATGCGGCAAATTCTGGTGTCTCTTCTGCAGCAAATACTCAACAATCAAGAGGAGAACTAGACCTAGAAGCTGCCAGACAGTCGCCAGCGTCTTCTGCACTGACGTACAGAGAGTAATTAACAGCCTTGTGTTTCCTGTCTGAGGTAATACCATGACTGTGACTTCATTTGGTTTTATTCACAACAGATCCCGCAAATGGAGTTACTTTGACCAAACCTTTGCCAAATAAGTAATGGCAGGCTAACCTGGATATTACAGTAAAACAACTTATCTGAGGCTTTGGAGTTGACTGTCAGTTATTGCGATTGTAATCAGTTCTAATTATTTTGTAGAACTGTATTTCTTTGATTTATTTGAAGGCAGGGAATGGAAATAAAATGCTGTGGCATTAGGCCAGTCTGTATAACAAATCAAACTTTATTTACTCATGCTCAGGTCTGATGCAGAATGACACATTGGCACTAGTCCACTGGATGGAAAAAAAACCCCAACATTTGTGGGCTCGTTTGAGTAAATAATTAATTCCACAATGCTCTTTATTCTGTAAAGATGAGGAACAAATGAACAATTACTGCTGTGCAAATAAACTCAACAGTCATTTCAAGTCAAGTCACCACCTTTATTTTTGTCCCTCACTTACAGGAAGACCTGACTGTGATATACTTTACAGTATACAGTATACATGTATAGTGCGTAGTGTGCGTCAGTGTGAGTGTATGTCATACCAGATAACAGCATGGGATCCTTGTCTGTATTCTTCTTGACATGGTCGGACTCTCCAGTCAGTGATGACTCATCAATCTTCAGGTCGTTGCCCTGGATCAACACTCCATCAGCAGGGAGCAGATCACCTGTGACAAGAGAGATGCATGGCAAAGCTAATGGATGAATATGTAGTGCTAGACTTTACTGTTATTTACAAACGATGAACATACAGTGTAGGTTTGAGCTGATGTGATCCTGCATTTCCATTCAAATATTTGTAATGAAATGAGTAAACTCCTACAGTACACACACCCGACCAATCAGACAATCTCCTCACACCTACCGTATTTGATCTGCGCTATGTCCCCCACTACTATGTCGGCCACAGGCAGCTGTATGACCTGGCTGCCGCGGACCACCTGGAACTTCTGCTCCTGCTCGATGCGGCTCTGCAGCCCGCGGAACTGCTTCTCCTTCGACCAGTCATTGAAGGCTGTGACCAGCACTACGCACACCACAGACAACAGGATGGCTGCACCTTCGATCCAGCCGGCATCCGCCTCACCCTCGTCCTCCACTCCGCCTGCCGCCGCGCCACAGGCTGCAGTTTGGTAACCGTGACAGCAAGGAGAAGAGTGAAATTATATAACTGTCACACATTTGCAAGCATATGGTTTCTATACATGCTTATAGACTGCGTTGTTCTAGTAGTTTAATATACATGTATACATTTTATATTACTTATGCACAGTAGTAGAACTTTATACTTTAATATACAGGGATGCAACTGACATTCTTGTTCAGTGGGGACTGAATGGCTTTGGACAAAAATGTTCATGACTTTGTGTGCGCTGTGTGTGTGTGTGTAAACATAGAGGGAAAAACACATTGTCCCATTTCTCTGCATATGCACGATTTTTGCAATATTAAAGGCAACACGTGAAATACATGCAAGCCTTTTCATTGTTTTGCTTCACTTCATACAAAGACCCTGCTATCTGCTGGCCGTGCACTGACAGACTGGAGTATTTCATTGAGAATGAAACAAGGCCGACTCCCAGTCCTCCACATGCAGCTTCTTGTAATTCTCTGGGAGCTATTGTGCTCTATACGCTCTGGGCTAGCTGATTTCAAAAGCCCCCGGTTGGGCAATTTGCTTTGGACTATGTAACACTTGCAACTCACAACAAGTGCACACCCCTTGTTATAGACATGTAGGGTCTGATTTGTCAGATTTAACTAACAACTAGAGTTTAAGAGCAATGTTTTTCTTACTGGTGCAGTAAAGAGAGGCTCCCTATCGAACCAATATGAGTAGAAATAAATATTCTCCTTGATCTATAAGACTGCTGGTATCAATTTGTTTTTTTCATTCTGTCCTATAAGGGAAATTTTATTCCACAGAACATTTTCTGATTCTGTTTGGTGGGGGGAAATGAGCTCCTGATTTTAATTAGTGGAAACTCAGTTTTAGAGAAGCAGAACAATTCTCCTACAGATTATGCAAAATTATAATGTGTTTTGATTGAAGCCATTTACTGTCCTGTATGAAACAATGATTAATAACTAGGCCTGTCAAAGCAACTGTCAAAAAAGGCTAATGATGTGGAACAAAAAGCTCTTCAAGTATGTAGTTGAATAATAAAATACAATAGTTAGTGGATACAGTATGTGCAGATAGTGGCTCTCCATGGTTCTGGTAATATCCAGACACGTTTGTGCACAAACTGTTCTTTTGTCCCTCTCTAGAGTCACAGTCAGTGTAATGCAGTGTATCTGTAGCTGTCCATGGTGCTGAAGTGCCAAAGAGCCAGACAAAGCAAGCTGACTTTGCAGCTGTTGGCAGCGGAATGTCAATGAATAAAAACATGGCTATATGAGCTACAAAAGCAGTCATACTAATTGGTTCGGATATTACTACCAAAGAATGTCGGTCTCAGTATCTATTTCATTTTACACAGTTGTGCTTTGTTGCATGTTGTGTGTTTGATACAGACACAATTAAGTGCCTATTCATTCAACTGCCGCCAAGCCATTTCATATGTAAATGAGAATTAAATCATCCCACCACCTTCTATTTTCGGATTGCAGATCTTTTTTTTTAACTTATTATTAACAAAACCATAAACCAACAGTGAGAGAAATGTGCTTATAAACCAATAAATCTAAAAAAAATGTTTAAAAAAATCAATCAATCAATAAAGGATTTATACTGCACACTATTATAATTGTTGAATTACAGTTGGATTCATTGTTGTAAATCTACTGTCAGTTTATATCAAATCAGGTGAAATGTATTGTATCAGAACCCCATCTCATTTTTAAAGCAATAAAGTCAGCCGTAAGTGTCCCATCTTTGTATCTATGTCACAACTCTATAAACACTCTATATATTTCTATGGCTACATGTCCATCTCTCTGCTATAGCACCAACTGCTGTTCACAACCATTCATTTCCTCAGGAGTTTATGTGCTGATTTAGATTCATATGTATTCATATCTCTCAAATATGAGGCACCTTTTTTTGCCGCAAGTTAAAAGGAAGCTTGATTATACTGCAGATGGATGCAGTTATTAGCATAATCATTCCTTTGGTATTTCTCTGCTTTATTTGGACTTGGTGATGCTTGGAGCTCATTCATTAAGTGATGAACCTCAAAGGACTCACAGAAAACAGGACGCATATGTAGGTAAAAGCAGCAATTTTGATTGATGAAACTCCAGTTGATCATTAATTAAAATTACAAACTGCAAATGAATTAATACAGAAATGATTTGATTAACTAACCTGGTACTTCTACCTCCATGACAGTGTTTAAACCCCTTAAAATGATGACTGGTCACTTTGGCAGGGTAACTGAATTCCATTACTGTGATAATGCTGGGAGCAATGAGTGATGTTGCTGACTCAGCACCTCGATACGGCCTCTGTCTTCATTTCCTGTTTCACGGCTCACAGGGCTGATGTATGGGCCCTGAGAGCTCAAGGTTATTTCTCTACTCAACACTTCATTAACCTTCCTGGTACCTTTCATATGCACATTTAACACATTCACAAAGTGCACACACACACATGCGCGTGCACACACACAAATTAGCCCTATGCTCGATAAGTCACTTGACCTCTTGAGGCTGGTCACAAACAAAGTGTGACCTGGCACACCAATTAAAAATTGTGCGTGCATACATGTTGGTGTAAGTGTGTCAGTGAGTGCCGGGATGTCAGAGGAAGTGATGCCAGTGGGCCAACGCAATTATAGTCCTTTGTGGCCAATAGCGAAGATACCACCGTTGAGTGTGTGTGTGTGTGTGTGTGTGTGTGTGTGTGTGTCTGTCTCAAGGCCTGGAAACAAAATGACACAGAGAAGATCTGACAGGAAGTGATGTCACGGGAGCGGCTTCACTCACACTCTCCGCCGCCGCTCTCTCCAGGAGGGTGGTAGAAGGAAAGTCCCAGGGAGATCAGTGCGGCGATCTCCAGGATGATGAGGGTGACATCCTGCAGGGCCTCCCATACCAGCTGCAGGAAGGTTTTTGGCTTCTTTGGAGGTATCAGGTTTTTCCCATATATTTCTTTTCTCTTGTCCAGGTCAGGCAGGGCACCTGCGAGTCCTGGTGGAGACAAAAAAAGAAGGGAAGGGAAAAAGAATTAGAGGTCTATTGTACACCGTTTTACAATGATCAGGGTGTGAAGTACAGTCTCACTGCTTTATTGCAGTCAGTGTTACAGTATAAAGATCAACGATTACAAATACAGTAATAGTTTTTGATTCAAGATAAGTTATACATTTTTTTCCCCGCTTCACAGTTCAGCAAAATGAACAGCAAATCAAGCCACAGTCGTTTTGAAAAGCAGTGATCTAAAATCTTTTGTCTTGCTTTCTTTTTTATTTCTACCATTGCTCTTATCTTTCTCCCTCTCGCACCACACAAACACACCATATCTAATTACCAGTTTGAGTCATGGCGGGCCATGGCTCTGTGTTCCTTATGTAATTCTGCTCAGGAGATGAGGGCCTTGTGCTTTGACCTCATCCACCTCCTCATCCACCATGAACAACTCTACATAAATATCTTCTGCTCTTTTATCTGAAACAACTTCACACTGGCTCGAGGCACAATTTACTTTTAGACTGTTGTCCAGAAGATTATTCTCATACGGCAGCTGAAATAACAGCAGAAGGACTAATTACATCACATGCAATGTTTTGGCAAGAGATCATTTAAACTTCAAAATACAAACAACATTACAAAGGAGAGTAGCTTATTGTGTGCCATCATGGTACATTATTATTTCATTTTCGTTTTTTTTATTTTGGATCACAGAACACTGTATTCTCTGCATGCTATGTATTATATTCTACTGTATATTATGTGTAACTATAATTTATGGACTTAAATTATTCTACTTAGAGTAACCTTTGAAGTACAGTAAAGAGGTTCATATATATTATCTCCCCCTGGTGTATCAGGAACAGTATCACACCATCGGGAATGGAAATGTGTGCTCTGTGAATTCACTTCAAATTACTCATAAAATATTTCTATTCAGCTTTATTAACAGTCTGTATATGGCTGTTTTTCAATGAGGTTCCATTATCTGGTTGCTGAGCACAGTGTGCATTCATCGTATCTCTCTATATCCATGTCTCTCTCCTTCCCAACCACAGACATCACCACAGCATTATGTCACACATGATACGTCACTGGGTCTCCCAGTAGTGGCCCTAGATTGCACCTGATAACATCAGTGCATGCTTGACACTGTTTCACATGTCAATGCATATGAGTGTGAGATGGCTAATCAAGGGTTGTCTGCAGAAAATAACCAATGATGCATCTGCATTTGATGCTAACGAAAGAGGGGGAAAAAAAGACAATGGCAGTGTGTTCCAGTCTGAAAAACAAATATTTTAAGAAACTGCTAAAAAAAAATAAAGGAGAAGATGGAGAAAACAGAGCAGTCTCACTCGCTTTAAAAAGGGAGAAGGAGTTGGAGGGAGGGAGAAGGAGAGGACAGAAGGAGGGCAGACTGAAAAGAGAACAATTCCCAGCTCCTACGTAGGAGAATGCCCTGGTTACAAATAGATCAGTCTATAAATAGCCTCATTATCCATTCTCTTTTAATTGTCTCTGTGTGAGGACCTAGCATGGTCCTCCATTGATCTCCACAGCACCCTGCCTCACATCACACACAAACATGACTGTGTATGCAACTGTGTTTGTACGTGTGTGTGTGTGTGTGTTATGTGTGTGGATCTGTGAGTCGTGACCGCCTGCACGTGCTTTGTGTGCATGTGTGCGTGTGTGTGCGATAAGGCTGGCCAAGCATGCCTGTGGTTGCTTGTACTATCACACTGTTAAACTAAAGCTCATATTATCAGGCTTTAGCCAGTTCCCATGGGTTAGACACACACATAGCCTAGACACACACACACACACACACACCTAAACATATACACACTTACACATACATAAGTAGAGATGAGATTCAGCTTGTGCTAAACCCTCCATCTTTTTTAGCTAGGTTGGGACATTTAGCTAAATCTGCACACAACATTATAGCTCATATTTCTATTCCATACTGCTTCCACAAAATCTTTTTCTGTGGTGGTAAAAACAACAAATACATATGCTAATCCACCCACTCCACATTTCTAGCGTGCAAATGCACCATTCTGCGTCTGAGAAGCAATCATTTCACAATAAATATTACATGCAGCATACTGTTAGTTATTTATGTGAGAGGTACTAACTGTATGAGATGGTGCATCATTTCAGAGTGACATTTAACCTCATTAAATGTTTTAACTGTGTTCTCCTTAAAGGCCCTTTAGATGCGAGCTATGCTACAATCAATCTCCCTAATCATTAAATACTCATTGCTTCCTGGAAAATCCTCTGCTGCATTATCATTCCTTCCTGGATCGCTGATTGCAGTGCTGCTTACAGCTAAAGATTAATTTGCCAGATTTTGAAATATTGTAGGCTAAATACTGTCAGCCCACCTAACTGCTCTGGCAGTGGATTTTGAGGAGGCAGTGAGAGGGCAGAAAAACTCTGGCGATACACAGATGAGTCACTACATTCTCAGAAAGGATTAAGGCTGATTGCAAATGAATCTTTGTGCTAGAGCTTATTACCAAGTACTGAGGCCTGAGCAGATAATGATATACTGACTGGATACGAAATGTATATGATCGATCAATGTGAAACTACCTGTAGGCTATAATGGGCAATTCATGTTTAGTAAAACACATTCTAAGTATTCTTATGAAGGCTCAAACTGTGAAAGCCTTTTCGGAAAGCAAAGTTGAAAAATATGAAATGAGATGGGAGTTGATGCACTATTATGAGCATTAGATTGCAGTTGCTTTTTAGCCTGTCAGCTGATGGATCTCACAAATAGTGGACATCCTGGTGACTCAGCAGACTAAGGCAAAAACCCATTTACTCTACTGTACCAGGAGGAATGCATCCTGCACTCAAATCAAATTTATGTATTTATTAACATTTCATCAGGCTGAGCTCCATTATTTCCAGCCTCATGTTTTAAACAAATCTAGCCACATTTTAAAATTATCAAATTTAAAATTTTCAACACCCATGAGAAAAGTTAAATATCATGACATTCATCATAAAAGATTACTACAACATAAATGATCAGTGTGAGTTTCTTTGGAGCTCTGGGTTCAGGGCAAAGAGAGGAGCCTAAGAACCCTGACCATGCAGTTTGGCATACTGCCAACACTAACACATTATAATGAAATACTATACCATGAAAAAACACAATGATTAAACCTTTTTTCCCCCCTATTATTAGTCAATTACTTATCACATTTATTATTACTATTTAGTCTAAAGAAATGTCAGAAATGATTTATGTCACTGACCAAAATTTTAACGTACCGTACTTGAAGGTGGTCAATCTATAATGATGAAATATGACAAATTATTTGCAGATATTTGACAGGTGTCTTTCTTTATAGGCTACCTCACTACGGGCTGGATCTACTAAAGGATTGCATCTCAAAATTGCAGGTGCAATCCATTTAGCGTAATATGGGCGTTTCTGCCAGAACGTTCAAAATATTGGGAGGAGTAGATGTACAGTAAATAGATTTATTTAGTGCGGTTTGCGCATGTTGTCATTTAGCGGGTTACTCTTAGTAAATCATTTTGCGTGCGCTAACCAAACACTAGGAGCACGCAATTTAGCGAACCTTATCTTGTTGTTGCCAACTCGCAGCCTGATTGTCTTGGTTACAGTGGTATTATTATTCATGAGCAAGACTTAGGGATAGTTTTCAAAACTCAACGAGGATGAAACTTTGAATTTCTCTAACTCTTGTCTTCACCATTCTTACTCTATAATTTATGGCTAGTAATGCACTGATCTGTCAAACGCAGCAGGATCTGTGATTCAAATCCGCTTTGACAAACGGTACCTACCTAACACCCTGGTTCCAAATAGACAAGACAGGGACATGGACAGAAAAGAAAAAAAAACTTAATGCCATCTTTTCTGGATGAGAGGAAATGGAATTTTTTCACTCAGAGCGAACATGATGGCATATTTTAACAGTTGGCCCTTTTTTGTCACTGGCTAAAAATAGATCTCCATGGAAACACTATGCATCCCACTCCTTCGGTGGAAATACCCGTGACTCTGAACCTTGGAGAATATGTGAATATGTAAGTAAGTGTGTGTGTGTGTATGTCTGTGTATATGAGTGTGTGTCCTCTCCGTGTGTTCAGTGTCCAAGAGCATGCATGTACGTGTATGTGTGTGCAAAGGTACATTCCAACAAAGGAAAGAGAGGAAAAGATGTGATGACCTTCAAATGTCCTTGTGTAATAAGTATGTCATAACAGAGCAGCACACATCGTGCATTCAAAAATAAAAAAAATACATTTGCATGACAGATTAAATTATGTCATTTCCAACATGTCTTCTTTTGTCTCAGTATACGTTTGTCCCCCCTGTCTTCCTTTTTATGTTTTCCTTCCTGTCTCCATCAACTTTTCCCCCCCTTCACAGTACTGTGAGCCACAGTGTCCAAAACAAGTCACCATGGCAACAGGGTTGTGCAGTGATCATCATCATCATTATAACGACGCAAAATATTGATGCTTTTTTTCTGCAGCGAATCAATAGCTTCAACATGCATTTTTTCAGCTTTCAACCATTTTAAAGAGAGAGAGAGAAGGGGGGGGGGGTGAAGAGAGAAGACAGAGAGGGCTGAAGTGTGACTCACAAAGCACAAGAGAGTGAGGAAAAAGAGGGAGACAGGGACGGAAACAGACAATGAGAGTAGGCTGGATGTGGAGTAACTCTATGAATAATAACCCATCAGTGGCTAAAAGGTGGATAATTATCATGCTCTTATTAGAAGATGGAGTGATGGAGAAATGTGTCACAGTATCCTTGAGAATGACCTCTATAATAATGACACCATTTTATGCCATAAAGGAGGAGAGGTTTGTTACTGTGCATACAGAGGCAGAATCCAGTGGAAATAGCCTCAGAGGGCAGATGTTCACATGGATGACATTAAAAGAGGAATGGAGAACTTAATGTTTCAGTCAATGACAGAGACAGGAGGAGGGAGGGACTGTTATGTTGGACAATTGGAAGATATTACAGCATAAAGTACATACTATTATTCGTGTGAGTTCAGGTGACGGAAACTCTGGATCCTATATGACATTGTCTTTCTGCTTTTTTTTCTGCTTTTCCCTAACCCTGATCTGTTACTGATTCTCTGTCTTCTTTCTTTTCCAGAAATGTCCTGATATTTACCCCCGCAATGGCTCTGCGCCCCCCACATTGGAAACCACTGAGTAGGGGATGGTGTCAGAGGTTGTGAGTTCCAGCCTCAGCTTAGGCAGACTAGACATAATGCTGATGCTCTTGTTGTCTTCCTATTCTGTCTCTTGTTGCTCAGAATTGCCTCAATTTGTGTTACCATTGTTACAAAGCAGCTTTAATGTCTCCTTGTGATTTATGTGTACAAACAGTGTTATAATTAATAATTCACAGTTTACTGACAATATTTCATATATATTTACTTCAAGCTCAGTCTCTAAGGTGATACATTTCCACACTGTAAACAGGTGCTTTCAATGAATGTAATAAATACAAAACAGGGCATTAAGATAGATTATGAGCAATTACTGTAGAGAACACAGCAAAAAATAATATGAGAGAGATATAAATAGATGATATTCTAATTTAAAGTGTGCACAATTTTGCAATCTGCATGGGTTTATACTGTAACTGAATATGGAAATGCTTCATGTGCATGTTTCTGGTATTTTTAACCAAGGCCTGAATCCAAACCACTGAACCAGAGATAGAGTCACCTGGTATTTCATCCACATGTGACCAGCTGCTTTAGTTTAAAGGTATAATATGTAGGAATTCCCCCCATCTAGCGGTGCAGTTGCGTATTCTTGATGTTGCATTCACGTGAAATCGGGCAGATGTCAGACAGACAACAGATGCTGCATGTAAGAGGGTAAACAAGTGGTCCGCCAGCACGAGGCAAAACAATACAGGCGTGACAATATGTTGTCATGGTGATGTCATATTGTTTACCTGACCCACGTTTTACCGCCTTTCTCTCGTCGTGTTACTCGTGTAAAATGACATCCGGTTGGTTTGCCGACGGCCGTCTGCCTGACTGCACCTGAATGCAACATCAGTGCCTCCGTCCTTCCTCACACTACACAGTGGTGACAGTTTTAACAGGCACTACCTGGAAAACTTTCTCCCCGAGCCACCAGCTCCAACATGGCAGCCTCGGTTCGGTGCGTCGCCCACCTATATACAGTATTTGTAACAACTTGTAACAACTCATTCGGGGTGTTCCCACCAAACGCGATGACGCTTCATCGCGCGTCGAGATTACATGTAAAGTCAATGCAAACACGCGATTAGTCGCGTCATCGCGCCGGGCGATGCGATGGACGCGATAGCGCGGCGCGATGGACGCGTTGGCCGCGAAAAATCGCCTCCATCGCGTCGCCCGGCGCGATGACGCTTCATCGCTCGAGTTGAAATAATTGAACTTTTGCGGCGAATTCGCGTGAAGACGCGCCGCGACAGCCAATCAGCTTTGAGATCGTCACCGACGTGCTGACGTACGGACGTACTGGTGTTCCCTTGGCAGCTTAGTCAGAGCGAGTCTATTGACAATATTAGAAGTTTTCTGGTTTAGTTTAGTTTATTATTCAGATCCCCATTAGCTGCTGCAAAGCCACAGCTCTTCACTGTTGCTTTTCCGGTGCTGTTACAAACGTTTCTGATTTGGAGATTCGGACCTGAAAGCCCGTTATCACTGCTGTTTTCAACCAGCGGGCGCTGCGAGCCGGCCGCCCCGTCCCAAAGCACTCAACAGGCGGTCAGTCACACAGTAGTTCACGGAGCTGTCTCCTCCTCCTCCTCCTGCAGCCAGAGACCCACACCACTGTTCCTCTCCCATCTACAGGGACAGGAACAGTGCAGCGACGGTGGTTATCTCAGCCAGAGAATGAAATAGTGGGAGAAATGTTGTTGTTTGGGCGGGCTCGTCGCGCGACGCGATGCCGCGACGAGGCGTTTTTTGCATATTGAACCAGCGTCAAAACTGGAGCGTCTAGCGCGACGCGATTTCATTTGACGCGCGATTCAATCGCGTTCATCGCGTTTGGTGGGAACACCCCGTAAGGTAGAGAAAGAAAAAACTTTCATTTGTATGCAGGTGTGATTCGACTTCACTGAAATACGTATTAATGAAAGCAATATTTGATTTTTGCTAATTAAAAGCCAAAAAAGTGACATACTGGGGCTTTAAGAATAAAACTGTCCATGTGACAGGGCCACACCCAGCAGCACAACAGGCCCACCCACTGTTGAACGGGGATGCAGTTAAAGAAATGGAGCCTCTTTTCTCTCTCCAGCATGTTAGGGCAGGGTGTTTTGGGGTAAAACATCAGGAGACTGATGTTAGTGATGCATTTAAAACAGCAGGAAGATGTGTCTCAGACCCCTGTTCCCAGTTTGAACAACTGTTTGTCTTGTTTCCTGGCCTCTTTGCTCAGCGTACAGCGTGGTTTTCGCGTGCAGTGATTTTCTGTATATGCGTCACACACAGTCGGGATTGAGAGCGCGAGAGGGCACGGCAGGGGGGCTAGCTCCAGCTCCGCGAGGATGAGATGATGTGACATGTCGTCAGTGTGGCAACACACATGCAATCTTGCACTTTTATGTACAGACCATTGAGCAGTCACATTCTCGCAGGCCAAACATGCAAGCAGACACAGTCTAGTGTATGTAAACAAACAACTGAGAAAATGTAATCTCTCGCTTCATGCGGAGTCACGGGGTCACATGAACACGAATACATGCCTGCACACACAAAGACACACGCACACACGCAGGGTCTCTCATTTATTCCCCTATGGACAGCTGCGTCTCAAAGGTAATGGACTGGAAAGTGACACTGAGCAGTTTCTTACTCCATGCTTTTTTCCCCCATCATGAGTTTACTGTATACATGCGTGTCTGTTGGAGTCTAATGACACCATACTGTACTACTACAACCCTTATGGTATGGTTCTGCTTGTGTGGACAATATGATAGATCAGTCTAATATGGCAGATGTCCTGTGCTACGCCCACACAGAGAAACAAACTCTGAGATCAGGAGCAGATTTTCCTGGTCGTCAGGCGACACAGAGCTCAGAGGAGGTCATGTAATGACTGCTGCTTTAACAGGAAAAGTATAATAGAATAATTTGAGCAAATACACGTGCTTGGAGTTGAGAAGAATGATACTACTGTCACTGTGTAGGATGTTTAGCTGGAACCAGCAGCTGTTTAACTGAAGGTACCAATTATTTCATTGCAAATTAATATGTTGTGTTTTGTTTATTTGATCTGTAAAACCAAGAAGGTACACTGCCTGTCCAAAAAAAAGTCACCACTTGGATTTAATTAAGCTAATACAGTAGGTAAGAGCCTCCCATTGGATAATTACTGCATGGATGATTATGTCTCAGCTGGCAACAACTTATTTAACCCTAACTAATGCAGTCTCATTTCTTAAACATCCACGTCAGAAGACACATCCTGTGCTCGTGGAAAAGATGTTCATCTGTTTCAGAAAGGTCAAATTATTGGCATCAAGCAAATTAAACATCTAAGGAGATTGTTACTAAAACTGGGTTAAGAACTGTCCAACAAATTATTAAAAACTAGAAGGAGAGTGGAGAAACATCATCTTTAAGGAAGAAATGTGGTCCAATGTGACCACAGAGTCCAGACCTTTAGCCCATTGAGAATCTTTGAAAAATGAATGCAACTCTGGAGGGAAATAAATATTGTGACATTGCAGAAGCTTATTGAAGCGATGCCACAGTGAATGCGTACCGTAATCAAAACTAAAGGCGGTCCAACAAAATATTAGAGTGTGTGACTTTTTTTTGGACGGACAGTGTATCTGGTGCATAATCTCTAGCAAACTGTTTTTGTTCTTAAAGGTGTTCAGAAAATAAAATTGAATTTGAGCCCATTGTGGGTCTTAACATTAGTGTAATCACTCATCTATCAGACGATGTAGCCCAAACTTTGTGCAAAATTCTATTTTCGAGTAAATCCGAGATGAAAGTGTTTTTTTTTTTTCCGCATTGGATAATGCAGGCACACTAATTATGCGTCACATTGCTCACGATTCATCAGCCACTGTTATTGGATCCGTCATTCGTCAATCAAACGTCTGAGACACACACACACACACACACCGAGCTCGGTCTCGCCCCAAACAATGAATATCCCGCCCGCTCAATAACGACCAATCAAATTAATTTTCCTTACTCAGGTAAACTCATGCGGCAACTCGTGGAAACTCGTAGAAGGAGACGTGACAAACAGGACAAACTTTCAATCTTTTTCCAACTGGAGCGAGCGGTCCACATGAGGTAAATGCAAAATAGGAAAGAAAGCGAGAAAGTGTACTTCACAACGTGAATGTGGAACTATTGTTTGAGTTATTGTTCAAAACATGGTGCACATCTGTTGGAGCCAAATTATCTTTGATTTTGACAACAAAGCAAGCTGACCACTAAGAAGCTTTTTGGTCTTGCAAAGGGACACACAAGACAACACGACCGTCTTGACGAGTTTCACAGTGTTGCAGTTGTCCTGTTCCCATCCAGTGTCCATGCTGAATGAGTAGCCAATAAAACCTGTGCACATCTGAGGGCCCGTGAGGTGTGGTCAGGTGCATTGTGGGCCAATTGATATGTTAAGCAGCAGAAAGCAGATTCAATGGCAAAAGAAAAGAAAAGAAAATGATCAAGAGAGTATATACACAGACTGTTGCACAATGTTCCTGTTATGCATAAGCAGAGTGTGTGCAGAAAGTTCACTTTAGACATTTGGATAAATCAAATGAAACATTAGAACACAGGTCACATAGGGTTGGAGCATTCATTGTGGCATATTGTGTGTTGCACAACATTGCCATGCATCATGGATGTGACACCCATGACGTATGAGGCTCTGCATAGGAGCACTCTTTTTTTACTACCTGGTAAATCCTCTGCAGCGTTTCATAACGAACCACAGACGTATTCACAGGTCACACGATACGCACTAATTTACGTAACATAAAAGATGTCTAACGCTGTGAAGCGTGCCATTAGTTCTTGGTGGAGCGCTGCGCTGCGCATTGATTCACTCTGCGCTTCCTTGGCCCTCAGGGCGCCGCAGGGATGCTGTGCGTGTGCTGGGACTGTGCTCACTGGTCACTTGCAATATGTGATCAACTCACCCCAAATAGGATCTAATTCTGTGTGAAACACTGTGGCACTAAAATAGCAAATCCGTCAAGGTGCAGGAACGCCTGGCTTCTATGGAATGAGACACGGCATTGTGATTGGTTTACTGCATGTTAGACTAAAAACATTTCTACGATTTATTAAGAGACTAAGCCCCTGTGAACCATGTGCCCGGAGCAATAAATAGAAAAAGTGATGTGGACATGCTCTAAGTGTCTTTTGTCTTGGTGTCTTAGATGTTTCATGAATCCACTGCAGCTATTGAACATCTTCTTTGATGCAACATCAGTTGTGTTTTCTATAAAAAAAACACTAAAATGAATACCAGAGCAGTTTTTAACAGTTACCCAACAACCCAAATTAAATATATGTTGAAATGCCGAAAAAAAATTAAATGTGCGCAGTGTGCAAGTGTTTGCGAGAATGTGTGCGTGTGAGTGTGAGTCTGTGGGGGCAGCTGTACAAGTGGGTGAGTTTTGCTGTCAGGCACTGTGCTCTGAGTCTGACTCATGCGAGAGATGTTAGAGTGGGGTGAGAGAACACAGCTCACAGCTCTCTCTTTCTCTCTCTCACACACACACACACACACACACACATATAGCCTACTAAATAAATCAATCTAAATACATATACAAGAACACACAGCGCTCTCTGCACAAGATTACTTAGCAGTCTTATCTTGTAGGATATGTTGACAGAAATGTTCGGAGTAACTGGATGACGGTGCGTGAACAAAACTTTCCAGTTAGACTCATGCACCTCACATTAATTTTAAAGCTAATAATGCTCTGAACCAAAATAAACAATCTTTTCCTTTTTAAAAGGGGGTGATGAAAAAGTTGATTATGTAATGTTATGCAAGAAAAAAAACAGGTCACTACAATTACAGAACAAAAAACATTAAATAAACAATAACTGTGATTGGTGTATGCTGCTCATATCACAGAATTTGAAATACCCAGAGGTTTAATTTGCACCTCTTAGAACATTTTTCTGGAGGCCTGAAAAGTAGCACATGAAGAGCAGAGGGGAAAAACAGAAACAAGCTGATAGTGACTCATGTGGGATGAAGGCTTCAGTGCATATGGTCCTTTTCAAAATTCATGAAACAGTCATTGTGTGAAAATTCTGTGCATGGGTGAGGTCCAGTTTATATCAGAGCCCTGTGGGTCCGTGCATATGACCGAGATAAAAGGGTGAAAAAAAAGACACATTAATCGTATTAAGATTACGCCTCTATGTGATCTGGTTCTTATTGCTACGACTGGTGTGCTGTGCAACGGTGGGAAGATCCACAGCATCAAATCAAATGTCCCTATTTTCTTTTCCTTAAGCTGCATCAAAAATGACAAGTCTGTGGGTAGCAGCACATCACTGTAGAGTTACAGCCTTGCAGTCGTATGCTTCCACCAACCAGATCAGATAAATAAATATAAATCTGCAGGTTTCTGCCAGTGGAGGGTCTATAAGGAGAGAGATAAGGATGTCATTTGCTGTACAAACTGTGAAGCTCCTCGAGGCCACTTTGTGATTAATGATTTAGGGATATATAAATAAATTTGATTTGACTTGACTTTGTTATGCTTCGTTGTTGTTGTCCTGCTATATGTCTACTGTATTAGTGTGTGAGTTCATTAACAGTGAAGATACTTCAAATGTCAATGTTGCTGCAAGATGCTTCACACGCATCCTCAACCCACCAGCACAGAAAGATCTATATGATCATCATGATTTCAAGGTGGGCAAACAATAGTGAAATTGACCTCATGACATGTCATCACTTCTTCCGTTTATCCTTTCAGACCTTTGTGTTGTTGGAGGAGCTACATTCAAGATAGTGGAAACCACATGTTCTTTTGTTCCACGGATGAAAAAGGGTTTCTTCAGAAAACAGCTGTCAGACTTTGAAAAAGCCTTGAAAATCAAGTATGTCTTGCAAAAATTAGAAAAAAGAAATCTTGGAAAAACTTAATTCTGACCACAACTGCACTCCCCCACTGTGTCTGCATGCACATGTGAGAACAGACCTACAGTACTGCAAGTGGTCAAAAGTGAAAAATAAACAAGTCTCTGACTGAATTTATTGGTCATTTAGTGTCTGTCGCACCATGTGAGCCTCAAACACTGTAATCGTAGCTGGCCTGACTGACCTAGATGTGGGCACCACATTAATGAGACATCTGTTTACAGCTTCTCTTTGTGAGGAGAGGTGTGTGTGTGTGTGTGTGTGTGTGTGTGTGAGAGAGAGTGCGTGTGCATGTGAGCCTGTTTAGACACAACTGCTCAGCGGTAAGGGCAAAGTGTAACCGGGTGTGTAACTTCAGCCTGTAATTCCAGACTGGTCAACCATTCCTTCAGTCCACCAGTCCATCCATCCATCTATCTAACCATCCATCCATCCATCCATGCATATTTATCTGTATTTTCCTCCACGCTAAATGTCAATTAAGCCACTTTATGTATCTCTTTAAACACACTCTTCATATTTATTGATGAAATGTCACATAATGTTTCCATCAATTTCTGTCTCACATTGACACATGCATGGAAAAAACACACTTGTTATTTCTCATGCGTGACCAGGTTGTCAGTGTAACTCTATAGAGGGGTTGCCTGCATGAATGCTGAAACATGAGAACTTTTTGACAGCTTTAGTGGTATAGAATATTCTATATCTTAATACGTTATTGTAGTAGAAATAATAGACTTTGAATAAATATTTAATTTTGAATAATTCCCAGATTACTAAGGTGATGGTAATGGTTTTCTTTTATACTACAACGGAAAAATCAAAATCACCTGGATCTATCTCTGTAATTCTATTACTGTGGTTTAAGGCCAACCATTGCAATTAAAACCCTAACCCTGTTTTCATGCCTGCGCACCTATACACGCAAACACATGCATGCGATGCACGCACAAACACGCATGCACTGCACACGCTTACACATCCAGTTGCACAGAAACACAATGCTTGCACACTTGCACAGTTCAGCAACCCTCCCTCCCTTGGGAGCAAAGAGGGTGAGCATCCAGGGCCAAGAGGCTGAAAGGGAGAGTGACAGTGGTCTATCTGCTGTCTCCCATCTGGGTGTCAGTCTCTGGTTTCGCCCAGGGGCTCAGATGAGCTCTGGACACAATAGGGGCAGCTATTAAAATTCAAACTACCAGAGAGAGTCATGAAATAGTCATGACATGTAAGGGAAATCTACATACTCTAATGTCCTCCTTATTGTCTGCCTACTTCGAGCTGCAGGAAAAACATACAACCGCCAAATGAAGTAAGTAAATACTAATGATCATAACAACAATTATAAGTATCAATGTCTACTGACATAATATAGATTAAAACATACAAACTATTTTTAATAATTCAGCACACCCTTACAAAAGAGCTTACAAACACCAACAGGGTACGGAAATTACAGTGCAGAGCTGAAAGACTATTGATCTGTGCCTGGGCTATGCAGTAACATTTTGATTGAATTGTGATGTGACTGGGCCAATGAAATCCCATCCAAAAGTTCCATCTGGTGCACAAATGGATGAATGCATCTTCTTTAATATCCCTGACATGAAACACATGTACTTACACTGTATTCAGCACAATTGATTTTTCCACATGCCACTAATGTAAGGCTAGTCATCTGTCGCTGGCAAGGTTATATTTTATGTACTGTAAAGAGCAGTGCAACACTAACACTGACTGTAGTGGAATATTTGTTTTGGATTACATGACAAACTGTATTAGAGAAAAGGAGAGCAGCTGTTGTTAATTGTTGAATTAGATTTCTGAAAGAAGACAGACAGAGGAAAATGTCCATGGCAAGTTCCCAGAGCATAAGGTGATGTTATTGTTGATGATGATGATGATGATGATGATGATGATGATGATGATGATGATGTTGTTGTTGATGATGATGATGATGATGATGATGCGTTTGCCCAGCTAACAGTCCAGAAGTGAAAGATATTCAATTTTAATGATATGAAATTGAAAAACACATCACATTTGAGACAATAACTGAGAAATATTTGGAAGTTTCTTTTGACAAATGACTCTCACAGATCATCAACATGATTGACATCAAATTTTCTAATCAATTCATAGTTTCAACACTATTAAATACTTAATTATTTCAACTTTTTGGCTAATTCACCCATTCAGCCATAATCCCTATAGTGTAGGAATAGTTTTGTTGCCTTTATTTGTCGGTGCAAGCTATTTTCAGAACGGTGGAGCAGAGCCGCAAGCTGCTCAGAGCTACGCTACGGAGGCTAATGGGATTTCTTGGTTTCCCTCATCAAACTCAAGAAATACACAATCCAACAACTCCAAAACGCTCTCGTGGACAAGTTATGACGCTATGAGATAATAACGGAACGTTACGAGAAGGAGTTGTTTTTGAAGTAAATTCATGCAAAGTATCCCTTTAATATTTACTGGCATTCTCTACTTGTGTGGAGTTTTGAGGTATTCTTCTACCACTGAAGGTTTGGTCAAGGTCAAAACCTAGTAAATACATCTATATGTTGACTGTATTTTGGATGAAACTGCAAAACACTGTCACAAGAGAGGAGGCAGGCTGGTACACTGTGGAGGTTGAAATGATGCGTTTGCATAATAGACAGAGTCTGATTTTGGTGCTTTGATCTGTGCCCTTGGTAAAAGTGACAATATCTTTGCTCCATTCAGCAAAACAAACAAGCTTATAGTTTCTGCTTCCTTTTAGCCAATGTGTGAGGCATCGAAATATGAATATAAAAGGTTCACAGAACATAAGAGTTGGTGTAAGACAGTAGCCTACCAATGTTTCTGCTCCGGTGTTATGGATTATCCTCTACAATATCCTTAAAATCAAAGTTAAGAGTTAGCTGCTCTGTGCCCTTGAGCAAGGCAT
This sequence comes from Trachurus japonicus, assembly GCF_045865225.1. Classification (NCBI taxonomy): domain Eukaryota; kingdom Metazoa; phylum Chordata; class Actinopteri; order Carangiformes; family Carangidae; genus Trachurus; species Trachurus japonicus. The sequence goes on from NC_140911.1 coordinate 32,645,383, forward strand.
CGCTGGATCTGGTCCAAGACTGTCTGTTCATGTGCCCTTGAGAAGGAAAAGCTGTCTGTTTATGTTGGCAGCAGTGGTACCACCCTTGTTCTGCCCCACAGCAGGAGAGGAGAGAGGAGAGAGGTCAACTCAGGAAAAGAGCTGACGTGGAGAGAATCAAGCCGGTTATAGCCCCGGACTCTGCATATCCAGCTAAAAGCATCACCACGCCTGTCAGCTCGCTATCTATACTCCTGGCCTCCAGCAGGAAGTTCAGATTCAGGACATCTGAGAGGACGAGAACCCGGTGTACATACAGTATATGAAGGCAAAGAAGCATTTTGATGACAAATTTGGACCCTGTGCCTTCACTCATTGAGACCTGATGCGCCCGATGTTCAGCGACAACAGGTGTCGTTCCTCGAGTGCCCTTGAGCAAGACACTACCTCCTCTCACCTGTGCATTTAAGACAGTCAACACGACTGTCATCCAAGAGAACGTGAAAAAGGTCATTAAGCTTCTAGCCTTGATAACACACAATATCATATTTCAAACCCAAGACAGCATGGCAGATAAAAAAAAGCAATTTTCAGTATCGTGTGTAAAAGATGACCATAAGAACAAAATGAGATTATATTGAAGACAGTTACAATAGATCCCAAACGCCATACGCCAGTTTCATGTTACATTTAACAGTTACATTAATTTTTATTTTTCCAGTTAAGTCCACTCTATATCGATCTGTACATGATGTCATGGTTTTTGGCATCTGTCCTCTTAATTCAGTCAGGCATCTCTTGGAAAATCTGACTTCACTGACAGTCATGCCCAGCATCTGTGTACAGTCTGATCTTTCTATATATGTACTATATGTATCTGTTTCTCTCTATTGGTCATGTATCATGTGCCACACTACTGATGAAAAAAAGAACAGTATCCTGATAATTTGCACATAAGGCCAACATCTGGAACATGGATCCATACTTTGACTTCCTGTTACAAGTCAAAGCATCAAAGCTGCAGTTAAATTGTGAGCCAGTCACTGATGAAGGGTGGAGGGCTTTTCCATTTACAGTAAGCTACCAAGCTTGCAGATGCTGTTGCTACAGTAAATACACCATGAAAGGTTATTTTCTCTGACATTTTTAGACAATGTTCCTGCTGATAAGTCTGGACAATGGACCCTTTATGAGTAATGTTAACCCAATGTTGTATATTGTGTAATGATTAATTAATTCATAATTAATAAAATGTTAATTAACCATTAATAAAATCAGGATTTTTAAAGTCGTAACAGTAGCTGAGCTGCTCCTTAAGACTGCAGCACATTTCTCTCCCCAGTAATCTTTATGATATTGCATATAGAGTGATAGAGTGTTAATGTGGAGTGACTGACTGACCACTGAGCCACAACACTGCTGCAGCCTGCCTCAAGGTCATTGCTACTACACATTGCAGAAGAACACCTGTGCGAGTAGTGGTGTGTGTGTGCGTGTGTGTCTGCCCACGATGTGGTTTAGCTCCCTCACAGTGCAAAATGGCTGTGTATCATTTATAATCTGTCCTCTGAGAGTCATCTCTCTCTCTCTCTCTCTTCTTCACGGCCTCCTATTTCATTCTCTCTCTTTTTCTACCTCTCCTTCCCCTTTTACAGAGTCACTAGGGGAAGGAGAGGAGAGGGGAGGGCAGAGAGGAGAGGAGAGGACTGGTGGAGGGGGAGAGATGTTGCAGCGCAGGAGAAATTGTCCTTATTAAAGAGACGGCGGCTCCATGTGAGAGATCCCTTGTGGGACAGAGATTAAATAGACTGCGTCAAAGGGGAACGCACTCGTGGTGCTGCGACTGGAGGACGCGATTAGTATGATCATCAGGGAGGGATGGAGAGAGGGTGGAAAAGAACGACAGCGAGGAGGAGAGGTGGGATGAGGGGACGAACAGACAGGAGAAAAGGAGGAGAAGGGTTAAGAATAGAAAAGGAGAGTGTGAAGAAATGTAGAAGCGCACAGACAGAACTGTGGACTTTATTTCAAGGGAGGGATAAAAAAAGATTAGACGAACAAAAAACAGGGGGAAAGATGGGTGTGAATGAAGGAAAATGAGGAGGCAAGGAGATGAAATGGAAGAGCAGATGGAGTGTTTCGACCAAACTCTACAGTCACAGAGAGGAGAGGAGAAGATGGAGAGCTGTGGGATAACAGATGAGTGGAGAGAACAGTTTCCTGAGTTGTGTATAGAAGTCATAGAGGCCTCATCACAGGAGGAGAACATAGCCAGTCAGATATGAGGGAGGAATAGTAGCACAGCAGCGGATATTACACTGGTAAACTACAATACATGGGAGATGGATTGAACCTGCAGGTGGAGAAAGCACCAGGTACCAGCAGAACACAGGAAAAGAAAAGGAAAAAAATTCACAGTAGAGAAATGATGTGTAAGTTTACACATCTGACATGTTTAACTTCCATTCCTCTATTCAATGTCTTTCTTTCTTCTGCTAAATCTCCACCACTTGTATTCTCTGTCTACATTTTCTAATAGCTATGTACACTACACATGCCATTACACCTGTGTCCTTGACATCAAGGCAATGCTGCTGAAGGAAAATGGACGCCAAAAACAAATCACTGTTCACAGATCAGCCTGTGGAGACTAGTGTTGCCGTTGTGTATGGTTATGAATCACATTCTGATTAGCAAGTCAAGCGTGGACTGTTTACATAAGAACCTGTAACAACCTCCTCCCATGAGAAATACAGGCAACATGTATGATGTATCTGGCCACCATCCACCACTGTCATTACTGCCACAACGAGAAATTCATGGGTTCTCCCATCGGGGATTTGCTACAACCACAACAGTCCTCAATCAACAGATAGTCACTTGTATTTCTACAAGCCATTTTTTTTCTGTGTGTCAAGCAGAAAAAAAGGCTCCATCTTACTAAAAGTGCAACAACTCAATACATATCTGTCTGGCCTGTGTTGATGGTGAGAAATAATAATTAACCTCAACCACTAGTTAAAGAGGAACTATGCAAATCCGATCGCTTTTCCGCTGTTTTGCTAACCCTCCGCCTGGCCATGTGCATTTGTTTACAAGGAAGCCGTCGAAAAATCAATAATGGAGCGGTGGATAACGTTATATAATATACGATGTTATGACATGCATATTTGTGTAGTCTTAACTGTCATGAACAAAAGATTACAGGTTACGGAGCGCGTTTGTGTCGTCGTGCCACAGAGACAAGAGGTGGGACACCGGGGCGGCGGCCAAGTCCTACACATTGTTGTAAGGTTGGTTTTCAGCCATGAGATGCCAGGTGGAAGACAGAGACAGTCACAAGACATGTAGTTATCACAATTACTCCGGAGCTGTTTAATTAAGGTAAAAATGTAGCATAGCCACGGGGAAAATTCTGCTTAGTTCCTCTTTAAATTAAGTTCCATGCAGAAAGGTTGTGCTACTTTTCCAGCACTATTACACTGTTACTAACTCAGTTAAAGAAGTGAGAGCAGAAGAGAGTGATGGTGAAGGTTATAGATGTAGAGCAGGTCTATTTAGGCTACGCTGTACACTGGCCCACTGGGATACCAGCGACCGACCAGCACACCAAAATAGAAATGGGAGCAGGGGAGAGGAAGAAAAGAGGAGAGGTAAGGTGTGGTGAGAGATAATAATGGGAGACAGAGAGAGAGAGAGAGAGAGAGGGAGAGGGAGGAGGAAGAAAGAGATAGAGAGGGAGAAAGGGCAGGTGGATGGGTTGATGAGGAGGATGTCTAGAGGGGACAGGAGGGAGAGATATAGAAAAAGAATTGTTGGTAGTAGGGCAAAAGAAGATTTAAGTAAGAAGATAGAAGAGTTGCAACGTGGGAAGAAATAGTTTGGCATTTTGTGAAATATAGTTATTTGCTCTCTTACTACTGTAGTAGTCCGATGGGAAGGCTGACAATGCTTTCATGTCTGTACAGTAAATGTGTAGCTGGAGCCAACAGCCAGTTAGCTTAGCATGAAGGCTGGGAATGGGGAGTGAGCTAACCTGATAAACAAAATCCACTTACCAGCGCATGTAACAATCAGTAATTAACACGCTATATCTCATTTGTTTAATCCTTACAAAAACAATAATTTACCATTTTATGGGGGTTTATCTGACGGACTATTTATTGGCCGGGAGCAGTTGCCAAGCAACGAAGACTCCAGAAAGTCGCTGCTGCCGAGAAGAAACAGAATGAGATTGGTATCAAGCTTCTCATCTTGTTCTCAGGAAGTAGCTGCAACTGTTTTATATACAATTATTTAATACGACGGGCATTGATTTCATCACATCATCAGTCGAGATGGAAAACACCACTGGTCTCAGCCTCTGTCACTACTTGCTACAGAGAAGAGGCCAATCAATTGTAAATCACAAAAACAGCAAATTTAAAATGAGTAGCAAATGCATGAATGAAAGATCTGAAGGCAAAGTCTGATTTAAGATGCTAAATGCGCAAATGGGTTTAATTCATTTGGGACAATTAATTTACATAAACATCAATGTTCACCCAATCAGTCATGTGTCACTGCCGATGGAAAAAAAATTAGATAAAATTTTATTTTGAAAATCTCCTATAGACAGCCTGTAATAACGTCTCCATGTTCACAACTCTGTAATGTGAGGGGGACAAGTGAAGCTCGATACATTTTTATATTACATTAAAATGATTATGTTTAAGATGTGGTTTTGCTATGGTTGAGGTATCGTCAGCTACCGTATATTCTGCTGGTGTCTCTGGAGGTTGGGTGAAGGTGGCATTGAGTGAGATTTATAGGTGATGAAGGAGGTCTTTACTGTAAATGTGAAGTGAAAGTAAAATCAGGGGACTGGGGGGCAATACGGATCGAGAGGAGACGGTGCTGGTGAGGAGAGTGAAATGAGGTGTGGTGACATTGTAGAGGGCAAAGAAGAAAAAATATTAGATGCACTAGAGGTGAGGGTGAGGATATGAAATTGGGGGATTTTGGTTGGTTGGAAATAAAATGGCTTATTCCAAGGCTGGGTATAAATTATTAAAAAAAAAAAAAACTCTTGGATTGAATTCCATCTGAATTCAAAGTTCCTGCTCTATTAATTAGTATTTAGCACTATCTCCCCCCAGCATGCATGAGATAACAGCAGACAGTGACCTGAAACATATGGAAAAGGTGACTATGGCGCTCGTGAGGCAGCCCATAATCCCATTTCCGACTTGGCATATTATACAAACAGGACAACCTGTTTACAGTTTAAATTTTCTGAACTGAAAATAGACAAATAATCCAGTCTGTAGTATTTTTTTGTAGTGATGTAGAGATTTCCATCATTTACTGCTTCATTCCCTAGAAGATGACATTTCATCTAAATCTGCAGACTAAATACTACTGTATATCTGCTGTTTTGTGGGGTGATTGTGTCTGTGTATACGATGTTTGTATCTATATTTATTTCTCCTCTCCTGTAAGGCCTGGCTAAGTACCCTCCTACCCTCTGTTTCCCACCGCATCAAAGACTATCAACGCTCTGAGAACCTCTTCATCCTCCTGACGCTTGAGGAAGGGCTATGCCCTAAGCACTCTCACAATACCCTGCTCCCTAGCCAGGAGGACTCGCCAATGTGCTGCAGCTCTCTATTGATCTCTTGAGAAAATAGTTCTACACTGTGAGCACCCACCAACTGTCTTTTCCTCTGTCTCCTGAGAAACAGGTCGCAGTTCGAGCAGCTTCCTGCCATCCCTCCTTGGAAACTAAGCTGCAGCCTGACATCCCATCTGCTCCCTAGAATGACTCATGCCCTTCACCTGCTGGCTGCCTGAGGTAAATGCTAGCTTCTTCACCCCGCAGTCACCTACAGTACAAGGCAACAACAGGTAACTACATCCTGTGAACTGGTATACTGTGGCACAAGGAAGCAAGCTACTGGGGAAAAACTGAAGGGTAAAACTCAAGACATAGACAAGAATATATTATTTAATCACTGACATAATCATGTATTTTGATCTGAACTTCAGGACCTCTAGTTTATGTTTTACCTGCAGTTACATACCTTCCTCCAACATACATTTAGGCCAATTGTGTACCCATCGAATGCATTGAAATGAAAAAATAAAATAAAATAAATAATAATAAAAAAGAAAGGAAGCTTCTTTTAGGTCCTAAAAATACTAATTATAATGCAGTGTTTGTCTACTGTGTTTAGAAATGGAGTGAGCCCTGTACTGTAAGCTCTAACCCTACAGCATTCATAACTCATACTCCTCATTAGATGAATAAATAAACAGCCTCTCAAATGACTGGCTGTTGGACCAGCGCTGTGCCTTTTATTAAGATTGTATAGTTGCATGTTCTGTAGCAACAGTGCTGCAGTACTGTAGCTCAGTGGCTGGTGCATCAATGTAAATGTATGCGGTCAAGAGCACACCACTTCACTGGTTGCATTTCTACACTTAACGGAGCCATTATGCATTTATGCTGCATAATGGAGTACAGCCAATCATGAACTGTTAGTATCATGTGAAAGGAGTGGTATAGGCTACAGTAGGCAAGGCTAATGGGTCAACTCTGCTTAAGGCATCTACCCATCAAACGTGGGCCCCTGGGACATATACACGTTACACACAGCACACATGATGACAGCCAGCAATACAGAATACCTTCAAGGATAATTACCATGATCATATTTCTGAGGTAACATATGTTCTGTGGAGCAACCACACACACAGCACACAGGGGGACACATGCAGCATAAACACAGACACACCTGGGATCACTAATGCAAATATAGATGCACCAGATACCATTGCTCAGTTTCCACTTAGTGTTCCAGTGAGAGATAAAATAATTCATTATAACAATTAATAACTATAACCAGGGATGAGAGAAGAGGGCCGTCTTGCTTGTTACAGTAGAGTAGACCTACTAAGATCTTAAAACATGGGGGCTTCCTAAATGGATTTAGCAAAGTTAGTTCATCAAAACTGCATAAGATACTTTATCCAATAACGGAGCGCTCACACCTCCGTGTTGCGTTGACACTTGGCCGTGGGCACGCCACTGGAGCAATCGTCATAGCAACAACAACCAATCGCACTTTCCTGCTCGGGACGCACAATGTAATCGGCTGTCTGCGCAACGCTTAAGGGAAGTACTGAGGAAATAAGCCCCCACGACCACGTGAACACATACAGTAACAGATTCACCAGCTGCCTCTGTCTTCTCTCCCCAGGCTTCATTTCTCTGGGTTGTGGCCCAGTACATAAATAAACTCTAATTATAGAGAAAAAGGCGATCCCCTATCAAAGTAATCAAGTTCTTCTCCATTTTGACGTTGCATGACACCTGCATCCATCTTGGGATATTTGCATAGACGGGATTTGATTGGCTGCCGCCTGCACTTTAACTTCTCTTAACCTCTACCTCAGGCAATTGAAGAAAAATGCAATGACACAGCCCCATTCGAAGAGGAGAGGTGTGAAGCTACTGTTGATGCGCAAATGTGACGTATTTGAAAATAATTCACACTCCAAATAATTAACACATTTAAGATTGCATCATTTCAAACAATCTGGATGGAAAGGTTTGTATGGCAGGTGTATTTTCACCTCGGTGTCATTGAAAGCGTTGTAGACAACAATGATGAAGCGATAAATTACAATTTATCTATTTCTATTTGGGAAGTTTAAATATTCTAATTTTGGCTTTATTACAAGTCTGCAGGCTGTGATAGCATGTTGATAAAATGTGATGTTCATGTATCTAATCAGAAAGCTCACGAGAATGGGGAAATGAAATTATAATTTTATATCTGTTATGATAATTTTATTGCTAGTCCATATTCAGTTTCATTTCAGTACTGCTGTATAACTGCAGGCATTGTTTCGCTATGATGCAGCCAATATGGTTATGAGAAATAGTGAAACTCATCCCGTATCAGACATTAGAGAGTTCACCAGCGCTTTCACTTTAATCTTTATTCAACTCTGTGACTGGAGAGATTTTCTGAACTGATCTCATTTACTCTGCTCTTGTCTTGCCGCAGGTTTTACCACCAGCTGACACCAGCGCTACGGGATGAGAAGACCAGGAAACACAAGCTTGTGTCACTATCGCTCTATAAGATTACAGGTTACCTCTGATGTCACACAGGTGACACTACATGAATACTAATCAACGATCCCAACATATGGGGAGGTGGATGATTTCAACACCGTTATAAATATTCAACACACGGAGGCAGCTTCCAGTGAGGTTCATTTCTCCAGTGTTTGCTGCACTGCTGCTGAACTGTTGCTCTGTCCTAAGAGGAAGCAACAAAAAAATCCTACGAATGCAATACATGGACAGAGTATATGACGCATTTTAATAAGTGCATGACTAAATATTTAAACTGCTCTCTGATATTAAATGCATAAAGGAATGATGGTGTACGCGTTTCTCGTTTAGATGTAGAAAAATTACTGTACTACAGTAACCTGCACTTGTTAGGATAAAAAAATAGAACTGGAGATATAGATTTGTACTGAAGGTGTTATAATATTACTGTATTTATTACTAAAATGAAATGACATACATAGCCAACAGATAAAGAGTTATGTTTTTCTGCTTTCTCATTTCTCAATATCACCCGGTCCATATTTGCAGACGCCTCAGCACATTCAACGTGGCCCAAGCCTCTACTGTGTTGCCCCAGAGACCTGCTCCTTAACAAGGCTATGGCTGATTGGTTGACGGGATGGGAGAATGACACGGGAGGTGGGGGTTGGGGGGTGGTGGGTGCTTGTGCGGGGGAGGGGGAGTGAGGGGGCTAAACTGTCCAGAGAGATTTCTATGCATACTAAACAGGTCTAACACTAGCTGGCTGAGGAGAATTTTCATTAGTCCCCCTCAAACGGGACTCCCTCCCCTGTCTGCTGCTGCAATGCTGTGCTCGCGCATTTCTCCAGGTGCTTTTCAAGGTTTCAGGCATGTCTGTGCTTTTACACAACAGCAGGTGCACTGAGTAAATGATGATCAATATCCAAACCAGCAGGGAATCTATCATCAATGTCAGTGTTAAAGAAGTACAGCACATTCCTCAAGATGAAGTCTGTCATACAATAATCCATCAGTGCATATATACACCTACACACATACACGAGCACACACACACGGACATCATGGGGACTCACCTTCTGTGGGTGAGGTTTTCAGTCGTTTGCACAGTCCCTCTACGCCCCCGTAGTCCTCTTGGAGCTTGACCACCGCCTCTGTGCCACGCAGCTCCATGAGCGAGCGCAGCTCCATGACCGAGCAGCCGAAGCCCGCCGCATGGTTGTCCTCGTTTCTTTGGTTCTTGGCATAAAAATCGCTGTTGGACATGTCCCCCATGATGTCAGCTAGTCAAGTCTGTTAGATTAGTGTTTGTTATTGCTTATTGATCAATTAAAAAGCTTGCACAAGAGAGAGAGGTGAGCTCAGTCTCATCCAAAAAAAAATCCAAAATAGGTATCAAGCAGGCAACAATAACCAAAAAAAGAGGGGGGAAGAAAAAAACGCCACTTGTAGGTAAAGTAGGCAGATAGAGGGATTCGAAAGGGGAAAAAAATTCCAAGGGGATCAATCAATCGATGAGCAACTTCTCTGTTTCAGGAGAGGACTGTCAGAATTCAGCAGACCAAAAACCATCAAAGAGAAGAAACAGAAGAAGAGGAGGAATAGCAGCAGAGAGCGAGGAGAGGAGGGGATGATGAGACACAAGTGGGGAGCATCCAGGTGAGCGTTCGGACAGCCCCAGTGGTCAGGTCCTGAGAAGGGCAATGATGGTGATTGCAAGTCCTGTTGGTCTCAGGCTCACCACGGCTGCAGTCCAGACCCGCTCCATGTGTGGCTTCCCATTGCTGCTTTTCTGTTGCCGCCGCTGCCGCTCTGTCTCTACATGGTGGTCTTCCCCATCACTGCTACAGAGAGAGAGAGGGAGAGGGAGAGGGAGATGGAGAGGGAGGGAGAGAGAGAGAGAGAGAGAGAGCCGAATTCACGAGATGAATTCAAAGAGGACAGAGGGGAGGAGGAGGGAGAGAGACACAGAGAGCGCACAAGGATGAGTGTTGTGTTCTCAGGGCAGGGGTGAGTGCAGCGGTAGATGATGCACAGCTGAAGAACAGCCTCTCCTGGCTGCTGCAGTGACTGTGGCTCTGCTGTCTCGATCTACTGCTGCTGCTGCTACTGATGCTGCTAACCTCATTCTGAGGACACCGCTACTGACAGAGAGACGGAGAGAGGAAGAGAGAGAGAGAAAGAGAGAGAGAGAGAGGGAGGGAGGGAGGGCGGGCGGAGAGAAAAGGATGCTCCTTTCTGGTGCAGAGCGGAGAGGAGTTGTGTGCGGGTGGGAGGCTGGGGCTGCTCTGACGACAAAGCGGAGAGGCAGCACGTAACGCTGCACTGTCACAGGGAGGATGGGCTGAGCTGTGGAGCTGCTGCTGCTATCTCTCCACTAGTTCCCTCCAACTCTACAGTAAGTGACCTCTCTTCTTATGCAGACACTCTGTGGGGACACATGCCTCTCCGCCTGTTGCCTTCAAATGCCTCGCGTTAATGACTTTACCCCATGAATCCTGCCCTCGCACTCACGCTGAAAAAAAAACCCGTGCAGTTTGCAGTGTTGGGGGTGGTAGACTGCAAATGACTGGATTAAGGTGATTTCAAAGTTTGTAAATGGATTACATTGACTACACGCTTACTTGGTGTAATAAAATAAAAAAAGGTGTTATTCTATATTTGTATTACAGACAAGTCTCCAAAAAAAAGAGGGATCAATAACCAGCATCTGGCTCCCTCTCCTGTCATAATAGTATTTGGAAAACAAGAGACATCTGTATTACGCAACACAAGCAATACTTATTAATAGGATCAGTTCATTGATATTTTCAATCTTTCCATGAGATCTGTGGACAATAGGCACAACAAACATATAACACAGTCAAACAGTGAACAAAAGGCTATTGATTTATATGTCCGCCTCCAATTTATTCAGTGACATCGGTGACCCAGCATGTCATGCACATTCTCAGCCGACAGCTCGAAATAAGGGTTCGTTATTAATCGTATTATCCTAGGAAAACCTCTGGCTCGCAGCTGCCCTTCATCAGCGCCCGGCCACTCATGGGGAGACCTGGGATCCAAGTGCCACTGCACTGCATCACACCGTGCGCATCAGTAAAGCAGCAGCACAGTGTGAAGCCGCTCTGACTTCACTGTCTCTTCATTGTTGTGAGTTTGTTATGTTACATTAAAAAGCAAAAGTGGTGGAGCATGTAACTTTCTACAGAATAAAGATTGCGGAGGTGATCAGACCTCTGTGTTAGAACTGGTTTCAGCCTGTTGTATGTCGTGATTAGTGATTAAATGTATTATACTGTAGATGTGGGAGATGACTTCCCATTGCAAAAAACATACAAAGATGTTTGACACAGAGGCTTCACTAGCTCTTTTCTTAGACACCGGCTTACTCAGCACAGCGACTGATAGTCTTATATTTATGGAGAAAATAGGAAGTATCTGCTATTTCACAGTTGTGATTTTCTTAATGACTTCATCAGAAGGGGCCCCTGCAGGATGCTCCGCCCCGTCTACGCTGAGAGTCTGGCTCTGCCCCTGTGCAGATTCGCAACAGAAGCGGTTGTGTGCTCGGGAGCAGCGGGCGGCGACCTTGTCGCTGCAGGCCGGTGAGAGATCCTGCCAACACGTGAATACACATCTGTAACTCCACAGGTACCAGGCCGCTCTGTTAATGAGAGCCAGCCCTCACTAAAGTGACAAAGTTAAACAACGCAGCCAATGTCACGTACAGTAGGCGGGTGTGACCTACTGAACATAGTAAACACTTCCGTAAAGCAGATTAAGAGGAATGTTTCCCAGCTACATATCATATCAATAGTGAAACCTCACATATTCAGGCTTAGTGGGATTTGGATAGTTCCTCCATTTCTTAAACAAAAAAGAACAGCATGGGGCAGAACTACTTCTTCCTCTCTATTTCTTCTCCAACCCTTCATGCTGTCCCCCTCCTCCTCCTGCCGATCAGGTCCAATCAATGTTGGCGGTATTCTCTGCATGCCAAGGCAGACATCTGTGCCGGCCAGATCCTCCAAAAGCGTCAAATGAAAGCAAACAAATGCTCTCCCAGGAAATTCTATGTGTGTTTGTGCGTGGAAGTGTGTGTGTTTGTGTGTATTTGTGTGCCTGAATGGTTAATCAATTGGCTGGCTGAGGACAGCGACTACATCACACAGGTAATTCTGTGTTGCACCAGATGGACCACCTGCGAGAGACAGACACTAGCACCATCACCACTTACCCTGTGTACATGCGCTGTGTTTTGACACTGAGGGTTACACTGGTTTTCTACCACACTGTCCAACAGGAATCTCAATACTGAACTGAAAACAGCTGCCTGATGGTGGTTGCTGTTGCAAATCTGGGCTGACGTGACGGAAGTGCAGCTTGTCAGCATACTGCACACCAATAATGCCTCTGTTCAACAGAACACAAAATATGTGCATAATTAGATGCCAAAACACATCACCGTTATTCCAAACATGACAAAATACATTCATATCTCCCATAATCTACAATGTCAAGCAAAGACATGGATTAATTAAAGACAAATCAGGAAAAGCAGCAACGCAAGCGATCTGTGTAATTCATTCAAGTTCGATTCAGACCTTTTCTGTGTCACCCCTCGATTCTCTCCAAAGCCGCTCTCGTTTGAAATAAGAATATATTGAGCAATGCAGCATTACATGACTAATTTAATGCCGAATGCCAGCGCAGCTCCCTCCACAACATCTGTTCGTCATCGACCACGTAGGACTGTGTATTTCCAGCTTCGCATTATCATGTTGATGATGTAAATGACTGCTGCTGGTGTTATATTCTGCCCCGCATGCAGCTGCCTATGTTTAAATTACGGTGACATGCGCAGGAGTGAGAGAAGATTGAGATGTGGGAGGGAGGAAATGAGGAGAGGAGACGAGAGGAAGGGGAGAGAGGGAGGATGTGGATGGCAACAGATACAGACTAAAGAGATGGAACTTAGTAAGAGCAGGAAAGAGGGCAAGAACAAGGAACTTCAAAGCAAATGGTGTCCTTTTTATAGAGTGTAAACACACACACACACACACACACACACACACACACAACCATGCATACACTGTGTACACAGAATTGATTTCCTCTTTCCTGGAAAAGGAGGGCAGCTATAGAGCTATTGTTGATGGTTTGTGTGCATTCATATAAATCCCAACAATGGAAGTGTGTCCAAAGCGTTCTTCTTTGCTGTTAAATAATTTGAACATCAAAGGAGGTTTTTTTTTTTTTCCCTTACACGCTTGTGACAGAAAGATTTCCCATCCACATCCACTCTCTGTCTCCAGCCACCACTCCCAGCCCTGCTGCCTGTCTTCATACTGTCCCCTGGATCTCTGAGCTGTCTCCTTGCTACCTGTCTGTCTGTGTCTGACTAATCACTTTCCTCTCCCCCAAATCCACCTATAATTGTTGGCATTGCTCACTGTGGCTTGACAGTGAGTAATGAGCAACACATCACTCAAGGAGAAAGTGCAGCTTTTGAAATAATTAACAGCTTTTTACCTAAAGTGCGTGGACGCTTAATTGAACTTGAGCACCATATGGAATCCACATTAAAATCATGAAGCTCCGTGGCCAGATGCTCAGACCATCTGACCGGTCTACTGTACAGAGTTTGCCTCGCTACCAACTACTGCAAAACCACAGAGGGATCTATTACAGCTACTAATACACAACACAAGAACACCGCCGCCAAGCAGCAAGTAGCTTTACAGACAAGAACCCTGGAGAATGTAGTAGTTCTTTTTTTTGAAGGACCGGCACGTGTTGCACCATCTGTTACCTTCCTTTTTCCAATTGTTGCTTTTTTCATTTAAATGGTTAATTTTTAGGAAATGCACATTAAAAAAACACATATTACACTTTAACACCACCCTGCAGTTCTGATTCTATCACACTGTTATTGCCAGGGCTTTATATTTTCTTAAGTGTATCACATACAGTGACAAATACACTCAGTGTATTACTAAACAATGCCTTCCTATCTCATTAGTATTCTCCATTGATTTTGCGCTTTAAAACATTGGAGATTTGATTTTGCATTAAACTTTGTGGCTGTAGTTTGTATTATGCTTAAGTCCCATCAAACAAGTTCATATACTGCAAAACGGTCTCTTTGTTAATTAACCTTCAGGAAACACTTGCTCAAATTTACATATTAAAACTGTTAAGTTCAATATACTATTGTGTATTCTATTTCAGTGTGGATTTTATTCTTACCTTATTTTAAATTTCTCTGTGCATCATGACTTATGATTTATCTGCTGGGACTGTCCGCCCTGTGACTGTAAAGAGCAAGTGATAATGATGAGTCGGTGCTTAGAATAACCTCAATGAAAGGTTCCTGGTCTGACCAGTACTGGGGAGTTTACTGTCCTCCGCTGTAAAGCCATGCGCATTCTCTGTGTATGTCTGTCTCAAAATGTCCTTGAGCACAGTGAGGCAGAGCTGAGGTATGAGCTGTGCCCACTGCACCATCACCATCAGCAGCAACAGCAGCAGCAGCAGCAGCAGCACTGGCATATGGCCCCCCCTGCCTGTCACAAAAAGAAGTGCAGGAGATTTCAATGACGATGGTGCTGCTCTGCTCACCTGCACATTCAAAGCTGCCAAATTCCAGACCACAGGTTTACAAATGCTCATATCGGTTCATATCATGTCGATCAAGTCAGGTTTCTTTATTGATTGAAACAAGGTGCTCATGTAAAGGGGACTGACTGGATATCATGAACAAAATGTGATGCAATCGATGCAACACCAGCAGGACAACTTCAGCCTCAGAAAGGTAAATGTTCCAAATGTGCAGATGACAGTGTGATGATAGTGAATCCACTTCCTGTTGATTACAGCAACTACTGAGGACGGGAGGCGCTGATATAATAAGTGAGATACCTGATTGGTTCTTGCCTTCTCAGTTTGGCTTTATGGAGGATTTTAATGACAACATGAAACTCAGTGAACTCTTAAACAATGTAAACATGGTTTGTTTAGAACCTGCACTACACCGACGGCAGTTAATCAGTTGTGAAACTGGTCGGTGAACAATGTACAGGGAATCCCCTGACACACGTACATATTAGACAGCAGCTGCGATACCGCATTGCAATACACACACACACACACACACATTACCAGAGAGCGAGCGAGAGGAAGACGCGTTAACTGACATTGTCTCTGAGGTGAATTGTTATATAACAAGAGCCTCCTTTCAGCCACCATGCTCTCTAATTGGGTTGAAAGCAGCTGTCATGCTAACTAAGTGCAGCAGACACAGTCTGACGAAGAAAAGGGTTATTTTGGAGAGCGATGCAGGAGCTGGGAAAGAACTGCAGCTCCAACTCCGTCTCCTATCAGGCTGGAGAGAAGATAAAGCCAAGAGGGAAAAAAAACACAGAGAGATGAGTCAGAGAAAGGACGAGACCCCCCACACATACACATACATACTTGCATGTACTGTACTGTATGTGTGCTTAGCCTATGTCAGGGCATAAATCACTGTGGGGTGGGGGGTGCTTTTGAGGAAAAGCAGTTGGCCAGGCAACCCTGATAGCTGCAGGGGTTGCAGTGTGTTACTGCAGAGTGAGATTGAGAGGAGAGAAAGTGAGAGCTGGTGATGACTGGGTTAGAGGACAGAGCAGTGCACAGTAATATAAGCCTTTGGTGCAAAACAGAGGAACCCTAATGGAGCCCATTATTCACATCTATGGAAAACGTCGCTAAAGGCTCAAGCAGTGGCTCGATAACTGGTGACTCCATCTCTCCCTCACTCGCTGCCTGACTTCCACCTGCCTCTTCTTGCTGCTCCGCTTCTGCAGCACACACACACACACACACACACACACACACACACACACACACACCTATTCAGGCTGGTGTGCCTTTCCTCTCACCTTGGTCCATGCTTTCATGTGAAACTGCCTGCTCATTCTCACTCGCTGGGCATCTTTTCATGAGCATTGCTTCATTATTTGATCATTTGTAAGAAATGACTGGCTTCTTTGTCCTGGCTGTCTTTCTGTTGTGCAATCTGAATACTGTATTCAGGTTGTACTGAGTGTGCACACAGCATTAAGCAAAATGATCAGACTGTGGAGGGAGATATGGAGACGTAAAGTGTAATCCTGCCTGGAGCAGCGGTGTGAGTGCGCGTGGACAACTGTAATCAGTCAATACTGGCCTTTTAAAATGAAAAATGTTTACAACTATAAATCTTCCATCAAATGAAACGCTCACTGTTTATTGAATCATAAACTCTTGGCGAAATCATGAACAATTTTTTACCACGCTCGACACAGAAGTTGCCGATCTCATTTCAAATTATCACTCACTAAAACCTACTCAAGACTTTTCACACATTTTTTTTTTTTTTGCTGATGATGTGATGAAATCAACACAAATCCTTTCTTAAGTTTGGAAGTAAGAGAGCAGGAAAATAACCTAAGGATGGCACAGGAGAAAAGAGTGATGAAGAACAAGACTGTAATGTAGATGTATGTGAATTTGATCAACATAACTGACCATGTTGTTGTTTCTGGACAGTGAGGGAAGCAGTGAGCAGAGGCCAGCTCTCAGGAGGTGCAGAGAAGAGAACTGGGTGTAGACTGTGTATCACATCTTGATTTTGTTTTAGCAGTTATTTTACAGTGTAGTTTGCTTTTCATTTGTCTTTGTCCTCTTTGCCTTTTCCTGTATTGACTATACTGAGGTTTTACTGTTTGTAAGGGCTGAATCCAGACATTCAATACTTTATTGCTCCCACTACTTCCAGTAGGTGATACTATATCCCTAACTGAGTAGTGAATATTTTTTTAGAACATATAAAATGCCCTTTTACTCTGTTTTACTATTTCTGGAGCTACACGCTCTGAACAAGGTGTTTTCCATCTGTACAGTATGTGTTGTGTAATGCCCGGTTATTTATTCTGATTGGGTTCTGTGTGATCTGAAGACATTGTTTGATTTTACAAAGAGAGTCACAGGTTTGGTGAATGTATTTGACAACTGGGGTTTGTGTTTACTGGTTTGACAAAAGCACAAAGGGTTTTGATTGTATTACTAATTGTGAAAAAAAAAAAAAAAGTCTAACAGGTTGTGGTTTTGCGTCTGCATGAGATCATCCTGTAAAAATAGGAGCTATTTTACCCTCAACTGATAAATTCTCCAATTATACTAGACTCCTGGCCTGATCCGGAGCATTGGCACCTTGCTGTCAATCACCCTGCATAGGATCTCAGGGGAGTGGAACCATGGTGAATTATAAGGTAGGAGGAGTGAACTGAAACACATTTTACTCCATTTAATTTTTATTATCTCTTTGTATAATTACATTTTTCTTTAATTAAGAGAGACTGATGTAGATTGAAATAGAAAGGCATAGAATAAACAGCAATGAGAGGAATTACACATTCAAAGGCTAAGGAGTGTCTGTGTTCTCAGAAACACTATGATTAACGTTGACCTCATGTTCTTCCTGAAGGAACAGAACGCATCTACAGTATCAGTCCCTCTACTCTGTGATGTCTGTCCTGTAACTTACGCAAAGCTATAAACACGGCGCAATCACACACCAAACACCTCAGCCGAGCGTTCATATCAGAGCTGAGCACATGACACGCACAGGGAAATAAGCAAGATATTTAACTTGTGCTCCAAGAAGCTGAACAGATGGGGCTCTGTGCTGTCTCCTCCAACAGAATGCAATGTAATGAAATATATATGAGGGTATATTTTTTATTTAATGTGGACAAGCCGTAGCTACTGTATGTTTTTTTTAGCCACACTAGGGGCATAGCTGGCAGTCAGCTGCTCCACTACTTATATCCAGACTGAAATATTTCAACATTGCATGAATTGAAAGAAAGAAAGAAAGAAAGAAAGAAAGAAAGAAAGAAAGAAAGAAAGAAAGAAAGAAAGAAAGAAAGAAAGAAAGAAAGACGGATTGGCACGACATTTTATAATTGATCCAATGACTTTTCCATGGGTTCAAAATTTTCAATTGTCCACTGCTTTTGTTTATGACCTGCACAAATGCTGACATTACTATTTTGCTCCTAGCACTACTCTGCTGAAGTAGCCTCTGCACACACAGTGGTGCTGCTGTGGACTGTAAATCTTGTTTCTTTATTACAGGTTAAATTAAACTGCTTCACCCATGCCTGCAGGACATTAATATAATATTAAACAGTCTTGATGAGCATTCCCAGAAAAAATGTCAACAACACAATGCCTGTTGACTCAATTAAAGGCTTTACAAAGAAAACTGTAGTAGGGTCAAACTCTTCACTTGTGCCAGCTGTGATGGTTACAACTTTCACAGCCTTTTTTTTTTCTCTTTTTGCAACCTTACCTATTTGAACCTAGTTGAACCTAGAACCAGTCGGTTTTAATCTGTTTCACCAGCAGATTCACTACCTTCAGAGAATAATGCATCAAACAAGTGGATGACAAATGTGCTTGTGGGGATTTTACTAATCCACGCACAGTATGACACATGGCGCAGTCCACATGTAATATGGCTCACTGAATAGTAGTGCCACCGAGTCTGACACTTGCCTCAGAGGGTTTCTAACCAGGAAAGGTCCTGAAAAAACATACTGAATCATCGTCATTTTCAAGGTTGAATGCTTAAAGCTCGTGTGTAATGAGGCATGGACTGCATATTTAAAGCTGTAAGTTCAGGTGTTAAGGTTAAGTCTTTGACATAATGGCAAAGTTATGGCTCTGACAACTCAAATGAGCATGTGAGTGGACAAAGGGACTCTTGTATTTTTTTAATCAATAATGCCACTAAAGCTTGGACTAATCCTGACATTAATGAAAATAGGTTTATGTAAGAAGCTAATTTGGTTTCAGTTGGTCTACTTCTGCAACGTACGGTTTGTTGTTCAGCTGCCAGAGGAGGCAATCTACAGAAGATACTGGTGAGAGGACAGCGAAGACGTTCAGTGATGTTCTCGTTCTGGTAGATATTTGCATAGTCATACGTGAGAGAATTAACATTTACATAGACATAAAACTCAATGGTTAAAAACTAAAATGAGTCTGACACCCATCCTCTTCCATTGAATTCCCTGCTGGCCGAGTTCTTGACCAGAGCTTACTCATGTGTTCCTCAATATTCTCTGTTGCTACTCAGCTCGACAAGATGGTTAATCTGTGTCCTTAAAAGCCACACAAATCTAATCAAAGACAAGATTTTTGCAGCTACGACTTCCAATGCAAATGCAAATACTCTCTCTGTTCTCTTTGTCAATTGGGATTTTGTATTATTGTATTTCAAGTCTTCAGATTCAGGTTGCAACAAAATCAAATATTTGAAATAATTCTGATGGTCCCAGATTAACTGCCAAGCAGCAGACTGAAGCCCTTAATCCTCAAAATTTCTGGTTAATTTGTGCCGATTATCTACTATTGTTCCAACCTCATGCAGTCTAGGTCTAATGATCAGTCGTTAGAGGACCAAATATAAATATATTGTATAAAAATATTGATATTATCTATTTTGTGTTGTAGCATCAATAACTTCATGGCCATTAAATAAGCAAAATCCTGTTAACATTCCTCCTAAATGATTTGTAGCATTTATTCCCAATGATCTCTTTATTTCTGCCTCGCTCACTGTCTTTACAGCTCCTTTACATGTAGTGTTTTTATTTCCACCACTTTTCCCTTTATGTATTTGAATAAAACACCTTGTCTTTCTGCCATTTCTGTTTTGGAAATTCCCCTATACAGGAGGACATTTTGAATCTCTTAGGATCCTGGTGGAGGTGTTGGTGAAACTGGTATCTGTAAACAATCTGTGCGGGGCTAAAATCATGTGTAGACAGCTAGTAAAGCATCTGGTTGTGGCGATGCATTTGTGCCATGGTTTCAGGAGAAAAAAAAAAAAAGGTTGGTTCAGGCACATGAAGAAAATGACTCACATCCCCGGTTTCACAGGAAAATAGGACGGCAGGCATAAGGCCTAGAAAGATAGACTAGAAATAGAAAGAGACACAGGGATGTTACTCTGACTTTGAATTCAGTGGAGATATTACATTGATAGATATTGGCTGTTGTATGCACGCAGTAGAACACAATAGCAGCTGTTAAAATGACAACATAGCGAGGGTTTACAAAAGATTCACAGGAGCCATTTAGCCTCAGCAAAAAATATTTATCTAGTAGTAGTAGTTCAAATCTGTCAAGATATATGGAACCTCGCACAGCGTGAAGTCCTCACTGACCACATCCACATCACTTCCTTAAAAACACCCTCATTCAATCATCATCATCACACCAAGAATATGATAACTGACAGGCCAGGAATAAAGATAGATAACAGCCTTTCATCACATACACTAGTGTATCAGCACAAACACACACTTTGCTGTCAGATTCTCATATGACGGGAGACTGGAAATCAAAGTCCTTCCACCTGAATGAGATCTGTTAGAAAAATGCTGAAGCTTAGTGCTGGATCCAGTGCACAATGTGACATTACACTCAACACAAGTGGGTACCAGCATCATGTGACTCCCTCTGAGTGCCCACATCCTGCCTTACAACATGTTCTAACACTGAACACTGAACACTTGCTATTTGTGGGATATTTAGTTTCTCTCTAAAACCTCTAATGTCAAAATGATTCATTATTATTTCGACCAATCTCTCACTTCTCCTCTCCTCTCCTCTCCTCTCCTCTCCTCTCCTCTCCTCTCCTCTCCTCTCCTCTCCTCTCCTCTCCTCTCCTCACCTACCATGGGTAGAAAGGCTTACAAAACTCAAAAGGAGCTATTTATAAAATTACAGAGCACCATCTATTATCCTGTGTCATTTGTTATTACCAACAAGGTACTTACAATAACAGCTTCTGTCCTTGGCTCAAGCCTTCTATTCAAGATGTCTTTCTTTTGTAGAAAAAGGACTGTCAAGTCTCTTTACCCCTGCGTTTGTCGCTATGCTACACAGAGGTGATGGTGACACAGCAAAATTTAATGCACTGCGACGCTAACAGATTGTCTCCTGGCTGTATGAGATATGACAGAGCAGTGCAAGGTATGGATTTTCACTGAAGGCTGTTTCTCTTGTACTTATCTGGTGTTCTTCAAATCAAAGGAAACAAGAACAAATATGTGTATATGCATTAAGTATTTTTCACACTGAAAGTGGGACCTTGGTATTTGCTCAGAGCATATGCTCACAATTGTCTTTTCTCGCGACTGCCTCATCACCTGCGTGTTTGTATCCTATCCTATTAAATGTGAAGAAAGAAAGAAAGAAAGAAAGAAAGAAAGAAAGAAAGAAAGAAAGAAAGAAAGAAAGAAAGAAAGAAAGAAAGAAAGAAAGAAAGAAAGAAAGAAAGAAAGAAAGAAAGAAAGAAAGGACTGACACTGTCTCTGAGCTGTCTGGCTGTCTTGGTGCAGTGGAGCTGATGGTTGAGGTCACACAGTCATCTCAGCCCCAGAAGAGGCACAATCAATTTCCTATGACAGCCTGTCTAACAGTGTGGCTGACTGACTGAATGAATGACTGAACAACTGATTTGCTGACTGAATGGATGCACGAGTGACTGAATGACTTTGTGGCTAGGGGAATGGGTGACTGGTTGTTTGACTGTACTGTACCTAGCAGTGATGATGTTTCTCTGAATGATTTCATGTGCACGTACTGACTAACTGGCTTCCCATTGGACCGACTGGAAAGTCGAGCAACCACACGACAAGCCACTGAACCTGTCAGTTTGATAAGATGAATAGAGAAATGTTTCACCTAACTACCGATAGTCAGTGAAATGCCCAATTCAGCGGCCTGTGACAGCAGTCAGCCACAGAGCCGGCCACACAGCCAGTCAGCCAGAGAGCAGACAGCCGACAGATCAAGGAGGAGAGGTGATAATGTTCCCTATTAATTCAGCCACCATGCCAAAACAGTCAGTTAACTAACGCAATGAAGACAGCTAGCAGGCCAACACACATGATGAGTTACGGCAGGAAAGCCTGCTGCTATGACACTACCAGTCAATAAGTGTGACAGAGAGGAGAGACTGCAGACTTCATGCTGACAACAGATGGCCTGACAGTGAAGAGGTGTGCATCAAACATTGTCATCTAGAGAAATGACAGGACTATCTATCTATCTATCTATCTATCTATCTATCTATCTATCTATCTATCTATCTATCTATCTATCTATCTATCTATCTATCTATCTATCTATCACATATGTACAAATAATAGATGGATAGGGGTATAAAATAACTAAATGGATAATTAAAGCATTAAATATGATATATAATATATACAACATATATAAAAGTATACTATAATTACAACTAATACAAATATGTATAATATGGCATGGGGTACAGTCCTGGCACAGCACGCTCTCATGCGCACCCTGAATAATAGTCTCACAGTACGGGCCAGGAAAGAAAGAGCCAAGGTTGGTAAAAGGTTGGTAAAAAAAAAAAAAAAAAGTTCTCAAATGATGCAGCAGGATTTCTCTTGGTTTAGAGAGAGAGGAAGGGGGGGCAGAGGAGGAGGAAAAGAGGTGTTTCCTACTATCATTGTGGAGAGTTCAGTTTCAAGTTTAAACCACGTTGACCTGGTGATGGGTTTGGGCTGCGATGGAGCGGATCGCACTGCCTCCAATACACACACAGAATAGCAATCCCCTTGTGCTGCAATGACGGATACTGCGCTAGCTAATATGGTTTTGTACGTTTTTTTTTTTCTTTTTCTTTTTTTTCGTTTTTTTTCTCTCCCTGCCTGCACCTGCTCTCTCATCACTAGAGTGTGTCAGGATCACTGGTTTGTCCTACAGCCTCCTTCTGCTCCCTGTTTTCTTTCACTTATACAGTAGCTCTGGAACATGGTAACAGCTAAATGGACCTTTGGTGGGGAGCGTGCAGGTAGAGGAAGACTGATTGAGCCACTGATAAAGAAAGAGCACTACTTTCTACTTCGATGCAGTACCCCATCACAACAGCCTAATGATTATCATGTACTCGCACAAATGAGACTGTGTGAAACTTGAACTGGCACGCTCTCAAAGAAAAGGATGCTCACAGTCTGGAGCCTTAGATAGATGCACACGTATCAAATAGATTGCAAGACATGACTTCATTCTGCAGGAGAATTATTCTCCCTCTCTGACTGAACACCTGCCTGTCACCCCCTCGTCTGCCGACACGGGGCTTCAATTTTACCCATGTTGTGCGTAACCCACTACAAACAACAGACTGGCATGATGTTAATGAGTACAGGTGGTATTCTGCCTCTAAACATGCAGGTGATTTGCACCGAAAAGAGTAAAAAAAGACAAAAAAGAAAAGAAAAAGCGGTAAAGAAAAACAGCAAACACTCACACACTGTTCTGTCTTTCACATTTCACACAAGGACAGTGTATACTTACATGGCAGCAAGGTTGTCACCACCATCACCGTGACGTGGAAATCCTCCCCCCCAAAAAAATGATGCAGCAGCAGCAGCAGACTAACCACTAACCACTAACCACTAACCACCACGGTGCCGTTCGGTATGTGTGTGTGTGTGTGTGCGTGTATGTGTGAGTGAGTGTAGGTGTGCGTGTGTGTGTAGAGACTCGCTAAGCTGCACTCTCACTGCTCCTGCCTCAGCTGGGGCTGTCTCAATGCACAGCCTGTACCATGTCGGCAGGCAGCAGGGGT
Organism: Trachurus japonicus; assembly: GCF_045865225.1. Taxonomy (NCBI): domain Eukaryota; kingdom Metazoa; phylum Chordata; class Actinopteri; order Carangiformes; family Carangidae; genus Trachurus; species Trachurus japonicus. Next base: position 32,669,172 of record NC_140911.1, read on the forward strand.
GGACTGGACGTGTGTGGGTGTGGGTGTGTGTGCGGGTGCTTCTATCTTTGTGAGGACTGAGAGTGAGGACAGTTTGGGAAAAGTGAGGACATTTCCGTCCTCGCAAGTTCAAAGCGGTGTTGGGGAGGGTTGGTGCTGGTTAGAATTAGGTTTAGGTTAAGGAGTTTGACAGAAAGCTGGGGTTTGGCATTTTGTTGCAGTGGTTCGAGGTCGTGGTAAGGGAACGCATTAGGTCGATGAATGTCCGCTCTAAAATAGAAGTACAAGTATCTGTGTGTGTGTCTGTGTGTGTGTGCTGTTCTTCTCTTGACAGGGGGATCACAATAGACGGCTGGGAAGATAAATTGATGAAGAGGGAGGGAGAAGAGAGGAGGAAGGGTTGGAGGAAGATGGAAACAGATGTGGCAGTCAATCCTTGTCCACATCTTTCTTCCTCTGTAGCTTCCTCTCACTCCCTGTCTTTGACATTCAGCCCCCCAGAGCAGAGCGGAGCAGAAGGTCCGCTGCAGACGCGCTCGCAACCTCATTTCAGAAATGGCTTTAGAAGGAAAAGAGATGGAGACAAAAAAAAAATGGAGAGAAACAGGGGAAGACAGAGGGAATAGATACAAAGAAGAGAAGCACTGGAGCAAGAGAGGGAGGGATAGACAAGAGGTCAGAAATAACAGAGCGATTGAGAGGAAACTGGAGAGACGAGTCAGAGAGAAGGATGAAAGATGTAGAGGTTAAGAAGGAGCAAGTGCATGAGTGAAAAACAGAGAGGGAAGAGGAGGGGAGGGTAACATTCAAGGACACGCATCCTTGTCAGTCTCAGTCTCATCTTATGCAGGCTAGGATTCCCATAACACACATACACACTCGCACAGCAGACATGATGGCTGCAGGACATAATGCTTGTGTGTGTGTGTGTGTGTGTGTGTGTGTGTGTGTGTGTGTGTGTGTGTGTGTGTGTCTGGCTCATCCTACAGTGACACACACTCACACACCTGTCTATCCAGCAAGCCGGCCACGGCAGGAGAGGATAACAGCTTTTGCGTCAGGTTGCCGTCACGTCACTATCTCACATCCCATCCTGTCACAACTCTCAACTATTTTTCTCTGTGTTTTGTCTTTTTTTTTCTTCCTCTCTCTCACTGTGTAATAAACTTGCAGTGATGCTGAGCCTCAGGAGCATTATGTAAATATCAGATGCTGGACACCACTTGTGGCATCCACCCCCCCCCCCCACCTTAGGTTAACTCCAATAATATGAATACATGTAACGCAGCATGTACTGACATATCCGCAATATCACAGAGGCAAATCTTGCTGATGGAAAGACGCCAAGGTTTGTTATAAAAGTCACTAGACAGGCAGTGCGTTATGAAAAATCAGTTACGACCAAAACCAATAATGGACATAGACCAAGGACAAATAAATGAAGTAATGCATGAATAAATAAATGATCAATATAAACATGCAACATAGCTTCTTTTTTTTAATCACACGTTACATAAACAACATGAGCAGTGTACAGCAGCTGCCACAGAAGCTGCAGTAATGCAGGTGAAGACAGGTGCAATGGAATAATGCTGCTGTTTGCCAAGTCTAAACTAGAGCTAGAATATTGTGACCAAATAACTCAATTTATACAACAATTAGTTCCGACCGGTTCCGACCGAGTAATTTGATTGGACAAGAGACATTCCATGAGTGCTGATATACAGTAGGTCTATAACAGCACTGGGACTTTTTATAGACATTATCACTCTGCTGTTCAGCTGGACAGGAGCTAAGTCAGAGCCACGCTCCCCATCTCTCCACTGCTACAGATAGAAACAGACCTGAAAATTAAAATCCGGACCTGACATGGTCCGTCTAATTGGCGATAATTCTCAGCCTAAACACGGCTGGGAAAAAAAAATTGCTGCGGCGGCAACTACGTTTTAACGGCGATGTGTCTTTTGATATGAGTGTTAGCTGTTGTTAGCCACGTAGCTCAGCTACTTATCTGAGCGGGTGTGAATCACACCCGTGCTGATATACAGTAACAGCACTCCCTCTCATGTGATATTGCTTAAAGGGACAACGAGGAGTTTCAAAGTTTTTGTTTAGTACAGAAGTCAATGGATGTATGGATGAATGGATGGAAAACTGTCACAATACTGGGGACAACAAGGTGTATGTGGAGTACACCACTGATAGGACCTCTTATCTTGGTCAAGATATGGAAAGGGAGAATTTCTGAATAGGGAAGACTTACAGAGAGAGGGAAAGAACGGGAGGAAAAAGGAGAAAGAGAGAGACAGAGGGGGAGCAGTGATGGGGATCAGAAACAGGGCCTGAATATCAATGCAGCACGTCTGAGAGATTTCAGGGCTGCAGTGCACCAAAACCTGGGAGAAAGAGCAACAATAATATCATAGGCTGCCAGAAGTGCAACTACCAACAGAGCCAGGAACCCCCCCCCCCCCAATACAAGGTGATCACTGCTCCACTCACATGCATCGTACAACATCATGAGATTCCCTTCATTTGGATTTCCTTTTTATGACTTCACCTGAGAACTTGACTGATGAGGTTTTCACCTCAGATGCAGGTGTACAGTCTCCTCACTGAAAAGTGCAGCCGACACAACACCACACCTCCGTCTTTACTGGAAAAAAATAAATTTGTCTCATTAATGGGAAAGTCAGTTTCTCCTCATGATAATCCTGCAGCTAGACCAGTTTTAGGACAACACTGCAGGCATGTCCCACTACAGAAAACACACACACAAATTTCACTTCAGAGAGATTCATGTCATCTGTCTTAATTAAATGACAGTCATTCAAGAAGCCTATTAGACACATTAGTATAATGCTCCTCATCCTCTTTGTCCTTCTCTTTATAAATGGCCTCTTCACTCCCTCCCATAAAAGATCCATTTCCATCCAGATGAAATCTGTTAACCCATAAAGTGCCGTGTTTACCTCGGGTCAATCAGACATCTCATATCCTGGTCACTAGCACCAGCCAATAACCATTAGCCTTATTAATTGCGGAAGCTTGAGGCCATCTCCTGAGTGCTGTAGTAAAATAAGACCATGCACTGTGTCTGCGGACACACACACACACACACACACACACACACACACACACACACACACACAAGCATGCAGTAATGAGATGACTCCCAAAGGTCTCTAACCTTTCTCTGGGAGAGGTCACCATCGCACACACTCTGTCTAATCTAATATATTACTCACACGCTGCATGTCTGCACTTCCTTGCAGCAGTAGTCTCAGACAGTTATGAAGAGTGAAAGACCAGTGCCAGTTCTACATTTGTTTAGAGTCCGGTCCGGTGCCTGTTTTACCAAACCTCCGAGATGCAAGCTGTAACTGCAACATTTCTCTCACACTCATTCTGAGACGTATCACTAGTGACTGATACATGAGCGTGTGAGGGCGCAGAAGAACATTTATCGCCGCTTTGTGCAACAGGCCTGTGACACGTGAAGGCTTGATCATTTTCAAATGATAATCTGAGAGTGTGATGCTTTATTCCAAACTGAACACAAATCATAGGAAGGATATGGAAGGAATCAAAATCCATGTGTGTTGTTGAGCATAACAAACAGAATCTAACAGTAAGCTCCCTCAAAACTGAGCTATCCTCGGCACCGACAATCCCTACAGGATGCAAACTACTTCCTCTACGTGATTTATTGCATCTTTTCTATGTAAATCACTAATCCAATCATATTTTTCACTGCCATTCTCTAACCTGCGCGGCGGTATCGGTCTGATTTGTGCTCCACCACCAGCCATCCTCCACAATACCTTTTGATGAGCTATATATGTACTATAAAAAATAATTATTAGAATAAATAAAAAGATAAATAGCCTTAACTGTTCACCAAAGACCGTATTTGGTAACACTTTATTTTAAGGGGTCCTTGTTCCTGTGTATCTACCTAATTAATTACAGTGTAATTACCTATGTAACCGTATGTAATAACATGTACTTACATTGTAAATACATAGTGTATTTTGGTGTACTTACAGGTCCTTGTTACACTTGTAATAAGAAATGCTTGTGCAAAGAGAGAGGCCACTTTGGCATTTCTTATTACAAGTGTAACAAGGACCTGTAAGTACACCAAAATACACTATGTATTTACAATACATGTTATTACATATGGTTATTTCATTTACTATAGGTAGCTTTCACCACCATCTATCAAAGCACCATCAATCCAATCAGGGCTGCAACTAAATGTTTATTTTTCTCTTGATTATATTAATTATTGTTTGATTTACTTTATTATAACATAAAGACAAACAAAAACATGAAATTTCCCATTTTTCTTGAAAAAATATGAATGATTGATCAATCATCTTTAGAGGTGTCGACTGAAAACCTAATGGTACGTTCAAACCTAAAGGGTTGGGAGCGTCGGCGGCGGTGAGCGTTGTGATGTGAGTGTCCAGAGCGTCAAACTGAAGTTGAGAGAAGCTCAACTTTATGTAATGAGGAGCGTCGCTGCCGAAGCAGCAGCCAATTGCAGACTGGGATTCTCACAGCGAGAGAAACTGAGAGAGTCTGAATGGACACATCATCCGCAGCGCTGCTTGAAAGTCCCGCCCCTTTGGCCGCTAGAGCTGGCAGGCGGCGAGATGCCAGTGACCATGGCGTCTGCAGACGTTAAAGATGCTTTGGATGTGAACGTACAGTAAGAGCACCAACCCACCCACACCTGGATGTATTTCCCATTTGTTCTGACAGAAGGAAATCAACCAACCAATCAATCCACATAATCTGGGTATTTAATATGTAGGCATAAATCTGTGACTCATACAATCACAACCAGCATGGCAGGCAATAACAACTCTCATTCCATCCTGTTTTCCTCTGTTAGACCTTTCTGCACTGCTGTGTCTCTTTCCTCTCCTTTCAGTCCTTGTTCCAAGAGTGATGGAAAGCTTCATCTGACTCCCCAAGGACAGCCATAAGCCATAAGACTAATGGAAACACACACACACACACACACACACACACACACACACACTCACACACACATACAAGAAAGTCGCACAAAAACCATCACACCTACATCCACGTACACACGCCGACACACAGAGCCAGCAGACGGGGAGACATTGTCCGCGACAGGGCGAACTCAGTCAAATTCTCCTCAGCGAGGCTTCCTGAATACCAAACCAAGAGGCAAGGGTAGGCTAAGGAGAAGCGGCATTACGAGATGACAGATGGCGCCGGAAGAACATAAAACAGCGGCAGATACTCACTCCGACTTTTTCTACTGAGGGTGTACCCTTGGTTGTCAAATATAGGAGTTCTGTCAGAATTATGAAGTTAAAAATTGCCAGTACATAAGGACCAGCGCCGTGCAACTTGTTGTGTGAGCATCACATCCCTGCTCCCAGTCCCATGGGACCCGGCCCTCTCTCTGGTGCTTCTGCTGCTCTTGCTCTTATCCAACTGTCCTCAGACTATGTAGTCTATTAGTAAATGAACTAATTAAGCTTCCTAATGCATTAATCAGTTAATATTTCTGTCAGTAGACTTGTATTCATTGACTGTACAATTGGATTTAAACTTGTAGCCACAGTGCACACAGAGAAGCACAACAATGTAATGTAAACACATTTCATTTCAATGATTTTGAACACTATATGCTAATGATATGTTCTTACGCTCTACTGGTTGTCTGCATTTCTAGATACTTGAAGGAGAAATATTTTTCCTTGAATGTCCACTGTCCTGTTAATATTCTGTTTCTTGTCTTGTCTTCTTCTGTTTGACTTGTTGAGCGGAGATCCACTTGTTCTTAGAGGTTAGAAAAGAGGATGATTTTCTTTTTTTTCCAGAGCAGGTTGAAAGTCTAATTACAGGCCCACAATTGTTGCAGGGGAAAGCCATCATCACCTTTCTGGTGGTGGTCATTGTTCCTCATTGGCTGACCCCTGGGAGCAGCGCTACACATTGTTGTACTGATAATCTAACAAAGCTGCCTGCCTCTGATTCAGTGAGGTGCAGACGAGAAAAGCTGGGTGTCCAAAGCCATTAATCTACTTGAGCTTCCTCATTTTTTTCTTTCTTAATTTATCTCCTCTCCCTCCCTCACTCCTTCTCCCTCTCTCTCCCTGTCTCGGACTCTGTCTCTCTCGACAGATACACTCCCTCCTAAATAGCCATATATTCAGTTCTTATTCCCCCATTTCCAGGGGAAATTAATGCCTGGTCGAGATGAGGTGTGAGGATTAAACTGTGGCAGAGGATTAATCACTCCTGCATGCCTGTAAGCTGGACAATTCCAGATAGTTTATAAAAAGACTGGAACATGAATAGATACAGCCAACTGTGATTGAATATAGTTCATTCTCAGTTGAATACAATACACTTTCCAGCAAGACTGCACATGTATTTAAATACATTTTGTGGCTTTTGTACATTACTTTCCGCAACAGGAGTAATTGCATAATTTCCTCATTAAATAAATATTAAACCAGAGAGATCACAAGGATATCAACACGCATAAAACTAAGCCCTGGGGCTTCTTGGAAGAACCTTGTGCTGCTTGGGAAAAAAAACAAAACAGCCAACTCTTTGTTTAAAGGTAACAGGTGAGAGGTAATGCAAAGCAGCTATGCAAAACAGTTACATTCAGGGGCACCCCAGTGGCTCACCTGGTAGATCACAAAACAGGCTCAGTCACCAGTCCCCAATCCTAACCCCAACCTGATCAACCACCAGCCCTCTGTAGCATCCCTTCCCTCCTGTAATAGTATCTTAAATTAAAATTTAAATTAAATTAAAACATGCATGTATACACACAGCTCTGTTCAGCCCAGGCTTTCTGAGCCTTCGGCAGAAGGGGAACTGAATGGACTCCGAACACACTACGATAAACAGTCAATATTGTTACAAAGGCTGTCAGTTTAGCTGGAGGCAAGGAACATCCAATTAGTAAACACCAGGCAGAGTAAATTCTTAGTCACTTCCTTCATCATAGGAAAAAATAAACCCGCAAGTATATGCCTTCAGCTGAACCTCTCCACCTACACAATATCATATAGAAATCTATAGAAAGCAGCACGTTCATCTTTAACCCTTCAGTGATTGCTGGACGTCCTTCAACACCTCCAGTAAAGGAGCTTCCATCCAAATACTTCACTAATTTTACCAAAGTTTAAGTAATATCTCTCTCTAAAAAAGGAGAACAAATGATTATTTTATTGCTAATTTATTTTCCATTCACTGCTGTCATGTGAATATTAGGAGCTGGTTAATCAGCAGCTGGAGGCATTAACTGTTCAGTTGAGTGCCTTCTCGGAAGAAGAGCAATAACATGATGGTGTAAAAGAAAAGCACCAATCAAATTTGAAAAAATGTAGTGTCTAAAATATGGGATGATTTATGTTGGTTTCATACTTCAATTTAAGGAATTAAAAGTCTCATTAACACTCCACAGATATCTGATCAGTGGACTTTGCTTCCTGTGCATCATAATCCCTTTACTAAGCCGGTTTTCATTGTATTTGTAACAGTTTGCTTTGGTCAATAAACCAACTCTGACATCTGACCATCTGACTACCCAAACACCTCTTGTAGAAAACATGATTCTTTCACTTTTTATCTGTCACCATCTTTGGGTTTTCAACTGTTAAACAACAACTACATGCAAACCAGTTATCTTCGTGTTTTGTGCTAATTAGCAAATGTTAGCATCCTGGCATCTAAGACAATGCACATAGCAAACATTGTACCTGGCTAACATCAGCATCATAATGGTGAGCAGCATGTTAGCACGGGGATGCTATGAGCCTTACAAAGGCTAGCGTCAGAGTGTCTAGTAGGCTATGACTTAAGTCCTGGCCAGTGAGACAAAGTTTGCCTTAATTGTCTTGGAAAATGAGAACTTCATCTCCTGTGCTGGGAACCACGCCAATGGCAGACAACATTTTAAAAGTAAACACATGCTTTATTTATGAGGAGACGTGTCTTGAAAATAATGTATTTAAATTAGAAGCTGTTGTTTAACTGACACCAGAGTGGTTGAAGTTTGTTTTAATGGAGAACAGCATCTCTAGAGTGTCCTAATGCTGCACACAGATGACAGCCAGGAGGTTTGAAAGAGTATTGTTCAGTGCAGGCAGAGTACAACAATTTGGAAATGCCTCAACCTGCCTGTCCAATACAATTAACAGGAGAACTCACTGTGTTCACTATCCATGAATATAAACACTAATGCACTTTCACACTTCAAACTCCATCTAAAATTAGTTGTTGCTTTAAAGTAAGGGGAACTTTTCAAGGATCTTTTTTTTTCCTAAGCAGCCAATTAATCAGAGCCAAGTTACGCTGAACGATTGCCAGCATCAGGACAGGACAGCAGAGGCAGAGAAGAAGAGGGAGAGGGAGAGAAGACAAGACAAGACAGGAGTGCTGACAGAGAGGCAGTCCTGTCCTCTACAGTCTCTTACCTTGAATGAGAAAGAAGCTGGAGACAGATTATCTGGAGAAGACAAGTCCAACACGCCCAATGCTTGTCAGATGCTTACAGTATTGTCTATTAGTCTATTGGTTGCTGTCCGTCATTGTGCCTGAGCCAATACCACCTCACACTCAGAGACCATCTGCGTGTTTTTCAGATCTTCCCAGCCCTTGAAATGAATGTAGAAGTAAATCAAAGGCAGTTGACAAGATAGCTCGGGATCGATCGATCAATTATCCGCTCGGCTGATTATTAGATGCAATATTCAGCGTTGTTCTGCTTATCAGAGGCACAATCCCTATTTTTTTTTTTTTTTTTAAGTGATAAACAACATGGATTTTAAAATGTGCTACCTTGGCTCTGATGCATCCTCCTGTTGCCTGTCTGTAGTCTGGGGCAGTGTCCCGCCCACAGCAACATCTGATTGGTTACATATCGTAAGTAACAGCCTATCATCTGAAGGCCTGTGGGTAAACAGTCAGGACACAGACGTGTGTCAAAGGTCAACACCACAACCATCTACACTGAAGAGCCCCACATCATGTGTTGAAACTCACTGCTAAACTAAAGTAACTACGTAGATGAGGAGCATCCAAAATACTGAGCGTGACATGTAAGCCCCTTATAAACAGAGATGCCACTGCACTATGTTGCCATTGAGTAGATCCCTCATTATTCCGCCTTTGCTTGTTTACACTGAACCAAACAAAGCTGACACGATTACACCCCTGCATGTGACTTTAGATAGCATGGCATGTATAACACTGTTTCCCCTATAGGTTTACTGCTTTTGGGTAGTTGGCTTTGTATTTGAGTTTTTAGAGGAATTTATAACAAGAAAAAAAAGAAAAAAGAAAAGAAATAAAAATCTTATGTAAATAGTTGTTACCCCGTCTCTTCTCCTTATTTGTTTATTTATTTTTGGTGGAATGGGGGTGGGGGGGTGGGGCGCCCCTTCCCCTAAGGCAATGGAGAAACACAGATATGCAAATAAGATCTTCTTTTTACACCCTGTGGCCCTAAAGCTTTGACCATGCCAATGAGACAAGGGACAGTGCAGAACAGTGAAGAGATGAGAAGAAGAGGAGGATAGACTGTAGGAAGGAGGGAGGTAATCTCCAGCGAGGAGCAACTACATTGTGCTCTGACCTCTGGCACCATTTAAGTACACACGCACATGCACACACACATACACATACACACACATAGATTGGTGTCCTGCTGGGTAAGCACTCTACAGAGTCATTAATACCACTTCTCACCGCAGTCACTTCTGCAGCCTTACAGTACAGGACATGCCTTTAATGCTGCTGCTAAGTGTGTGATCACACATCCTCTATATGTGTACATGCATATCTGATAGATTATTTGTGTCACTTCTGTTGCCATGAATTGAACAACCTTTAGGTCTGTCTGAGTGTGTCTCTCTTCAAACATCTTGTGGTTGAGTGGATGCTGCATGTAAGAAGAAAGTGCCTGAATAAGACTGTTCACCTATATGCTGAGAGACTATATTAAACTAAATATTTTAAAATATTTCCATCAGTGTTATTAGTCAGTATTGCATTCAGCTGCTGATACCCTCTGTATTAACTTTTAGTGCAGAAAACTGTGACATTTAGACAACCATTGCTGCAGTCCTGAGTGGCATTGTTCTTCCTCTCGATAATGGTGCAATTGTCCAGTCATTTAGTAAAGGCCTTGTATAAAAGAAAATGTCATGTATGTCAAAGCTGTGCAAAATCAAGACCCTCTGCTGTATTACAGTCCACGTTCATAGATTATTAGCCATTACATTATTATTTCTTCAATATCAAGCCTATTACATGCATATGGGCATTTGGGCTATGTACAGTGTGTATCTTTCTCTTTCCTTTTGTACTGTTCCTGTGCTTGACACATTCCACTGGTAAAAGATTTCCTGCCCTCAAAAAGTTCTTGTTGCTATGCAACTGATCTGCCTGGCACTGAGAATAATGCTAGCTTACATAGGCTACACAGAGTACAACCCTACACACACACACACACACACACACACACGCACCAAGCAGCTCTTAGCCTACATCCTGTGCTTGTTAAAAAAGATTGGGCTATTAAGCTAGCATGAACAAAACATCTTTAATCTGTTTTTTTTTTTTTGGGGGGGGACTAAATAAGCCTTTTGCATTACAGCTCTTTTCACTCCCTCCTGGTAAGTGCTCTAACATTTAGACAGGGGAGAGCAAAACCTATTACTTAGAAATACAAACTGGTACATTACAAAATGCCAGTGATGTTTCTAATTTACATATTTCACACTGACCCAATTAAACATGCATAAACATACCATGAGTATCAGTATTGGTATTTAACAATAATATAATACAAATTGTATTATAATAAATACAAAAGTATTTTACTAAATTCAATTCAAGCACAGCAGGTTAACAGTTCAAATAATTCTGACACTGTTGTAATTATACTTTCATCCACAACAACAACTTTGCAACACTCAATAAATTGTTAAAGCACAAAGCAATTGCTGGTATTAGGACAGGTGACAATGACATTTTCTAACAAAAGACTACAATTCATTTTGCTATTTGCTTACAAAATAAAGTGTTTCTTTTGACTGGTTTTATCAGAGTTCTAATTTGAGTGTTTTTCCACCAAAATCACAGTTTGAACAAGAACAAGAGAGTCACACTCTAACAGTAATTTCAAACAATACCATGTTTGACTATGCTAATCCGTCAAGCTAAACTCCTTACAAGACAACAAGGACGTTTTAATGCTTTTGTGTACAGTGCAACACATTTCTGATCCTCATGATCTCTTTGTTATGACAGACAGTCCTGGGCCGAGCAGGGGGACAGGGACACACAGAGACAGAGACAAATCTGGTGAAAAGGACGGATAGAGGCAGGGGGGGAAAGAAGGGAGGCGGGTAATCTTAAATTATACCTTGAAGGAAGTAATCAGACAAGAGCCTCAATCCTTTTAAGTAATAAAATTTATCACTCCGTCATTAGCCATTTCTATTCTAATGGAAGTCCTCAAGACGACACTCCAAAAACTGCAGCTGGAGAGGACCTGTCCCTGATCTAACACCTTAATATAATGTATTCCCTTTCAGTTCTTCTGTGACATCTGCTAGTTTAAAAAAAGTCCTCCCTCATCTACATCCTGCAATTTTGATACTAAAGCTAATGTCTTCATGAATCAAAACTGTTGGCGGACATGGACTCGCACGGTGAATGTACATACGTGGACATGGACATGGACATGTACGTGAGCAACATAAGAAAAGTCTCAGTAATGGTGACAAAAGGTTGCAAATGAGGGGAGATTAGCCTCTAAAACCCTTGAAGGGAGGCGAGGAGAGTCAGATTAGGTGACCAGGAAGTGTGTGATGAAGAGTGATGGAGGGAAGAGGCTGGTTTGGGAATGGTGGGCCGACAGTCTGGGCTGCATGTTAAACCAGAGCTGCCTGGTTTGAGTGGCATTACGCAAATAATACAGACCGGCTCTAACCCAGAACAGACGGGAAAAACAAATACACACACACACACGTGTATGCGCACATGTAGCTACAGCGCGCACACACACTCTCCCACAGTGCTTCTTTCAGCCTCTATCTCACACACTCACATACAGTGAAAACAACTTGCTTACTCACTCACTGGCTTGCTACTGCAGAGCTTTAGCCCATCTCTCTCACGGTCACACCAAGGGCACCCACTCCCTTGTAACAGTACAGCGCAGCTCATCACACAGAGGAGAGAGGAGAGGAGAGGAGAGGAGAGGAGAGGAGAGGAGGTTGTCTGTTATATGGTGATTATTACATGCATAATGGGAAAAATGAGCACCATAAAAATACAGATGGGTGAGATGGCAGAAAACAGGCAAATGACGAAAACTACAAAAACGATACTATGACAGTAGGGAAGGAACAGGCAGAGAAAGTATTAAAAAAGAGGGGAAGGAATGTGGTAAAAGGCAGTGAATCTTTCTCAGGACGTTGCTGGGTAATGGCGATGAGATGTTAATGTGGCTGCTGGTGATGCACTGCAGCAAACTGAGGAAAGAAGGAGAAAGAGAAGAACGAGCAAGAGCAGGTGGTAGAGGACGTGAGTAGACATGGGGAAGATTAGAGGGAGAGGGAAGTGAGAATAGAGAAAGAATAGAGGATGAAGAGGGAGAAAAGAAAAAGGAGATAAAGATGGGGAAAGAGAAAGGGGAGAAGATGTGAACTTTGATAAGGCTGATGATGCAGCAGGACGACGCCTGCATAAACTGATACTGATGTCTCTGATGAATCTATAATGATGCTATTAGGACTGGATTTCAAGGCCGGCACTGTGTTTCCAACCAAAGCAACTTTGATTTTCACACAAAGCAGAATTATAGACTCCCATCCATCTTCTGGGGATACTTAAATTGTTTGCAATGGCTCCTGTGTGCTCACATTCGCATATTAATCTGCTGCATGAAATTCATTTAAACCTCAAACACACATACTGGGACTTCATAATGAATGTATTAAGTATGTCTCAAATGGCGTGCTTCCAAGCCACATGCCATGTACTTGCAACATTGTCAGCGTGATTCCAGCTAGTAAACTGTTCCCGCCCCCATTACTACTGCTCACTGTCCAATTAAACAAAAATGCTCAAACAATCTTCAAAAAAGGAAAAAGCTTGACACAGAGCTTCCTACATGAACACATCTTTGATCTTACAGTTTAACTAGTGCTGAACCAGCAAAGCAGCAAATCATCTCACATGTGGTTGTTCTCCAAAGACTGACAAAACTGAGAGAGAGAAAAAAAAACAAAGATGGAACTGAGGAAAAGGCAGATCAGAAGGAAAGTGAAAAACGTAACCATTACCATGGGCTAAAACACTTCTGAAGAAAACTGCCATGTGCCAGCTAAACTCTGAACACAGTGCACATATATGACAACCCCCGCTTCTCAATGGGGAATATGAATAATCCCGAGAAAGCAACACAGTGTCATAAGTTGTTTCATCTCTTTGATGAAAAGTCAGCATGCAGCCCAGTCTTCAGTGTGTTAGGCGTGTTACTCTCTGTATTAAAAAAGTATTATGAAATATCCGACAAAGCACCCAAACTGGAGTAAAGCCGCCACAAGAATCAGGTGAACTGTGTCCTTTGTTAGGTAAGACACTGATGATTACTGCTTTAATGATTCCATCATTAATACTGTCAAATGCAAGTTAATTTATTAAACATTTGACATGAAGCCTTAAGTGGTATTTAGCTTCTTATCATTTAGCTACAAACATCTGGTGAGCTCCTTCATGAGAGCTTCACCTTACCTATGGTGTCTAGATAGTTATGTAATTTAATTTACCAGCAGAGTCACACAGTCTGAGTCCTGTCTGGTCTGAAAACGTATCCCTTGGATTTAGTGGTACTTATAAGGGCCAGAAATTGAATTCCGCGTAATGAAGACAACACTATCAATAATATACATCATTCGAAAGCAGTGAGTGTCCCATTGCGTGACACATCATTCATGACCTCATAAAACCAGCACATCATTTCATACCTCAACGAACAGCCCCCACAATACTTCAAAAGAATGCACACCACCCTCTAACATCATGTCTATATTTATCTTTAGTGTAGCAAGTACAGTGCAGATAATATGGGGCACATTCAGCTTACTGGATGGTGGATTCAAGTCTGGCCCAAAGCAAGCCAGACTCTTCATTCACAGCTTTTTGTGTGAGAATGACATAAGATGTAAAGTCTTTGTATCATGTATTACTCACATAAAACATGAATGACTAACATCTAAACATGCCTTTGGCTATGAGCTGGTCTTCATATGGTAAATGTGAATCTTACAGAGGGTGAGTTCAGGTAGAAAGATGGCCAGTAGCTCATGAAAGAGGAAACATAACAATTGAATAACAATTTTTTTTCGCTGTACAAACGCCAACGTGATCTTAGGACGAAGACTGAAGGTGATAAAAGGAAGACACCAGAGGGAGGGCTTTTAAAGCAGACAACAAAGCTGCTAAATACTGGATGTAAGGACCATGTTTTCTTTTACTCTTTTACAATGCAGTGTGTTGCTCCAACTAGGATAATACAACAGCTGTCAGTATTTGTACAAGCATCATACGAACCAAGGAGGGTTTGTTTGTTTTTATTCCCATAATGTCTCCAAGCTTAATGGAGTGAAGGTGTAAATGCGTCATTTCCAGATTTACCAGAACAAAAATATACATTAAAGCCAAATATTTCTGAGTCATGAAACCAAAGTTACACTTTCTAAATGTAGAAGAAATAAGTTAGAAGACGCACGTCTTTCAAAACGCATCTCCTATGCAGATCCTGGCTTTGTTTCTGCTTTGGTCAAGATATTTTTTGAGAGTCACAGCGAGGTCTTTGTTAGTAACATCAGTGTTACAACCCACTGAGTTTAGGGGCGAGGGAGGAGCAACAACAAGGCAACCAGGACATTATCTACAATGCTTGTAGCTGCAGCTCAACCGGCATCCTGGATGCTGAAATGCTACTGACTTTGTGATTTGTGACAGGCAAAAACACAAAATCAAAACATAAACATAATTTATGTGCTGCGAATAAAATTTTTAAATGCAAATATTCTGGCTGTACTATTTCCGTCAGTATTTCAAATTAACATGACTCCTTAGTCTCTGGTGACATATTGGGTGATTTTATGATTACTTGCCATACATGTTTTACATATAGCTCCTTTAATGATTTTCCATTTTCAGTCTGTTTACCTGTTCTTTCAGCTAAGATGAAAGTGAATTCCCTGTGACATTATCGCTGTACAAAAACAGATGAAAATGTATTTACTTTTTCTCATTTGACTGTGGCTATGATGCATGTTCCCAAGTATTACTTTAATAAGAGGATGCTGATTGTTCTCACACACTTCACACTCCAGTGGAGCTGAGGCAGTGCATCACGCCACGTCATATATCAAATATCACATGAGGTGTGGCAATGTGTTCTGTCTGTAATTTCAGC
Organism: Trachurus japonicus; assembly: GCF_045865225.1. Classification (NCBI taxonomy): domain Eukaryota; kingdom Metazoa; phylum Chordata; class Actinopteri; order Carangiformes; family Carangidae; genus Trachurus; species Trachurus japonicus. The sequence continues at coordinate 32,684,665 of NC_140911.1, forward strand.
CACATGCATTTCATCTTTGTGTGCATGATTTACAGTATGTTTGAGCTTTAAGTCTACACCACACTGAGCGCATCCTCCAGGTGATTTACAAAGGAGAAGTTCAAAGACAAAAGGAAAACATGTGGAGAAAAGGGAGAAAGATTATGGTGCAGTACAGTGAGGGAGAAAACTTCAAAAAAAAAAGAAGATAAAACAGAGGGATGGATGAATGAGAATGAGTGATTACAGAGGTGAAAGAATCAATAAGTGAAAGTACAAACGATGGAATGTAAGATTAAATGAAGGGATTTCAGATAGATAGATAGATAGATAGATAGATAGATAGATAGATAGATAGATAGATAGATAGATAGATAGATAGATAGATAGATAGATAGATAGATAGATAGATAGATAGATAGATAGATAGATAGATAGATAGATAGATAGATAGATAGATCAGAGACATGCTCCTTCTGTACTGAGTTGTACTCTCTTGGCACTATAATATGACAGTGGACCATCAATCATATATCATCCCTCTCAAATTTCTCACTTATTCTCAAAACAATCTGCAAGTGGAAGTTTAACTTCCTAGAAATGTGATTACTAGGGAGTAGGTGTGTGAAAGTTGGAGCTGCTGCACCAGTGTTTAAACAATGGTGCATGAAGAGGACTGGGCAGCCATCCAGGCATCCTCTGCAGCAGAACACTGACACATAACTCTCTCATACTCCCCTCTTTCAAGCACACATACACAGCAAGATCATGCTATTTAAGAACTAATGGCCTGTGCTGCAAATCACAGCAAATACACACGGCCTTAGGAGGAATACATCATAAATACTGTATATCTGTGATTGGCCTCATTTTAGTCGTGACCATTCAGATCATTTCTTCTTTTTTTCCTTCAACAAGAGTGTGCACTTGGGGTGGTGTGGCAATCTGATGCTTGAAGGGAACAGTCTGACAAAAAAAAAAAAAAAAACACTCACTGAGGAAAACCGATGTCCTTCCACAAATGGAGTGTGCTGCACCATAAATAAGCTGCCTATGGGTAAATGATGAAGTTGCTCTGGAGCCAAAAGCACACTGATTAAATCTGTGTCAGGTTTGGTCTTGTGCATGTCATCAAACTTTATTGTATTTGGATGTAACTAAATCAAAAAATTCATTCAATTAACAAAGACAATAAATGCATCTATAAACATGTAAACTAATTAATTTCATATTACTGATTTGTTTTAATGTTACATCAGAATTTATTTTTGGTGCAGAATTTTCCTCAGGGGCATGGCCCAATTCATTCACACTCAATATTCAAATGATGTTAGGTCCCAATTAATTGCAGGGTGTATTTGGGAATAAGGTCCTGCAATATCTCAGAGAGGCTCATTTCTATATCTGCACAGAGGACTGTTACTGTACCACTGACTGCAGCTCAACACTGTGCAATAGAAGACACCATACCAACACTGAGCGCCACGCTGACAGTGAGGGAACAACGTCTCTTGGACATGGGAGTTATTCCAGATAAGACTGGATTGTTTGTAAGGCAGTAACGAGAAGAAGTAAACTGTGTAATATAGTCAACATTTGTAAACCCTCTTTACATCATCTTATAATCAATTGTTAATTCTGTATTCTGATTAGATTAACTCTGTTTCCAATTAGGATTTATTTCCACTGTAAACCAAAGATCACTTTTGTTTGACTTTGGCCTAAATAAAGTGGAAACAATGTTTGGTACAATGTTAAAGGATTATTATTAAGGACTATTTTACTGACCCTGTTCTTTGTGATATTCAAAGACCTCACATCCTGTGCAGTCAGTGTCAAAAGTCAGTTTGGGCCAATTTCACTGGATTGGTGACATGTCTGATTAGCTACGTGGCTACATTCACATCCAGCTGACATTAACCAACACCAGTCCACTGACCTTTTAGCTCTATATTGGTCCAACAATTCTGTGTCTTTAACTTTTTCTACTGCCAACTTATCTCAGCAGCCACCGGTTGACACGCTCTGTTGGTCTGAAGTTTGGTGGACCAGCCTATGGACACACACACAAACACACTTTGACCACAAACCCATCTGTCATAGTCTGACTGGGCATCTGAAGAATTCTTACCAATGAACCATACAAAGTCAATCAAGTTTTAAATGACCCTGTCTATCACATTACCAGTCCTCTCCCTGACTCCAACAAGAGTGTGCTGCATGAGCACTTGCTGGAACTTGGCTTTCTCAAAACACTATGCTACGTTAACCATCAAGCCCTACAGCCAAGACTGGTGAAAATGGGCAACAGTGTGGCTTTTCATAATAAAGTTCCCTGACTCTAAGAGAAATTACTGCACACATTTAATTCACCCCTCCAAGCTAAGTCACTATTAGCTGCGATTCCAATTAAATGTAATTCTCTGAAGGTTTAGCATAACAAGGGACCTTTGTGGATGCGGTAAACCCAAACAGAACTTTAACTTTTAATGCAACTATGTCTAGTGAAAGGTTGAATTAAATGAGTTGAGATGTATCTATGCCAAAAAGTCGATACAGGTTGAGATTACTGGACTGTTTGAAGAGCTTTGTTTAGGGAGTGTTCGTCCTTATCAACTAACAGTTTAGACCTCAGGCTGTTGTCAATGGCAAAACGAGAGTGCTCCCCTGAAGACACAGTGCTGATGCAGACCTCACACTCAGGTAAGATAGGTAATGGGTACACTTACATGATAGGCAATGTAGCTGAAGCTGTAGCTGAAATTAGCCGACAAAAAAATCTCACATATTTCATCACGGTAGTTGCACAAAACATGTTAAATGGACAGCTCTTAAAAACTATGAGGGAGGGAGTAGCTACTCAATGTTGTGTCACTCTCTTACTGACTATAATAATAAATGCCCAAAAAGCCATTAAAAATCACATAATCACCAAACAGGTACTGGCATCCATTGCTTGTTCACTCTCATACAAGTTCCATAACATGATTCAATACTAATGTAATGTCAGGTTTATCTGAATCGTTGCACATTTTATATCACCTTCTATTTGTTGGAATTTGATGGAATGATCTTCTTTATATAATTCCACCAGTTCTGCTGCCAGTAAAACCACATTAAAGGTGCAATCAAAAACATGAATTTACACAGTGACTTTACTGTGGATGTAACACGCTCACTCACACACATACACACAAACCCGACTTTGTGGGGACCCATGATGGACATATACATTTCCGAGCCCCTCACCTTAACCTTTACCACTACCACTGAATGACTCAACCCAACCCTTTCCCTGACTATTATACTTAGGTCCGATTTTAGTACCACCAATAAAACCAAGTCTTAATCCTCAAGAGCCCTTTATACTTGTGAGGTCCAGCATTTGGCCCATACCAGTCCACTCCCTCTGCATATCTGCTCTTTCTCCTTCAAGCTGCAATCATTACAAGAAGCTAATTAACTAAGACCGATGACTGAACTGAGTAACCCCGCAAGTGGACTGGGGCAGCTGCTATTTTCGGAAAAGTTTGCTGGCTTGGCAGTGTAGAGATATTCTGCCTAGAATGGACCCAATCCCTCATCCCCATCAGAAACCGACTCGGTTAGCAGGAAGGAATATCTGTGTGCTTCTATTTCTGTGGAACAGGAACTCTGTGTGAGCACAGGCATGCAGGTAGCTCCTCACTGTGCTCTTCGGTGCACTGAGTGCGTGGGTTTGTTGATTGTTATCTCTCTCTTGGCACTTAAATGGCCGTGGTACACTCGTCTCTGCACCCAGCATTAGCATGGTCAAGTTATTTCCTCTCAGGGGCTATTTCCACTGACCGGACAGGATTTTTCCGTTCACCCCTTCAAACTTGTGTAAGAAAACGGCATGCTGTGTTTTTTCCGTTATTGCCTATACACTGCCTGGTGATGGGCAAAAAATGTCTTCGCTATGATGTGATATTTGGTAAGATAAAAGGCTGTAGCATATGGATTTAAAAAAAAAAAAAAAAAAAGGATCTACCACATTCTCCACCTTAAAGCAGTAAATCCTCTAGTTGGCTCCAACTGATTCCCCTCATCAAAGGCAAGTTTTGTATCAGCCCTGAAACCTACATACAGACACACATTGTAGTTCTTCTAGCAATGTTTCTGAGAGTGAAATAGATTATCATAAATCATTCTAGATACAATTACAGTAGCTCCTAAATGTTTCTTTTCTAAACTAATCATGTGTGAACTGCATCTCTAGATATCACTGAGTGACTGTGCAATCTGTGCACTGACAGACAGAGAGATGCTGAGTGGTATTGCAGTTTCACATGGAGGCTACTGTACATACATGTCTTAGCACAGCTTCAACTCTCAGACACTTTTCATAACATCTATAATTAAAAAAAAAAAAAAAAACAATCCTACAAGATGCTCTGAGAACTTTCAAGTGACCATAAAGTTAATGTTGAGGACTTATTGCAGAGGAACTACTTCCAAGAACAAGCTTCAAGCTCACCATTGACATACATTGTAACTGATTTATAGTATGGAATCATCATCACTACAGATCAGACATCCAAAATTCAAAAATGAATTTCTTGGAGCAATAAATATAGCCTTGAGGTATGAAATACTACACATTATACTGGGGATTGGACCATTAGGAGTAAAGGTACCTACAAAACACATCAACCTTTAGAGAAGACTGTATCCCATGACTGAGTACATGTGGTGAGGCAGGGAGCAAAAAAAAGCCATACAGTAGAGAACAAGGTGGAGATTAGGTAAGTGAAACAAGAAGGAAAAGATGTAGAAGGGAAAATCCAGGTGGGAGTGTTCCATCAAGTAGTGAAGGAGTGAGGGGAACATGTAGTGGGGTGGAGGGGCTGTACAGACACTAAAGACAGCAGATAATTGTTGTCAGGATAACTAGTTTGTCAGTCCACCATAAGGTAGAAGTGATCTCCTCCACCCCATCCCCACATGAGGTACATCATCTCCCAGCCTCCATCCCCATCCCTCAGGTCTCCCAGGTGCTGCACTGTCTGTGCTCTCGGCACTTGTACTCCACAATTCTGTCATTAATCATTGATTCTTATATGAAAGGATGGCGGGATCCCAAAATAACAAACCTGCCTGCCTACTGGCAAAGACTTTGAAGTGTTTCAAATGTCAGATTACTGTATGGGGCGAGGACTGTTAGGAAATTGTAGTGGCACAGCAACTGAATCACATTCCTGATTTCCAGTCAATTTGCAATCGCCTTCATGTGGGCAATGTGCAGCAGCGCAACACAGAGCCAGCTTACTGGCATCAGCCGGTGTAATAGCTAAGGGCATTCTATAACCAGGGTCCACTGTGTGCACTTAGACATATATGCACAATGTGTGTGACTGTGTGTGTTCAAGCCTGTCTCAGGAGACTTTCCAGTTCCTTCATGTTGTCACAGGGTTTGGCACTGGTCTTGTTTCCCCAGATGTTCCCACCATCCTGTTTCTCTCTCTTTTTTTTTTCTTACGTCTGCCTACTCTCTAAATTTCCATTTTCAGGGATGAGAAACACACTTTTTTAACTTTCCATGTCTTGCTGTCTGGTTCCTCTGTCAAATGTGAGCATAACTGTCTCCCAAACCCCACCCCCCTCACTTCCCTCTGTAACTGATGAGTAAGAGAAATGTTTCCCCTGCAGACAAATATGTCCCCAACTGTAGCATTTCCTTATCTAAACACATGACAGAGATGGGACAAAAGATAAACTCTGTCACGAGTGAGGGTTTAAGTAAGAGCTAAAGAGACGAGAGACCAAAATTAAAATTACACAGATTTGATTATGTTACATCATAGTCTCAATGGGGCACATTTGTGCCTTAAACCAAGGCGGCCAAGGACAAACATGATGCCTCTGTCAAGAGTGAATCTTTACTCCCATACAATGACTACACCATTGACACTGAAACAATACTTCTCGATGAACACTGCCACAAATATTTACTTCAACTGAATCTGCTCTCTTTGTGCGAAACAACAAATACAGAACTAATCCACTATTCAACCAGGTTTCTTTCCAACTGCTTGGTCTAGAGCAGTGCGGATTACAGAGCCCATTTCAAAGACAGCCTGGTGCACTGACATCTACAGTCAAGTTGAATGTTACCACTGCAGTTACAGGAAATATGAAGTGGCGCCTAAAGGATTATAAAAACTTAAGTAGTTCACTACAATTCAAGTGTAGTTTTACTTCTCCTAAGTAATCCCTTGGTGCTCTCTCCATAGCAGCAGACCTCTCTCAAAATCGACAGAAATGCCATTGTTTTAAAAGGATTTACTTACAGTGAAACAGCAGAGGGAGGAAAATGTGGCGGCAGCGCAAGGTACAGTTTCCCCAGATATCCCTTTTGGTAGTGATGATGGTTGTAGTAGCAGGCTGGCCTGTTCAGGAGTAAATCTATATATAACCTTGAGAGCTTGTAGCAGGAGCAGACAGCAGGCCAGATCGGGCTTTTCCACGTTGCACAGACACTGTATTTGCCATAAGCGAACTCATTCTGAACGGCTGGAGAGCTGCACAGCACAGAAAGTACAAGAACAAGAAGCTTCACACTAGGGCTCTGTCCCTAGAACAAATGAAGGGAGGGAGGGAGGGAGGGAGGGAGAGAGAGAGAGATGGAGGGAGAGAAAAAGAGAGAGAGAGAGAGAGAGAGAGAGAGTGAGAGGGACACAGGAAGGGAGAGAGTTGGTGTCGTGTATATACAGGACCTGCTCGCATGACCTCCTGTAATGAGAGCACACACACTGACACACACTAAACCAAAGACTCAATCTTGGGAAAGAAACTTTTAGGGTGAATTGACAATAATTAACTTTGCACTCAAAGGAATTCCTTTCACTTTGAAAAAGATGAGTGTTCACTTGTTTTTACACTATTTGTGTTTCTTTTTTCATCAACTGCAGAGACAAATATTAAAATCAAAAGTACATAACAATCAATTTAAATATAGTTATAATGTGTTATAATTGGCATTGCACTAAGATACTTTACTGCAGGATTTTGGTTGTCATAATTACATTTTTGGGTGCTTTGAAGCTTGAAGTACGGCTTTATCACTAAATAATAGTCTTCTCTTTTTCTTGAAAAAAATATAATTTAGACAAGGGGATGGAGCTAAATATGCATGTAAACAGTGTAAATGGTGTAAACAGTAAACCCCACGGAAATGTGCAATAGTACAAAGGACTTGTCAGTCAAGTTAAACAAGCTCTAAGATGTGTTTCCTGTGTGATAGGGCGCTCCAACACCGTTTATAACCTTGACCCACACAGGTTGTCACTAGGTTACAAAGGAGCAGTGGAAATGGAGTGCACTGGTTTCAAATTTTGTGCCATAACTCAATTGCTGTTTATACTGCAAAGCAACGTAGTATTAAAAATGCTGAAAACAACTAATAAAAAAACAAAAGTGCAGAAGATCTACACACATCTGACAGTACAACTGTCCAGGCTGCCTCAGCAGGTAAACCACGACTGCTCCCATGACGAAGCCTAGTGGCCGACAGCAGAAGGACGCTGTTGTTGGCAGCTGAATGAGTTTACACACAAAACTGATCCTCAAGCAAAACTTGAGCAATTCTACTGCCTGGTGTAACGTCTGTGATGAAACAGCGGCTAGTGTGTTAGTGAGTTAAAGAATAAATCAAGCTTCAATCGTAATTTTTCCATCTACTAACTCAACTTAAACTTGTTCAGCGTGAAAGTTCAATTTTGGTCATTTCACAAAAATGACTAGGAATTCCCAGAGCTTTCAGTCTTATCTCAACAACATGAAGCCATCTCCATAGCAACTGAAGAAACTACATCCCCTGATGGTCTATGAAAGTAGTAGTTGTGGTCAAAGAAATCACTGACTGGTCCTTTAAGGAAATACTTTCACATTTTGTAAAGTAAAATAAAGTTAGATTGAAGTGTGTTTCTCTATTTCTGTTTTCTTTCTGTCTCTCACTCCCTGAAAATAATGCATCATGATCATTTAGCAGCTGTGGGCCGAGCCACAAGGAAAGTCCTATTAGATAATTCTCCCCAAACAACTGTGAGTGTGCATGAACATGTCAGTGTCGTATTCTTTTACTAATGCACTGGAGACTTCAACAACACACAGTGCTGATGTTGAGCACACACCCATGTGCATACAACAACAATACACACACAACAACCCACACGCACGCGCACACACACACACTGCTTAGAGTCGTAACAGAGAAGGATCACACATGTGGAAAAGTGGAGGTCTTCCCATGCCCCCCTGCCCTTTCTGCTGGACTTGGACATCTCCCACAGGCTGAGCTGTAAATAGACAGTACCCCCAAAACCCACACACACACAGTCACACACAAGCACAACCGAGGACACACACACACACACACACAGAACTATACTTAGATGCCATCTCTGACTTGCCACTGCACACAGAAACTTCCAACTGACTGATATCAGCAACATCAGTTACACTCCTAAACAGAGATGAAGCCACATCTTCCCCAATGTTGTGATTTGTGTGTGTCTAAAGTGAGATATTTTTGAAGTGCAACTTCAGAAAGTCCAGCACACATTACCCTCCTTGCTTTGATGAAGAAGAGAGATTGTGCTGGTGCTGTATGTAAGCAGCAAAGTGCTGGGTAAACTGCAGAAGAAAAGGACTTTCCTCCAAAGAGCACCTATTTTCCCTACAACAGAAAATGTGACAATTGGCAGCATTTCATGACTGTTTGGCTACAGATTAATATTTCACATCCAAGCATAACAAGCTTCTTAAGATTTCCAAAAACCAGGTGTTGGCGAGGAGGTAGAAAATCACTATTAACTATTAACTTTTCATTCATCTTCCTCCCTTTTGCCCAAGATATTTCAAACATCAAACCCTCCTGAGAGATGGAGGAATTAGTTTGTGTAATTCAGATGTTTTTACATGAAGACAGTGAAGTCAACATTTCTGAAAAACAAAACAGTGCTCGTCTGTCATCAGCTGTCAAATAATCAGCATTGTGAAAGAGGCACAAACAAAACAACATTCAATATTCAGCTGGTACAGCACTGACAGTGACTTTGTGAATGTGACAGCAAAGGTTTGCTGTGGAGAAATGCTGCTTGTAAAGAGTGTTTGCATAAGCCAATTGAAAGTATAGTGAATGTATGTGTGTGTTCATCATCAGAATGATACCAGCTCCTTCTGAGCCAGCAAACACCCTGAATGCAGCACAGCTTCTACAGCCTCTGTGGCAAGTTCGTGGAACATCTGTAACCATTAATGTCTAAAAATATCACAGTCATAATTTACGATATGTCAAGAGACATCTAATTACCATACCACAGGACAGAAACAAGGCTTTATTGAACTGTTTGTCAGGAGCGGGCCACTTAAAAGATTGCACAGTAAATTACTGTGTTAACACTGTGGTGGTCAACCTACAGTAAAGTACAGCTAATGAATGCAGTCTTGCAGATATTGCTCCTCACAGGGATGTAACTGTTACCACTGGCTATTGACAAGGTCATGTGGTAAAATGTGTGTAAACAGAGTAACTCAAACAGACACTTGGCTTTAGATCAGATGGCTGCAGCTAAAAACACAAATGTGAAGTAACAGTACGTTGCCTTGACAAGATAAAGGGGCAATGTCGAAAGAAATGTATCTGCTCTAAGTTGGGGCAGCAATTGGCTACCCATCTTTATCTGTATCATCTACATACTGGTCGTCCTGAAGCGTTTTCTGCAGCCTTAAAGGGATAGTTCAACATTTTTCAAATTGGCCCATTGCCATAATCCCTATAGTCTTGGGAGTAGGTTTGTTACCTTTGATTGTCGGTGCGAACTATTATTATAACGCAGAGCAGATCCACGAGCTGCTCAGAGCTACGCTACGGAGGCTCATGGGATTTCTTTTTTTCCCTCATCAAACTCATCAAATACACAATCCAACAACTCCAAAACGTCCTTGTGGACAAGTTGTGACCTGCAAATTCACCATGCTATGAGATAATAACAGAACGTTATGAGACAGAGTTGTTTTCGAGGCAAATGCAGAGACTGCTTGCAAACAGGAACGCACATCAAAGTACGTTCACACCGAACCTTTTATTTTTGTAGCGGTCGCTCGTATCGCTCCTTTGTCATCGCTCTGTCGCTCAGCTGCAGTCGCTCGTCAGTTTGGCACAGACTCTCCTTTTTGCTTTGATGGCGTCATGCCCACTGCCATGTCTCTCTGTATACACCGGCACCACCGGGATTACGGCAGCCAATCAGCGATGACCGGCAAGTGACTGACGACCAGAGAAATTATGTCAATTTGGGATTTCTCATCTCGAGCGACAAGCAATTTTTCGCTCTATCGCTCAGTCACCCGTTTGCATTGACTTAATATGTGAACTCGTCACCAGCAACAAAAATAAAAGGTCCAGTGTGAACGCACCTTCAGCATTTTTGCACAATTTACCTCGAAAACAACTCTGTCTCATACCGCTCCATTATTATCTCATAGCGTGGTGAATGTGCAGGTCACAACTTGTCCACCAGAACGTTTTGGAGTTGTTGGATTGTGTATTTGATGAGTTTGATGAGGGAAACCAAGAAATCCCATTAGCCTCCATAAGGTAGCTATGGGCAGCTCGCTGCTCTGCTCCGCCGTTCTAAAAATAGCTTGCACCAACAATTAAAGGTAAAGAACCTACTCCTAAAACTATATGGATTATGGCAATGGGTGAATGTTGAACTATCCCTTTAAACCCCCAAAAATGTAAATTAATCTCACAGTGACAAGAAATGCTCAGTGTGTAACTTAATCTGACAAAACAAGTGCTGAGTGTCACATAATTTCAGACACTCTCTCTGAAAGACTGCATACTGCACAGTGCTGTCACTAGTTGTCAGTGAGTATTAGCACAGTGACACACTTTTACTTTGTTCATTCTGTACTCCAGCACATTGCATTTTAAACAGTAACTAGGTTTAATTTACACGTGTTGAAAATACACTTATGATCAGTGTCCCAGGTTGAATGGCAAAGACTGAAAATCTAACATACAAATAGAATCATATTTGGTAACAAGTTATTTGCATTCAGTCTGTGTATATTTGGTTTCAAGTTTTGCCTGAGATCTACATCCTGTAGACATGAACCAACACTCTGTATTTTCCCTGATGATAGTGGCAGAATTCAGCCTGGTCTTCTTACAAATGAAACATGTTCAGTTGGCTGGTCAAGCATATTATACTGTTTGACCTACAGTATGTATGTATGTTTATGTATGCTTAGAGTTATTGTCATGCTGAACTGCCTTAGAGGAGCATGAAGTGTGAAAAGAATATGGACCTCTAACAGCCACAAACATTTTGGAAAAAAATGCCTTTGTCACTTAGTAACTCAAAATGATAAGAAGCCAGTAACAGTAAGCAACCTGTATCTATTCTGGGAAATTATTAGAGAAGCAAAACTTGCAGCAATGCATGACAGTAGTAAATGCAGCGCTGTTATGACTGCTACATTGTGTGTGTGTTTCATAAGCACTTGACCCGGAAACAGAGTGACAAAGAATACAACACAAGGATGACCTCATTGCCATAGTTTCCATTCAGTGACAAATGATTTAGATTGCTGAATGACCTTGCTGTGGTATATTACTGAGACCATCAATGCACACCCACAAAGCACATTTTTGTTGTTTCAATCAGGACCTCTGTTGATATCTTTGCAGGAGATCAAGGTTCTTCACACCCCTAGTTCTACCAAATGACCTTTAAATGGTGACGCCACAAACTGCAGCATAACTCTCACCAAAAAGCCATTTCATGTCTTTATCACTAACATTCATCAGCGACAGCCAGTGTCACAAAAATCTCATATCCCCATCCCAGTTTGTACTAAATGACCTCAACCAATAACAGCATGAACAGCTGATCATAACATATGAATCTGCAGTGGAGATGAATGACTTCTATCATAACACACTGGACGACATATTAAATCCTCCAACCTTGCTGTCCACACATCTTTAAGATTAAAAATACCATACAGTGTCCCCCTTAGATTGACTGGTGTCATGGCAAACCAATTCACTGGCTAAATGCACTAAGGAGACATTTACTCAATGTTTCACTGTGATGTTTTCACATTCAGACTCTGATTTCTGTTTGAACCAAGTGTCACATTTATTTTACAGTGTGTTGTAAAGCCTAGACTTCTTTATCCGATAGGTAATTATTTATTCCTTTTGTCTTTACCATACATTAATTTCAAGTTATTGTTTCGATCAACTGAAAGCACGCCTCCTATCATTTCCAATGATATGTTCAAAGCAGTCTGATCCAATTTTTACTCACACCCTAGCTCAGAATCAGCACCCCTCTCTCACTTCAGCAACATCCACCCAAACCTCAGCACAGACTTTCATCCCACATCTAGACGACCTTGAATCCTCCCTCAACATCTCCACTGCTGCCCTCTCCTTGTTAGGGTCATACTTGACAAATAAACACAGTTTAGTTCTTCAACATCAATAACTGTATCTTCGCTGCTGTTCCTCTGTTGCAATGAAACATCCAAGCTCCTGTGCTTAGTCCTCTTCTAGTCACCTTTGGTAACATATACACTGTCATGTTCTTGGTGTCCGCTAGTTTGCTGATGACAACAAGTTCTATCTTAACCAGATCCATCCATGATAACTGTCCCTAACCACATCCACTCACAGCTGCTGTCTCGTATCTATAACTCAGCAATCTCTCTTCAAAAACAATGTCAGTTAAATCACCAGGACTGACTTTTTCCACCCAAAAACATGGCTTGTTCCCATCCATATCCAAAGATAATTGGATATACTGTATATTATATATCAATACCCTCCTCAGCATTAAAATAAAGGTAAATACATACTTCTGCATGTTGACCTGCATGTTGTGGTTTTCTTTCGATTAAGAGAAAATAATCCTAATCCTGTTACATTAACTGTTTATACTGTGAATCCATTTACCAAGAACTCCAAGGAACTGATTTCATTCCTTTTTTTCCTTCTATGATTCCGTTCTTTATCATACTAAATACAATAACTAAGATTATTTTTGTTAACAGATACTCTATTTTGAACAATTAAATTCATTCCTCCTCTAAACCTTTAGCAATAGCTAACCCATTTCATGAACACAATGTTAACTCTCACTCACAAAACAGTCTTTTCTAATGCCACGAGAGCATGCACATTGAAATCTGTTTCAGGGTGACTGTAACACAAACACTAAGTCAGCAGGAAGGAACTTAGGTGACCACTCAGGAGGTGCCTGCTGTGCTTTATACATGGCAGGAATTTTAAGCCTTGGAGGTAAAAGGAAAAAAGCCCTAAATACAATACATGTATAAAATATATACAGATATGCAGTGCTAAACAATACAGTTCAGGGTATTATAGAAACCAATTTCGAGTTAGTTGTCTACAAGTTCACTTACATTGCAGTACGTAATTCCCCCAAAATGCTGCAAGTTCCTTTAGTCTCACAGAAAGCTTTGTTGAGCAAAGGGTTTGACCTGAATGCTCCCAAAACAAACAGCCCACTGTAAGCCCTCTAATGTGCAGTTTACCCAGGAGTCTAGATTATTTAACTGAAAGTGCTGAAAGTCTGCTTTTGCCAAGACTCAGAAATCAGGCAAGTTGACACAGCATGGCTTAGAATGGCATAATATAACATTCTTACATAATATGGTAAAACCAAAACAAAGCTGAATTGGGCAATACATTGGACTATAGTGAAAATGTGGCTGCTTATTGAAGGGTAAAATGCAACCTGAGTGCTGCAATTAAACAATTAAAACACATTGTACCTGTAGGGTACAATTGGAAAGCAAGGCTATCAAACTTTCCAGATGGCTAAGCATAATGGCAATTGGACTGCTATCTGAAACAAATATATAACAGTTGCTTAGTAACTTGTAAGCAAAAGCCTCAGTAAATATGATTTACAGAGGAAAATGATTGTATACTATGGTAACCAGCTACCATCAGTCCAACAACCAACAACTGCAGATATGTTTGCCCAGGTATGTGAGCATGACACAACACTTCCAGGAAATGCAAAAGATGCAATGCAAAAGAGCTTGTTGTGAAAAACAATACAAAATCACTTATTAAATATGAATCGACTGGATTATCAGCCTGGATGATTATCAGATGCAACATTCATCATGTTTTTTCAATGGATGGTGTGTAAACAGCTGCTGAATTAACAAGCAAGTCACTTGAAGAAGTAAAGAGCTATCAGAGCTTGAGCAGGACTAGTGTATGTTAAAATGTGTAGCCAGTGTTTGAAGTGGAAAAAATGGTTTGTTAGGGTATATAGTATGTATGCATGTACTGCTCTGTGTGTGGTAAATAGACCTTATGGACAAACCAGCATCAAATAACTTTCAATTGGAAAAGAAAAAAAAAACATTATTCAAGTAGCTGTAAAATTGTATACTCAAAAGTATATAAGTCAAAATGAATTCTTGTTTCATTTTAACAGATGGAATTGGAGAAAAAACACATTTAACATGTTACAAGTCTGTAATAAGAGCTGCTTTTTGTTACCAGACATATATACAGTAGGTGTATAGTATTGGTATTTCAATGCATATAGTTGGTGAGATAAGTCTGAACAGCAGCCAATTATTTCCTGTCAGGTAGCTCATACAACTGGTATTATGAAAATTAATTCAACTGGCAATTTATTAGGAACATCTAGCTCAAAATTCCTGTCATGTTGTTTATTCAAATGAATGGTGATTTTGAAAGGTTTAGTGTGTGGTGCTGTTAAGCTGTACAAAGAGGTGTTTCTCTGTTATTTGGCTTACCTTCATTTACATTAATGAGGGTGGACAAAATATTAGAAACACTTGACTGTTATGTGGCAGTTCCTTTGTGTCGGCAGATCAGTTCCAAATATTGGTTAGCAATCTACTTAATTAGCTATGATCAGTACTCAAATCAGCCATGAAAAAAACATGTCTGTACCTATTATTTTAGATTATTTTAATTTACAAACCTGCATGCCAACAGTCCTAAATGGAACAATGTGTGATGTCTACACTATCACTGAGACCAGCAGTCCCTTCATCCCCTCATCTACCACTGGACAACCACTGGACAAGTTCCACCTGATAGAGTCTCATATGCACACTCGTTCAAAATCTAACTGAAAAAATGTTCAGATTTTGATATGCAGCTGCTGATCTCACATTTTTAATTGGACTATATGGACAACATGCATTCAATCGAGCTACTGAGTGAGATGGGGGTAGGTGAAGGGAGAGATGAGAAGAGAGAGAGAGAAGCACACAGATGATCAGAGACGGATTTCTTCATCCATCTGTCCAGAGATTCTGTGATGACCATGCTGCCTCCAAGAGTGTTTCTGATTGTTGCAGTGAGAATTGGTCATTAATTCAAACACTCTGCCACGATATGCAAATGACAGACAGAAGGCAGAATGAATCTGTGGCAGTAATTAACATGCTCCTAAATGACTCATTAGAATCCATTTTATTAGCTAATCGAGTATTTTATGAGTGAGTGTGTAAACTGTTTTGTTTGTTTTTACCTAAATGTTGAATCTGCTGCTGCTCTGTTTGTACAGGAGCAGTTTGGCAAAATTTCTACCACTGGATCAATCACACAAGATGTCAGCTTTTACTACATTCTAAAACATAAACAACGTCATTATGTATGCATTATTCACCAACAGCGTCAGACAAGCAGCACCAAAGGAGCTGGTGTTTGTGAGGAAGATTAATGCTAATGGAAGTCTGTCTTTGAAGCTCAGGATTTGTATGTATTAAAGCAAACACAAGTCAGATATCTATTACAGCTGACCACTGCATTATAGATCGGCCACACGTACAAAAAGGAGGTAGGTCAAAGTTGAATTATTTGTGGTCTAGCAGTTGTTTACATCAGACTGTGAACATGTCTTTCTGCTTCAGAGGTAGTGGTTTAATAATTTATGTATGTGATGTGGTTAAAGATTTGTGGGATCACCCCACATCTTCCACTGTAAAGTTGTGTGTCTACTGGGGTCACTGTGTCCCTGAATGTCAGGAAAACATCTCCATCACTGCAGAGAAGGTCAAAACAACAGCAACACACAGTACAAGACAGGTTGTGAAAAAGCCAATTTTCCTTTTTAAAACTGAAAAGTGCAACAATAGCAAAACAGCAGCAGCCTCAGTGCAACATCTCAAATCTCCACACAACTACTGAAGCTGCAAGGTAAAGAAACAATCTCTCAAATAAAAGCCTTTAAATGATATCTAGCTCTTATAATATTTCTACTTATGCAGGCTCATTTTAGGTATCATTGATGTGGAATTTCATTTTGATTTGCATGACTTCACCTTGGACCGCATGAGTGCAGGTGTTAGAATTAAACTTCCATACATCACAAAACCCAAATAATGAACTACAATGTGTTTTCAACACTTACATGTACAGTGTTTAGTCATGGCATAGGCTTAAAGGTCCAGTGTGTAAAATGAGGCAAAAACAGTGACATCTAGCATTCCGATTCTATTCTATTACTGATCTACTAAATAATTATGTTGTTTAATTATGAATGTGAAACTCTTGAAACGTGCTCTCTGGTTGGCTGGATTTCCCATTCCGTACAAACATGCCCTCGATATAAAAGAAGAATTATAACAGATTTTATTTTATAACGATTATACACTTATACAAATATATTCATTGGTAGTATATTCCGATTTTGCCAATAAACCTTGACAAATATTACACACTGGACCTTTAAGATTAACTAGTAGTGCGAAGCTGGCCATGTTAGGAAAGTCTACAACAATCACAAAAACTGAATATACACATCAGATCACAACAGACACCACACCTGCCAACATGTCGAGTATACCCACGAGTACTCAGTAGTTATTCCTACATTATCACGTGAGTAACTAGTCAAACAGAAGACAACGCCTGTCAAAGTACCGAAAACCGCCTTTGTCGTGGGTTTTGTTTCCGCCACAATAGGTGTCTCCAGGACCACATTCTGTCAGGATCACTCACACACAAACTGAGAAGGTGAAAACAACACCTGCCAACTCACAGTCGCAGCTAGTAACAAGGTAAATGTCAGCCAAAAAGAGCTGAGCCTCCAAATGTAAATACCTAGTGAACACCCACTGCTGTTGCCAAGAAGCTCTTCTGAATTAAAAATATTTCTCCATCAATGCAGCAACTATCCTGATAGAGGTAGGTAGAAATTAGCCTACATAGTATGTTGTTGTTCACCAGCAAAATATTAAGAAATTCTTTTTCTAATAAAAAACTGGAAATCTAATAAAAGTGGTGTTTTTTATTCATACCATGCAAACCAAGCAAGGACATACATGTACATAAGTTGCAGCAGCTATATTTGTTTGTGTAAAAGGAAAAACAGATGCAACATGTGTAACAGGTTACAACATAATATCTCATCCAGAGCTTTTGAGGATTTTTGGACACCTTGAAAACAGTATGCAGCCTATGTGTTAAACAACTGGTAACGCACTGGAGCCACAAACTGTAGCCTATCTACTTTGAATTGCGATGCTGTCAGTGTAAAGAACATAAAATAGGTCGTCCAATTATAGCAACGAGTAGTAATTATGTCTTCAGACCGCTTAATGTGAGGACAGAATAGGTATGCAGCATCCATCCGCAGAAATAGAGGTAGAAGATGAGGAACTAATTGGTCGCATCCATCCCCTCAGCTGAGCTGCATACCTGCGGCACCAAGCGCGTCTCTGTGGCAACGACAGCAGACTGCCCGGGTAGCAACAGTGTGTCATTCCTGCCACAGCATCTCACTACGGATGCCAGGGCATCTCGCTCTTATCACCGAGTCCTCGTGTGTTAGCGGGCGCCAAACAAGCACGACATGAACAAACTAAAAAAAAGTGAACCACCCCTCTCCCAAAATAAGAATAGAAAGAAAAAAAAACTGTATTGCTAAAGGACCTTCTCCCACCTCCACCACACACACCCCCACCTCCAACCTAACTGGATACGTGGGCTGGATGTTTTACCCCGGAATCGGACGCGTGTCCTACCTGTTTCTGCTGATCCAGGACAGAGGGGAGGACGAGGAGGAAGAGGAGGAGGAGCAGGCGCATCAGGATGAAGATATGGGCGCTGGGTTTTGTAGATTCGGCAGACGAGGGGGGAGGAGGAGGGGGGAGATCGAGCCTGTAGCAGGGGTCTCTCTCTGAAGGTCTGGTGCTCCCGCGCGCAGTCACGACGCAGCCCCAAATGCGTTAATCCACTTCACCGTGCAGTTAGCGTGTGCGCGCAGAGCCTCTTGATTAGAAACAGGTGAATCGGGGGTTCAGCTGTGGAGAGCAATGTTATCAGAATCTAATCTGAGGGTTTAATGGAGCATGTGCTTCATGGTTGGCTTTTTTTTCTTTTCTTTTTTACCAGAGAAGTTAATTAAAGAAGGGTTAACTATGATTTACAATGAGCTGAAGTTTTCTGTGTTTACTCACAATATGACTTAGATGACATTAACCGCCTGTACTACTGTAAGAGCAAGTTTCCCAATCAGTTTTATGAGCAACAGATGTGTTTAGTGGAGCAGTACTAATCCACTAGGGCAGGCTATCAACTAGCCTATTAGGCCTACTGCTCAAACACTTATGAGAGTAAAGGCGTTAAAAAGTTAAAGCCACTACTTTTTTCACAAGTAATCAAAAAAGTTACTCACCGACCGTTAACTGACTCAAGAAGTTCTATAGTCACAAAATAACACACCCGTTTAATTGTACGTTATATCGGCTAGCCTATGTGTATACACATTAGTCCATCAACTGGTACCAAAAAAGGAGAGGCCGCTCACTGCAGAGCCAAATGGGTGGAGCTGGACTTGGTCCAGCCCCTACTTTCCCTGGTAATTAGTTAGGCTACCTTTACAATGTAGGTAGTAACTCTTTTGAGGGAAAGTAAAAAGTAACTATACATCTTTACACTGATGAAAAAAACAACAACAATGCCTCATATGGTTTGGAACAAATATTTCATATTTTTTTGCTTAAAGGGACTAGGTTACTAAATTATAATTTATACAATTATTAGGCTAATTGATAATTAAGTAGGCTATGTTGTTTGTTCTCTCGCAACGTTGTCAACCACTCAGTCATATATGTTCAGCCTGCATACAGTAAACACATGGTCACACAACATGGCCCCTGCTTTGACAGGAGACTCACTTATAGACGTCATAATTATAAGACTGCTGGATGGGGAAGTGTTTTCACCAAGATTTAAAAATGTGATTTTTTTTTTTTCAAAACACAGTTGTCATCACGAGAAGTAGTAAAGTAAATTGGGGAAAAAAAATCTGATCTGAATATGCATGAACTTCACTTTGACAACTAGCCTACACATACAGTAGTAGATTTAAGTCAGCTTCATTGCTCTCTCTTGTGGTCTTTACAACACTCTATTAAAAATTTAGTATTGATTAGCATCCAAATGCATAAATTATAAAATATTTTTAAATTCAATATTCTTTTTGTGCACTAAAGATACCACAGTCCACTATGCTTGCAGAACTCTGGGTCACACACCCTGCTCAGCCAATATAACAAACATGCCTATACTTTTATTCATCCTCTTACCCATTGTGCTCACTTGTATGAGGTTGTATTTGCTGCTGTCATTCTACAGTGGGCAACATGCAGGGTGCTGAAAATTGATTTACTGGCGCAGAGATTTAGATTTTTCCGTTACGCAGCACACATATTGCCAGGGTGGGCCGGCTGGGAGCAGCTCCTGTTGGTCTATATATTCTTGGAAACACACCTGGGCTTTATTGTGGCCAAACCCCCTTTGCTTGTTGCTGACTATCACTGTAATGAGTTTTGGTGTCCATCATTACAGTTGGATGACAAGGGGTCATGTTCACTTCATCAGAGCTGCATACTACGTTTCTGTCATGTCTGTCAGCAGATGGGTCGCTGACCTGCTCTCTTACCCGGGCCAGGGTGTGCCGCAGCACAAATGGAGCAGCAGGAGCAGATGGGAGCGAGACGGATGAAAGGAGGATGAGACAGAGCAGTGTGCTTAATATTTAACCAGTGAAGCAGCATGCTGCTCCGCCTAGGAGGGAGGAGGATCAAATCATCACACTGAAGTGACACTGATTATAGACATGCTGGTGTTCTCAGGTGGAAAGTAACTGAGTGTCTAGAGTGTACTAAGACTACTCACATCTTCAGGGGATACTGCTTATGAAGTAACACTCTTAAGCTGCATTGATTGTTTCACTCAAAAGGCTGTAAACAACTTTTGGTTTGAAATTTACTCAATTGTTTTCTTAACTTTTGCTTCCTTTATAGAGCAAAATAACATTTGGGTCATAATATTATATCCCTTTGATGAAACAACTTTGTAGTGTTCAAGGAGAAAAACAGCTCAGTGCACCTTGTTGGTGCTGATGGCAATGCAGTCTGCAGTAATATTTTGAACATTACCAATATAAAATGTATGTATATTTATATATTTATGCAAATTAGCAGTACATTTATAATAGAGTGCTATAGAGATCACAAGGAAAAGAGAGGTTCTGCAGCAGAGCCCCCAAGTAAGGGTTATCACAACTGCCAACAAGCAGTTCTCCCTCATGGGTCCTCCATTAATCAACACAGACACAGTGGACCTCTCACTGTATTGGCTCCAGACCAGTGGGAACCATGTTTTACAGACAGAGATTAACACCATGCCTGTGGATGTCAGTAGCCTATAAACGTCCCCTGGAAAGCCAAGTCAGCCTAACACCAAGCTTAATCCTCAGCAGTCAAACTAGACCTCAATGTCACCCATCATGTTACCAGGAGAAGAAAAGTAATGTTCAACACTGAGTCTCTAGTGACCTTGTTAACTTTATTCTTCAAACTACCTTGTCCTTGTTTTCTGATATACATACCTGTACATGGGCATTTTAACTTCTCATTTTGAATCACAATGCACCCCACCTTCAAACTAGCTGCTGGAGTTAAAGGAGACATATTATGCCCCTTTTCCACAAATTAAAATAGTTCCCAGGTGTCTTAAAGACATGTCTGTGACATGCTTTGGTCACAAGGATCAACATCACAGCTCTTTTCATCCTCTCAAAACAGCCCTGTTCAGAACGGCTGGTTTCAGTGCCTGTCCCTTTAAATGCAAATAAACCACTGCTTGCCCCGCCCCTTCTACCGGTACCAGGTAGGGGATTGTTGCTATATGGAGTACAGGATCTGCAGGAAGTGACGTCATAGACAACATGCAAACTTTACTTATCTGTGCCTAAACTTAACCAATGGCTTCACTTACTTTTAGTTTTTTCCCCCCTATTTTTACACCTGTATATGTCAGTTTTACTAAACTTAACCAGTCGGGAGTTCTCGATTTTTGGTGAGGTTCTACGTCACTTCCTGCAGATCATGTACTCCATCTAGCCACAACCCAGGTAGGGGTGGTATTATGCAAGGCTTATAAAACCATGTGGATTTCAACCTAGGGATCCTGCACATTACAGATGTTTTTTTGTCAATTCTCACATTTTGGGGCCTGGAAGTTTAAAGAGCCTTCAAAAAGTTATATTTCCATAATATGTCCCCTTTAAACTTAAACTGCTGCATCTCAGCTGTGCGCCCACATCAACTGGTGAAGTTGCAGTTTATGTCTAGACTCATATAGATAAAGTTTTGATTGATTTAATAAAGAGGTACTATTTATCATGACTAAATAACTAAACAGAGGCTAATTATGACATGCGAGATAACAGTGACCTTTATCAGAACCTTTATCAGTTCATCTTTGAGACTCAGTGGACACATGTACCAGATATTTCCTCCAGGCATTCCTGATACAGTTCATGAACAAGAATATGATAGACGTGAGGTCACTGTGAGCTTGACCAGTGAGTTATGACCACTAGAGTATAATCAGCTCATCATTCAATCAGTGGCTATTTGGAGTAAATATTTGTGCTAAATTTGAACAAATTCCCTAAAGACGTTACTGAGATTCACAAGGATGCAATGGAACAGAAGGATGAACTTAAAATCATAATGCCTCAGTCTGAAGCTGGTCTAGAGCACAGAGGCATAAAAAGTAGGACTGAGCCATCCTGATAACAAATGGAGCTCAGAGGATGACCCAGTCCAAGATGAATACATCTTTCCATGGACAGCTAGTTACTGGGTCATCTGTCGTCATGACAAATGAGATACCATCGTCTCATCACTCACACAAGAAATGAGAAAGAGCTCCATGTCACTTTATGACACTGTCAGTTTGCAGTGTTTGTATTAAGAATCCTCAGCTGACTTAAGAAAATGTAGTTTTTAGTTAGGTACCATCATGTGGTAGTGTTGCAAGGCAGCTTTGTGACAGTTATGGATTTACAGATTAGCTGCTTTTTTGAGGCTTAATTAAGGTTTTGTAAGATTCTTTAAAATTACAATTTGTGATTTTACAGGGGATTATGGACAGGATTTTTTTTTTTTTTCAAAATAGGGAAACAAGGCATAACATGATAAATGAAGTCAGAGATGCTGGTTGGGAGATTAGGCAGTTTAGATCCCTCTAGCTTCCAGTCTGTATGCCAAGTCTAGCCAAGCTAAGTGTTTGCTGGCTGCAGCTTCATATTTAATTGACAGAAATATGAGTAGTATTAATCTTTGCATTACTTGGCAATTCAAATTCCGGCCAGTTTTCTTGGAGACTGCCCCGCTGAAATTGATTTCTCCATCATTTCGAGGTGTAACTTTCCTACATCGGCACGCCAAAAATATAAAAGCTTTTAAGATCTAGATCAAGTTGTTGTATTTACTGGCTACACAGAATTATAAGTTGGGCTCCCAGGCCAGCCTCACCTTCTTTCAGGTCCAGCTTTTCAATCACCTCCTCTCTACTCCTTAAACCTCCCTGGTAAGATCTGCAGCTGAAACCTCGACAGAAGTTTCATTTGCTAAGTGTTCAAAGTAAAACAAGAGCTGCATGGGAGCATCAGCTGGCCTTCAATATTACTAATGTGTGGTTTACTTTTCTAAAGCCCAACTGTTCAAAGTGTATCCAAAGATAGACACCCATCCATGTGATAGTTGTCATGTTCTTTCATGCAACTTAAGCATGATTTTATCGATGCTCAATGTTCTACAATTTCTGTTGACTATGGTGAGATTGTGTCAAAAATATTTAAGAAGAAAATGAAGAACTACAGATTTTTTTCCATTCTTTGTGTCCTAGATTAGAAGAACTAGTTTGATTCCAAACAGGTGAATATTTTCGCATCTTTGTGAGCAACTTGTGACCCTGTCTTTTTTACTTAAAGGGATAGTTCAACATTTTGGCAAATTTGCCCATTGCCATGATACCTATGGGAGTAGGTTTGTTACCTTTAATTGTTGGTGCAAGCTATTTTTAGAACAGCGGAGCAGAGCCGTGAGCTGCTCAGAGCTACACTACGGAGGCTAATGGGATTTCTTGGTTTCCCTCATCAAACTCATCAAAATCCAACAACTCCAAAACGTGGAAAAGTTGTGACCTGCACATTCACCACGCTATGAGATAAGAATGGAGACCGCTTGCAGAAAAACTCCCCCTGAAGGGAACGTGCATCAGCAGTGACTGTGCAGGTCACAACTTGTTGTGTATTTGATGAGTTTGATGAGGGAAACCAAGAAATCCCATTAGCATCCGCAGCGTAGCTCTGAGCAGCTTGCGGCTCAGCTCTGCCGTTCAAAAAACAGCTTGCACCAATAATTAAAGGTAACAAACCTACTCGACGACTATAGGGATTATGGCAATGGACCAATTTGCCAAAATGTTGAACTACTGTATCCCTTTAAAGGGTGATTGAAAGTTAAGAGGAAATACTATGGGAAATGGAAACCTTTTATGACCAACACACTAGAGGTCTCACCACATGCTGAGATTTGTGTGAACACAAGTAAAAAAAACATATTGATTCTTCGTCACCTTTGATTTATTCCATTTGTCACTTAATATAGAACTTTTTTTTAATCACAGAATCCTTTTGTCCCTAAGGTACAGCAGCCCGAAAATCCATTTCACCTTTTAAATGCCTTTGAGTTGTCAAAGGATTCCCAATGCAATGAACAGAATAGGTTTATCTGTTAAATTCAAAATGGAGTATGAGCACAATAGGCCAAATTGGTTTCCCAATTATGAGCCACAGCAATAATTACTCTGGACTAAGCTCACCTCTCGTCAGCCTTGAAGGGAATTAGCTTGCATAATTTCTATAATTAGCATAATAAAGAAAAACATCCATTTGTAACATTGACAGCGAGATAGAAATCGTTCAATCTGAGGTTAAAGAACCTTCAGGGTGGGTTCAAGTCTGGTTTTCATTCATCAGACAATCTCCACGGCCAACCACTGTATGCTTTCATCCGGTCGGTGTGTTCATCTGTATGAACAATCCTGAAGTTCTTGAAGTGCATCCGCTTTGAATGAAGAATGTAAATCTGCTCTTCGTCCAGAATAAATAAAGCCCAGCAACACATTGTGCTTCCTTAGAAAACTGTCACTTAGAGGTGGTGACACACTAAAGGTGGTATGAAGGAAAGAAACTGTGTCAGGGGGTACAGCTGTTGTCACATGTATGATTGCCTTCCAGCACAAATACCTCAAGTGATCTTCAGCCATGCTAAAGTTGTTGTCTGAAGTCCTCTGAAGAAATTTCATGATGTGTGACTGTGAATCTATGGCTTAACAGAACTTGACAGGCAAGCCTGCTCGGTATTAGGATTTCAGGAAAAAAAACCTTCTTATCATGTGACATACATTGCTGTCATGAATCCACCGTACATGGGATTACAGTAGGTAAAAAAAAACTTTCCAGGAACCTGTTATACATCTGAGACAAATGTTGATGGTAAGATAAAGGGATGACTCTGGACTTATGCCTGGGCTGTCGTTGGAAGAACTTTCACAAACAGAGTTTTGGTGTCTAGAGATTTTACTGGTGCATCAGCTGGCAGTTCTGAAAACAGAGGAAAAAAGTGGTTATATGGTTTGCTTGATTGATTGATCACACAATCACAGACGATGACATCTAGTACCTTAACATCAAGAAAACACAACAGACCGCATCCAAAATGTCATCATAACATAGCCACTTATCAGGGTGTGCAGGGGAGATCTAACCCATATCTAGTATTTTACTATTTTCAAATATAGCCCATGATACAGGTCAACTGAAATGCATGATGGGTAAATAGAGAAAAATTACATGTTTTGTAGTTGAATGCATACCAGAGCTATAAACAAACTGCCACGTGAATTGTGCATGAGCAAGATTTTATCAAGTGCATCCTATACATTTCTATGTACCGTAAATGGGGAATAATTGAGTATCCATGACTCGCTCAATGCACCTCTTTTTCTTACTCCACACACTGAGCATTTTATTTCTACCCTTCAACAATTCAGAGATCCTGGGTTTATATTACTCCTCTGCATTTATTCAACAGCTTTAGTTAGTTGATAATTAGATATCACAAGCAAAACACATGAAGAGATTATGAAATATTAAACCACAACATAACACTATGTACATTAATGTATAATATTCATATAAACAATAACAGTAAATATTATGAAGTGTTTTAGCTCAGAATTTGAAAATCTGAACATCCATCAACAAAAACTATCATTCAGTGCACTGGCTAAGGCATGATGTCATTTTAAAACATAATTTCTTGAAGCCCTAACCTCCTCTGGAAACTTGAGTTTTCTTATCAGTGACATATTGAACGGTGATGATGGTACGAGCTATCAATCTGATTTTCCCCTCACTCTATCAGTCCAGAATTACTTGCCTCAAATCAGTTTAAAGCCCCAGTCAGAGGGGATTTATTCCTCTAGGGGTGGGGTGGGGTGATTATAATATTACCTGCTCTGGTCAGTGATTTTAATCCAGTCTAGGGCATGTATGTCCTGAGCACCCCTTCCCCTGTAATAACTATGACTACAGTCAAAATCATCTACTATTTCAAAGTGAGCTCATTGGTTGTCTTTTTTTTACCCAAAGGAAACAGCTGTTTTATTTCTCCTGCTAAGTGCAAACTTGTTTTTTCAGTCTGACAACACAACAAGTTAAGCAATTTGATTTTATCATTCTGATAAATGGAAGCGATTTAACACCAACGTACAGGTCTAATTGCAAACCAATACAATGACAGAACAGATTCAAGTAATCTTGAAATCTACAGCCTGTGTGCTTATTAATGACCATTCGTAATGTGAGGTACATTAAGTACTGCTACTCATTGTAAACCACTGTTTTAACCAGTATTTGTTAGCATTTTTTTTTATCAAATTAGTGTTATTGAAAAGAATGCCAAATAAAGCTCCAAGCACTTCCTGTTTGCAGTGTATCACTAACCCTACTCGGATACTGAAGAAAATCTAGATATACATTTAAAAGTCTGTGTCTTTAAAGACCGTATCCTGAAATAGCAAACACTGGGCATATTATGTTATTTTTATCACCTCCTCCATGCAGTGTTACTTTATTCCTAAATGCTAAAGGCCTTCTGTATGGTTGTTGGATTTTGTTTACCAACCCAACATGTTCTCTTACCTTGGGTGAGGTCCTGGTCCAGGTAGAGTTTGAGCCACCTGCTGCGGAGGCCGAAAATCTTGGCAGTCTCAGACAGCAGGCCTGAGACGTCGAGGCCGTTCTGGCCCACGGGGTTCACCAGCAGGAGGGTGGCCACCTCTCCTGTCTGGCATTCTGGAGGAGAGTGGACGAAGGAGGAAGAAAGAAAGTGAAGTGAACCAGACAGTCTCTACTTACTCTATAAATGAAGAAATGATTGGCTTGTTAGGTTTGGTCACAAGTCCTGGGAAAGTATGTGATCAAGCCAGAGCCTTGCCATGGGAAAAGGGAGGAGACAGAGAGGAGGAGGATGGATCAAAAGGAGAGAGAGAGCCTGGCTCATCAGCTGGTGGATAGAGAGGTCAGGTGAAGAGGGTAGATGTGAATGACTGGAAGGATTAGTGGAGAGAACTCAGAGTACTAGGGCAAGAAGATGAATGCAGACTTTGCTTTGTTTCTGCTTGACAGGTGGGTAGCATTAGCTGTACCAACAGACCACTCAATGCCGTACGTTTTTCATTTACCAAGACATATTCTTAGATGTTAGTTAAGATGTTATTCGCTCATACGACATGCAGAAGTTTGCAAGAACAATAGATTTCTTTGCATAATTTGAAATGTGTTGTTGGTCCTCTCTGCTGCCACTATAGTTCTGTAAGAACAATCTATACACTAAGTCATGCTGGCCCTTTAATTTGGGAGGCGGAGCTTCTAAAAGGAGCTGTGAAGGGAGAGGTGTGTTTGTTTTGCTGCTGAGTTCAAATATCAAGAGTCCTTCTGGAGCACTGCTGGCTCTACCTTCAACAGTGACAACAGCAACTGTATTATTGATCTCTGGAAGGACAGTCGCTCTGTGATGGGCAGACATTACTGCAAAGGCTCAGAGATGCTGTTCCATGTTTATCCAGATCTCATAGTCAGGTCTGCAACTTACCTTTATCTACTTTGGAAATGTACTGTGTTATAGTGTAGGACATGTTCATTGTTGTTTGGTGTCAGCAGGGGTTTAGATGATTAGCATGGATAAACTACTGCCTAAAAAGGACTGGCTTATCAGTGGTGCATGATTATTGTGTGTGTGTTTCTTACCGGCTGGCTGTGCGTTGCAGAGCAGTAGGTTGACGTAAGGACAGAGGATGGTGTCGGCGGCGGGAACGGGACCGGGGGAGGAGGAGCCTGACGTCACTGACAGAGTTTTACCACTCAGAGCCTGAAGGTCTGTTTTGCTGGTTAACTCTGAAGTGGACATACAAATACAGACATTTTATTATTTATATCTGGGTTACTATGGAGCCTCAAATAGACAAAATCATCACACAAGGATATGAGAGTCTGATCTGTCAGGGTTTATGTCTTTCTGCGAGGTTGAATCAGTTCTCACCAGTTGCGCCACTGAAGAATCTGAGTTTGGTGTTGTTTGTTCCAAAGATGCTGGAGCAGACTCTGTTCAGCTTGTCCACCTCTAGTCTGTTGTCTCCTTTGGGGTTCTCCAACAGCACCACCCCGTCTGAACAACAAACCAGTCAGAGAGAATTATGAGCATGGTGACGCAGCTCATACAGTGATGAAAGTGAATGAAGTGATCCAGACATTTGATCAGTCACAAATATGCTTCTGAGAGGTTTCTGGCTGCAAACACAGGCTTCCTATTTGACCAGCACCAGGTGCTACCTTGTTCTTTGTTGTTGACCTTCACTCTGAGGTTCACATAGGCGCAAGCTGGTCCATTTAGAGGGGCTCGAGGGGCTGAAGACCCCTTCACAATGGTTAACTCCAGGTCTGAACCCTTCAGCTGCAAAATAAAAAAAAAGCACATGAAGGAAGAAATGAGACAGAGACCAACACTTCATTTCATAATCTCTACCCAAGTGCTATTTCATAAACAAAAAACAAAAACAAATTGTGACCTGTGCAAAATGGCAAAATGCAAATGAAAGTCCTAAGAACACACTCGGTATGGTCTTGGTGTATTTAATGTATATGTGGCACAGCAGTTCACACCAAGTGATCATTCACACTTTGTATCCTTGAAACACTAAACTGAAACTGAACACACATCACAGCAGGGGAAACAACACTGCTGCTTATCCTCAGTCGTACCTGAGTCTTCTCCTCTATGATGACGCTGGCGCTGTTGGGGACAGGGTAGGGCAGAAGTGGAGCCTTGGTGGTGGCCAGGATGAAGTCTGTGTGAGCCTGGACCACAGAGCCCAGGTACTCCCCCTCAGGCAGGCAGCGGTAGTACACAGTTATCTCATCAGACGGCACCAAATGGCCCTAAAGCAGGTGATTGAGAGACAATCTAAGTTAAATGTGAGCAGATTTCACACAAAGCATCTTTCAGACAGTTAGCAAAGGTGTGAGCAAATATGCTAAACACACTGCTTGAACCTTGCAACAAAAAACAAACGATAATCTGACATTTGATTTAGAAAAGCTGTTATCTGATATGAGTAATGATTGCCAAGGACACAGGCTCACAATTACTGCGACAAGGAACTTTCTTCAAAGCTTTTTTTCCCTCTCTCTTTTAAAAGAAAATGAAATCTGGAGGAGGCAATTACCGGAAAGAGGGGAAAAGAGGAGGTATGGGATAAACAAAATGGAAGAGGCGAACAAAAGACGAGAAGGGTAGGGATTAAAAAGCAGAAAACAGTACAAGAACAAATAAAGGCAGAAGGGAACAAGGGGAGATTTTTTTATTGGATGAAAGCCCATCTATTTTGGCATTGTGTACTGCCAGCTTCCTCTAACCTTGACACATTCAAACACATTGATCTCATCCTAATCTGCAGTGTGCACGGCCACACACACATATATATTCTGACTGTATTACACACACACAAACACACACACACACACACACAATTGCAGTATGTGGCTCAAGGGCAGAGGAATAACATTAACTAGATACAGAGGAGGAGTCAATCAATGGAGGAAGGTTTACAGGCTTTTCTTGCCAAGTCAAGGTACTGACCCTACCCTGAAGGGACCAATACTGTGTGTGTGAGTGTGTGTACACCTCCGATAGAGCAACAGAGAACTCCAGATTGTGTGCAGCCCAATAAAAATAAAGGAAATGCTGACCCCTGTTTCTCAGCGGTGTTATGCTCACAAACAAAACACCAACACTCACGTAAACACCGGTAAAGACACACATGCGCAACCCACACACTACTACCAAACATGTCAAAGAATTGTTAAAAATTAATTCCCATCCCCGGGGTGGAAAATTCCTAACAGATCTCAGTTTGAAATAACTGGAGGAATTTAGCTTGGCCGGGAGCCAGAGCACACCACTGCTATAGGAGGACGGAAAAAGTGTTTGTTGCTTGTGAAAACAAGGGGCTGTTGGCTAATCCGTCTTTACTCCCCTGACCACTTCAAAGCTCCAACATTAGAATCTGAAAGGGGCCAGACTGTAATTAAGCTTCCATTAAGCCTTCCTTATGATGGAGAAACTTCTAACTGTGACGCTGCAGTGGAAAGATTTCAAAACTGCCCTCGCAAAATTAGCATGGGACATAAAGACGGAGATTGAGGGGGTCCAAAGGGAGGGAAATATAAGAAAGAAATACAGAAAATCTTCTTCATTAAAGGACTGTGGCAATAATTAGTTTCATTATTGATTACCCTGATGTTGATTTTCAATCAATAGTTTTTTGGGTTTTTTTTTTAAGTGAAATGAAAATCCCAGAGAACATGATGCAGACCTATGGTGCAGTATGGAGCCCATATCTGACAAAATGTAATAAGAGGTAAACAGTTAAGTCAGGGATAAGAGTGAAAACGTCAAGGAATAATATTTACAATGATTAAAATAAGTGTGCAAAAAGAGAGATTTACGTTTGTCCTTGAATAACTATCATAAAATCAACATCTCTCACTGAAATTATTTTGCTCATTAACTCTAATCTATGTTACAGAATTAATAATTTCCTTGTTTTGTCGGTGCAGCATGTCTACTGTTCTTTTAATATCCATATATTATATAAGATTATTTGACATTTTTGCTACTTTAAGGGCTTAAAAGTTAAATTTAAATTTATGTGGAGTCATTTTCAGTTGCTGAACTGATTGCCTAATCAACTTCAGCATTATCATCATTATAAAATATAATAAGGCATTAAGCGTGAGTATACAGGAAGGATGAGAGTGTTAAAGGTTTAAAGAGGACCAGCGACAAAAAATCTCTTGTTTACAGAGCAGCCAAACAAGCTTTTCTGTTGGAGACAATATCCTGTTGTGTACTCTTTCTTCTAAATGCATACCATCACAAATGTCCACCTGGTGGATGTGCAGGTTGTCATCAATCCTTAAAATGCCACATAGAGACCAGCTAACAATGGGGGGGGTGGTTATTTGTTGCATTTTCTCATGTTGCACCTCTTTTGCAGTCAATCTCCACCCCCTGCTTTACTGCTATATATATTTCTCACTATGCAGGCAACAGCCATGGAAAATATTTTATCTTGAAGCACAATTCAGTGCCTCAGTGGCATGTTTTGCTCAGCCTGGCACAGCCCTGATTACATACGTTGCTGAAGTGTTTCATCTCTGTCAGATTCTATTCATTACACACTGGATTGCAAAATTTAGTGGCGGCCTGTTATGTGTCACTCTTTTCCAGAGCTTGTAGTGCTCCTGAAATAACTGCCCCACCTTCTTGCGTAGTTTCTGAATGCGGTTAATAACCTCGCGGGCAACTCCCTCATCCACCATGGACTGGTCTGGGGAGACATCCAACAGAACCAGGACCTGTGAGACAGAAAGGGAGAAAAGGAGAGTGTAAGATGAAACACTAACGATGAGACAATTTAACACTGAACTCTTCTGATGTTTCCAAAGACTGACATATAACGCTCTGTAAAGTTATATTGAAGACAAACAAATCAATTTGTAGATTCCTGCAAATTGAGTGAAATACTATGGTTCACTGATCTATTCATAATTGATTATAATTTGAGTCAATCTATACATTTTCTCAAAGGACATATGTTTTAATTTTGGGGCAAAAGAAATTTTGAATACTCGGGAAGAAGTTTTCAAAAATTTTTCATCTTAGGACCATTTCTTAAGATACATGCTCAAGCTGTGATCACTGTTTGTTTTAAATATTTGTAAATCCCTACAATTACTCCAATATTCAGTTGATAGAATAGAGTGAGAGGAATGTAGGATTTCACATGACATGAAGATATTATGGGAGTATTCACCCTCTGATATCATAAGTTTACTGTAGCTGCTGAAGCACGAGGCTCCTGCAGCTCAGTGATGCAAACTATTCATGTGAGAAACAGAACAACATCTATGATGATGAGAGCAACCTTAAAGAAAACAATCTTATATATCTTACACTGTTATCCAAACATTTATTATGTGAAAACTGAAACAGAACAACCAACTGAGCAGCAATAATGACAATATTGTCGTCTGCATGAGTCATTTAGGTAAAGTGAGAGTCATATTGTGTGGGGCTGAGCTGCTGCCAGCCCTGCTATGGGAAGTAGGAGGGAAAGAGATGACAGGGTGACAGAGAAAGGTACACAAAGGCAACAGAGAAAAGAATAAGAGGAGAGAAAGAACAGAGAGCCAGACAGATGGGAGCTGGAGAGTCGGTGCGAGCGAGCGAGAGTAACAGAGAATTAAAAAGCCAGCTCAGTAAACTGGTATTAAGGTGCAGTCGTGTGGCATGTGTATGGTTGGAGGAGCACTGATTAGACGGGGCCTGTGGGAAACGTATAGATGCTGGATTCCACTTGGCCGTGGAATGATTTCATACATCACACTCTCAGAAAAAAAAAACACATAAATGCCTTTACAGTATATGGCAGCTTGGTGCAGGATCAGCAGCAGAGCAGCTTCCTTTTTATTAGATCCAATTACATTACACTTTGTAGCTCAATCTACACAACAACAGTACTGTAAGTAATGTAGGGGCAAAGAGAGAGGGAGAGAAGGAAGGTACTTCAGGATGATTGACAGTATTATTTATGTAATAAAATATCTACATTTCTTTGTTTAAAAAACACAACTACCAGGCCAAAAGAACATTTGCACCTTTAAAAAATATATACTTTTAGGCTGAGAGCTGAGTGAGAAGAATGACACCACACAGCCAGGAGACTATTAGCATTGCTTAGCATCAAGATCAAATTATTTCTTGGCTTGCTGCAGTCATTTCCTAAAGTGTCTGCAGGTTAGCTGGCAACCTCAAAATTATTGGTTGCTGCTCTGACACATGGACCCCCTGCAAAAACACAACTAGCCCTTTTCACACTTTGATTATAACATGTTAATTAGTGTTGTCTTTAGCATTTTTCGCCACAATTGTGATATTGATATTGGGAGAAAAAAGAAAAGCAAAGAGATAAATGGAGTCGTTACCCTCTGCTTCCAGTCTTTATGCTAAGCTAAACTTAATGGCTATTACAGTAGCTGCTGGCTGTAGCTTCTTCTTTTCCCCATGCAACTAGGAGAATAGTATAAATCTTCTGATCCATCTCTTGGCAAGATAAAGACTTTTTAAAATGCTCAACTGTTACTTTGATTAGAAAAAAAGGGTTTTTATTATCTCTTGAGAATTTGGCACTTGGACATAAAAATCATTTGCTTCTTAGTTTCCTGGGGATTCGCTATGATCACTGTGGTGTTAATCTTAAATGCAGAGCTAAAATATTGAATTAAATATATCTAATTGGAACAACACGGTGCCTAATATGAGTGGAGTGTACCTGTGCGTCAGAGTGCGCTTCATACTGTGCAGCTGAGTCTGAACTCTGGTCGAAGGTGTACATCAGCCTCAGGTCCTCCTCATGAAGCTCGTGGCCGTCCACCATGATGGATCCTTTAAATTATCCACAGCGGCAAGACAACATTAGGAACAGCTGATACCACCATAAACACCAGTGAAGTTAATAAACATACGGTTCATACATAATTCCCCCACACTGTTTCAGCACCATCAGCCCACATTTCTGTAAATTACACAGCTCCAGGGGGCACAACAAGATACAGACCATACTTAACATTCACTCATTAAAAAGTGTTTATTTTCAGATCACAAACAATAAGACTTTCCTTACGGGTTGGGAGAGCAGCTAATTGGTAACAGTTATTTTGGACATAATGAGCAATATAATATTATAAATTATAATAACATTCAAAATAATTACTTTTTGAAAGTTATTGCTTTTTTTTTCCTTGGACAAACTCCCAAAGCCTGAGAAAATGATTAATAATTCACGAAACACTGTGTCAAGGAGTATTTGTGAGTTTGGGTTTCAGTCTTGGTGACCAATGTGAAGTTGAGGTTATTACATGTTGATGATAAGTAAAGTGTGAGGGGACAACTAAAGATATACAACAATGTATAACCGTTCCATTTCACTATTGTGAATATCTACAAAATTCATGAATTCTTGATGAAACAGAGAAAAACTGATGTAATTGTACAAACAGTGAATGTATCATTTAGAGGAGAATGATAAGTCATAGCACCATGCTTACTGATGCCCATTATGATCAAGTTAATGATGATAATTTAGCTGCCTCTATCCTGCTAATTGAATATCGAATAAATTGCCGGCTGAAATGAGTCTATATGGTGTTTTGTCTCCTGAGAAGGTTCCTAAAGGTTTCAATTACACTCTGTGGTAACAAATAAAGTGCTCTGGTTTGCATGCAGACTGAAGCTTTGTTTTGAATAAGCTTTGGTTGAGACTGCTATTTTAAGATTCCTTACAGTGCAGTCTTTCTGGCCACATCCACATGAAGAGTGGAGATTTTAAACAATGCAGCCAACGCCATCGAGTCAGGTTTATATCTCCATTTTGCCAGTGGCAGCAATTACCCACGTCTGTGTTCTGACTAAAAACCATGACCGTGTTCCGTTCTCCTCTTCACTTCTCCACACCCAGAGGCTGGGTGAAACAGTCACTCCAATCCCCTCTAATCCTATATTTCCACACTTTGATTTCCTGTGTCCCTCCCTGCTTCTCTGCTCTTCCCCACCTTCCCTCTGAACCTTTTTTCTTCTACCTCATCAGAAACGATGGGATCAAAAGGCACAGGTAAAGAATAATGAGTAACAGAACCAATGGCCATCAACCCACAAATAGTTTCTTGCCAAATTAAAAGCCTTCTGGTGTAAACCGGCTGGGGCAAGGTTTTTGGAGTCATGGACTCTGCAGCAAGAAACTGCTCAAAAGGTTAAAAGTAAAAGCTTTCAACTGCACGTGAGCCGTTAACTCTTCCATGGATGGATTATTTCATTCACCGTTGCTGCTTCTTCCACTTGATCACACAGATGGACGTTTATTTTGTCCAAACTTTTCTATCCTTTCCCTACGTTCCCTTAAATATTGTCCACTAAAAAACAAACATAGGTTCTGAATTATACAGTTCGGTGTCTTGTGAACTCAACACATCTCACCTTGGCTCTCAATTTATTGAACTCTAACATGATGCTTCATCTGTGAGTTTCCCCTCTCCATCATTTCTCCCACATCCTCTGCCACATCTACCACTTTCTTTCCATTGCTCATCCTTATTTCTGCCTTCCAATTGGCTAGACTTCAAACATCCAAGTGATTGGAAATGTTAAGTTCCCACAGCCCAGCTGACCTCCTCTGCTTCCATCCCCAGAGACTCAGGGAGCTCTCCTCGTCTTTCTATAATTGGAGAGACAAGATACCTTGCACTGCTTTGATCCGTACTCCACCTCTGATTGGAGTTTCAGAGGGTTTAAGGTTAGGGTTTCTGAGGATAAACTGGTCAACGTTTGCAGACTTAATTATAGGTGTTTCATTATTTACTATATAAAATATATATTTTGACACTATGCATCAGTGGTGTAACCCTATTGCTAACCAACTGCTGTTCACCAATTCAGTATTTGGTAAATAAAATCACTGCCTACTCTTCCCTTTTTTTGGCAAGTGTGAGAGAGAGAACAAAAATATTCTAGCGAATAATAACAAGAAGTGTTGTAAATAATGTAAATAAATGTAAATAGCTGAAACATTTCCTCCCTGTATGTGAGTTTAGGAGGCTTTTTCTCAGGGACATACCTGTCTTCTGGAAGGCCTCTAGCTTCTCGCTGGTGAGCTCCTTGATAGAAGCAGTGATGGCTTTAAAGGCCCCCTTTAGTCTCTTGCCCAGCACCATGTGGTCTGGCTCGGCTCTCAGACGGATACCGTACTTGTCCTTGTCCGTTGACAGTGTCAGCTGGCGCACATTAAGCTCCTGGAGGACACAAAACAGACACACATTATGCATTGGAAAAGGTAAAGTTAGGGTCTTGTAGTTTCCTGTAGAGAGAGTAAATATTTCAAGTACAGTATGGACAGAAACTACAGCTTAGCCTGCCACAAAAACTAAAATAATACAAAATTGTGTTCAAATATAAGGAGATTTATGAAACTAGGAATAAAACTGCTTTTATTTCAGTATTTAAATTATAAATAAAATTTAAATTCTGTGTACTCCTGTACTGTAATACAGCCAAACATGCGCAAAGAAATAGGTAGAGAAAGTTGTCTTGACAGCAGCCATTCAAATGAAAGGATTGTTTTTTATTGGTTAAACTTCAGAAGTTCATCCTGCAACAAAAACCTTTTAAATAATTGTCAGGTGAACTTTGTTCAGTTTTTCAATTTTCTTTTCAGGAGAAATCTACCGGTTTGTAACTGCAGCCCCCCAAAAACATTAAATGATATAACAGGAAAAAAATTAATTGAATTGAAAGCAACACTGGAAATCAAATTCCAATCTCATTACAATTTAACATTCAAGTTTACAAAATGTCTCATAAAAAGATCTTAACTGCCCCAGGCATAAGCTGTAAAGAGCAAATAAAAATGTATTAAGTTACACATTCAGAGAGTGAGTCAACCATGAAATCAACCATTCAGAAAGCCAGTCTGTCTTTGAATCTCCAACAGGCCGGTTCTTCTATTCATCACTACCTCAGTCCAAATGGAGAAGATCTGTGATCCAGTCATATTTTGTGAGGCAACAGAGAGATACGAAATTTACATACTGGTGTCCACCCAGATCTGCCACGCACAGCTACTGTCAGTCAATCAGACTAAGTTGAAGCCGAGTTCTAGCACAGTTGACTTGCTGAGAGAGCATGGATGCACTACTGTTGTGTAATAAACTTCAGGGCAGTGACGGGTTGAAAATAGCAGTTCACAAACTTATACTTCGAAAAAAGCCTACAAAAAGAACCTTTGTTTTACCTTGAGGAGATATTTGGCAGTGTGTGTGTGTGTGTGTGTGTGTGTGTGTGTGTGTGTGTGTGTGTTGACTTAGAGCATTACAATGAATCCAGGCCTCCATCAGCTCAAAAGGAAACTCAATTGGCTTTTCTTTAGAGCAGCTTGAGCTCACTGGAAACTCAGCAGATAGTGTACTCATCAACGAGCTCGTCTGCCAAGCAAAGCTGACCGAAGTTTAAAAAAAAAAAAAAAAAATGTGGCCATTAACAAGGGACAGCTGATCCTTTCTGTGCCTCACCTCCCTCTGAAATTCATTAAATTCATGTTAGAAAGGGGCAATAAAAGTGGAATCATTACTATTTAAAATAAGACTTCCTGAGAAACATTTTGCTGCTGTGTCTTTGTTTTTTTTACAAGTTACAGTAAGACTGTGATGTCACTGGTGTAATGTCAGGAACTAGTCAAAGTCTTGAAATATGCCAACAACAGCACTGGTGCCAATAGCATGCATGCACTGCTTTGTGTAGCCGAACAGGCACTTCTGACGGGTCCCACCTTCAGCTGAGTGATTTGTTACAACCTATAAAAGTCAAATGTAAAACTTTGTGCCGTAGCTACAACCAGCCTCAATTCAATTCGCTCTGAGCAAGTCGGCTATGAATCAACTCGTCAGTAAGCCTGTTGATGTTGGCAATAACAGTGGAAATTAAAAGTTAATATTTGACTATAAAATAATACTCACATAAAGATTTGAAAAGGGCAATGGCCCTGGGACAAGGGATGAAGGAGGCATGGAAGGTTTTAATATCCATTGAGTAGATATGAGGAAATAAAGCAATATTAACTGTTAACTGTTCATAATTTGGTTTACTAATAAGTACCAATAGCAGTACCATTACAGTACTGAATCAATAAATGGTGTTGATAAAAGTAGTGGGACTATTAAAATTTTAATGAAGATGATTTCCATCCCTACCAGTGAGAAAAGAACCCGATAAATTGTTTTTGAGCTTAGTGTCCCATTGGTGCTTGTTTACGTGGTATAAAAGAAAATATTATTCATGATAGAAAATGACTAGTTAATCAGAAATAGTGAGTGGATCACAATAGAGAAAATCATATAAGTAAAAAGGTGATTTCAGACTTCATCGACTAAAACTTCATAACATTGTAAGAGAGCTTGGGGGTTCTTCCCGGGTTGCAGGACCTTATTGCTCTCAATTCTCATCAAATGAACCTTGTTTACTGGAGGGAAGCAAGAAGCCAGCAAGGTTAAATGTTTCTCAACCAGAAATGAAACAGAGTGAGATAAGAAGTGGCCTGAGCTAATATAAAGCTGGTAGGACACAACAGAAGGTTACAACAGAAACTCTTTTCCCACATAGTCCACAAAGGTTCTATCAGTTTTCCTGCTCAGCACCACATGGGAATGAGATGGAATTAACTTTCAATCTATGATGCATCAGTAATTTCTCATCTTGGGATCTAGCAAGATTAAAATGAAATAGATATCATGAATAATCTATTTAATATGAAGGGGACAGTTTCAGCATTCCTGCAGAGGTGACAACGTTCTTACTTATGACAGTAGCAGGGATGTTGGAACAACACTGACATCTTAAACTTTGTTAGTGGAAAATCAAAACCACACACAGAGGAATAATGTAAATTTAAAGGCTTCCTGCAGTATGAGTCAGCATTTTCTAACTTCCTTGAACAACGCTTGAATTAACTC
Source organism: Trachurus japonicus (assembly GCF_045865225.1). Taxonomy (NCBI): domain Eukaryota; kingdom Metazoa; phylum Chordata; class Actinopteri; order Carangiformes; family Carangidae; genus Trachurus; species Trachurus japonicus. The sequence goes on from NC_140911.1 coordinate 32,723,253, forward strand.
AACAGACTCGTGTCATCAATCTACGATTTCTGCTGCCATCAAGACTCTCTGGGGTGCAGGGATAATGTCACTTTTGGGAAAACCTATTATAACACACACTCAGTGCTCATGAATACATGTTTATTTAATGTCGGAAATGTTGTGGGTGTCTGGATAGCAAAAAGCCATGACCTTAAACTGGGAATTGGACTCAGTAACATTGTAAACTACATACAGTACATGAAAGGTACAAGATGATGATAAACTACAGAATAATGATACATGTAGCTAGTGACACTGTGTACACAGGCACACAAACTGATAAACAGCTGAACTAGAAGGAAACATAATGTGTGTTTCCACCCTGAATTTGATGAGGTGCTTGCTTGTGGTTAAACTGGAGAAGATCAAATGTGAAATCATTTTCCAAGGCATCCACTCCACCCCGCTTTTTAAATTAACCCGGCACAGAAACTATAACGACAGCGGGAGTTACAAAGAGCAGATGAAGATGTTCTCCTTCTGATCTTTATCCCATCAACTGAGTCAATGTACAGTAGTGGCTTTGGAGTTTTAGCAAGGATGTACAGGATGCTTCTTTTTACCATAGAACAGGGGTGGCCAACCCACGGCTCGCGAGCCGCATGGCATGCGGCTTGGCCAATAAGATCCAACCTCCACCTGAGCACCGTCAGCTGTGATAGAGCTCAGTGGACGTGGCTCCACAGCTTGTTTATAACGACACAAAAAAAAATCTCCCATAGAAGATTGCGTTGCCACTCGCGTCAGATCTTTTCAGTTAATGGTTATTAATCAGTTAACGACCTGCACCGTTTTCCCACAGCAAGCAATATATTGTGGCTCTTTGCAGTACCACCGTAAAAAATGTGGCTCTTAGACCCCTGCCATTTCTTTCAAACCAAAAAAAGAAGATTTAAGGGAATCATGACATCGGAAAGATGAGCAGAAATGCTTCTTTTGACTTGAAACAGAGCACTGGAAAAATGGCAACTTCAAGACTAAACAAAACGTATAATTACCACACAACATAAGGGCTGTTCTTTGTAAAAAACAAAAACTAAAAAATAAATACCTGAATATTAAAATAAAAATATATAAAAACAAATGACTTACTTCCAGGATGTATTTCTGCAGGGACTGGATGTCTCTCAGAGCCTCTGGATCCTGGTGAATAACTATCACCTCCTTCAGTGGGTACTGAAATACACATAATCAACATGACAACCAATTTCAAATTTCAATTTCATCCTTCTTTAAAATTCCATACATTTGTATATTTACAATCGGTAACACAGTACACAAAATATATACATATATTCACTTGAAAATAGCAAAATGTAAGATCTTGTGTACTATAATTTTAATCCAGTGAATCCTGAACACTAGGAGTGCATGAGTGAGTGGAGTTCAGTTGATGATTCACCTTGACGGGCAGGGTCTTCCTGTCTCGGATCACTCTGCCCAGCTCAATCACAGACTGCATCTGAGAGACAGCGCTCTCAATGCGCTTGTCAATCACACTCTCCCTGAAAAACAGACACAAAAATAAAGAAAATGTGAGTATCAGCATATTAGGAGTTGTGTTACCACAATGAGAAAACTACTTGAAGAGTGCCGAGCATCGAACACAGCTATTATTAGCTGGGCTTTGGTAAATTTGAGCTAATTGTGAGGGTGCTGCATGACCTTGAGCGTTATTCAAAACATCTCAACTTTTCGGGATAATTATTTGATATTCTGTGAAACTCAGAACAATTTCAGGGCACAGGCTGTGGGTGGATGTGCCTTTGTTACAGTGAGTGACATCTCGCCATCCTCTACTTAGTGGTGATTTAGAAATTCAAATGGGTGTTCTATTGAGGGGAATTAATAATAGTACTAGACAAGGTTAGTAGCACAAATCGAAACGAAGACAGAGTTCAGAACCACCAGTGCCAACTGTGGAACATCCACTAATAAGGTAAACTGAGACTGAGACTTCCACCTCTGAATTCAAATTAGAGCTGCACAGCCACTGATAATCATGCATAATGGTGATATTAGCCCTAACTGTCTGCAGGAACCTAGACTCTCTTGTGCGTGTGTGTGTGTGTGCTTGTTCATGTATTCCTGCAGTGTTCTCCACCCTGTGTGCATACAACAGTGTAGTAAAATGACAGAGGAGTGGATGCCAGAAACAGTCCGTCATTTATTGAGCTGATTGAGAAGCAGCTGCTCCCACCGCCTGATTGGTGGCTGACCTTTGGGAGGAGGGTGAAGTGGTCCCATCCGACAGACAGGAGGGACATGCGGCTAATAAAGCAGCAGCAGCGGTGGTGGTGGGCGCTGTCCGAGTGAGGAGATTATATGAACCACTACATACACTATTTTCCTTATGCAAACATCAAATGGATATTGAATTATGTCAGATCTTTTTGTAGAGTTAAAGATGACGCAATTAAGTTTTGGCAATTAAAATAAAAAAAAGACCTCCAAGGCATTAACAAAACCAATCAGCCACCAAGGAACACATTATACTGAAGTAATTGAAGTGAAGGGGATGAAATTATGGTATTTTGTGAGGCAAGGCAAGCCTTCCTTCTGTCTCTGGAGACCTAGAGAGATATCAACAGTTTTTACACTAAAAATACAATTTGAGTTTGGCTGATTATTAGAGAAGATAGTACTGAGACTGGAGGAGGATTTCTCCGTATCAGATGACCTGTTTGTTGGTTGGAACTGACTCTGTGCCAGCGTAGAAAATGCATCATCTCTGATTCACTGTTATCATTCAGAAACAAAGAACCATGAGCTGTGGTGTGACACACAAGCACACAGAGCAAACCGTTATCTGGGGGAAGCAATAATATAGCAATTAATATTTATCAAAAATCATAAATGTATTCCCTATGCCACGATTAAATGGGGGGGGGGTTACAAAAAGAGCACAAGAGTGAAAAAGAGATCACAGATGAAGATGACAATCAGCACAAACAAAGAGGAGAAATAGTGTTAAGACATAAAGGGCTGCCTCTGAAGGCTGACACGGATCGAGAAACTGCTGCGGACAGTCAAGCTTCAAAAGCTTCTCTTCTGAGTTCAGAGTGTGATACCACGGGGGTGAAGTAAGGCCACACAGTCTGGCTGAAACTGATTAGGCTCTGGAAATCCTGTAAGAGAACGGGAGCTAACACAAGGGGGGCTCACTGTGGGGAGACTGTGAGGCAAGAACAGCAGTTTTTAAACCAAATGACCCTTGTTTCCTTCACTTTGTTAAAACTCTTCAAGATTCAGTGAGCGTCTGCTCTGCTGAAGTGTGCTACGACACATCCTGCTAGATACAGGGCTGCTGCTCTGTCGCAGAGAAAAATGAAAAGTTATTGGTAGTAAAACAGGGTCCTTCAGGACCTGTCTAATGATTGTTAAATTTACTCCAGCCTGATCTAACCTGAGTTTTATTATGACTGAGCTGCTTGTTTTGGCTTTGTACATGAAAAATGTCACATACATTTAGTGCTTTATTGTTCATCTGACATTCTGCTTTAAATGTGTGATAAGTTGAAGTGATCTGATGAGCTGAATCAGACCAATCCTGATAATATCCACTGATTAATTTAGTTGTTAGATGATGGTTAAAAAGCCAATAAATAGAACAAAATGCCTGGCTTTTTAAAAACGTTGCCTTGGCTGTGAGCCTCAGCAGTTCTTTATCGATTTATTTTTTCCCATGCTTTCGCAGGTGCCTTTGATTTCAGGCAAGGTGTCCTTCCTCCACCACAAATCGCTTCAGGACATCGTTTTAAGAATATGTAAATTTCCCAAATTAATCCGGCTGGCTCCCATTAACCACAATATTTTAAGAAGATACATACAAACGACAGGTTTAAAGATCAGTGGGAAAATCGTTCTTCAAGATATGACGACATGGGCTCTTTGAATCTGAGTTTAGCTGCTTGAAAAACAATCACAAAGAAATGGCTTAAGCCCGAAATACCATCTGTTCATATAATTTACGATATATTTGTGATGGAAAGAATCACTTTTTCATGAGGCCTCAGCAATCTAAATTCGAATCTAAATCTGAAAGCAATGGAAAAGGTATATTTCCCTAAAACGCCCCTTGTTTGTTAATGTTTTTTTATTATTATTTCTTTGTATTATTATAATAGAAAAAAACATGTAAATAAGACATGAACATGTGCAAAAGGAAAAAAGAAAAAGGAAAAATAAAAGAAAACATGCTTCTGTTCTTTTCTCTTTTTTAAAACATTTTTGAGCTCACTGTCCTGAGTGTGGTCCCAACTGAAAGGAAGCTGGGCGCCTGCTTCACAAATCCAGTCGACTACTAATGTCTGTTTGTTTTGTGTCAGTGTTTCTGTATATCTTCTTTGTTGGTTCAGAAATTTGCAGGCGGCCCTGACTTTTGCATGAGCCACTTTCCTTAGTGTAAACAGACACAGCTCTCAGGTATCAGTTATCAGTAAATAAGTTTTGTGTGCAACATTTAAATGGAAGCTGTCTTTGCTTTATTGAAGAGAGTTTCCCCAACCTGACTTGGGGCAGCATGAGATAGTGGATGCTGCTGGCGTCCTTCTCTTCGACGGAGGCGGGGTCGATGAGGTGGCACAGATTTTGGTACATCATCTCCGTAATGAAGGGTGTGAAGGGAGCCTGAGGTGAAAGAGGGAATAAAAGCAAGTAGACATGAGAGGAAGCACAAGAGAGGGAGATTATTCAAAAATCTGTGCTGTAGTTAATTTACATTTTCTGACATTAGGTCTGAAAGTCAGAGGCAGCTATAAAAATCAGCATACAAAACACATTTTTTACTGTAGCTTTTTTTTCTCCCCTCAATTGGTGCAAAAGTTCAAACTGAATTGTGCCAGAGTGAGGTTACTTCTAATGTGATTCTCTTCCATTTCAACCATAGCTAATTAATTTATATAGCTCACAGCTGATCTGTATTGATCTGGGTTAGGCAAACTGCCTCTTAGCGTGCCTCTCGCCTCACATGCAAACATCTTCAATGTGTTATAAATATAAACTCCTACTGCTCATGCATTATTCATAGCTCTGCCAGCACACACACACACACACCTCTGCCATAACAGGCATTATTTCTCTGCGTCTTTGTGCACACACAAAATCAAAACCTCACCACAAGAAAATTTTCCCCATACAGTCTCCTTTCTCTCTCAGTCACTCAAACGCAGGGTCTTACACACAGGAGCAGGATGACTCACCATCAGCCTGCACATGGAGAACAGAACACTGAAGAGGGTTTCCAGCGCCCACAGGCAGTCCTCGGTGCCACTCTCTCCCTACAAAGTTCACACACACACACACACACACAAACGTCAGCATATTCGCTCCTCTTGGAACAGTGAAAAGACAGAAGTGCCCTGGCAGTCGACGGCGCATGTATCCCCCCGTCCAAGTCAGCCAAATGTTGACTGCTAGAAAATGTCCCCAGATGGAGACTATGATGAAGAGATTTCCTGATAATACTGTACAGGGTAAACAAAACTTAACATACAGGACATGAACTGTGTGGATTTACATATAAAATTATACTTTCAACTCATCAGATACTATTAGTAGTGATGGCCACTAATGTCACTGCATACACTTGTAGTTATGAGATGCCTTCTAAAACCACACCCATCTTTAACATTAATGATTTAAAAAAAGGGGTAATCCTTATTGATATCATTTATAATTTATATGTTATGGAGAGGATTACATTCAAACTTGAAGAGAACTGGTTAAAATGGCTCAGCTACCTGATTTTAAATAGATCACAAAGATAAGGCCAATTCCTTTAATAAGAAATGTGTTTTTCCCTATTCTCAAGAAGCATCTTTATTATTACTTAATGAACAAATCCTCCCCTTTTCATGTTATGTTGTATGTTTTGTGCCCAGTTGGCACATATGTGTATATTACTAAAAGAAAATGAATAATAAGTACATTTAAAAAAAAAAAAAGAAAAAGGTGTGTGTGTGGGGGGGGGGGGGGGTACAGGCCATTAATTACGTTATAATGTCAAAGGCAAAAGATTACACATGCTTTTCATGTTTTGGATTTTTTGGGAAAGCCCAGAATTTTTCTCCACCGAGTCACACTTGCAATTGACCGTTATCTCTGGGCTATTTCAATACAATCAATCGTTATTTCTTGGCTATATTTTTCGACATTGCTATGAAATTGACCATTATTTCAAGGCTATTTCTAGACATTATAACTCTATTTCTTGAAATTATCACGTAATTAACGGCCTGTAAATGAAAGGGTTACCAAAAGCTGCTCTCACCTTCAGGCGGCGTCTGTTGGTCCTGACGTACCAGTTGGTGAGCATGTCCACAAACTTGACCAGGCGAGGCACGACAGTGTAGAGGCGGTAAGCTGCAGCAACATAATTACTGTTAGTATATTTATCTGACCTTTATTTAACAGGTAATCTCATAAACATCAAGATCTCTTTTGTAAGATCTGATAAGAGCAGATGTTAAGAAATGAAAACCCAGCAACGAATATGGAAACAGGCTGAAAGGTGCCAGATGGGAGGAATTTTAAGATATTAAATCTTCTAAGCTAATGTCCATTGCAAGGGTGGTTTTTAGAAGTGTGTGTGTTCCTCACCATCCATCTCTGCCTTGAAGAACTGAATGAGGGACTGTGTGAAGGACTGAATCCATTTGTCCATGATGTTGTCACTCTGCTTCAGTGTGTTCTCATTGTACAGAAACCGAATCTCTTCCTCCTGACACACAGAGAGACAAGCACACAAGCACAAACACAATCACACATACAGAAAGACCAGTTTCCATTTTTTAGAACAGGGATACACAGCAGTATTGATATGAAATAGCTGAAACTGATCTTGTAACATGTGGCACATATACAGTAGAGAAGAGAAGCAGAGCTTTAGCTTGGAGAGCCACATATAGAAATACTGACTCTCACCATTTATGGGGGAAAAAAGCAAACGCTGCTGCAATTTTGACATTTGTGTGCCCTTTGTGCAAATGGTATTTAAAAGTTTACTACTGCTGCTATTTTCTCCCTGCAGTTTGGGAGATGTAAAACTGTCTGTGAGCATTAACTAAGGAACTCCCCTGTGTGGAGAGTCTACAGCCCTCTGAAGTTAAATTCTAGGAATGCCCCCACTTATTAGCCACAGATCATTATTGCCAATCGATGGACCGGAATTAATACTCCTAGCTATCGATCACATAAACATCGATCACTTGTGGTTAATACTCTGGTGTCTGTGACTGAGAAGAACTGTGTGCTCTATAAGCAAAACAAAAAAAACATGTTGGCTATGTGAAATCTTTATTACGCGTTTGAAAGTGATATAGTGTACATCTTCAGCAATGTATGCCAAAATAGAAAAAAAAACACATGATCAAAGCATCCCTGAAGACTTATCTTTGCTTTCTAAGATTTTTAAATCGCCCCTTAATATCCAGCCTGAAATTCTTTAACGATACAGGGACAATACAGAAATGTTTTACTGCAGCTAGTGCTATATTGTTTTATGGCATTAATATTGAATTCAATTTCCTCTGATAATTAATTGCTTATTATTGGTAACAAACGGCTGTAGCATTACACCAGGAACAGCTGAGGAAGGACTGACTAAAAAATAAGGACCTTGTGTTCCCTTCATTACAAACGTACCTTCTGTAACCTTTGCACGTTCTGCACCAGGAAGCGATAGGCATTATACCACGGCAGGAAGACGTCTTTCAGCACGTCCCGCACACCTTCCTCTTTGAAACGCAGGTTCTCTGCTCTCACTACAGGAGAGTTGATGAGGTACAGTCTACAGGGGGAGACAGTATGTGAGTGTGCAGCAGGAGCGGCTATGAGAAACATACAGTGTGTAAACAGGTAGATCTTGGGAGGACGAAAGCTTAAATGTGGCATATGAGTGAGGTCACATGCAGCACCTGTGAGGGGACCTAGAACAGTAATATAAATATTAGGGATGGGCATTTCAAGCAAAAGCCCTATTCAATAATCACCGACAATCATGATGAAGGGACACAGCAATGACAAAACATCTCCAGAGTTATTTCAGATGTACTCTCCAACAAGAACAAGTTTAAACAACTAGTAAACAAAGTACTAATTCTGAAGCGATAGCAACATAAAACCTAAAATACAATATACACTACTCAAGTTAGGGATATTTGACAAGAATATCCCTATAAAAAGTTCAGGCTACAGTGATATTCTATCAAGAAAGCAGATAATTTATTTATCTCAAACAAAAGCTAACAACAGTGGTGGTTATAGCACAACAAAAATCTCTATGTCTCAATAACTTGATCAATTTGATCAAAGTGTTGTCTTGGTCTCATGATGTCAAAATGTGAACATGGTGGAGAGGAAGAGAGAAGAGGACTGTATACAAACTGTCATTGAACCAGAGGGCGCTTTCACACCTAATAGTCTGGACTTAATTTTTTTTTTTGTTACATTGTTTCCATATAGTCCAGTAAAGTTCGCTTTCACACTGCTATTATGACAGCGGACTAAAGGATCTACCGACGTCATGACGGATGAGCGTGCGTCTGACGTTAGCGCATAGAAAGTGCTCTGAAAAAAATAAAATAAAAATATGTGTAAAAAAAGAAAAATATAGCCTACTGCTGGAAAGCACGCTGTGGTTTGTAATCGCGGTGCAGAAGAGTGAGTTTAGAGCTGATGAAAGGAGAGAAAAAAAGAGGGTTGTGCCGCGACGAAATGCTCTCATTGATCAGAGTGGCAGCGATCAGCGATCAGCTGTTTTGTGTAGTGGAGGGGAACACACACACACGCGAGCGATCCTCCTGTCAGATGCGGCTGCATCTCTCCAGGTCACTTGTGTGTGAGTGTGAGTGTTTATTTACTTTTTTCGGCACGAGCAAATCTGACGTTATTTCCTGTATTTGGTCTGATAGTTCGAACCTTCCAAAAAAAATGCTTTCACACTACGCAGCAGCGGACCTTGGTCCAGGATAGTCCGGACCGAGACCACCTCCTGAGGTTGGACCAAAGACTCGGTCTTTAGTCCGGTCCGGGGGAGCTTTCACACCTGTCAATTTGATCCGAACTATCTGGAAAGTCCGAAAGTCCGGACCAAACGAGGTAGGTGTGAAAGCCCCCTAAATAAAATCAGACTTTTGTGGTTAATCACCTTGTTAGAGAACAGCATGTTATTCAATAAGTACTGAAACATTGAACAATTTGACATGTGCATACAAAGGTTTAGAGAAGGTTAAATTAGGTTCACCTGTAAAGGTTATAGTGTCTTTTAGGTGCATTCTGAAATTTAATCCAAAAGCCAAACATCCTAACTTTTTGTGAGTATATCTTTGAAATTCAAAGCTACTAACCATGAATAATTAACCGGTAAGTGAAATCTGTAGTGTCTTTACAAACTCAAGTGCAAAATAAACTACTCTACCCACACCATGAATTCATTATTCATTCATTAAGTTATCAATGTGTTATTTGTATTTTTTGTATATTGCCCTACTTATGTATTTATTATACTTTTGTACTTTTATCTCACCTGATCTCAATTTTGCACTGCCTTGCACTTTCCTCCTCAATTGTATGTATGCTTGTGTATGTGATTGTTGTGCGGTGGTCAGCTGTAGAAACAGAATCGCCCTATGGGATAAATAAAGTAATCTCAACTCAACTAAAGTTTGCAGTATCAAGCCAAGGCTGATATAGGGGCCTACACATCAAGTGTAACAGAACACAGTGGTTTAATGGTTTCATCTTAGTCTCAAGACCCTATCCATTCAAAAATCACTGACTAGTCTGACCAGGCAAATTTCGATGGATTAGAATCTGCTATATAAAGCCACAGTGCAGTTGCCGTTTTCAAAGTATATCCACTAGTGGTACAGCAGCTGTCAGAAAACGCCCCATTGAATTCTGTTAAAAACTGGAACCATTTCCTTCCACACAGTGCTGCAAGCAGGCAAACTATGTACAGTGCTGTGAGTGAGTGATGCACATCATTAATTGAACCTGCATCCTTGTCTGTATACCATCAGTGAACTAAATAAGAAGAGCAGCTTCAGGTTTAAAAATCACTTTCTGCTCATTTGTTTGACATTTTGCAGATGAAACACGCCTCCGAAGTGCTGCTGGTGGCCAAGAGCTGCATTTTAATTTTGGTCAATTTTTTTTTTTTTTTGATAAGCCAAAGGATACAGATACAGAGAAATCTTGCAATAAACTTCAGCCACAGACAAAACACCCCCCTCTGTGGACATCAAGAAAAAAAATGAAGGAAAATACTAAAAGCACCATTGGACAAGCTGCATCTTCTTGATGCAAAGCTATTCAGCTGTCAAATATATTTGAATTGGATTAGCTTTACCAATTAGGCTAAATGTCCATTTTGAATATGTCCTGCACAAATTTTGGGCCAAAACCTAATTTTACCAACACAAGCATCATGGTGTAAATTAATCTCTTTCCTCCCTTACAGCTAAATAGAGACACTTTAGACAAATAAACAAAATAATCCAGATCAATATAATAATAAGTGGCAGGCATCAGCTCTCTGGTTTGGACCGGTTAGAAAAGGTTTTCAAGCTGAAATGATGCAACTTCACGCAACAGGCCACGAGTGATTTTAATAGCAACAACTCTGAATGTAAATACACACAACACACTGACACATCAACTGGTATAAATGTTTGATCAACTTAAAATGAGCAAAGATGAAGGCGGACAATTGTCTCTTTACCAAGTTTAACCGAAAACTTTGACCCTTTGAAAAAAACAAAAACAAACTCTCACTTACTTCAGTCTGTAACTTGTTTACTTTCATATTACTACCATTTTTCAGTAAAAACACTTGTGGAGGTAATGATACTATAATGGCCACTCTGTAAGTTAAGTTTTCAGCCAGAAAAGGGAAAATGGGAGCTCAGAATAGCAACACACTTCCTCCTTTTCCTCTTTATCTCTTCAGCTCACTCTTCAGTGTACTGTATACTGTATGTGAGCATATGGTGCAACTGCATAGTGCTTTATTCATTAGGCCATATGGCCATGGAGCCCTTACTGCTCAGGGCAAAGGAGAGAATGTATGAGGAGAAAAACTCTGTGAATGCACATGGACTGTATGTAGAGTATGGATGGGTGTGTGTCTACTGTATGTAGGCCTGGGACAGTTCCAGCTTAAGTGTAGATAGTGATTTAAACCTTTCAAAACATAAGGTAAGTGAACACACACAGCTCTGCCACAGGCACTAGGCTTCAGAGACACACACTTGCTCACATTCAAGCACAGAACTGACCTGAGGGCATCAGCTCCATAGCTCTGCACTATCAGTCCCGGATCTGGGTAGTTCTTCTTGCGCTTGCTCATCTTCTGTCCATCGCTGCAGGAATGAGACAAAGCAAAGGCATTAATGCACAGACGCACGCATGCATGCACAAAAGTGCATGTTCGAAAGCATGCACTTGGTATTCAAATTAGTCAAGTCCTTCCAGGTCAGCAGGCCTGTGAGCCCAGTACTGTGTTTAGACCCCGGGGGCTGAGGACAAGCAGCCCTATTGTGGAGCAGCTCCAAGGGCTAAATGTTAAGAGCACACATATCACACTGATCATGAAGAACAGCAGAAAGATTATAGGAGATGAATGGGCAGGTGAATACAGAGAGAAAAAAGAAAAAAATGGTGGTAGAGAGGGGCAGCAAGAGGATTCGTGGGGGCAAGGAAACACAATGGAAAGCTAAATGATGTCTGAAGAGTATAGCTTTATTATGTTAAAATGTATATTACATATGAAATCAACTGTAAGGATGAGTCTGACAATATACAGTATATCATCTATTTGCATTGTCAACAAATCCCAGACAAGACTAAAATCAATTCTACTAATGAGCATAAAGCCCATTTCTGCCCAAAACATTCAAAACACATCAGCAAGCTGTTGGACCAATGTGTTGCTGTATTACCAAACAGAGTCGTTAAATCAATATCCTTGCAATAAACGTATTTTAGGTCAAATTTTGAGTATATTGAAAAACCACCTGCACATTGTCAATGTGCCGCAAGACAAACAGAAAAATACAGAGTCATGCCGATTGTCTCTCTTTTTTTTTTTTTTAATAAGGGAATGGACTGACCTTGCAAGGACCAAACCATTTACGATGACGTTCTTGAAGGGTGGTTTGCCAAACAGGGCAGTGGAGAGCACCAACAGGGTGTAGAACCTGCAGGAGAAGAAAACAACACCGTACACAAGGTCAGTGCAAGTACAAATAAACATAAGACAAAAGTTCCAACGCCGTTATGAACACAAAACTCAAGGACCTTTAAATGCACAACTACCTCAAATTCTAGGACCTCACAAGGCATAATTTGAGACACACATCAAGGTTAATTATTGTTAAAGCAACAATTAGAATGAGGCTTGATGCTTGAACACTTCTCAAGTGTAGTAATTACCGACAAAGTGGTATCACGACACAGCAAAACAACTTACTGCATGAGGTTAGTTACAGACGCAGGGACTTATCTACGAGTTTAAGTACACATATTTGAAGGATTTTCAAAGGTGCAATTCATTTTATTTATACCGATACACTTCCAAGGCCTTGGTTTATTTTTTCCTAAGTTTTAAACACATTCAAGGATATCAAGGAGCCATGGGAACCTCTGATAATAATTAATGACTCGTATGAATCCATTAAATTCAAAAAATCCGAGACTATGTCCACCCATGCATACTTGCTCTGCTCTCATCAATTCCCCTCGATGAACTCAGCAGGCAAGTGTGTCTCCACTTGTCATCCGTCACCCTCTTCCCATCTATCCCTCAATTAGTTCCCTTCACCCAACTATCCATTCATCTGCAGCTCACCATCCCCTGGTCTGGTCGATGCCCTCAGCGATGAAGTCAGCGGGGAAAGTGTCCTCAAACTCCTTCCGGTTTTCGAAGGGGTAGTGGACCTGGGCGTAAGGCATGCTGCCGCTCTCAAACCAGCAGTCAAACACCTCGGTGACCCTCCGCAGGACGCCCTTACCACACCGAGATGGGATTGTCAGAGCGTCGATGCTGGGCAGACAAAAGCGAGGGCAGAAGGAAGAAAAGAAATAGAGAGAAAGTGCAACTGTTGAGACAGATGGATGCAATAACAATTGAACAAGTTCTGTTTTATTTCAGGTTTTATTAGGGCCATAGGTAACTGTTTGCACATTTCTACGCCGTATGGATCCATGGGTCTATAGGCTTTCTGGCTGCAGTCCAGAGCAACGATTTTATAATCTTTCACCGCTGGGAACTGGGTTTAAGAAAAGAACAGCAGAGCTCATGTTGTGCTGACACGCAGCAGAATAATGGCAGTTATTGCTTTGGGTCATAAGTTTCAGACGCGAGGATATGGATTATTTTCCACCAAATACTGACTCGCCGAGAGTAACACTATAAACAAAAGTCATGCTTGCTTCAGAGAAGTTACCTAAGCCAGGGGTTAAACAGATGAACCTGACTTTTGTAGTTACAAAATGTCAGCCTGTGTGATGTGTCCATAAAATCCACATCAAACAGCCTATTCTTAGCAAACACAGAACAAAAATCAATAAACATCAAAATAATATATACAGAAAGTTGCTCTCCTCTCCCCTCCAGCAACAAACAACTACACATTTGTAGAGTTCGGGCCTATAAACCGCCGATGACATGACATCGTTGGTAATCTACTATTAGCCACTAAAGCTGCGTTGTTGCAGTGCTTTGCTGCTCTTTAAGAGCGCTGCTCCAGGACATAAAGAGGGAGGGGAGCGTGTAGAGCAGGAATTTTCCCCAAAAGAAGTGCAGTGCTGAGTACATTCTGAGTAGTTTAATATGTGTTTTTTGTGGCGCGTTACATTGAAGATTTTGTTAAAATGTTCACTTTCCATCAATGTGGGCAGAGCCATTATCATATCTGGCTTGCCACTTTGCATATTATAATTCGGAGTGATTAGAGTGTGTCCATTAAGCTGTTCGTGATCCATACATCCTGACAGTACAAAACTTTTTTCAAGTTGGTAAAACAAAAGCTCAGAAAAAGATCTGGACTTCTTTCTCACTTCAATACATCTAAAGACAGAGGTCAACTCAAGTCCCCAAGACATCTTCATGACATTAACATCCCCGTAGTCAGCTGTGTTTTAGGGGAATAGTTTGACATTTTGGGAAACATGCTTGTTTGCTTTCTTCCCATAACTCAGGAGATTAAAACCTTTTTCATGTCTGCATATGTAGACTATATGCAGCCTTAGACAACATACCTTATATGTGAATATGTGTGTATGCACACATCACTATTTAAATAAATTATTTAAGTTTAAATACATCTTCCAACAAACCTCTGCAGCAGTTTCACTAATTCAAAAATCTGGTAAGATGCTCTGAAACTGATCAGGTGTTATTTTCTTCAAAGTGTTTTACCACTTCTTCTGAATTTTAAATCACTTTTCCAAGTCTTCCAGGCCTGCAGAATTCTTAAACATTCAACCTCGAGCACAGGAGCAGGGCAAACCGGACCGCCTCCTCCATCAATTAAAGATGTCAAGTCCCATGGAAATGATAAACGGTAATTAGCTGATGAGGAGCGGAGGAGAACGGTGATCTGTGTTCCCCCACACTTGTTTGACAGGTCAAATTACAGGGACAGGGCGTGGATTTAAATGGACACCATTCATACACAGATACTTTGACCTAGGTACACATACAGCGTGTGAATCTGATGATGTTGCTCTGTCACAGCAGAAGGAAACACAACTGAGTAAATGTTTAAGTGGCTGTCTGGTCATCTTAGCGGCTAATCAGTGACTCACCTCTCCCGGTGCAGATCGGTTACTTTGACTCCGGTCAGTTCCTCCAGTTCAGCCATGGAGCCAACACACACCACCTGATGCACAAACACATACACACAAACATAGAATTTGTGATGTGTACAGCAAGGAAACATCTCAACTGACAGATAATGAATTTACCAAGCGGGAGTAGGGTTGCTGTTTTTTGTTTTTGTTTGTTAGTTTCAAAAATGATGTTTTTGGTTTTGAGACTGGATGATTGCAGTTTGCTTTTTGTCAGTCTATGGTAGGAACTGGAATCCCCACTTCACCCTCCCACTTAACACTGCTCATTTTATTTAAATGAACAGCTTAACCTTTTTTTTTTAATGTGCTTATTCACTATTATTGCCCTGATTATATGGGAAGACACCACTTAGTCTGTAGTGTAAATATGAACATATGCCTAGCACCATATCATTTGGGGATTTTAACAGATGAAACAAATGAGATATAATGTGTTAATTAGTGAGCTTTAGAGGAGCTGGTAGGCAAATTACCACATGTAACCTTTGGAAGGAGCAGAACTGGCTGTTTTCCTTTTATTTGTGAGAGCTTTGCTTTAAACCCACAGGAACTGTCGTATTTGTACTAATTTTGTTCATTAGTTTAACATCTGCAAAGGAGTTAAAGTGCTAAATCTGAAAAATGTACCCAGTAGTTGTATGTATTAAGATAATTCTTTAAATAAAAACTTATAAGTAGGCCTACTTAACACACTTCCTGAGTAACTTTACCATAGAAAGTATGGTAAAGTGTGTTATCTGGTCTCCTCGGAGAGTTAACCTGTAGGCTCTGCTCTAGTTTTACCACAGCACCAGGTAACGTGGCCCAGATACAGCCTGACACGCCACCGTCAGACACAAAAGAAGACGGAGGGAAAAAGAAACATACCCAAAGAGACGGGGACAGGCAACAAAAAGAGAAGATACTGAGAGACAGATATCATGCTGTCACACGCTGAGAAAGGCACACACACACACGTTGCACACACACACACACACACAAACACGCAAGAAGACAGCTTTGGTTTTGGGTGTGCGATTCGCCGCTGAGGGGGTGTGTAAAGGAGGCACCGGGGAGCGCGAGTGTTCTGGAAACAGTCACAATGCTATTTCCAGCAAGCAGGTCGCTGGCTGTCCCTCTTTCAGCCAGGGGACCAACACTTCATTTTTCAAACGCTCAAACAACCCAGTTCTGACATCTCTATTCAGTTCAGTCTACTTCACACAGTCAGCCTGGTTTGGCAACCAACATCCATGACAAGATGAACATTTACAGTCATGGCTCCGTTCTGTGCCGCCTCCTGTCCCTCTTCCTTGTTGTGATCTCTCGTTTTGCCGCCCTCTCCTTTCACCAGCTTATTTTTTCTGCCCCCTTCTGTGTATTTTCTGTCTCTTCTTCCCCCCCACCCCACCCCACCGCCGTTTGTCTTGATGCCATTAACTGGCATAAAGAGAAACCAAACACATTCTTGGTCGGTGTTTAATTGCTGTTTACATTTATGAATCATTCATGTGCTGAGTTTCAGGAGGCACTGTGTAATGGCGCCGGAGGGGAGCCGAGTCTGACTGCAGTACGGAGTCACGCTACAGTCTCATCCACACCCTCGACGATGCGAGTATCAAAAAGAGGTCAGCGAGAAAATTTTCACCCTGCCAATTTATGAGAGAAGAGCTGGATTTGCTGCATCCTTGCAGCAGACCAGTCTTCCTTTGGAGAGACACGAGACATTTTTTCCTCACCAACTCGTTTCTGTGGTTGATAAAAGCGAGAGCTACATAGAGTTCAACTTTTCAATTATGCCCTCTCATGCTCGGCCCCAGATTGATTTGCGAGGGCTGCCGGAGCTGCGATCAGCTGCCTTAGAAGAGAATAACTATCTTGGTATTTGGTCATGACACAGACAAATAGTGTGATCTCTTGGGAGAACAAAGACACATTAGAAGCACTAAGTACTCTATTAAAGCAAAGCAGTGCGTGTTTTGTATTTTCCTGACCTCCTCAAAGTCGTCGCTGACCCACAGGGGGATCGGCGTGCCCCAATAACGGTTCCTCGAGATCGCCCAGTCGCGTGCGTCCCGCAGCCAGTTCCCGAAACGCTTCTCACGCACAAACTCTGGAACCCTGCGGAGACAGAGACGTTATCACTTTTGCCTTGGCTTTAATTACTTTTGCAAATATAAAACTTGAACACAGACACAGGGAGAATCAGGTCTGCAAATCGCTGACATATACTGTATGTGTTTTAAATCTAAACTTAACAGTCATTTATGTACATATAAAACCTGTTTGTAAAATCTGCACTTGTCCATATGAATAATTGAGTCTCCTGCTACTATTGCTAGCAGTAATGACAGTGTTTACTATAGGTCTTAAATAAGATTGATCTCCTGTCAAAACAATGCTTTTAGTTTGTGTGTTGTGTGTGTGTCTGTGTGTGTCACATCTTCTAACAGCTCGCAATCTGGGAAAAAAAAAAACGTTTTATACCTCACATCAATTCCGATACAGTGGATAAGAGAAAATGTATGGCAGAGTTATTGTAATTAGATTTAGGACTTTTTACTTTTTCAGCCCTTTTTAGGGTTTAAAACCCTGCAGGTATTGTGATTAATTTAATGCACAAAGCATTTCCTCATAACAGGAGCAAGCATTATTATAATGTGCACTATTATTCCTTTATGGAGTGGGCTTGTTTTCCCTCTTCTTCTTCATGTTTTTAGCCCTAAAAATAAACTGCACCGCTGTCTTTATGAAGCACAACTGCAAAGGTTAACATTCCCTTCCAGGCATCTTCCCCCTTTCCTGCTCTCTCCTCTTCCGATTTAGCCTCAACAAATTTCTAGCTTTAATCCACTATCTCACCATCTCCTTCTCTTTCTCTCACCCCCCCCCCTCTGTCCTCCTTGCTTGCTGTGCCAGGGCCATGTTGCTCAGAAGAACAGTGAAGGACTGGGGTGAATCGTCATCAGGATCCACGCGCTAAGCAACAAGTTCATCAATTCCCATTTGTAGGAGGCATTTCTATTTAGGCCCCTAATATATCAATTTAATGATTTTTTTTCTCCTTACTGCTGCTGCTGCTCCCTGCCACCCCCCAACCACTCCTCCACTCCTCACCCTCCCTCTGCCCGCTCATGCTAAATGTAGAATTTAAAATGTGCTGCCTTGTGCTGGAGACGCACAGAGGAACCATTTAACATGTACAGGCTTCTAGTGCATGTCAGAGACTCTGGGGATGGATGGACACATGAGAGAGACGGGGACACAGGCTGTGGTCAGGGAGGGGAATTTGCATGACGGGTAAAAAAAGGTAAAGAAAATGAGGAAAAAAGGGGAGGATGGATGTAGTGTTCAAGGCCAAATTGGGTGACTGACCATTCTCGAAAACCCTCCCCCTGAACAGTGATTGTCCAATCGCAGCTTAGCAACTGTAACTAGGCACTGCAGTTCTCTCGAGCTTTGATTCATCCATATGAAGTGGAAAGCACTGAGCTTGACTAAGATCAATGTTTGGAAGCATCTTTTCCACAAATACAAACACAAATGTAGCAAGAATGGAGTAACATCTCTCTGCTTTGTTAGTATGACCTCCAGGTTTAGGTAAAAAAGGGAAACAAAATGAGTGTAGGCTAAGGTTAGCTGCAAGTTCACCAAGCACACTGACTTTAGCTCCAGCCACCTGCACAGGTAAGTGGTACAGCCAATGGATGGATGCTTAGGACATTAGCCCTGCAAAACACCTCTATACATTTTTCTTTTCCATATTTTTTTCACGTGTTTTTAAGGACGATATCATCAATGTAGCCATCAACTTTTAAAACCCTTTTACAGCCCCGGGGATGTTTGACATCACGATACGATTCAAATTCCTACTGAAAATACACAACAGTGGCCAGGCTTCCTGCACCTTCAGCATCAAGAAACCAGCTCTGCTTTCATTAATCCAGTTATTCATTTAATCAGACAGAAGGACAAACATCTGGAGAAATCAGTCCGACCTCCATAGCGTCAGTCCAGTAAAAAGGGATCAAATGAACAAATCACATTGAGTTTCTTAAAGAGTCTCTCATCAATTAAAATGAACTTCATACAGAGGTAGTGAACTCTGTGGATTTTACTTTTTTTTCGTAGGATGCAAATGAGCTGGTAACACTTACTGACTGATGACTTTGTCTCAATTTAAATATTGCATCAAAAAGAAAATAAAACTTTTAAAACTTTCTAATTATTATTTTAGCAGTATCAGACAATTATAGATAGGTCCTAAATCCTAAATAACAGATTCAGTTGCCAGTTTATTAAGTTCCCTCTTGATAAAGCTGAAATTCAACTGTATGTTCATTTTGGAGACAACTGAATTGTATTTTCATACACCGACTGGTGTTTTTATTATTTTCCGCCCATACTTATATCAGTGTGGGCAGGTTTAATACTTCTCTCAGTATAACACAATACAATCACAAACATACATCATCCAAAATGCCCATTGCGGTTGAATCAACACTCACAAACTGTTTCAATAACAACTGAACATCATAACCTTGAGGTAACGCTTAAGGCAGGACTGTTGTATTGCACTGCATTAGTTTTAGCCAGGTGGCATGTGAGTGTATATAACAGCAGTACCCTTTAGAGATAAGGAATTTTGCCTTTAAAAGCAGTGTGTGTGTGTTGGTGTTGGTCCCAGCGTACGTGTGTGTGTGTGTGTGTGTGTGTGTGTGTGTGTGTGTGTGTGTGTGTGTGTGTGTGTGTGTGTGTGTGTGTGTGTGTGTGTGTGTGTGCGTGCCTGTGCGTCTTCACCTTCCTAGCGGCTAGTCATTCATCTCAGTTTGACAGTCCCATTACCAGAGGCAGCTACTGTGGCTCAGAAAAGAGCACTGGGAGCACCGGGGGTAATACCACTTAGCAAAGCCATCATGCTGACGCTTACTTTTGCTCCATGTTCTGCCATTACAATTAGCATCATGCTAATGTTTTCGATAAAACACCAGTCCCGTGCGCATCATGATAACACTAAACTTAATGAAAACTGAAGAAAAGTCCTTGCAGCGACGTTTATTTTAAAATGTAATCTCCTCCAATTTATAAGGACTACTCCCAGC
Organism: Trachurus japonicus; assembly: GCF_045865225.1. Lineage (NCBI taxonomy): Eukaryota > Metazoa > Chordata > Actinopteri > Carangiformes > Carangidae > Trachurus > Trachurus japonicus. Next base: position 32,743,211 of record NC_140911.1, read on the forward strand.
GCTGGCTGTCCTGCAGAGACAGGCCCGTGACTGACACAAACAACTTGATGTAGTAGCACTGAGTCGCGGCTGTAATTGTTTTGGGACTGTGACTGCTGTCTGTCTTCACTTAGTATTCACGGTCTTCACAAGTATTTTACACCACTTGTTTTTGCGAGGAGCTCGTGTCTGCCACTTCACTGTCACTTTCCAACAGGCTTGTTAGCTTACCAGTAGCATTTTCCATTGTTGTCCAGGAGTTTGTCCACCATGTGTTCCACTCGGACAAACCAGCTGGGGACGGCTTTGTAGATCAGGGGCGTGTCAGACCTGTGAGTACGCAAACATAGATAAAACATAAGGATGCAACAAAGCGACTTGAATAAAAACAAGGATCTAATTGCTGCTAATTTACTTACTTATTTATTTTATTCTAGAGCATTGTAAATCGTGACATATGCACAGCAATAAATAGGTTTCAAAGAGTTAATTGTTTCGGTCTACTTCAACATTAATCAGATAGTGGTGTCTTGAAATTGAAGTGTTTTTTAACTCTTTAAATACAAATGTGCAAAACAATTTGTTTTATATACTTGTATCTGTAGCATTTTATGAATGTATGATTGTGTGTAAAATGGCTTCCTATATCTAGAAATATGTGCACATAAATGCAGGTCTTTCTCTACAGAGGCCAGTTTGTCAGAGAAAAACATGGTCTGATATTAATACAGTGAGCTGAAATAAATCAAATGATGAATCTTGGACTCTCAGTCGTAAAGTTTGAGACTGTGTTAGTTATGAATATACTTCTAACTCAACCACCAACAAGGGTTTGGTCCACAAAAACCTATTTCCTTAATCTGTTTTTTTTTTTTCATCCTCCGTGAAGACACTCATTTCCGTTTCTACCAGCAGTTTTAAAAGTATATTTTTTGGGCTTTTTATTGCATTTAATCAATAGCACAGGTGAGAGAGAGACAGGAAATGGGGAGGCAGAGAGAGGGAATGACATGCAGGAAAGGGCTGCCTGATGCGGGATTTGAACCGGGGCTGCCTGCAGTGAGGACTGTAGCCTCAACATGGAGCGGCAGCTCTACCAAGTGAGCTAAACGCCGCCCCCCTACCAGCAGTTTTGACACAGGTTTTGACATGTGTTTTCTTTTTCTGTGCTCCTCTCTGTGGCTTGAGGAGGGAGAAACTTTGCAGGAAAAAAAAAGATCATGTCAAATACTTTGGACAATATTTATAATATAGGACTGTGTCTTATAATCCAAGACTGTTTCTAGAAAGACTCCTTTTATGTAGCTCTATGGACCACAGCTGAGTTCTTACTTACAGGTGATGAATGGGTTATAACAAAACAGTTACATCTCTGTGAGCCTACGTCTCCTAGTGGCTTAGAGAGCACATCTCTGCATATTTACTAAGGTTAATTAATCCTTCTCAGGTCAGACTGCAGCTGCGCCAAGAGAGACAGTGACTTAGTCCACTAAAAAAAGAAAGTTTGTGTGTGTGTGTGTGTGTGTGTGTGTGTGTGTGTGGAGCTCTGCATGTCCCTGACAGTTTATGATGTGATAACGTGGGACCTTGAGAGGTTATTTATGCGTCACCACAGCGACACTGGCTTTATGAATTGATCCTGTGCGGAGAGTGGACCGTGAAACCTCTATTGACATCCTGCACTGATGACAGGTGAACCTCAAACCTCAGTGTATAAGAACTAATCCGAATGCTAAATTGTGGCTAAACTGCTGATTAATGGGAGGTTTGCTCTGTCAGTGCATTATGCTCTCTACCACTGCAAAAGGCTTTCAACCCTCAGCGGGTGAAGCTATTCAACAACTGCTGTTTCCAGGGGACTGAGCAGAAAAGCTGTTAGCTACCTAGAGGTAGAAGTGAGTTATAAAATGGCACAAAGGCAACATTTAAATTATGTACATGTCTCACCTCCAACAGAAGGGGTAACTATGCTTGAAACTGCTGGCATTGACAAGGCGGCCCTTCTCCTTCAGCCACTTGATGATGTTCTTGTCAGCGTCCTGTAGAAGAAAACCACAACGTTAGATCTGCTTTACAACAAAAGCAGCTTTTGACTTACCACCAGGCAGAATAAATAACCACCGACACAGCCTGCAGTACATCTGATGAGTCTCCAAGCTGGATTTTCAAGTTGTGTGTCAAGTTGTTCTTGAAATACAACAACATACTTGTTATTTTTTCCTTACATATAAAAAACGTTATGTCTCATTAATCAAATTAACAACGCTGGTTGATAAAACATAATTCTGGTATTTTTTCGCATCATGCCATATCCATCCCTTGTACAATATGAAACCATTACATGGTTAAAACTGAGTTCCCTCGTGATTTATCATATCTTCAAAAATGATTAACTGTGAATTTTTTCTTCGTTGGTGAAGATGCCTCAGCATCCTGCCTTGAAGACTTCAAGGTAAATTCACAGCCGAGCTCCAGTTCCGCTCCTTCAGTTATGATAAATATCACACAACAAATAGGAAGACGTTGTCTGTTGTGTCATTCAGCATATTGTTTATGGTATACAATCTAATATGCAATCAACCCAGTGACTTATAACGTCGTGATATCTTATCTCCCTCTATCCAAGCTCACAGTGCAATTCACAGGAAGCTCATAAATATGACTGTTCAGCAAGTGTTGGTCATGACCTCCTTGTTAAGGGAGGTTTTAAACTTTCTCGGCCAGGAGTGAATTCTGTTATGCCCTGTCCTGAGCTCATTAAAACATGAGCACCCTTGTGATGGGGACACTCAGCGGAACTTCACCTGTAACCCACGGGGAAAATAAACCTTTTTCCACTGACAGGCCACTTCGGGGTTACTCTGTAAATCACTTGCACACATTTTTGTGACTCTTATAGAATCTCTTTGCCATGAAGTATAATTAATTTAGTGAGTTGTTTTGTTTTCAAAACAGTAATGTTTACTCTCATGTTTAATATAATACTTACAGGTTAACTACCGCTGCTGTAATATCAAACCTAGCTTGCATTCTGTGAAAAATAATCAACATAAGGCAACCTATGACTGGATTTACACGGCCATTTTAATTCTTAGTGACAGCTTGAGCAGTGGAGTATTTAGGTTTAGTGGAAAAACGTGTTCTTTACTTGACCTAAGCGAAGTTAAGAATGTTTTTCTGCCCATTTCCTGTACTGCAGCTTAAAATAAGGGTAGATGAAAGTAAAGAGACCAACGGAGTGCACAGGGAAAAATAAAGTCATCACAGAAGAAGACATCAAGACGGAAGACAAGTCGCACAAGAGAAGAGAAAGGAAAAACCATCACCGCATTATTTTGTATGCACTCACTTCAATCTTTATTAAGTAACAGTTGGTCAATATTAGTGTAAATTGTCACAAGTTGTGTCTTGTCAAAACATTTAGAGTAATTTGGGAGGACTGTGAAGACCAGTCATAACACTGAGGCTATTTGTTCTGCTGTGTTTGGGCTGATGTGTGACACATCAAGACAGAACAAAAGTATTTCATTGTGAAGGTGGTGGAATCGGAAACAATCTGGATCAAGAGAAGCAGTGACGGCAGAAAGTGAGCAGCTGTAGCAAAGGAAAGCGACAGAGAAATAACAGTGGGGTTGGCTTGACAGGAAAAGGGGAGGGAGGGAGGGTTGTTAAATTTAGCATGGGGTACTGTCGGAGCAGGAGTAAAGAGTAGAAACAAGGAGAGATGCAAAAAAAAAAGGAAAAGGGAGGGGCACTGTTAGGGAAAGTCAATAAAAGTGGAAAGGAAGATTGTTTTGGAAAGTAGGAAGGACTGGGAGGAAGGCAAATGCATAAGAATAATGGACTGAGGGTGTGGCAGAGTGATGAGGATGGGAAGACTTGGTGTCAATAACACATGTCCATAACACCAGAATATCAAAAACTGTCAAGTCCACAATCCGCTGGGATTAAATGTCTGGTGGGATCATTGCTGATGTCAATCAACATACTGAGAAAGTCATACACACACGTGACTCATGATGTCATAGGTCTGAGTTTCTCCTCAAGTTTAGGCTTGTCTAGAAATATTTTTGACACAGACCATGTGATTACACAGCATTAACATTTGATCTTCGAAGATTTCTAGAAACAGGTATCAAGGAAATCTCAAACACAGGGACAAATGGCTAAAACAGGGAATAGTCTAGAGTCTTTTTTTAACTAGAGTGAAATTACAATGCTCTGCTGCTGCTGCTGCTGCTGCTGCTGCTGCTTTGGACCTGCTGCTCCTCTCACCCTGGATACTCAGATCTCTTTGGCGATCCCGAGCCTCTGCTCCTCTCCCTCCAGCAGCTTCCTGTAGGTGGCGATCTCTGCATCCAGCTTGAGCTTAATGTGCAGCAGTTCCTGGTAATCTTGGAGATACTTGGTCATCTCCAGTTTGGTTTCGCAGAGCTGGGACTCCAGCTGAGCGATGACGCCCTCTAGACCCCCGACCTTATCGAGGTGGGACATCTCCATGTCCTCCAGCTGCTGCTCCAGGGCGGCGTTCTGAGCCCTCAGCCCGTCGATCTGGTTCTGCAGGTCCGTCACCTGGTTGTGGAAGGTGGTGATCTCGTCTTTCATGGTCTTCATCTGGCCTTCGTGTTTGCCGGCGTGCTCCTTGAGGGTGTCGAACTTGGTCTTGTACCACTTCTCGGCTTCCTGGACGTTGCGGGCGGCCACGGCCTCGATCTCCGCTCGCATGTTGCGCAGGTAGGCGGCCAGGTCGGGGCGATCTCCGTCCATTTCGGCAGTGATCTTTGCGTCCTCGATCTGCTTCATGAGGTCGGCCACCTCTTCGTCATGCAGCTTCTTGAGAAACTCTATCTCGGCCACCAGTTGTTCGATGCGCTTCTCCAGCTCGGCCTTCTGCAGCGTGGCATTGTCGACGTCCTGGCGGAACTCTCTCAGGATCATTTCGGCTTCCTCTTTGAGGGCCAACTCCTCCTCCAACTTTAGTCGCCACACTTCAATCTCTTCTTCGATGTAGCCTCTTTCAATATCGGCTGTTCCCTTCTCGTTTGTCAGCATCTCGATCAGTTCCCGCACCTCTTTAAACTTGAGCTCGTATTCTTCTCCGATGCCCGTGGGGCCTCCCTTGTAGCGGCTCTGCAGGTCGGCCAGCTGCGCTTGAAGAGAAGCATTCCGCTGCTCCAGCGCCTGGACCTTCTCGATGTATCCTGCAAACTTGACGTTGAGTTCCTGCATCTCCTCTTTCTCGTTGGCATGTTGCTGGTGTATCTCTGTGCCCAACTCGATGGCGGTGCCGGTGCCGTTGCGATAACCTGACCGTCCACGGCTGTCGTATGAGGCTCCGCGGCACCGGGATGGAGACGGGCTCTGAATCCTCACCCTGCTGCCAGAGCCGCTAACTTGCAGGCTCTTCTGGGTGTAAGACGCAGCTCTCATGTTGTGTACTGTCTTGTTTTTTTCCGGCTCACAGAAGAACAGCTGCTCTCTCCGACTCTTTGCTAGCCCGCGTCGCAAACTGACGCTCCCTCTGATCGCCTCCGAGTTTTTATGCGGCGATTAGGAATGTCTCGGACAGCCTTGAAACTCACGCTTGGTTTTGACATGTTTCAAAAGTGGATTATGACAGACTTTCAGAGAACTGTGGCTGCATAGTCTTTATTAGCTAACGCTGTAATGTGAGCGGCCAGGCAGGTCGAGCCCACTCCCTGGCCTTTACGCAGGGATGTGAAATAGTGATCAGATCATGTACGGCAGCTATTTTTCACTCACTATCCACTTAGGATGGTAATGGCCCTGGGTGTGACAAGAAGGAAGAATGCACCCACTTACTATTACATCCTTTCCTTATTATTACTACACATGCTAAACTGTAGAAGACCTGAGCCTCATCACAAGCATTTCTATGTAAAGCTGACTGTCACATGTTGTGCATTTGACAAAATCTAACTTGAACTTGGTAATAGTGACACAACAACATTGTGCTTTGGCAGCAGGTCGTCCTGCACAACTTTGTGAAAGTGTTCCAACACAGCTCCCTCCATATCACCATGGCATAAAGAGTCATTTTAAATAACATTTGGAAAAGCATGATACATATTTCATATTTTCATTTCAGTTACTACTACATAAAGTGTTAAACCTATAACCGAGAAGAAAAGGCACATTTCTGTGCAGAATGAAAAGAGGGAAAAATCATTTCAAAAAGATGGACTTTCCAGATATTAACGGAGGAAATGGAGAGGAATGGGACAGCGGGTACCCAGAATGCAGAAAATGAAATGCTGAATTAATCCAGCTATCAATATTCTTGAGGGATTTATCCCGTGTATCGTACCAGGGCTAGAATGCCTGAAATGTCTGCAAACCTAATCTACATGTAAATGTCTTCTGTGTCACTCACTTTGACATACTGTCCCGCGAAGTCAGTGACCTCTGAAGTGAAGCAGCCTGAGGCGTCCACAGGGCAGATAGGAGCCTGGTCCCTCTGGATGATGTTGTATTCAGTGCACACCCTGTAATCATCCTACAGAGAAAATGATACATAGCTTAGACAGTTCAGATGAAGGCATAAAGTTTCCTTAAAATAATTCACTGCTAGCTCCATCATTACAAACCAATTAGCTAACTAGTAAAATATGATTGCATCAAGAGAATGAAGATTTGCTTCTTCTTTTTTTTTTTTTTTACATCCTCATGATATTAATCGTGACCTGGTTCGTTGAGATCTTTTTCCAAATTGATGACATAGAAATGATAAATAATTAGCTAACAACACAGGCAGCCACTGGATTAAAGATATGTTATGACTCCATATTGAATTCCTTGTTGAGCCAGACACTTTTTGCAGTGTTGAAACAAACATCACTGGTATGTGACAGCTATGCATGAAAGATCTGAGTACTGTCCAGCTGTAAATGCATTTTGTATTCAAACACCCTGTCAAGGTCCCAAGATGGATGAGTCACAGGGTCATTTCACATCTAGTCATAACAACATAAAATTTGAAAAATGTAGTTGGGCGGTGTGTTTCTTCTCGCTATACATCTCCAGGATGACATGCAAATGCGTCTGTGTTTCAGGTTTTCACCGACTACTCAAATGTGAATGTGATCGCTGAATAACAGAATCTGTAGCTAAATAAATACTGAACATTTAAATGCAAATGTAAGAGAGATGAGAGGTGGCACAAGAGAACGCTCAGAGAGAAAAGCTGAATGTGTATCCACAGCTGGCTACAGCCACAGGGGCATCCATCTGCCCCTGACAAGGGCATCTAACCTATTAGCAGTGACCCAATACCTCTGATAGCACTACTGGACTGGCCTCTAATCTCACAACCACGATGGTATCATTGAATACAAAGATTTCATAAAAAGACATGAGGTTGACCCCCAATAGTTGACAATTCGTTGATTTAATTTGAGGGAGTCTGATTCGACTTTGTTGAATCAGACATTGTCGCAAATTGTGGTTATGAAAAAAGATCGTACCATTCTGACTATATGGGGGCTCCCTGCTGCTGAACATCTGATTTTACATAGAATTTCTATGTTTCCTAATAATTCATGATATATAGCCTATTTTGATACAAACAATGGGACTTCCATGTTTTTCCATTTGTCATATACACTCATTAATTCAGAGCACAAACTCATATACTCGTCGCTGCACCGTCCCCAAAAGAGAGACGGTGATGCACGTCTTGCAAGCAGGCCTAATGAGTGACATGAGGAAAAGGATGGATGAAGAATGTCCTGATATTGTTAACTTCTGCCAACTGAATAACTACATTTGTATATTTGGGTGTTTTACCTTTTTTTCACCGGAAAAAGACGCAAATAAGATCTGACGAATCAGATTCGACTAGGGAAATCCTTAGTCGACGACACCCCGAGTCCCTAATCATTCTTGAATGTGTCTAAAAATCTTGACCTTAAGTTCAAGACCAGCAAATCTTTTCAAAACTAATAAAAGTATCGTTACTGTCATTTTCACTCACATTAACAAGGTTGTTTGGGGTTTCGTGCTACGTCCTCCAGTAAAATCACATAATCCAATGTGTGGTAACAGGAGCTACACTGGCAGTGACTAAATGCACTTAAAATAATCCAACAAGAGAAAATAACAAGCTAAATGAGAAAACGTGTTAGCCACTGTGAAACCAACTCTGGAAAAAAAAACACTGTAATTTCTGAAAATACACGCAAATCCAGAAATGCTGCCAGAAAACAGAACACAATTAAACTGCTAACATAAAGGCAGAGACAGAAAAGACTAAACACTCCCAGATGCACTTTGTGTTTTTTACCCAGAATGGCAGCGAAGCCAGCCATAGTGTTACACCAGACAAAGGTGACCTTGTTTTCCCCCAGAGTGAGCTCCATATGGACAACTGCAGTAAGCTTGGTAAAACAGGCTTACTAGAGGCAAGGCTTCATAAGTATTAGATAGATTTCTCAACTTCTCATTTCAAGAGGGAAAGGGAAAATGTGTACACTGGAGAGTGGCCACCTGTGTACAATCACTACAGTGTATTATCCTCAATTTCAGAATCAATGTTGATCTCATACTCTTTTAATCTTCATTTTGTCACCATCCTCAAAACTGTGGACTGTGTTTTTGTCTTTAGAAATCCTGTTTACCAGCCTGGTGTTCAGATCCTATAGAGTGTCATTTTAGACATGATTAATTAGTATGTGACTGGTCTAGAAAATAATCAGCAATGAAAACAACAACAAATATTTGTGCAGGACATGAAACTCACTGGTTTTCTGTTTCTGTTAGCATTTTCTCCTGTCATGCTAGCATACCTTTGGGTCAAGTACAGTCATTTTGCTGATTAATCCTTTAAGTGATCCCTTTCTGTCGTTGCAACAAAAACCAGGAAATAAAAGCTGGAACGTGTTTAACAACAACACTTACAGCTCCAAAGTAAGGTGCCTGGTGGACCACTCCTGTGCCCTCCTCCTCCTTGACGTAGTTATCCATCACTACCTGGAACGCTCCTGTCTCCCCACACTGAAGGGAAATGAGGACAAGGAGAATTCGATGAGAAAGGGTGAGTGGTGAAGAAGGGAAAGAGGTACAGCCACAGATGGTGAGACAAAGATTGGGCAACAGATTTAGAAAACGTAAACAGAGATGTCAGTTTGCAGTTAATTACCAAAGTGAAACATGAGTCTGTCCTCATTCTGGGACAAACTTTTAAATGCGAAAGAGGGAGGACACAAACCTTGGCAAAGTACTGGAAGAGAGGCACATATTTTTTCCCTTTGAGGTTCTTGCCAGGAAATCTAAAAACACATAAAGCACATTTGAAATCCTTCTCTTAATATTCAGAAGTTTCCCATGTTTCCCAAGTGTTGGTACCGGCATGGAAAAGGTGATTTTATATGCAAAGATAGATTTTCTACTGTGAATGGGTCAATAGGTCAATTTTTTTTTTAATCTAGAGTCACAACTGAAGTATAAAGAAAATGTATTTGGCTAAGGAATAATGTGTGAACATGAAAATACATTGACTGTCAGTAAAAACTAAACCTCATTATAAGTTAGTGTATCAAAAGTACAGCAACTTATGTAGACTACTACTATTTTAAAAGGAATTGAATGATTAAAAGACATGTCTTCATAAAGTCTACAGCTCTAGGTCCCCGAGTGCGACCATAGGAAATAATCTGAGAAAAATATGTGCAGCCCGGACCTAGCTCTCCTCCTGCTAGCTGCGCTACACTGCAGTTAAGCAGTGAAGTAATGGGGGCAGTTCTTCTAACCGCGACTTTGGCCTCTATATAACGCTCAAAATATCACTACAGATGCTTTGCAGCATCCACCAGCTCCTTACCACACGTCAATATGAATATAACTGCTTTTTTCCCCATCCCAAATCTTTTTTTTACCTCCTACATCCCATTTTCCTTGCATTTTTGTCTTTGTTGATGGAAACTGTCCCAAGCTCAACAGTCGACTAGTAAGGTCTACCCTGGAAGCTAGAGTAAACATAGAGTTATTCACAGTCAGTGTTGTGTGGTAAGGATCTGGTGGATGTAGCAAAGCATGTGTAGTGATATTTTGAGCATTATATAGAGGCCACAGTCGTGGTTAGAAGAACTGCCCCCATTACTTTGCTGTTTAACTGCAGTGTAGCGCAGCTAGCAGGAGGAGAGCTAGGTCCGGTCTGCACATATTTTTTTGGTCGCACTCGGGGACCTAGAACTGTAGAGAGTTACCTAGAAAATGACCGGAATCCTCCTTTAAAAAGCTTAGTAAAACCCTGGTTAGGACAGAAACTCTCCTAAAATCACTATTTAAGCTTTAAGTATCTGTTGGCTGCAGAATCAGCCATGATACACTGTTTTTATGATTATCATTCAAAACAGAGACATCCTTGTGTATGGGAACACTGTGTCCTTGAGGAGGAAGTGGTTCCTGCCAGGAAACAACATTATTCAATATTTTTTTTATTTCTAGATAATCAGTCTCATATATGGGACGAGTGGGTATAAATCATGACTAGAAATATTCTCTATCTGGTTCCAGTACACTCTGTATTCTGTTTTCACTCAGGTGTTTTCTTCATCTCACACCACGGAGAGGAAGAAACCTCGCCTCGTCTTGTTTTTTTCCCCTACTCCATTCTGCACCTTCCTATCGCTCAAAAATCATCCAGTGAACTGGGAAATTGGGAATTCGATTTGCTTTCTGCTGCAAACACTGAGCTGGTATAATACACCGCTGCTCATTCTCCTGTCACCGACTCTTTCGTCGTCTCTCAACTCTGGAAGACAACTTGTAGCTCAGGAGAATACTAGTCAGTCAACGAACCATGTTTTTAAAGTTGCAGTGTTGCACAGAATCAATTGTCACTTATGAGCAGCATCCATTAACATGACCATCCTCAGTTTCCTGAAAGATCCATCATTGTCCTTTATGAACTACAGCTAACTAAACTGATGTAAACAGAAAACAGTGGCGCACACTAACTTTCACACTTCGAACACTGTTAGAAGGGTTTTATCATTAAGCATCAGTGGCAATTTTTCAACTTTGCTGTTTTTTTTGTGCAGCCAAACTGCTTGTCCTGAATATGAAAAAAAAATCTCACTGTGTTGTAAAATATTTTCACGTCACTATTTCTGGTCTAACGTGTACCTCAGCAAGGCACTGCTGAACTTCAGGTGCCCTTTAGCTTGAGTATCTAAATTTAATGTATTAGTCATTTTCCCTCCTGATGTTTTTTTAGCCAGCTCTTGTGTACTCACTTGTCCAGCAGAGTGTACTCGCTCTCTGACTTAAACAGTGCTCCCAGCCTGGCCTCCATCATAATGTACGTCTTCTCTGTGGTGTTATCTGAAAGATATACAAAAACAGAGAATGCATTTGCTGAGTAACAAATTTGCAAATGTTTTACACCATTTCACAAATCTTCTATAAAGCAATGTAGTATGTAAAATGCATACGTGTGGCACCTCTCAAAACAAAACTTAGGCGATTTAGAAACAAAAGACAAACAGCACTATAAATTGAACGGATATGGCAAAAGTATGTATCCAAAAGAAAGAAAACAAAAAAAAACAATGTTTCAGCGGGGTTTTGGTTTTCTCCCCTCAGTTTGAGTTGGGCCCTGGGAACACCCAAAAGGACCATCAGCTGACCCGAGGCTGCAGATTTCTACATGGCCATAACAATTCAGACATATAGAGCACAACCAAGATGTTATATCTGATTTTAATTCCACTGGTAGCCAGTGGAGAGAGGCCAACAATGGAGCAATGTGAGGACTGGCTGCAGCATCGGCTAGAATATACAGTGTATTTTAAAGAATCAAAGTAGATAAAGCATGGGGGAACAAAAGAATGATTTTAGTTTTCAGCACATTCAAGACATTAACTGTCTGATCTTAATGAGGTATTTCTTAAGTGGAAAAAAACACAAGCTTCTTAACAGGCAGCAGATTTTTCTTTTTACTGGGTTTGATATGTGTGATCAAAAGTCCCAGCAGGGTTTGGTGCAGGGTCTGTTGGGTTCTGTGATGAGGACCCCTGTTTTATCCTCAAACCGTTTCATGATATTTTGAGACATCCAGTATCTTGTGGTTTTCAGGAAGCAACTACATTAACACAAACCTCCCTGCAGCTGCCTGAATTTTTCCTCCTTTTTGTTTTGGTACAGCTTTCGAACCTCATAGTGCATGAAATGAAGTGGGAGTGAAGACGCTGATCAATATGATGAAAAATGATTTTTTTTTGCGCTCTGGTCATTTTTTTAAAGTCATTAATCTAAATCATCCCTGCAGAGTGATTTATGTTTATTGAACCAAATTTTGATCTATAATAAACAGCCACCCATCATACACGGTACAAATCCACATACCTAACAGCCATGCTACATTTAAGTCTGCTAAACCTGAATGTCAAGTCTTGCTTCGTAATAATCCAGCCAGCCAGAAAGTCAAGGTCAGGTAAGTAGCCCATCATGTAGCTACAACCACTCGACTGAAACTGAGCTAAATTAATCCGATGCTGTTGAAAAGTTCATGTGGGATAACTGCCATTTTGGGAAGCTTAACTCTCTAGGAAAAATTGAACAAATGGGGATTTTAGGAAAAATAACAGAGAAGGGTTGAGACCGTCAAGAACAACAGTTGAGAAGAGGGCAAAAACCAAATGGCCTTAGCCGGTGAGACACAAAAAAGAGAGAGAGAGAGAGAGAGAGAGAGAGAGAGAGAGAAGGGGGCAGCATCAATAAAAGATGTTTCTTCCTCTCCGTGGTGTGACAAATGACTGCACAGCTCAGACCTGCTGCTGCTGACAGCCCCAAACTCAAACAGCGACAAAGGCAGTGAAGGAAAGAGAGAGAGTGAGAGAGGGATAGACACATGAAAGGCACAGTGAGAGGGAAAATAAGAGCGAAGGACAAAAACAGGTGTATGTGGAGACAGAGAGAGCGATAAGAAAATGAGAGGAAAAACTGGGATGAAGACGGAGCAAGGGAGGATGGGAGATAAAGAGACTGAGATGATATTTTAAAAAAAGGAAAAAAAAAATGTATTGGTATTCCAAGGCGGTCTCCCATGCAGCACAGAGCGAGCGGTGCACTCACAGTGGCATACCGAGCTTCAACAGTGCCCCCTGCAGGAGCACAGAGGCCACGGCGGGCTGCTGGAAATCTAGGTCACCCTTAAAACCCAACAGTTTCTCTCACAGGGAACCAAAAACTACAACAGGAGGGTAACAGAAAAACAGTAGCCACCTCTCTGGAGTATTTTTTTCATATATTTGAACAAGGACAACACTTATTTTAAGTGACCTGATTCATCCACACTCTCTGAACCAAATGTACATGCATGTGCACACACCCACACGAGCACATACACACACACAGATCCAAGTTATCACAATACACCTCTTCCACTGAGCTAACTTTTTAAATGTGATAAAGGTTTAAATAAGAAAATGTCATGATGATGGATAAATTCCATTCGCTGCTCCAGTGTCAGGACCCTGATGCTTGTGCTTACTGTCACCTGCACTTGAATCAAAACCGTTTCTGGCCTGAACAACTCAACGTATCTGTTATGTAAAAAGACCTAATGATTATAAAGACATTTTGAAAAATCTGTCAATTTTCTGCAAATACCTAAAACTGCACTGACAGATGGTATTGAGCTGGAAATGACGAGTATTTGAGGTTTTATATAATAAGATGCCTTAAGTTCTCAGAAGTAACCTCTTCTCTTAATAATGATATTATTATTAATTAGTAGTAGTAGTAGTAGTAGTAGTAGTAAAAAGTTTGCTGCAGCACAAATTAAAACTATTTTGAACGTTTTCTTGGTCAATCAATTTCAGTTAAATGAGAGGATGTGAGGCACATTGATTGAAAGTGAAAAAAAGTCATGCGGCTTAACAAAATTGCATCTATCAGTTTTCTAGCAATTAAGTAGCATTAAGAACATCCTCTGAAATGACTGTACACATGTCTGACTGCTGTGCTGCTGTGTTAAATCACAGATACTCAGAAAAGGACACAGTTAATGTCATCAAAGTTACAGGAAACTTACTGCCTAAATCTTCTTCAGTTCTTGGCTGTTCTTTGAAATTTTAGTTGGTCACTGACCAGTGTTAGTTTGTGTAGGACAAGACCTACCAAGGTAAAGCAGCAAAAAGTGAGAACGCACTTCTTAGTGAAACCTGTGCATAGAAACCATTAGCATGGTGGGTGCACATTATCTAATGCTTTGTTTAGATGTGACAGGTCCATGTTACGTGGGTGAGTCTAGATGCACTTGTAGGACGTAATGTTTTTCATGAGCCTGTGTCCGCATCAGTCATGCCTTAAAATCAGGTTTGTGTTTGAGAATGTGCAGCGTCTGGTTGGTTACAGATAAAAACAAAGTTCCACTGACAGTGAGTCCCTTGTCATACAACAAAAAAACTGTGTTATTTTATCAGCTAACACACAGCCAAAAGCTAGAAAGTCCACCAACACATTATGGTACAGAAATCCTCTCCTTTGGGTGTGATTTTCCAAGGCAGCGCTCCTCCACTGCTAATTTGTTCTTGTTTGTTCTTTGTGGATAAAAAACACCCACCAGCAGATACTGAGGTCCACAACACCAAACCCACGAGGGAAACAAGATTTCTAGTCGGAGAACTTTGGCCTTAGGCTACAGCATTTTTAAGTAAAATCATTCAACAAAACTACCAACCCAGTAATTCAAGTAATCCTCCACGCAAACATGTTAGTCAGCAGGAGGTATGAGCCCTTATCGCCTCTTTTTTACCATAGTATCACTTGAAGAAAATATAGACAACGGCCACAAAACATTGGCATTTTCTTTCCAGCACATCAGTGGTTGTTTATGGGACGACGCGGGTGACTAAAACATGATTTTTAAAGAGCCTAAGCTGTGTCCTAGTTTTATACCACCCAGCAGTTCTAAGCAGTTTTCAAGCAGGAAACTGACAAAATTAATACACTAAAAACAATAAGCATACTTATGGAATAAACACCCTGATTGTAGGAATGAGTCAGAATATTGAAGTATTTGAATACATATTAAAGTATATATTTTTCGGCTTTTTGCCTTTATTTGATAGTGATGACAGTAGAGATAGACAGGAAATGGGGAGGCAGAGAGAGGGGGAATGACACGCAGGAAAGGTCTGCCCGACGCGGGATTCGAACCGGGGACGCCTGCGGCGAGGACTGTAGCCTCTACATGGGGCGGCCGCTCTACCCACTGCGCCACGCACCGCCCCTTGAATACATATTAAATATGTGAAAAAATCAACAACTAATAATTGATGCAACTATCATGTTGACTTACAAAATGTAATTCCCCGCATTTTTTATGATGCCCAGTAATTGAAATTCAATGTAGAGCTTCGACCGGGAGCAAAACATCCAGCCCAAACTGACCCTGCCCGAGCTCTTGCACATTCTCTCCGTGTTTAACCATCAACTATTTATGGGCCAGATACTGATTTAAACTAGGGCTGCCACGATTAGTCGACTAGTCACGACTACGTCGACTATTAAAATCGTCGACAACTAATTTAATAGTCGATGTGTCGTTTCTTTTCTTTTTTTTAAACTTTGTTTTTCTCTCAAAACTGCTGGGGCACCTTCCACACACGCACCCGCCGCTGCAGCCGCCCACCACACATACACACGTGCACTCACTCACTCAAGGTGAGTTTACAGGTGGTCTCTCTCTTTTCTCTCTCTACCTGTCTTGTCCCTCATCAAGCGGCACCGGTGTAACCCCCCGCCGGCCCCCCCGCCGCTGCTGGTGGAGTCTTTCTATGTTTCTTCTTCTGTGACAGTAAAAAGGGAACATTTACATTTTTTCAGACAACACGATTGTCTTATAAACTATTTGATTTTTTTTTTAACAGAACGACTCCTATTATTTACAATGAGCACAAGTTATATTTGATTGATAGGCCTACCAAAACTTTATTATTGTGAACAATTCCTTAGTTTCAGGTGTCTACCTCATTTTATTTAAATGTAGCTATGTTTAATGCCAGACACAAATGAGCTGTACAGTTAAAGCTGCATATTTCATTAAAAGTTTAATGAACTATCATCTTAATTGTCTTTATTTTTAGTTAGCATATACCTTAAACACTTCAAGCTGAAAGCTAATGATGGTATATAAGAGCAGCTGCATGCTGGTGCGATAAGCTTCATGTTTTACATTCAATTTACGTATGATCCGATTAGTCGACTAATCAAAAAAAATAGTCGGTGACTAGTCGACTATCAAAATAATCGTTTGTGGCAGCCCTAATTTAAACACAACCTTTTTTGAAAGGTCGGCTGTTATAATCAAAGTGTTAAACAGCAGTTCCAAGTTGTTTGAACAACAGAAATCTATCGAGCTGAGCAGCACAGAGGAGAGATGTGGTGCACACAGTGTTGCAGTTTATATCGCTGTAACTGTTGTGACCTTATTATTCCTCCATAACAGTAGACTGTGGTTTAATTGTTCTGTTGTAAATACATATCGTTTTTGATTATCAGACCATAGCCTACTCCCCATTTCTAACTTGTATCTGACCTAAACACGGCCTAATCCAACCCAGCATTGGGCTTGGGCAGAAAATGTGACCTTTAAATCGAGCCCACCTAAAAATGTAAAAAGCCGGGGCGCCCATGTAGAGGCTCCAGTCCTCAACGTAGGCGTCCCCGGTTCGAATCCCGTCGGGCAGACCTTTCCTGCATGTCATTCCCCCTCTCTCTGCCTCCCCTTTTCCTGTCTATCTCACTATATGCTATCAAATAAAGGCAAAAAACCCAAAAACCCAAAAAACACATAGATTTCTTGCATATTAACTGCACAGGATACTATAGGTTACCGCCAAATTTGGTGGTGCATGCTGTATACAGGCGGTGTGTGCAGTGAGATACTGACACACAGCACTTGTCACGTTTGTTCCTCACCTTTGACTTGGACATACAGGAACTCGGGGTTGACACACAGAGCCAGGTTACTTGGCAGTGTCCAGGGTGTTGTCGTCCAGGCGATCAAAGCAATGTCTTGACTCTCAACCAGTGGGAAGCTGACGATCACAGATGGATCCTGAACATCCTGCAAAAAATACAACAAAGAAATGTTTGGTCCATCAGTATTCTTCCTTTTTCTTAATTATCATATACATAACAGACATGTTTTAATCTGATTCTATGACATCCTCTTATCATCACCACCATCATCTTTATTTCTTCTTTTTCTTATTGTTATGAAATAAAACCGCAGAGCTGTGAGAGGTCAATATTTTCTGCTAACCTTGTAGTTCTGGTGAGACTCGAAGTTGGAGAGTGGGGTGTTGCAGGCAGTGGAGAAGGGCATGACTTTGACACCACGGTACACCAGACCCTTGTCATACAACTGTCTGAACACCCACCTGTATTAGAGAAAAGAAAAAAGTTAACAGATGGCAAAGACACAACAACTGAACAAAAGAGGACAGATCCAGAGATGGATTTAGTCTGGTAGTCTAGTAGTGGTTATTTTATGCTGCTTTTAGTCTGACAGCAAACCTACTTCCTTTAGGGAGCTAATCTGTAACGTCACCTCACCTCACCTCAAGCCTGCCACACACATAAAGACAATCTGGCTGATTTTGCCCCGATTTCCCCCCTTCAGTCCAAGGGCAAAAATCGGCCGATTATTTTATGGCTCTTAAGATTATCCTATGAGATTATCATGTGGTGTGAGATGTGTTAAAGGGATACTTTATCCAAAATCAATAATACACCAATTTTCTACTCACTGTCATACCAATCAACAGAGCCACTGGGAGCTACTACTACAACAAGGCTAAAAACAGAGATCAAATTCATTTTTTCCGAACAACTTTTTCAAGTGGCGGCTTCAGGACACTTGGGTCAGTACGGACGAGCAGTATGGAGGCATTTGGATTGTTTCATAGTGTGTGTTTTGGACCCCCAGCCGGACCCCCCCCTGGAACTCCAAAAACGTTTTGACGTTCTCCAAACCCTCCAAACCCTTCCTTGGCATGACAGTGAGTAGAAAATTGATGAATTATCGATTTTGGGTGAAGTATCCCGTTAAGAGTCAAATTCTCCTGACAATCAACTTGGAAAACGGTCGGGGCCGACAATCGTAAATATTAAACATGTTCAACATTTACGACCGTCTGCCCCGACAATCGTGACCGCTTCAATCAAAAGTCCTCTTGTGTGTGGGGGAAGACGATAATCCTGAGTCACCGTCTCCGCGGAATGTGACGTGAAATTGTATGTAACCAATAAAGAAGCAGCTGCAGCTGCAGCACACGTAGCATAACAAACCAGTGTGGCTACCGTCTTCATGGCCATCAACGAAGTGTGTCAGATCACATTTGATCACGCGAGATTTCTGGCGTGGGGGACGAAATTCTCGTGTGTCATGAGACAAATCTTTATGTGTGTGGTGTGCTGTATTTGGAATATTGGAGCACACCACACACAATTTGATCAATTTGATTTTTTATCTTCATGTGTGGGGTCTCTCACAGATAAAAATCTGTTGAGATTTAGAAAATCTTCATGTGTGTATCTGGCTTTAGATAGAAATTAAAGAAATACCTTTTTGCTATCAGTAAATCAAATAAGACATAAATTCAATTATTTGTGATCATATAGAATACAAATGGTCAATCTTTAAGTCAAAACTGGTAAAAATGTTTTCTAACATCCATACCAGACTGTCTCCATGAACCATGGGTAGAGAGTCTTGTAGTCATTCTTGAAGTCAATCCACCTGCCCATTCGCCTCACTGAGATCTGGGAACAAAAAAGATGCAAAAACATAATAAGTCATAAGAACATGATACAAAATGATACAAATTACTTTATTATGCATTTGGGAAATTAATTTGTCTGGCAGATCATCTACCATAATAATAATAATGGCCACATGCCAAGATTCTGCAGGGCAGCTCACACACTAGTATGTTTAGATCAGTCTTTATTAAAACTATGTTGCAAACGCAACACATCGTTATGTGACAAAAAACAAACAGGTCTCAAAAGTACAGTTAAGTGCTTTCACGTATTGTTCTTTCTTGTATCCTCACCTCCCACTCATTGGAGTATCTCATGACAATATTTCTGCACTGCTTGTTGTACTCAGCGATACCCATCTTGGCCACATCTTCAGGTCCTTTGATCCCCAGAGTCTTATCGATCTCGTACTCCTACAAAAACCGACAGGACACGAGGCAGATAAATAAACCATTTTGACAGATGTTCTCGCAAAATATGATTTTACAGATTCAACAGGAGGTCTTACCACAGGCAGGCCATGACAGTCCCAGCCAAAACGTCGGTCCACGTGGAAGCCGCTCTGATGGGCAAAACGAGTAACGATGTCCTTGATGGTGCCGGCCAGGATATGACCATAGTGGGGTAGACCGGTAGCAAAGGGAGGGCCGTCGTAGAAGGTGTACCTGATGGGAAAACAGGACGCAAAACATTACATGGTAAATAGAGTATGGGAGAACAGAAGCAACAGCTTTAAGGCTAAAAATACAATGTAATCTGATACAATGTCAAAGGTGTGTTTGCCATATGATGCTCAAGCTCCAGGTGCTACTTACATGTCATGAGTACTGGATCCATGAAACAATAATATCAGGGAGATTTTTTCAGGGTAACTAAGCAAATATTCTCTAAAACCTCTGTCAGTCAGTTTACCATTTGTCATCATGACATTTAGTCTTTCATTGGCTAAAGATAAAAAAAACAATCAAAACCACTTTGAAAGGTAATCAATGCATAAATCATACAGTTTCCAAGTAAACGGACATAAGTAGATGTTTATGTTTTTACCAACAACAACAACGAAACCCCTGTGACATATAAGAGCATTGATTATTTTTCCAATTCCACATTTAAAAATATTATTATCACTTTACATATTGTGTTTGTCCAGTCATTCTTAACACAAAAACTGCTTATTATTTTTGGTTAAACTAACTTTAATGGTCCATTATTGTGTACTACATGTTTTCCTATGCTGGACAAGTTCTGATCTTCACTGTAATCAAATTCTTAAGGTGTGCACCTGCGTCTAAGAACAGGTTAGCCAGGAAATGCAACTTGATTATTTAGATGCATGACAGATGAAATGCCACTCAGTAAAAATAATCTTGAATTTGATGAGTGGACTACGCAACTGTCGTAGACTACTTCGAATTTATGCACAATACTAATAATAATTATGCATTTCCATGTCAAATATTAAAAGTACTGTGTCTTGTATTACAAGTTACACTTTATATATTCTGATTATTCATGAATAAGAGATGGATTTACTTGGGCCTGTTCTTGGACTGTTTGAGGCACTCCTGGAAGCAGTCCCTGTCTTGCCACAACTTCAGGATCTTCTCCTCCTCAGAGGGAAAGTTTATGGACTCGGGGACTGGCTCCACCATGGTGTCTGCCAAAACAAAGAGAACAAAAATAACTACAATAGGCTTTATGCAGAGCTCCACTACTTCCTGATCTTAAACAAGCTCCTTTATTTCCTTGTCTTACATTATTGGACAAACTGATTAATCCAGGTGTGTCTGACCTCAGTATGGTCAAAGTCAGACACACCTGGATTAATCAGTTTGTCCAATAATGTAAAACAAGGAAATAAAGGAGCTTGTTTAAGTTCAGGGAGTAGTGGAGCTGTACATAAAGCCTATGGATCTGTGAATCAGGAAGACAGGGGAATAAATCAAACCGTACATGTCATCAAGATCAACTTGCGCGACGTGTTTCTTAACTTCTTTGAGATTGACGTCACTTAAAATACAAATCATTGACTTTATTGAAAACATCTTAACCAGGAGTAATTAAGTTTCCCATTCAGTACACATTCACTTTCCCACACTGCTAAAGACAGGGTTGAAAATTATCTAATCAAAACACTGCCACTCCTGCGATCTACAATACAGAGGTTCAATAGTATGTGCAAGTGCTGATTTAAAAACACACAATCACTTTATAATTTTTAACTGGTTAATCCAAACATCCATTGTATACTGCTTATCTGGTGCCAGGTAGCTTTCATGAAGTTAAGTTTATCATTACCATTCCTTTCTATATACTGCTAAGAAGTAGGCTACTGAGGAAACATGATGTGACAAGTTTCCAAGACTGTGAAACACTTATTAAATTGCATTCTGTGTGGTATTTAAACAGTATTTATGTCAAGTCAGAAAATTAACAGACATTATGAGACTGTCAGAGAGTATTGGTCTTTTCTGTGAATGTCTCTCAGCCTCCACACATGTCTTTAAGAGCTTAATAGCTGACCTGTCAAAGCTCCGTAGTTTGTTAGCACAACGTGCAACTGTGGTTACCATTTCATGAAAAACCGAGCCTGTCAATTAAACAATTCCCATGTCAAACTCGCACATGCTGAGACTTTCCCCAAACTAGTCAGTGAAGTCCAATAAACGACTTTTCTCCCCAGCATGAAGTTCACAGGGATGACGCCTCCTTGTTGTTAGCTAGCAGGCTAAAGCTAGCCGGTCAGAGCTTCAGGTAGTTAGCTTGTAGCTCAACGGGCCACAAAGTTTGTTAAAGACGGTGTTTAAAGGCTGAAATGTGCGAGCAGGGGGACGGAGAGGCGCGACTGTAATTGTCGCGTTCAGTTGTAATGATTCAGTATGAATGGAGACACTCACATGTTGTCTGCCGCCGCCGGCTGCCGAAAGAGACAAGAAATGATGCAAGCTGGAGTCAGAGGGGAGCGGAAGTGACGTCAGGACGCAAACTGATCTGTTGCATGAAAATAACGTTTTTTCTTTCTTTTTTTAATGTAGCCTAATTAATTCCATAGGTTCGTGTTACCTTTTCGTCCTAAAAACGATGTTGTCATAATACCTGGCTCTCCAATTGTATTATTCTACTCTGACATTAATAAGCTTTTTAAAACATTTCCCATCATGCCTCCAAACAAAAAAAAGCTTTATAAATAAACTGTAACTTGTCCTTTGTTTCCACTAAACGTCTTGATTTTTTTAACCTGATTGTTCTGTTCACTATTTTCATTCGCAATTTATTGATTTAATAAAAATGAAGATAAATAAAATAAATAAATAAATACATACATATGTGCACCCTACACAACACATATATGCATCAAACCATCTTTTTACAGTCTATGCTCAAAGCCTGTTTTTATAATATTTTTTCATGGGACAACACTGAAGATATGACACTTTGATACAATCTAACCCTTTTCTTCAGTTTCTGCTTGTTGAACGCCCATACCTACCGCCATTGGCCTAGGCCACTTTCTGTGACACACTGCTCGCTAATGAATCCTGTAATATCTGTAACAGACCATTTACTCTCTTTTATGCTTGTAATAATCTTGTCTTCTATGCTTGAATATCCTTGTTATTAACTTTTATGCCTTGTTTCTGCTAAATGTTTGTATTGTTGTGTATATTTGCTATTGTCTTTTAACCTATCTTTTCTCCCTCACAGCCCCCCCCCATCAAGAAGCTTATGCCTCTTGTCAGGCCATCATTGTAAATAAGAACATGTTCTTAATTGATTTCGCCTGGTTAAATAAAGGTTAAATAAAAATAAAAACAATGTAAAGCCATTAATGTCTGAACTGCTGGCAACAAAAGTGACTACACCCTGAGACCCCTCCCTTCAGAAACTGGGCCCAGGGCAGTATACCACCATGATAACGACCCCAAACACTCCTCCAAGACGACCACTGCCTTGCTAAAGACACTGAGGGACTGTCCAACATGTCTCCAGACCTAAAACTTATTAATCATCTGTGGGACATCCTCAAATGGCTCTGTGATGTCATCATGGAGGAGAGGTTTCCAGTGGCAACCTGTGTAGCTCTAGTGAACTCCATGTCCAAGACAGTTAAGTGCTGGGGAAAAAAGGTAGCCACACAAAAAATTGACACTTTGGGCACAATTTGGACATTTTCACTTAGGGTATACTCCTACTCACTTTTGTTGCCAGCAGTTCAGACAATAATGCCTGTGTGTTGAGTTATTTTGAGGGGACAGCAAATTTACACTGTTATACAAGATGTACACTGACTACTTTACATTGTATCAAAGTGTCATATCTTCAGTGTTGTCCCATGAAAAGATATAATAAAATATTTGCAAAAGTGTGAGGGGTGTACTCACTTTTGAGATACATATATATGATATATATATATACACACACAGTATATAACTGAAGTCATTTGTGTATTCGCAATAAACTTGAGATGTGTTTTTACTTTCCTGTCACACATGGGGGAATTGTTATTGTTTGTGAAGTTATTTTAGATTATCCTTGAAACACAGTTAATTCTGTCTAAACTCTGCAGGCGGCTCTTTCCACCCCATGGCTCTAATATGCAGTGACAGTTGTGTGTCCTTGTGTAGGGGTGTGTGTCTTTTCAAATCATATCCATTCATTTGAAGAGACCCCAGGTGGGCTCCAGTCAAGGTGTAGAAATATCTCAAAGGTGACCAAGATAAATAGGAGGAGAGTTGTGTCAAGGGTCATAGCAAATGGTCTGAATACTTATCCAATGTGAAATATTAATTCTTAATTTCTAGAATCATTTTTTTGTTTTCTTTGTGCAGCATTGAGTGAAGATTAAGATTTATGCAAAGTCATTTTAAGTCTAAAACTTGATCTGAGAGTGTTCTACAAGCACTGTATGTACGGTATGTACGGTGCAACTCAATCAGATTTTAAACATTCACCATCATCAATTATTTCAATTTGACAGCAAGAGCATTGGATTAATCATCTGTGGTTAGGTTAAAAAAAAAAACACACACACTTCCTCTCATCCAAGTGTAGGTTTTCAAATCTCCTGGAAATGTGCCATGAGGAACAGCTCTTACTAAGAGAAATAATTAACATAATACGTAGGTTTCCCTCTTTCCAGAAGACCTTGAAAGATCCTCAAGCCTCCGGTTGGGTTTGAGCTCACCAGTCGGGTAATTGTTTACATAATGTATCCCCCCTCCCACAGAACTATTGAGAATATCTGATCTCTGTACTCTACCACCTTTTCTCCCCTTTCCCCACTAAATCCATGTATTTGTTGTGTATGTACCACAAATTCTTTTTTTGTTTGTTTGTTTAGGTGTTGTTTTTTCTTTTCTTTTCCCCTATCCCTTTCACTTTATATGAACTGAAAATTGTAGCTGTAACTATGATTAATTTTATCTAGTCTTATCTTTGACTCTCTGGCTGCCAATACAAGTTTAAATGACAAAAAACAAAGTGTAGGTTTGTTGAATAGTGATGAAGAAAAATACAGTGTGACTGACAAGTTACAAAATCCTGTACAGTTGGTACAACCCCTACAGTCATAGCTTTTGTTCTCCTTGGAAATACAAAATGGGGTATATCAAAGAATAAAATATGAGTTTTCTACCCCACTCAGTGAACCTTGGAGTTTACTGGTTTAGATTTAACTGGTTAATAGGTGACAGAACCTGCACACATTTCCAAAACTCTGTCACCCAGTCTAATAAAAAAATGGCCACAGTGAATCAGTTTTACCCAATATAATTTAACTTCAGACCATTAAAGTGTCACGTTTTCTAAACTACAAAGCAAAGTTGAAGATGAAATGCATACTAAGCCTAACCCTAATGAATGAAGGTATTTTAAATGTTTCAGACTGAGGCAGGAGGAGTAAGGACACAAAAGTACCATCTGATGTTGGTTTGTTAACAAAGCATAGCTTTATTGTGATGGTGGAAACACAGTCTATGGAACGCTGACAGACATGGCGGTGACTCGATGGCGGCTTATTTCGGCTGAGCTGCCTTCTGTGCCGCCTTCATGCCCTTCTTGTTGTGCTTCTTGGCGAAGCGCATGTTCCTCAGAAACTTAGGGTCCACCTGCAACAAAGAAACAAATAACTGAGTGAACATGCCAAGTGACAGGAGGGTCGGCGGTGAAAGGTGCACAATACCAGTTCAATATGGCACAATACTCAAAAAGCCAAGTCAAATTCAAATCAGGTTCCTCCTGCTGACACAATATATTTGTACAAAATCTTGACCGGCCACAAGTTTTATAAAATGCAGCACTCTCCGTTAAGTAAAGCTGGAATTTGAAGACCTGACAAGAAGCTGCAACTGCTGATCCTTTACACCACTTCACACAATTATCTGTCAGACCTCTTCCAATGATGCGTCAGCATTTCTAACGAAGGCTGCCATGGTATGATATTTGCTACACTCTATAAAAATGACAGCACATGCAACTCTGAAAGTTACCGTAGTCTAACAACTTTGAAGCAGGTTTGATAATACAGATCTGGTATGGATAGTTTTAGATAAACCTGAGCAACGTGAACAGCCCTTTACTTGAAGAATGTACAAAACACGCTGCCAAACACACACTACAAACTAACATGAAAAACATAAGGAACTTCCTATCATTAAGCACATTTAAAAACACAGATGTTACCAGGTGACTACTGACATGCTGGAGTAAACCAGTTTCTGGCCACATGCACAATACACTTCTTTTTACATGCATGTGTCCATAATACACCCCCACCAGAAATGGAAACAATTGTTCTGACAGATTAACAGCAAGATGCAAGGGAAGATCAGAGTCCTAATGACTGCCTCCTTGTGCTCATATGTATCCTAAGCCCAAAAATAGCAAAACAACATCTATAGCCACAAGGAAGGTTCTCAAACTATACAAGTAAGTTCAGATACATCTGTTTTATGCACCTGAATGTACATTCATACAAACTACTACTAACATACAAACTTCTAACAAGTCAATTTAGGAGAGAAAGGACTGATACCATTTGAGTTAGCTGCATACATGACTGCTAAAATACAAACAACATTCATTCTAATGGCCAGGTTTTCTCTGAAGATTAATTTAACCTAAAATGGTGCAGAAACTGATCCTGATCCTGATCCTGAACCTGATCATCATCATCATCATAACAGTGACCAAGATGTCCATCACAATATTGCTGAAAATGTTATATAGGTGCTTGGGTGCAATCTTAAATAATGATTGCATTTACACCTCTGAATAAAAACACACAGTACCAGTGTCAGCATCATACAGATATCTGTCACCTGCACAGCACAGTGAAGTTTGACAAGATACACAGAGACCACACTGAACTCAGGGATGAAACAGTGCCATGACTTTTTAAAATACCAGTACACACATTTAAAGCTGTACATACCCCCTTCAGTGACTCATAACGCTGAGATGTGGGCTTCTTGATGCCATTCCTGTGGGCTTTACGAGCTGTGCAGACATGAAGGGAGACAATTAGAAGCTGAAGATCGACCCATGAGAATAAGAGACACCCATACAAGAAATACATGTGTTTTCGAAGGATAGGCAACTGAGTTCAGGCTAGTGCATGGTAGATAGTACTATGCAGTACACTTTTAGCTTTAGCACACATGCTACATGAGTAAAGCCCATGAGCCACATTTCTCCACACAAACTCAGCCATGGAATAAACTCCAGACTCCTCTCGTATACTCACACTGGTTGTGGGTTGTGTGGTTCTTGGACTTGGCCATTTTGACACTGGTTTATCTAAAGAGGAGAAAACACAGAGACATTCACGTTATCCCGGGTTTTGCATCAACGACAGTGTGCTAGCTCACGATAGCTCAGTATTAACTGCTAGCCAGAAACGTTATGTAAACACTTGTGCGTTAGCTGTTGGATAAAATAATATGAGACGACAGCGGCTGTTAAAGGACAACGTGAGGGTTTATCTAGGACTTAAATGCACAGGTACTGTCTGAATGTAGAAATGACGCCCCGGCTACTTTAGCTGTGAGAAGCGTTAGCACCGAAACATAACATTTTAATCTGTTCTTATTGATCACATCTGGAACATACTGCGGCGGACACGTTGCCAGTAAAGTGCTTTATCAAAATCAGTGACTGTTTGTGTGCGAATATGTAACATACAGGAGGATTAATTTAGATTTTCAGACTCCGCCAAAGTGGGAAAAATAGATACCTGCCACACGAACAGACGACAACCGGAAGAGAAAGAAAGACAAACCCGGGGCAGGAGAAGAAGAGGAGGCGAGTCAAGACGATGACGCTCGTGTGCGTGTTTTATTACAGCGCCTCCTGTCGGCCGGTGGTGGAACAACATGTGAGGGTCCACACTGCAGCTGGCCACTGGGGGTCGCTCTCTGCTCATGTAATGTGACTCCTCCAAAATAAGAGCAGCCACAATAGATGAAATGTGTCTGTCTATGTATGAGTCACAACATACTCAGCTGCCAGTTTATTAGGAACACCTGGATAAAACTAGTGCAGCCGTGGAACAGATCTGCCTCCGTGAAGGTTATAATCAGTTTTTGTTGAAACTTGTGTTGACTCAACTTTCCAAATCTGCGGTTCATTGTGTGTCATGTTGACACGAGTTTCTGTTCTTTTGTTCATCCAATTCAAATCAGTGGTGATAGGCTCAACACCTGAACCACCTCAGCGCAACACAATACAGTTTAACAGCAGCACAAAGGACTTGGACTGTTGTACTGCACCAGGCTTCATGAGTTTTTGCTTGGTATGACACATCCTGTCTTTATTAAAATCGAAAGTTTGGCAATGACTTGATACTTTCTTCTCTTTCACCAGTTTATGTTATCTTTCTTTTTGATTTGGTTTTGGTTTCATTTCTTTGCAGGTAGTAGTAGCCTACTGAGTGTGACCCAACAGGCCTGCTGTAGTAGCCTACAGCTTTGAGGCACTGAAGTGCTCAGTCTTTTTCTAATAGCAAAACAAAATAGGACAGTGTAAAGAAAAACTTTTTTACATTTTACAGTTATCAATGATAACATCAAATGTGCAGAATAGGATTTTACTTTCCAAGCATATCCTGTGACCCATAATGCAATGTTTATTTGGCTCTTGTTAGCCGTTTCCACCACAGACATTTAACCTGACTGAGACTGAAAAATAAAGTATTTAACAAAAAATAAATTCCATTGCTTTCTGTTGTTTTTGCTTATTTATTAACTTGTTTTAGTGACTTCTAGGTTGGAAACTATACAACGATTGCATCTCAACAATGTAATATAACAATATATAAGTAGCCTATCCTGATTTGTTTACATTTTACTGAGAATTCTTGTGCAGTTTAACAGCTTTACAATAAAGTTTTTACAGTAATACGTGTCTTTTTTTCTCTTGTTTGTACAAAAATGAGTAATGAAACTGGGGCACTTGTATCCAAGATCAGACAGAACCCAACAGGTCATTATTCATTCTATAATAACCACGTGCTCACAATATGGCCCTATAGGAATACTAGCAATTATTTTTGTTGTTATAATTCCCTTTATCTTTCTTTGCCTCTGCCTCCTGTGTCCAACAGTGACAGAACCGTGATTTGACCTCTTTATTATCAGCAGCTCCTATGTTTGTGGTTTTACATACAGTGCATCTAAAAGGGTTTCATAGGTTATTCTGCTACATAAATGACTCCTGTTCATACATCTTTGAGCTGAACAGTGTTAGCCCACTGACTTCAACTGACTGCAGATGGACCAGCGTTCTTGGAGCATACAGTATGTGTTGATTTGTGAAAATCTTCTTCTTGATAAAAAGGAAGACGAGCCGCTGATTGCGACAGAGCTCAAATTTCTCATGAACTTGCATTACAAAACTTCTATAACATGTTTATTGATCCAAGGTTTACATTTAAATCCAGTTTAGCCACTGAGACTGACATGTGAGTGAAGAGTGAAGCAGCAGCAACTGTGGATGAGATATAACATAACTCAAACTCATGAGTATTAATGATTAAAGGGATAGTTTTGGCAAATTGGCCCATGGCCATAATCCCTATAGTTTTAGTAGTAGGTTCGTAATTGTCAGTGCAAGCTGTTTTTAGAATGGTGGTGGAGCAGAGCCGTGAGCTGCTCAGAGCTACGCTATGGAGGCTAATGGAATTTCTTGGTTTCCCTCATCAAACTCATCAAATGCACAAACGCCAAAACGCTCTTGTGGACAAGTTGTGACCTGCACATTCACCACGCTATGAACGTTACGAGACGCAGTTGTTTTGCAGAGACTGCTTGCCGAAAAACTGCCCACGCACATCAGCAGTTCTGCATGAATTTACCTCGAAAAAGACTCTGTTTCGTAACGTTCTGGAGTTATTGGATTGTGTATTTGATGAGTTTGATGAGGGAAACCAAGAAATCCCATTAGCCTCCGTAGCGTAGCTCTGAGCAGCTCGTGGTTCTGCTCCGCCGTTCTAAAAATAGCTTGCACCGACAATTAAAGGTAAGAACCTCCTCCTAAAACTATAGGGATTATTGCAATGGTCCAATTTGCCAAAATGTTGAACTATCCCTTTAAGATGTCTTTTAATGACAGAATTATAAGATGGCACTCCAACCTCAAAATAAGTCAAACATCGTCCTACAAGGTTCACAATCAAGTTTGCATGAAAAAGCAACAAATGTCAAGATTACAGAAAAAGGTAAAATATTGAGATGAGAACATAAAAATGACACTAGCCTATTTGCTGACCTGATCATGGTCACTTTTGTGGTGGGATACGATTTTGAAATATCCTCTGATAGATTTCAGTGTAAATATCCCACAGTTGCTAAATATCTGAATGAAGTCTGGTGAATACACAGTTCTGCTTTCCAAGAAACTACATGTACTCACAACTAGAATGTGACAGCAAAGACATGTTGTTGTGATGTGTGATTTCCCTCTGATAGACCCGTCAAGGGCCCCGATTAAGTGCCATTCATGATGTTTTTTATGCATATTCCGTCACTGTCCTCTGAGACGGCAACACGGCAACCAGCACGGTGAGATGATGGACAGATTGTAAAGCAGCCAGCGTTTATGGACAGATCTACAGAGATTACAGCGCTGCCGACCCTCCCCTGTGCTCAGATGGATGGGGATGGATGCAGGACCATGTGACTGAGCTCACAGCTTTCTGTCTCTCTCGCACACTTGATCATACACTGAGAAATGTATGAAGATATATTTCTGGATACAGCTGCAACCGCTGGTCCCCTCTCTCTTTCCTTTCCTTTCCTTTCCTTTCCTTTCCTTTCGTTCTTCTCATCTCAGTCTCAGCTGAGGTTGGGCAAATTCCTGCTCAAGCAGAAGAAATCATGCAGCAGCATCCTATATTTAGATCCGTGTTTGATCATATGAGCCTCTCTGCTCCACTCTGCAGCACTCGGCTCTGCTCAGTCAATTACAGGGTGCATGTGTTATTTCATATTTTCTCCTTGATCTGATAGTGGTCAAAGGAGGACTGGTTTCCATTTCCCTGTCACATCTTTTGCATGGCGGTAGTTACGTTGGTGTGAGTTGAGACTGCAAAACGAACACATGTTGATGAATATTTCCTCTGTATCATCTTTATTAATGAGGGGTGAGACACTTTCACTTTATCCCCTGAAACAGACATGATTATCAGAGAGTAACTCTCATAACAAGTGAATTAATCAGATCATTTCTCAATTAAGATGAGTTTTATAAAAGACAGTTTAAACTCAGTGACATAAAAAAAAAATCCTGTAATCTTTTAATATAATATCTTTTAATAAATTCATTGAATTTTTCCTGCAGGTCCAGATTTATTTATCTCAGCTCTGTACTTGTCTGTTCAGACACATACAAATGCAAGTGCTGTCAGTATTCCCAAGACCAACTTTAATACAGTACATTTACAGAATATGAAGGTCTTGTGTGCTGTCTAACCCAATCTTAGATATTACATCTGATCCGAGAGCCTGATTTTCAATTCAAGCAACAAACACTACACAGGCACATCCATAATTGTTTAAACATTGTGCTATATTGCTTCCCTGATATTGCGTTGCCCATTTCATAAAAAAATTCAATTACTTCTGCGTCTTCATTTCAAGTCATGATCGGTTCGTTGTAATTACCTTCATTTCCCGGGGAATACAGGTTTTTGAAGCCTGTAAAATATGAGCTCATGTCAGGACGATGTCCCGTTTAACATCACATACAGTAGCTACGGTGCAGCATAATGATGGTTTTACTGAATGAGCAGCATCTCTGGAGAAGCTGTACATTCATTCCCTTCAATAATAAGCAGACAGAGAGCCACCAGCTCTGCTCTGTTACTTAATCGTTTCCCTGTGAGAGAGCAGAGGACATCACATGCTGCTGCCACCGCTGCTGTGTTCTGCACTCTCTGTGTCTTTCTCTCTGTCATTCTTGTCATCCTCACTGTGTCTCTCCTTGTTGCTCTTTCTTTATTTATCCCTCGGTTTTTTTCTTTCTTTCACCCTGAATTTCTTATGCGTCCCTGCTGTTATTCAGTGGCGCCAGCAGCCTGTGATTTAATGCTAGCTTTTTATATGTGTGCGTGTGATACCAAATGTCAGTCTGATCAATAAATGTTGAGACATTTTACTTCACACCCACAAATGTCAGGCTCTTGGTGGTCTCGTTGGTCTTCGGTGAAAACCCAGAGGATCAGCAGGACTCATCCTCTGGGGGCTTCACACTCGTTGGTCTTTTCACTCCAACTCAGTTGTTTGCTCCTTCTTTCTCTCTACCTCTTACCCCTGAACTCCCTCTCTTGCTCTCCTGCTCGCTTTCTTTTGTATACAACTTCCCACCCACTTTCATTTCCTTTTCATCTGTAAGAGGAAATCTTGCCTTTGAGCAGCACAGAGTCAAATCCCCCAGGGACTCACTTCACCTCAACACATGAAAGAGGCTGCTTATTATGTGTCTGGATTTTGAAGGCATCATATACAGGCACATCCAAACAGAGTGGAAGATCTATTGTAATAAACAGGAGGGGAAAGGAACACCAGGATATTGAGGAATTGACGAGTGACATAATTATGAATATACAATGTGTACAGTATTTCAGCTTTAAGAGTTGATACCATATGTTACAAGTCCATAATCCATTCATTTTCTTAGTTACTCATTGTTACTGTGAGTGATTTTCTACTCTGAATAAGAGCAGATAGAGGAAGTTACTTATTGGTAACAACTTGTTTCATGATAAACTGTAATTCCTGTCACAGGAACATCACAAAAACAAAAGTGAGTGCTCCAAGTTTCTCTTTCGCAAAACCAAGATTCCTCACTCAGGAAACAAAAATGAAATAAATATATAAATAAAATGTTAGCACACAGCCACAGTAAGGAAAACATCAGGACAATGCTTAAAGATGTTGCTGATAAAAAAAAGGCCACATATTGGTTGTACCTCACATTAATTTTTCTTGGTTTACTGTAGTTCATGATGGTGGTCAGCTCTTGTTTAGTGCCTTACACATAGGTCTGTTTATTGCTGTGCAATAATGTCATTGTATTGGGTACATTTTAATGATACATTTGGACTGCTGTTTGATATTACATTACCATACAGAAAATATTTAGTTGGTTTGCCTCTGAAAAAAAAAAACGAAAAAAAAAAAAAAAGTAGAACCTCTCTTTTATGTTAACTGTAAATCTTCATTAAAACCGCAGACTGGCTTTGACCAGTTCCAATTCCCAGTTCCTCAGCTTCGCAGTAGTGGTCTTGAGTAACGTGATGAATCAATGATTGCTCAAACGGTGCTTCGCCACAGCACTGTGGTGTTTGTCTGTTTGTCCTCCCTCACCAGATGTTACACATAAGATGAATGTCTTCCTGCCAGTTCTAAAAAGAAGAATGACTACCATGTAATTCTCTCTTTTGTCAGTTTTCAGAGTAGACTGACGACATTACACAACACTGCCTGTCTTCCATCTGTGTAACTCACTTGTAAGTCCCTGCACTTCCTCTTTGTTATTCTTCAGATGATTCTTTCACTCTTATGTGTGTGTGTTTGTCTTTTTGCTTGTGTGTGAGAGCTTGTGTATTTCATCTCAGATGCACAACATGATCTGAATGATCAAATGCAAATCTCGTGTTTGAGGTTTCTATATTCTGACATACAGCATGGGCAAATATAGACTCTATAGTCATCTCTCTCTCTCTTTATGCCACATCAAGCTCCTCGTTTGATTTGCTGCACTGACTTCATTCATTGTGGCCGAAGGACAGTACATGAGAATGAAAGAATGAAGCACAAGTGCATGTTCATTGGTGCCAGGATAAGACGAGTGGGCCGGCTCTGTTATGATTGAGCTCTCTTATTGGTTAATGGGAGGGGATGAATGAAAGGATGCTGATTTGAATGAAGTCCAGATGTCACCAAGCATCAGAGCATGCAGCACCACTGGGACGAGAGGAGGGAGGGAGGAGTGGTGGGGTGAGGAGGTAGAAATATGACTCATTCTCCCTGTCCTATACCTCCTATCTGTCTGTCTATCCATATGTTGCGTCTGCTTCCTCCATCCTTCACATCCCTGTGGCTCAGCTGGCACATGCATATAAGGACAAAATGCAGAATAGAATAGATATGTTAGCAAATTTAGAGTTTGAGACAAATACATATGTAGTAAAGTTGTGAAAAGAATCTAAATCAAATATTACAAGTTACAAGTTGGGAGAGAGGGTATGACATGCAGCAAAAGGCCTGGACCGGTAGTGACTGAGTTAACTTAGTGTTTGTCATTTATACTGTAGCTGCTGATTATGATATTTTGTCTGATGTATATTAATATAGAAGGAAACATGATGAAATAATTGTCAAAAATATTGGTAACACTTTATTTGACGCCTATTTCTATAACGCATTATAACCATACTTGTAATGAGTTAAAATGCAGTTGCAGCACTGTATAACTATAGTTATAAACACTCATAAATGATCATAATGCTTTATAACAGTAATCATAACACACTATAAAGTATTCTATCATGACTTATAAGGTCAGGTATTATAATACGTTATAATTGTTAGTAACTCACTGACAATGCCCACATCGATAATACATTATAAATATAGTTATAATGTGTTATAATTGGCTTATAAACGTGTATAACTATCACTCTATTATCATAAGACTTTATAACAATAAGCATAACACATCATAGGACATTTTATAATGGCTTATAAGGTCAAGTATTCTAATAGAGTTATAATGCTCTATAATGTGTTATGCTTATTATTATAAAGCATTATGATCATTTATGAGTGTTTAAAATTATAGTTATACAGTGCTATAACTGCATTATAACTCATTATAAGTATAGTTATAATGTGTTATAGAGATAGGTGTCAAATAAAGTGTTACCAAGAATTTAAAATCAAATATTACACGAAAGTTGGGAGAGAGGGTATGACATGCAGCAAAAGGCCTGGGCTGGTAGTGACTGAGTTAACTTAGTGTTTGTCATTTATACTGTAGCTGCTGATTATGATATTTTGTCTGATGTATAAATGAATATAGAAGGAAACATGATGAAATAATTGTTAAAAATATCAAATCATTCCCAATCAAAAGATGTCCGGTTTCTTTTCCCAAGTGAATGCAAAGCTTAAAAAACACACACACATTTTTAGATCCTGTACAGCTTAGGGCTCATTTGTTAGACATTAAAAAACATTTTTCAAACACTATATCAATGTAATATCCAGCACATCCATTGTTCTTAGAAATACAGCCAAGATAAGACTTTTCCTCTGCTGAAATGACCTAGAAAAACTCAGACATGCTGTTATTTCTTCCAGTATTAATTACTGTAATGTACTCGTCTCAGGCGTCCCCGGCCTGCTCTCAATCAAACTAATTCAAAACTCAGCCGCCAGAAAATGAATGTGAACCAGTAAATATGATTACATTATCTCAGTCTCTGTTCATTGGCTCATTGTGAATGCACATATTGATTATGAACTTCTGTTTCTAACTAGCGAAGCATTACTCCCACTCTCCACGCCATATATCACGATTCACTCGCTGCCCTGTTCACAGAACACACCTTCATTGTTATTTTTCAAAGAGACAGCTCGGAGCTCAGCCTCTTCCACTGGAGCTTCTTAACGGTGTCAGCGAATCAGAAACGGCCTCATTACTGCAGACTCGGTGGAGACTCGACAACAATTTGTTTTCTGGAGCCTAAAGGTTACCTGAGCTCTCATCCCACCAACAATACTTCCTCTTCCTTCTCTTCTTTCATCCTCTTTGTCTTTTCAGTTACTTCCTCTCTAACACTGGCTGTCAAGAGTATAACAAACACACATACAGGCACACTCTGACTAACTTTATAAACCTTTAATGTTTTCAACTCACTGCCATATTTTACAAAGACTAATAACAACTCACTGGAGAAGTTGGAACCAGAGATTTTCCCCTTAGAAAATAACTGAAAAAATGTATTTATTATCAGAATAGTTGCTTATGAATCAATCACCCAGATTGTTGCACATGCTACCATTAAATATGTGAACAAATTGTGTTCATACAGAAAATATCATGTCTGTTGAGTTTCTTTGCAATGCTTAAATCAATCATAATGAATTATTTGGGGGCAAAACATTAAAGGTTTTGTTTTATATTATGTTTGTTAGATATACCAGCTATCCTCGTGTGTATATGTTGAGACAGAAATGTTTATAGGCTGTTGTCGGATTTAATTGTGGTACACAAATATCTACAATGATTAAAGCAGATATCAGTGGAATGTTTTTGTTAATATAAGTCCTAAATAGTCCTATTTTCCGTCAGCAATCACTTACATGAAGTATTTCAGCCTAAACACGAGTCTCTCCGTCACTCTGCTCTGCTGTAACCCGAGGAGAAAATTTTCCTTGTGGGATACAAGTGTTATCCAATGAGGGGAGAGAACGGCATGAAGGGCTGTGTGTGCAGCCAAAGGATGCGCGTGAATGTGGTGACGTAGCACGAGGACCAATTGATGCCTGACAAGGGCGGGGGCTGCTAACTCATGGTGCGTTCAAGGAAACTCGTACTTTGTGTTTTTCCTTCCTGTGAAGTCATACCAGTTCGATCTGGTACGAGTTCACGGGTCGGAAGTTACGAGTGGCCGTTATAGGGAACTTTCACAGACAACAGGACGGTAAAAACACGAGCTACGGGTTACCTGGAACGCTACCAAGTCGTAGTTGTGACTTGAAGCTGTAACTTACGGTTTCAAAAGCCTGCCTTGAACACAGCATTAGCCGAAACGGCCGTGCCGATGATATCTGCTTTAAGACGTGTGCAGTGCAATCAGATCAAGGTTTTTTATTTGAAATTCTGTGATGTGAAAACTAGTGATTCTACTGGCAACATGCCGGTAGACAAAAAAACACAGAGCCACATTGTTTTACAAAGTTTGGAAAGTAATGTTGAAGTCAAGCCTGATGCCTTTTCTCTCTTCCCCATGGCAAGGTATACAGTTCATTAAATCAACAATGGTATCAGTATCGGCCGATACACGAAGTCCAGGTATTTAAAAAAGGATCAGTGCATCCCTAATGTCAAATTAGTCACAATTACCTCTGGAACATTCATCATCCTGGTTTGGTTTAGACACAAACATGTCAGGGAAACGTTTCAGGGAAAGATTATTGGACTGGAGGAAACAATTTGTAGAGGTGCACATATGGGACTATAACTGTCTTTATTCTCACGGAAACAGGCTTCTTATCATAGATGACACAGATTAATATAAAGTAAATGACTGGTTAAATAAGAGAGCTAAAACTGAGGCTGTATTAATCATATTCTGGTGACTCACTTGTATCCCTGCCACACTCGTTCACATTCACACCGTGCACACACTTTTCTTGCACATACAGTAGTACACACATAGATGTGTTTTCACAACACACCTACACACACAACACACTCTTGGACACAGTGCAGCACGGCGTTGGGTATTTTTGAACACAGTGTTGTTGGGTAGTCCGTTATACAATATGTGTCTCAGGGACAGCCAGTCTTTACTCTGACCTGCTTTCTGTCTCCGTGGGGCGGTGTGAAGAGACCGGCTTCACAAACAGGCACGACTCACCATTGTCCTCCCAGAGAAAAAAAAGAAAGAGAGAGAGAGAGAGAGAGAGAGAGAGAGAGAGAGAGAGAGAGAGATGAAGATTAAAAGTAATCATCCCTGCCACCAGGCCTTTCTGCTGAATGATACTGACGAGACAACAGAACAAACATAAAGCGAGTCGCCACAGAAGGAAAACACAGAGGAGACATTTGGGATAACGGGAGGCACATTTGATGTGAAAATGTAATTTTGACGTCTTGATGGCCTAGAGAAGGAGGTTTTGGATTAAGTAACACACGATATAAGCCCTGATGTGAAGATGCTGTGATGAGACCTCAATCATCATTGCTGTGCCGGTGTTTCACAGGTCTTTTGCTTATAAAATAGTTTTGATTTTTCATTCTGTATCCATGTGTTTTCTTGAATCATTCACTATTCCCACAGTAAACACCCTGTAATTTACCCTATAGTGAGCATTAAAGAGATTTCTGACATCAATGATCATTGAATCATTTGTCAACAGCTGTTTGTTCTGAATTACTGTAATTTCCACCTCAGTCAAAGGCAAATCCTAGCACTGTGCGATTTCAGCACGTGTAAAGGGCTATTGGCCATATATCTGTTTTTTTTGTATATTGTTTTTTCTGCTCACAGTTACAGCATGATGTACAGTACAATCGATGTGTGTAAGGTTAGAACTCGCTGATAGTGTTTAATTTATAGCAGCATTGAAGTCCACAGAACGGTAAGATTGTTAAAGATGGTGTTTCAAGTCTAACTATGGATTTTTTGGGGTCGTGATGTGAAAGTGTCTCTTCATCTTTTGTGAGGCTGAATGGTGGAAAATGGTTGGAATGAACCATGTTTTTGCTTTAAGACGTGGCGAGTCTCATTTCTGCTCTAAATAGGGTGAATCATTTCTTTCTTTCTCAAATTTCTCCCTCCAGACCGTGTGTTATGTTTCTGAGTTTTAAAAAAAAGAAAGAAAAGATACAGTGGGATAAAAAGAAAATACATGTTGTCTCTTACAAGGCCATGGTCTTCAGGGAGTTGAGTCATGACTATTGAGGAGCTAGTTTGGCTCCAGATTTGTTCTGATTATTGTTTGTCCTTCTTGGACGAAACCATCAGTCTGTCGATCTCGCTCTTTCCCCATGGACCTATGCACTGAACCATCCGATAAAACCTCTCTGTGGACTCATAATAATTATCATGGATTTTATAAGGCACCAACAAATGTCGCTTTACATGTGTTGTTTCAAATACAGGAGCTGACTTACTGCAGATCTGCGACTAAACACGATTTCAAATAACCATCCATTCATGTCACAGCACCAACACAGAGCCAAATGAATGTAGTCTCTGAATGCATTGGAGTTCAACAGCCAGTGGGACAACTGTTCCTCAAGTTTTTGAGGTTTATGTGTTGTCAGCGTTGCTATAGGCGACAGGACTGCTGCTTTTACTGCGACAGTGAGGTCAGCCACAGCTGGTGACACAAAGTGCAAATCCTCTACAGACCAGACTGTCTCATTTGGGTTTGGCCTTTATGGTCTGCCATGCTCACGAAAGTCTTCACCTAGAGACCACGCTGTTATCTGAAGGATACAGTCCCTTTAGAGGGACACTCCATTCTTCTGTCTGACTCTTGACTGAGGCCACAGCAATCTCCTCTGTATTAGAAAATGTCAAGGGCAGCAAGTATGTGTATGCATGAGTGCTGGTATCATCAGCAACTGAATTAAGTAAGCAAGTCAATTTTAAGGGATAGTTCAACATTTTGGCAAATTTTCCTATTGCCATAATCCCTATAGTCATAGGAGTAGGTTCATATCGGTGCATGTTGTTTTGAGATCTGCGGGGCAGAGGCGCAAGCTGCTCAACGGTACAGGCCCCCTGTCCCTCATCAAACTCATCAAATACACAATTCAACAACTCCAAAACACTCTCATGGACAAGTTGTGACCTGCACATTCACCACACTATGAAATAATAATGTAACATTACAAGACAGAGTTGTTTTGGAGGCAAATGCAGCCAGAACTACATTCCAGACACGGCTGCTGAGCTGAGTGATTTGAAAAGCGCAAGTAGTTCTGAGTATTTGCTTCATGTGTCGTAATGTTACGTAATTTAACATGATTATCTCATAGCGTAACTTGTTCACAAGAGCGTTTTGGAGTTGTTGGATTGTGTATTTGACGAGTTTTGAGGGACAGGGGACCTGTAGCCTTCACATCAATTGTGTTAGCTGAGCAGCTCACGTCTCTGCCCCGCGGATCTCAAAACAACACACACTGATAATTTATGGTAATGAACCTACTTCTATGACTACAGGGATTATGGCAATAGGCGAATTTGCCAAAATGTTTAACTATCCCTTTAAATGAACGCCTTCTATCCATCAAAACAAAGTAAGGTTTAGCTCTATCTGATTCACTCAGCTGACCTCTGACCGTGGCATGATTCAATGCACGCAGCAGTTGAAAAAAGTGTTGGGCATGGAATGAGTTGTTCTTATGGCAACGTAAAATATACTGCACGAAGCGTACAGTGAAAAAAATATAGGATTGTTTGGTGGGCGTCTTTTTGCAGGCCCCATGTACATTAGGACATCACTCTGCTAGAACCAGGTTCCCTGCTGCCTCTTCTCACTGACTCTACTATTGGTAATACACTCACTCTGCAGGACTAGCTCCCACAGCCTCACTTCAAATAACCAGAAGTAAGAGGGTTTTCCTCAGTGTTGATGGTAGTGGCTTGTGTGGTGGGGGTGGGTTCCTGCTAATAGATTCAAACATGATATAAGACACAGCAGCAATCTGAAATCTTTCTGGCTCCCGACTCTGTTTTCACCTTGTTCTTCTCTCTTTGCTCGCTCGGCTTTCACATAGCAGGAATTAATCTGCCGTCAGTGTGTGTGTAATTACAGCCGAAGCTCTTTGGTGGTTGGACGGTAGTACATGTCGACGCACACGCGCACACGCACTCCATGCAGAGCGGTGCTTACAGCTGGAGCCCTACTGCTATCTGTGTGATGGGGGGGGGGGGTAGGTCTCCCATTCTGTTAATCACACATGTACAGTTTGCTGCCAGAAGAAGGTGTTGATTAAACAGACTGGTAAGAGAAGAGGAGTGCTGCAGCTCTGCCCGGGGATTTTTATGGTGAGGTGATTTTCAGGTCAGCCCAAAATCTTCTCTGCTAATCAGATGTTGTGCTGTCCTTTTTTTGTTGAGAAAAAAAGACACCCACACTCGGGACCTAAAGGGATAGTTCAACATTTTGGCAAATTGTCTCCCCATAGTCTTAGGAGTAGGTTTGTTACATTTAATTGTCGTTGCAAGCTATTTTTAGAACGGCGGAGCAGAGCCGCGAGCAGCTCAGAGCTACGCTATCTCATCAAATACACAATCCAACAACTCCAAAACGCTCCGGTGGACAAGTTGTGACCTGCACATTCACCACGCTATGAGATAATAATGGAATGTTACAAAACAGAGTTGTTTTCGAGGCAAATGCAGAGACTGCTTGCCGAAAAACTGACAGGAACACGCATCAGCGGTTTTGCATGAATTTACCTTGAAAACAACTCCATCTCGTAACGTTCCGTTCCTCCTAAGGGATTATGACAATAGGCCAATTTGCCAAAATGTTGAACTATCCCTTTAATGTTTCAAACACAGTCATCTCTGCTGGGGGTAACATAGCAATATTGTTAGTGTAATTTCTGTCATGCAAAACTGTTTACAGTTTTATATTCCACATGTGTTTTCAAAATTTGGTCAACTTTTCTAATTATCTTCATTCCCAGTATGTCCTTCTCCTGCCAGGATGCCTGGACATCAGGTTGCATTTCTGTTTCTTGTTGGGGCAAGAAACAGCAGTCAGGGGTCAGATGTGTTGTAAACATGCAGGCAAACAGTGAAGCCTAGTTATTAAACTTCATTTTGAGGTTGAACTGAAAGTGAGCACATCCAAAATGTTGGTAATAATTCCTCTGTGCACACGAAATGAGGCATGATGGCCAAGACTATGAAAATAAGGCCCTGTTGTAATGAAAACAAATTATCCTGTAGAGTTGCATGCAGATTCCCACATGTTGACAAATGTTACTCTGCCGGTTAGCGCCATCATCATGGGATGGAATTAAAAATATTTGAATGTAAAAATCTGTTATTATCCGACTTAATCATGCGTGTATGGTCTTCCAGTAAAACCGTATGTATCTCAACCGTAAATTGAGTTGTGTTTGTTTTCACTCTCCCTCTAGTAATATACAGTACAAGAATTTAATCTAGGCATCAATAACCCCAAAAATTACCATCCCTTATCTAAATCTGATCTGTGAACAGTTACACTATCTCTGCTTCTCAGTATTCAGACATTCCAGCATCTGGTTCGTATCAGCTGCTATGGGAAACAGTACAAACTATCAGAGAAACAGGGACTGGATCCATAACATTTTTATCCAATTTTAGGTCCCATGGCTTCAAGTGTAATCCATAAGGGCTGCATGTGTCTTAGTTTCTTGCTGGGTGAGGTGAACAGATTTCCAACAGAAAGCACTGTTTCGGGTGGGAGTGACCAGGATCTCTGTGGGAGCGTGTGGGAGTCGGATGATGCATCTGTAGGAGTTTGAGTTTTAACAATCAGAACTCCTACAGAAAATTGGTGGGTGAAGGATTAAAAAGAAATAAAAACTGTTTTCTTGTGGCTTTTTCACTTGATTTTTTTTGTTGTTTTTTTTTGCAGAATTTCACATAACCGTCTCACTGTTGAAACCAAACCTGGAGGAGAGCGCCCTCCCTCCCACATAAAAATGTTTTTCACGTACAGGTGGAGAAGTTAAGAAAATCCCGACAGTGTTGTGAGACGTGATGTTTTTTTCCTCTGCATTGCTGCTGCCTCGTGTGTTCCTGAGCAGAGGCCATGTGACAGCGGATCCAGGCAGGCAGCCAGTGCAGCGCGACTGCACAGACAACAATGCACAGGAACATGCACAGACAATTACACATGCATTTGCACTAATGTATCTCTTCATACGTGAGAGTGAACATGCTTCGGTTACACATGGGCTACTTGTACACACATGCACACTTACAAACACACAGCTTTGTTGCAGACAAAACCATGTGCATAGGAAAAACAACACATTGAGGCGTGCTATACAAGCCAGCTCCCTCCCTCTGT
Source organism: Trachurus japonicus (assembly GCF_045865225.1). Classification (NCBI taxonomy): domain Eukaryota; kingdom Metazoa; phylum Chordata; class Actinopteri; order Carangiformes; family Carangidae; genus Trachurus; species Trachurus japonicus. The sequence goes on from NC_140911.1 coordinate 32,785,300, forward strand.
CCATCCCAGGCTCTGCTCTTTCACTAACTCAAGGCCAGTGATGTGTGAATCTGAGATGTGCAGCGTGTGACTCCATTAATGAATGAACAAGTCTCAGCGAAGAGTGCGTGTATGCCTTGAGTATGATGGAATTAATACTTCCTTTGATCCCCTCTTGCAGATCACTCAGTGCTGTGTATGTGTATGTGTGTGTGTGTGTGTGTGTGTGTGTGTGTGTGTGTGTGTGTGTGTGTGTGTGTTTGTGTGCGTGACGGAGTGCAGGAGAGAGGGGGAGTTAGCAAATCCCTCTCATTCAGCAGCTAGCTACTGTTTGATATATCATTCAACTAAAAATGAGCCTTGCTGGAGAGAGGGAGGGAGGAGAACGACAGGGATCGAGGCAGAAAATTGGAGCTGACAGAGATGAAGCGAGGCGCTATGAGGCTAAATCGTAAGAAGAAGAAAAAAGATGAGAGAGTCAGAGAAAGGAGAGGAGATGGAGAGAGTGGAGAGAGAGAGGTGGTAGAGGGATGAAACAGGACTGAGAGAACGGGAGAGTATTGGAGGAAAGAGGCCACTGCAATTAGAATCTAGGATCTACATTTCCTCTCCATTGATTAACTATGAATGGGGCTGGCAGGACAGTTCAGCAAGGCAGTGTAGGGCACTCTCTCTCTCTCTCTCTCTCTCTCTCTGTGTGTGTGTAGTTATGTGCTTCGGTCTGGCCTCTGTTGTGTACTCGAATGCTCAAACCTGGTCGACTCGAGAGGATTCGTGTCAAAAACATCCTGAGTGAAACACAGCGATCTGTGAGAAGTCACATGATCAGCTCTGCTCACACACACACACACAAACTAAGAGTCAGTGCAGCCTGCTCATATTATCAGAAAAGACAAGCGGGAGAGAGAAGGGAATACAACAGTCTTCTTCAGTAGCAACAGTGAAAACTTGAGTCAGAAATGAAGTAGAGATCGATGTTTGTGTTACGCATCTACAAGCTGAATGTTTTTCTCTCATTCATGTACAGTCTCAATATTTTTTTTCTAAATTCTGACTGATAACCACTGTTACATAAAAGTGTTTTTCTCATCTACTAGTGTCACTTCAGTGAAACCTCTGAGACGTGGAGCAGAAGTCTCAACACAGAGCAGCAGTAGTCTAATTCTTGTAAAGAGTGGGGGATTGGACCCAAATGCTGCACAACAGAGAGGCAGTTTTATAAAGATGTTTATAAGAACTGGACAGGATGTGACTGGTTTTGGATGGATAACAGCAGGAAATATGTAGTTATGAGCAAGGCTCAGGTGGCGGTGGGTTTAAGGGTCTGTAGCAGGTCAGAGTTCATGGAGGGGTTTGGGCGCTAACTGAGAGTTCAGGGACGGTTGATGGCAACAGAGGGTCTGCTGGGCTGGAGGTCAAGAGCAAAGCAGAGTGGGAAGCAGGTGAGCAGGCGGCAGGGCAGACAGACCGAAACAGAGCAGGCAGACGAAATGTCATGGACTGACGGGGGGAATTGTAGAACCACGTTTCACAAAGCAGCTTTAGTGAAAACTCTGAGTCTGTTCACCCTGAAATGAGGCAAACTCTGGGTTTTCCATTTCAGAAAGGGAGGTAACTCAAACCAGGAAAGGAGGAGTAACTCTCGGTTCACAAAAAGAGGAAACTGAAGCTTGGAGTCAGTTACTATGGCAACGCACTCCGTGAACCTTTCAGGAGCAGGTTTTCTCCAACAAACTAACCCTGAGTTCCTCCTTTTTATCTGAAGCCTGCAGGCTGAAAGCAGCGGCTGACAGGACGTGTAAACTCCGTCAACTGGATGTTTTATTCTCCATGAGGATTTGTTTGATCATTCCCGTTGTTCTGCACCGTCAGTTTATCTGAACAACCCTCACATGACATGACACGGACATGCACGCAGCATTCATACGTAACGTCACTCCACCATGAGAAGTGGGAGGGGCAAGGCTTTTTTTTTGCTGGTTGCCATGGTGAATCATGTTATCTTTGTTCCATCGATGAGGGCTTTTCATCTCCCCGTAGTCAAGTTACTCAGAGTTGATTGAACTAACTGTTATCACCCGTTCTGAAACCCAAAACTCATCTCAGAGTAAACTCAGAGTTCAGGATTAGACTCAGAGTTTGTTGAACCTGCTTTGGGAAACGGACCCCAGGAGGGGCTCGCTAAAAAGCCACAGGCATACAGGAACCAGGAGATGGAGAGACAAAACCCGTGATTAAAGGTGGAGGGCTGAGGAGCAGAGACAAGGATAGGTGGTCAAAGGGCAAGCCATATAACGAAAACCAGGGAATCAGTCCGAGAACGAGTGCTGGAAGGTCTGGCAAAGACTGGGACTGCCTAGCATAGCCTACTGGCTTCATTAGAGCAGGTTGGAAACGATGAACCTGGTGAGGATGTGGGGCAGGAGAGACTTTCACAGCAGCAGGGGAGAGCAGGCAGAGCAGACTGTGACAGTATGCTAGTATTATGGTCTGTAGCCTACCTCAGCTTCTTTGAGGTCCTTTACAGTGAAAAAAGTGTATCTACCAAAAAAAAGTACAATAAATAATTACATTTTTGATTTTTAAAATCCCACTGGTGTTTGCAACAATGCTATTGACGATAAATCATAGAGCAGGATGTGACACTGTTGACGTAGCCATTTAACTACTTGATGGACTGTCAGGAAATGAAGCTTAGCGAAAATTCAGACAGGAAGACTATCTCCCCACGCATGCTCACTGAGTCATTTCCTCTCTCCCACTTCCCTCTGAAACACACCCCTCAACACTCATCCTCATCCAATCACAATCCGCCACCTTCTCTCCTCCTCCAATCAGCTTTCAGCTGTCTCGTTTAAAAGTGCTCTCTCTCTACTCTCATTCAGCTGTCAACCAGCCCGCAGAAATCCTCGACCCACCTCCTCCCCTTCACCTCCTCAATCAGGACTCAGGCATCTCCATCTCAGTCCGGAGGCTTCCATATCAGTAGGCATCATCTCTACCACCACCAGTGTCTGGGCCCGGGGGATGTCCTCTTCAGATAGAAGCTTCACATTCATCAATTTGTCTTCTAAGCTGATCTACTCCCTGGGGCCTAAGCGCCAAAAAATATTACTTGTCACAATAAATGTCTTTCGTTTCACATCCCGTCTATTCCATTCTTAAATAGTCTGTCCTGATTGAAATATTATTAGTCACTAGGACATGAATCCAAAAAAAACCTTTGTGACTATCTAATTTGCCATAGCTGTCTGATACTAAGTCTTAGCTGTACAGACATAAACTTGCATCATGCTAACATGCTGCTAACATCTGTAAGCATGTGAATTGTGAGCATAGCAGGCCTATAAACAATAATTAGCACATTATTGCATCAGCATCAGGCCATTTATGTCAATATTTTAGACCAAACTTAAAAACTTTTAAACAGTTAAGTTCCAAGAATAGCTGCAAGAAGTGTTTTTTTTTTTCAGCTGAAAATCATAGGCTATTCATTTTCTGATGAGTCGGTAATCAGTAATTCAGCCTGCAAGGTCCTCACGATTTCAAAATCTAAAGCAGTGAAAAACACAGCATTCAAAAATTCATTTTCAATTTTCCTATGTAGCATGTACGTACGATCCTATGAGGGCCAGACCCATTGTGAAATTAAGGGGTATTGATCCAGATATGGTCTCATTCATTATCGACTGAGTCAGCTTGTAAAGACTTCAAGCACAGTTTTAATGTTGTGGCCTTGAAACTGATGAGGAAAAAAAAAAATAAAGAAATTTATGAAGAGTGGCATGCTCTACAAGGCCTCCACTTGGGGCTGTAAAACTAAAGCGACCTCAAATTCCTTTAGCAGCAGTGACGTTGTCCCAGATGCGGCCTTGGAAAGCAGAAGGTTGTGTGTGCATTTCAGTGGAGGATCGTGAGCAGCACAGAGGTAGGAGTTCCTCCTGAGGCCATGGTCCATCTGGGAGCAAACACAGCCAGCATGATGCTTTTTTTTTTTTTCCTTTAAATTTCTGTTCACCTCATGGTCACCCCAGCTGTTACTGAGGAGCTGCTTCACATTGTCTTAATTAGTCTTGCTGGATCTTGAAAACAAATGTGAAATAATAATAATGAGTACAATACTTTTACTTTTGGTTCTGCTTTGATGCTGGTGAGAAAGTATTGATGTGGTATGTGAGTTCTTCTTCCCCCACTGAATATCTCTCAAAAACATGACCCACCATAATTTTCTTGCAGTTGCATGTGTTTTGTCTAACAATAACGCTGTATCTCAAATTGAAAGTGAAACACAATCTGTTGGGTTTTTTTTTTTTTGGTCAGGGCTATTTTGCAGAGCAGACCTGTGTGCTTCAGATCCCATGGGAGGCCGACCCATAACTCTGACTGTGTGCCACATCGTCCACAAACTATTGATTCTCTGGTGCACTTTAGATGTAACCCAACTCTCGGCCCCCATCAATCCTCTCACCCGCCCCTCTGCATCCCGCTGCAGCATCCAAAGCTACCTTCCAGGGTCTACCGGGTCTGACTGGAAATTATTGATCCTGGCACGGACCATCTGATTATGGTTTGTTTTATGACTCTCAGGATGGGAGCTTTATTGTTTTAGGGGCAGCATCTGGTTTCTGATGATGGACTTGATGAGGTCAGTGTAGAGGGAGGGGTGAGGGGAGAGGGAAGCAGGAGTGAGGAGAGAAACACAGAGAACAATAGAGAAAGAGAGGGACAGAGTGATGCGTTAGAGAGGGAGAGTTTAATCGATACTCTAAAGCATGACATCATTGTTTAGCCGGTCTGGAGGGACGTCAGACGCTCTGCCAGTAACCGACAACAACCATGAATCATTAATGTCATCCGTTCAGTCCGCTCTGATGTTACAGGCCAGGGCACCTTCAAGCCAAAGCGGCGTGTTTGTCAACAACAGCAGCAACTGATTTCAAATGGGGATGTTGAGGCCAGACACTACAGGCCATTACTACAACTACTACATTACTACTGCTCCAATAATTGTCACATTTGCTGTTGTATAGTTGGGTCAACAACTTGTTGGCCTTAAGAGTGTTGTATATCAAATAGTTCTGACACACAGTGACAGTGTTTTACACAGTTATTGTGTTCGTTAAAGTAGAATAGTATTATCAAAGTGCTATTTATTACTATAAAGGTACAATTTAAAATCTATTTTAGATAATTGATAAATGGCATATGTCAAATATTCTGTGATCAGTGACAGCACTTCTTATCAAATAAAAGACGAAGTAACACGTGTCAGGGGAAATCCACACGACACCACCCACCTTCTAAATTAAGCAAACCTATTAGATGGCAAACAGGAGACATCCTCTACCTCACCCGGCTGACCTCCAGACTAGACATCCTGTCGCGCCTGGAGGTCATTTAAATATACAAAAAAATACACACAAGGATGCAAAAGGCAAAACCACACATACAGTATCTGCACGCCCAAAGACATGTGAGAACGACTCATGGACAGAGAGAGAGAGAGAGAAAGAAAGGGGGTCTCTGAAGTGAATAGGAAGAGGAAGATGAGTGAGGCTGGTTGATATCCCTGATGTCTGCCCTGTGGATTATTAATGAGGGAGGGAGAGCCCCTTGAAACTGTACTCTCACCCATTTTAACTTTAATGATCCAGGCACACCCACACTGCTGTTTATCCTCACTGTTAGTGCAGATAAAGACAGACACAGATTGAGACAGCCAACCAAAGAAATGTGTATCGTATGATAGAGAATCTCTCTTAGTCTGACAGAAGTTTATTTATGTATAGCTGATTAATAATATACCACCCTAGAGCAAATCTAACAGATGAAATGCATAGACATGACACATATGCCTCCACCACTCCCTGTTTATCACTTAAAATATTAACTATTTTTGTGATGTGTTGTCATAATTTGCTGTGTGAGGTCTACAGCTGTGGTGTTGTGTTTTGTGCACTCACACACTGACCTTGACCCTTGACCTTTAATCTTTGACCACTCCAATCTAGTCAGTTCATTCCTGTATCCAAATTAGCCTTTCTGCCAAATTTGAGGAAATCCCCTCATGCTGTTACGGAGATATCACATTCACAAGGTAAAAACCTGGATTTGTGAGAAACAAAGACATAATCCCCGATCCCCCACTGGCTTCCCACCCAGGAATACTCTGTTAGATGGGGTGGGGGGTGGGGGTGGGGTCCAGATCAAGGATATCGAGATGGCTGTAATGTGAGACCTTTTAACAGCCCTTGTTAAAAGCCTGGCCTGGCCAAGGAAGTCCTGCTAATGGAAGTAAAAGAGAGTTAGAGTAATCCAAGTGGGAGGAGATAAATGCAAGATTAGACCATGGCCGTGGAAGAGAGAGTCTCAGAGTCTACACTGTTGTTGTATGTGTGAGGTTGTACAGGGGCACACTGGTGCTAAACAGAGGTGATAAACACTGCTCTCATGTTCTTAAGTAAAATAGCAATAAACAGCGTAAAAATTACTCCATTACAGATAAAATTAGTTATCAGTCAGTTAAAATTCTACTTCATCCACTATACAGATCATTTGTCAAATCAATTCAGTTATGATAAATGTTTTGTAATAGATATTGACTTTTTTGACATGAATGCTGTGGGTAGCCTATAGTTGAGTTCTGTTGGAAAATTACCTAGAGGAAAAAACTCTATTGGTTTCATTTTGTAATAATGTTTCCTACTTTAAAATAATACCTCATGGGTTTTTTATTATGCAATTTATGGCCATAAACTGGTGTAGTCAACAATTTACCCACTTTTGTAAATCAGGGCAAAACGTTGTGTTTATTACATGTGGGTGAGCATGGCAACAGGACGTTGGCTGCTGTGTCATCATTTAGTTTGTTCTCAATAGTGAAATGAACCTGCACGTCTACCAAACTTTGCCCTCTATCAGAGCACCAAGCTGAAACTGACATTGTTCATCTGGATGGAATTAAAGCAGGACACGCTGGTCAAAAGTCACGGCTCGGTTTGGAGCGAGTGTCGCTACCCGATCTGCGACGCTACCCGATCTGTGACAGCCACGTACGGCAACTCCACTTGGACAAACTTAGTTGAATTGACTTAGGATCACTGCCCTATGTGCGTCGCCAGAGACCGTTTATCTTTTTATTTATTTTTTTAAATACTTTATTAGTAATGTAAATTGAGGGTTGGTTGTGGTGGTCTGGATCTTGATGCTCAGAAAACAGGAACACAGGTGGACTTTTAATGTTTACTGTCCTCTTTTCTCGCCGGCCTCATCACCATGACAACCACAAACAATCACAACTACCACAACACTCACTGAATAAACGAGTCTGCCGCGGCTGTCTTATGACGGACCTCCGCGGTTTTTATTTTATTTTATTTTATTTTTTAATCATTTTCACAGTACCGTATTTTAATTTCACAGAACTTTAAGCATGTACGCAAATCGGGCAGTGCCCAAATGAAGTTTGTCCAAGTGGAGTTGCCGTAGGCAGCTGTCCAAGATGGCGACCGGTCTGCGCATGCGCAGACCAGTTTTGTCACAGATCGGGTAGCGTCCAAGGGGGCAGTTGTCGGTCTGAGAAGTGAAGCTCACTTCCGCGTTCAAAAAACTGCAATCCCCTCGGATTCCTCTGGGGGCTGGTGTCAGAAGGGAGCATTCCCCATAGACCCCCATGTTAAAATCGCCGACTTTACATCCTCAGTAAACATGTTAAAAGCCTGGTGTCAGAACGTTTTTTCGTCTCAATCGATAGTTTCTACCCCCGCACACACTCTGAGGGGGGTGAATTTTTTTTTAACTCTACAGTTTTACTGTTATTAGGTTAAAATTCTGGCCAATCAGGGCGCGGAAACGTTGAGTGACAGGTCCGAGCAGCTCCGTGGACAGCTGCTTCGAGGCCAGTGGGCGGGTTCTCGGCCGGCCAATCCAACATGGCGCTGTTCAGGCCGCCATATTTGAGTCACAAAAACGACTCCCCAAAACCAATGGGTGACGTCACGGATGCTACGTCCATTCTTTTTACAGTCTATGGTAGCGTCGCAAATCGGGTAGTGACAGCGAGGTCTGAGATTTTTAAAGGGATACACCAACATTTTTTTTTTCGTGTCTTGCCTCACTCCCGTGTGCATGACAAGCAGACACCATCCTTTCGACTGTGCGTGCAGTAACAAGGGAGATACCACTAATTAGCTTAGCTCAAACACTGGAAGTGCAGTGTTAGCCTGCCTCCACCTAAAGTCATCAGAGAAACTCTTCAGCAACTCTAAACAGAAACCGGCGGGCCGATCTTCGTCTCAGAGCTGACAAAACTCTCCCGTAAGCAGGGCTTGAAATTAGCAGTCGCCACTCGCCATTTGCGACCCAGATTTCTCTGTGGCGAGACAGATTTTTAACTGTCTCGCCACTTGGCGAGCTAGAAAAAAAGAGACTCCCAATCTGTTTCCAGGGTTTCCCCCAGTGTATTATGCTTATAGTCACCTGACAACGTCACAACGTAGTCGCGTATAACGGGACACGTGACGGACATCATGCTCCTCAGACCGCTGCTTCACAGCTGACCGAGAGGAACGCACCGAGCCCAGTTAACGTGAGCCGAGCCGCGGCTCCAAAAGGCTCAGTCAGCTGCTGTAGCACAGCTGGTAGCTGAGCTGTTAGCACGCCGGAGTCGGTGGTCGGACTATCCGACGGACGGACAGCGCGATATAGCGTATTTACGAGCGGCAAAGTGCCAACTGTCCATGCGCCCGTGTCTGTGTGTGTATGTGCGTGCGCGTGCGCGTGTGTGTGTGTGTGTGTGTGTGTGTGCGTGCGTGCGTGCGTGCGTGCGAGAGAGAGAGACGGCAGGTGGACTGACTGGCAGAGATGAGAGTTGGTGAAGCGCTGTTTAAAAATTATTATTATACTGTTCTTCTTTGAGTGGGGTGGGATTGTGGGAGGGATAAAAAACTGGGGAAAAAACGGAAGAATGGAAGTCTCTATGTCACGTTGTACTGGCATGTTGCTACCTGTGAAATTGCTTCCATTAAAGAAAGTCATCAAAAAAAAAAAATATATATATATATATATATATATATTTTTTTTTTTCTGTGAGAGCCTGTGGCAGGCTGCCACACATAAACTACTGTTATTCCAGAAAAGTTGAAAGGTCATCGTCTACAGAGCACAACTGATTGAGAAGAACAGGATGACTGTTATATGGTACTACTATGACTGCTATATAACTAGTGACGTTGAAATACAATAGTGAAGCAACTTGTTGGTTTTGGCTAGTAAAAAATCTGTCTGGCGAGTAACTTTTTTGACCTACTAGCCACTTGGCTAGTAGGTCAAAAAGTTAATTTCAAACCCTGCCCGTAAGGTATCTTGAGCGGTCAAATGCCGGTAACGGGACGAGATCGGTCAAAACAGAGGGTTCAAGCAAAGATGGTTTATTTTGTTTCAAGCTAGCTACATCGAGGGTAGGTTAGCTTCCTATTTCAAAGTAAAAGCACAAATTCAATCGTCATGGTTTTCTGTATAAAGGGCAACGGGTGTTTTATTTTGTGAAAGTAACCGGAAGTGCGTTGGTCACAACGGCTAGCTTGAGTAGCGCCGAATTCGTCTGAACAAAATTGTAAACAGCTGGTATTAGACAAATTAACGACACACTTTATCTATCAGATAAAGTGATATATTTACAGAGTTCAGAGCTAAAATGAAATCAGCTTCTGACTGATGATTTCGGCTCGGGTAGGAGGCAGGCTAACACTACCTATGCACTTCCAGCATTTGACCTAAGCTAATTAGCGGTGCGCCAGCTCTGCCCGTATCTCCCTTGTTACTGCACGCACAGTCGAAAGGATGGTGTCTATCTGCTTGTCATCGACTCGGGAGTGAGGCAAGACACGAAAAAAAAAAAGTTGGCGTATCCCTTTAAAAAGCGAGAAGTGTCAGTCACCTTTAGGAGCCGCCTGTCTGCAGCAGTGTGAACATACTTTCTGAAATAAGACAAAACAGTCACATTCAATAAAGGTACTTTACTACTTTCCTTCACACTGGATTAATTTGAGCCAAACTGTTCAGGGTAATGTTTCATGTGGTGTTGAAAAGTATCTGGCTCTACATGTTTCACCTATCGCAATAAATTACCTAGTTCAGTATTTTCTTCACATAAAAGTTATAAAGTGGGACCTTATTTGCAAAAGTCAGCTCTCGACTGGTTGATTCAGGGGGAGAAAATGAGTAATTTTTGAGTCAGAGTGATTTTCAGTCTGGGGCTCAATGGAAAAGAGGCTCTTATCTGGTGAGTAGGTGTTCATCAGGCCTATTTCTGGTTGGAGTGCCGACAGACGAGCTCAAGTGTTTCCTCTGTTTTGTGACACACACACACACACACACACACACACCAGTGCTGTACGTGGCGAAGTGCGGAAGAAATCCTCACATTCAACATGATCGAGGTGTGACAAAAACACACACATTTACACGCACACACACGTAGAGCTTAATATTTTGTCACTATGGCAACTAGGCCGCAGCACTAACCAGTGTGGTGAACTGTGCACGTGTTTATTTGTGAGAGTGTAAGTCTCTCCATGCATGTACACATTTGTTTGTGTACATAAGCATGTGCTTGTGCGTGTTAGGTGTCTGTGTGTGTGTGTGTGTGTGTGTGTGTGTGTGTGTGTGTGGAGGTGACGCTGGGATTAACCTTAGTGGATACACAGTGATTTCACACCTCTCTTTAAGCCTGGTGAAGGAGATCTTCGAGGGGGTTTTCATTAGATCCTCCAGCAGCTCGTGTGGGAATTCTTGGATCCCACATGTGAAAAAATGTCACTTCAACATCAGCTCTTTCTCACAGCCCGTGATGCTGGTATTTTATACTGAAGAATTTGCAGTTGAACATTCAAGAAATAGAATACTGATAATTTAATTTTAATTTTCTCGTATGTGGTAAAAGAAGCAGAGCAGACGTGTCTTGACGATAAAGGAAGATTAACACCTCAGGGAGCACCGCTGTTGTTTTCCTAAGCACAATTTATGCAAATAACCTTATCCACACTATAACCTGTCCCACCCAAGCCAGTAAATCTGGCTCGATGAGGATCAGTCAAACTGGATGTCTGACATCCAGACAGGTGGAGGAGTCCACAGCATGAACATGAATCAGAAGAAGAAACATGATTCAGAAACAAACAGGTAAAGGTCAATGTAAGCTTTTTTTGGGAGGGTGGTCAAAGGCCAAAAGGCAACCAGTTAGGACAGTCAACAGAAAACTAGTTTGTGCAGTATATGAAACAGACAACCTGCTGTAAACAATGTAACAATGACTGAAGGAGTAATTAGGTTATTGGGTGGAGGTGTGCAGGTGGTGGTAGGAAACACAATAATACAACAACTGCAGGGTAGGGAAAGGTCGCTTCAGTGACATGTCCCAGCAAGAAGAGCACAGATGTAAATGATGTCAACCAGGCTCGGTTTAATTTAGCTCATTTAGCTCTCGTTTTATATTCTATTCCTTTATTTTCTGCTCTGTTTGACCATAAGCTGTACAAATAGTTCCTCTGCTCTCTCTGTAACCCCATACGCCCATCATTGCTTTAACAGGAAGCGGGGTGGTTAGCATGTTGGATGTTAATGGTCACAGCATCTATTTTCAGGCTGAGTGCCGTAACCTGAGACGGTTGGCAGCTGTGGACCTGGACCGGGCCACCGTGGACCCCGCGAGCCGAGCACAGGGACAGGAAGGCAGATCGGACACTACGGGTTTAGGTGTCGGTTAAGTGTGTGTGTTGTGCGCAGTCCGAGGGGGGCAGGAAGCGGACGTGGACACCCGAGTCGTCTGATACGCAGGGAATCTGTCACCTCTGACCACGTGGTGGAATCTGTCGCACCAGGCCAAGGACGGGCCGAGACTTTCCCACAGTCTGAAAATTAGTCAGAGAGAGAGACAGACAGACAGACAGACACAGAGTCACTTCTGTCAGTTCTGCCAAAAACATGAGGTATAGACTGAGCAACACTTCCTGTTGCACTGCAGCCTATATCAAGACATGAAAACCAACGTGGTTATTAAAATAAGACACAGATGACCACAGATTCAGTAGACTCTCAAAATAAAACCTGACATTTACTCCGGAAGAAACTGGCTTGACCAACAATGAGGCCAAATATTTCTAAAGGAAAAACCAAAACACATGAAACTGTATTAAGCCCCACTCAATGGGGATATGGCTCTTTGTATATATTTTTTTATTTATTTAAATCATGATTAGAGGTTGAACATTTATTCTTGACCTTGAAACATTTTGGTCATGTAGATTAGCAGTGATGAGAATAACGGTGTTATAAAATAGAAGCGTCACTAACGGCGTTACTACATATTTAAAGCCCCTGTACAGACTTTCCATGTAGTGTTGATTTTGGCGGCCCCTGTGGACGAAAGCGGTGGAATGAAGACTGCATTTCCCACTGTCATGAAGACGTTTGTCTGGCTGGCGCGTGTAGATTTGTTTTGGAAATGTCAGAAAGAAGACGGGACTTTTTTTTTTTTTAGCAGCATAACGTATCTATTCGTATCGTTTCGTCAGTGGTCCGACCCGACCATGCCTTCCAGAGGTATAGAATTAGACTACTTAGAAATAGCGTATCTTCACACTGATGGGCTCATTTGCTGTTGTAGGTAACAGAGACGCATCAGCAGAAAAACAGAGACTTTTGCGTATCCAGTTAAAAGCTCCGTACAGGGGCTTTAAGCATTTTATTAAAAAAACGCAATAGTTATTTTTTCCTGGTAACTTTTATAATGTAGTAATTCAGTTACTAACTCAGTTACCTTTAGGGGAAAGTAACTCGTAACTATAACTAATTACTTTTCTAGTGCCCAACAGGTTAATAAGTAAGATATTTTTCTGTTGCATTGATGCATAGTGTAAAATAATGTGTGTATTATAGACAGTGCTGTGAATAGCATTGAGGTGTTCAAAAACATTATTTTTTTGGATATACTATTATTCTTTTTCCAACCTGCTCCGTCCAGATTGTACTTTAAATTGCATTGAACCCAACAAAAAACTGGAAAATGGAGAATCACCTAATCTAAGATTAGGTGAGAAAATTTGATCATATAGCCTAAAGGCTTACAAAAAAAATACCAACAGAGCAAATCTTTTCTTTTAGGGAACATGAAATATCAAATGGATCATCCTCTCCACTCTGCTACGGCAGAAGACTTTCCAATAATGATCTGTTTTCAGCTCAGAAGGCACACCGTGTGTCACTGTCGAACGCACAGAGGCTTGTTATATGACAGAGTGAGAGGGAAGATTTGACTTAACCCTGTCACATGCTGCTGTTAACAGAGGGAGACAGAGACAGTGTCACAACCCTGAGCCCTCTGGGAGAGAGATGACAGAAAGTGGGATTCTTGTGTTAGCTTGAATCATTTCCAAAAACAACAAGCCATTCAACGTGTATTATGAAACTGCAGGGCTGTTGTATAGGGGAGAAAGGTGATGATAACTCTAGGGGCCCAGCGCCCAGTGGGGTCCACAAAAAACCCCAGTAGTCTAATCTTTGTATGACTGATTTATTCTGCACAAGACCCTGACTAATACTCATAGTAATGCTGCATTAGCATCAAAACAAAGTAGGCTAAATAAAAAATGATAATACATACGTAGTCTAAGAAAAAAAACTGGAGAAGTTAGGGGGTAGGGGCTCACTTTAGTATTCTTTAAGGGGGCCCAGAATTCCTAGCAACGGCCCTGTGAAATTGTATAGGATGCGGACAGAGTGATAGGTCTCCTCTGTTATGGCGCCATCTTGGTAGGTAGATAGATTATCAGTGTTATCTAATTTGCTGTCATTTTAAAAATTCACAAGCAGAACTATGAACACATAAGAAACAGTGGTCCTCTTTTGGGCATGTGACATCTTCAAATGTGACAATGTGTGCCACTAACATCCACATCACACATTTTTATTGATTTTTTTTATCACTAAGTGTTTGTCCTCTGGGTTTCTGTCCCCTCGGACAGGAACCACCTGGATAGGATAGGCTACATACCGCCGTGCTCAAAGTGCCAGCTGACATGACTTGAAACTGAACCAGGGTCAGCTGAGGTGAAAACAAATATTTGTGTCCATTCATCACACACGCCATGACAGTATTGCTGTTTCAAAGTCTGCCTGTGTCTAGAATTCTAGATCAATCTTTGTCATATTCCTGTCCCTGTTTGTATTTCAAGACATGGTGCTCATTAAACTTTTTTTCTATATTTATCAGGTGTAATTCATTGAGTGATTACTTACAGTGCAGGAATCCCTCCTCTACTTAAAGGGATTCCACTTAGTGTGATGATAGAAACTAATCTGTGCAACCACACACACACACACACAGATGCAGACATCTCAGCTGCTGTGCTGTAAAGCCGAGATTCATGTTCAGCAATAAGTAGCAGCCTGGGCAGCAACACAACCAAGGGATTTGTAGCTCATTAGGAGCCCTGACACACACACACACACACACACACACACACACACACACACACACACACACACACACACACACACACACACACACACACAGTGTCCTGTATCTCCTGCAGGAAATGACTTGTTGACATCCTGATTCTGAACGCTGCATCTTTGGCCCTCCCCACAGATAATGGACACTAATGAGGAGAGACAGACGAAAGAGCAAAGCGTCAGAGGGAGAGAGGACGAGTGAGACAGTGACTCCAGATGAGGGGAAAAAAAGAGAAAAGAGAGTGAGGACTCCATTAAAAAAAAAAGCATTGGCTGTATGAAAGAAAAAAAAGAGACATGGGATGAATTAGCTACGGAGACAATTAAGCGTGTTTGAATAAAACAAGAACACCCTGTGAGCACATAATGAGATTACAATGTGTGGAAAGAACATTCATGATTATTTTGAATCCACCAGAGACCTCTCATCCCTGCTGATTCCAAAATGCATGTACTGCTAATAATAAAGCATTTGACATGCAGTCTGCGCACGTTTGCTAAGTCTAAGCGACAAAGGCAGAGCTTGATGAGACAGGGACGGCATTTCAAGTGACAACGACTCGTCATTTGACTAATTTCTGCTGCTCATCGCTCATAAAACTGAAAATCCGCATCCTTTGTCAACTAACTTTGTGCTCCTGTAAATGTAGGGGCCCGTAGTGCAAAGCAGGATTACCATCACATCCATGTGTTTGAGTATTTATCTCCGTGCAGAGGTTAATAAAACTCAAAGACAGGATTCTACAAGTCCTGAGAGTTACCATGGTGACAGCGTTTTCATTTTTTCCCCCAACAGTTGTGAGGTGGACAGTAGAAATCCAGGCCACTGTGTTGACACCCCTGTGGCGCCATTGGGCTGGCCCCAGTCATGTGAATAAGGTGCATTTTTCTTAGGGCCAACACTTTATAATAAGTCCACACTACTAAGCATTAGTTAAGCATTAATACATACTGAATTCATCCTTTATAACACATGAATAGCCTACTCATTAGTATGTAACATGCCTATGAATATTCTCATTCATCCAGGTCATTGTTTTCTCTCTCCCTCAAATTAAATCGTAGGCAACTGGACTTGTATTTGTCTAGGAATACGTTTTGCCTCTTATCCAAGGGGCTTCATCAGTTTGTACGCATCAGCCTCACTAGTCCGCACTAGTCTGACCAAAACAGTGGAGTAAGTAAGTATATAGTTTATAAACACAGGCAGGGCCGTTGTATAGGGGAGAAAGGTGATGATAATTCTAGGGGCCCAGCGTCCAGTGGGGCCCATAAAAAACCCCAGTAGTCTAATGAGTGACTGAATTATTCTGCATAAGACCCTGACTAATACTCATAGTAATGCTGCATTAGCATCAAAACAAAGTAGGCTAAATAAAAAATGATAATACACAGTCTAAGAAAAAAGTGGAAAAGTCAGGGGCCCACTTTAGTATTCTTTCAGGGCCCCCAGAATTCCTAGCAACGGCCCTGAACACAGGTAAAAATGTTTTATTCATCATTGATAAGCACTAACTGTATTTGTAAACTACATACTAATGAGTATTCATGTGTTATAAAGGATGAATTCAGTATTTATTTACACTTAATTAATGCCTAATAGTGTGTACTTATTATAAAGTCCTAGGGCAAGTTAATCTGGTCACAGGACAGAAAAGAATAATAGGACTAAAGACTCATGCGTCAGAAAGTGTGATATAATAATAAATATCCTCAACAATGATCCATACAATCTCTGTAACCCCAGAGACACAGGGGCATGCTTTTGAAAACAACAATAACAAAAACAATGGTGAATGGTCCGCCCCAATAAATCATCTTCATTCATTCATATGAGCTTGTCATAGTGAGACCTGCATGGCATCCATTCCACATCACTGTAGCTTCGTAATCCATATATCCATGGTGATGTCTCTGTTTAACACCAATCTAACCTATATATTACTAAACTTTATTTGGAAATGGAACTGAGAGAGCGGTGGTTATGCAATACTACGTGTCTTTCTTTTCATCAGTGGTGTTATTTTAAAACAGCGCTATGAATAAACAGCCTTCAGCGAGTCTCTCTGAAGGACAGGGCTGAGGGTCAGCCTTTCTGTCAATGTGTTTATCACACTTAGGTGGTGTAATCAGTTCAACGCCATATAGCTAAAGGTATATATATATAGGCAGAACTAGAAACTTCTGTCATAGGAATATTACGCAAGAGAGATGCATTTATTTAAGAGCAAATTTTGACCTCCTGTTTCTGAATCCATTTAAATCAGAGCCGAAGACAGACGCAGCTGAAATGTAAAATCTGAATAATTTGTGGGAGCTGTTCTAATATGCATATTTTACACTCTTGTGTGTGTGTGTGTAGTCTGCTCTATGGGGACTCCTGGAGCATTATGTAACACAACTCAATGTAGTTCAAGCCTTCACACAAAGAACACAGCATGGATTTTTAAATGTAGGCCACAAGAGGGATGCTTTCTTAGCTTCAGCACATGAGGGAGAAACGTTTATTGGAGGATTATATTGGAGTATATTGGATTATATATTGGAGCTTCTTAAATTATTACACTCTCATGGGGAGCAGCTCTTGTTCACATGCTGTGAATGTTTTTCAACCCAGATAAGTGGAGCCGGCCAGGCCAAACAATAAGTGCTCCACACTTTGGGAAATGTAGTTATTCAGGGGAAGATGTTAATTAAAACTGCTGCTGCTCCTTTCCCTGGTTCAATGTTTGGGCAAATCTGTTTTGCTTTGTGTTTTGAGGAGATCAATGACAAGAGTGATTTTATTGATTCAAACAAAAATAGAACTAATGAGTCAAGCTTAGCATCAAAATCCAGTATGTTGAAAAGTGCTTTTCATAAATTATTATTATTATTAGTAGTAGTATATGTGACAGTTGACATGTTGCTGTTTTCATATTTATTACTATAGGAGTTTTATCTGCTCTGTTTTTCAGCTGTGGAATTTACTTCCTTAAAAAGAGAGCAGAATGGAAACAGCTTTTCCTATTCAGTGGAACCTACTAACACTTTATAATAAGTACACACTATTAAGCATTAGTTAAGCATTAATAAATACTCAATTCTTCATTTATAATGCATGAATACTCATTAGTATGTGGTTTATAAATAACGTTAGTGCTTATCAATTATGAGTAAAACCTTTTTAACTGTGTTTATAAACTACATACTAATGAGTATTCATGTATTAGAAATAATTAATTCAGTATTTAATGCTTAACAGTGTGTACTTATTATAAAGTGTTACGAAACCTACTAATTAAGAAAAATGTAAAAGCTTGGAAATACATCTTTTGTGTTTTTTCCATAGGAAAAAAGTAATTTAATCATCTCCTCAATGTGATGATTCCTGTGTTTACAGCCTGCTTCCTGTCTGTGTGAACCAGCTAAACAATCAAGATTTTATTGTGCCATCCTTCCTCTCTTGGCAGTGACCAGGTAGTTACAGTATCACCACCGTCAGCTCTCCTCTCCTTCAGCTGTGGACATATTCTTGAAATCCACTCTGATTCACGGAGATCAAACCTTGAGAGGCAACGTGTTTGGACATCTGTTCATGCTTCACATCTGTCAGGGACATTGCTCTGACCTGTAAAGATGTAGCACAACATCACTACTTTTCACGGTGTAGCCCGGTTGCTCCTCTTGAAAAGGTGGATGTATGTCGGAGGTGTGGTATACTTCTGTGAGTCTCTGGTGTTTCCCTCTCGGTAAGCTCTGTAAATGGATATTTCATGCTACACTATTGATTACGTGAGAGATAAATCCGTCTTTATCCCCGTCCACGATGAGATCAAAGTACAACGTGTGATACAGAATTGCAGCACTTGAAGGAAAAGAGTTTCACTTTGTTTCTTAAATGTATTTCAGTAAGGTACTTTTTTTTTTTTACAACTGTGAAGGGAGGGGAGGGGGAAGGGGGGGTGAATCACTGGGTTTTTTGCTGACCACTTCTATAATGAGGGCGAACAGTGGTGAGCACAGTTTCAGTAAAGCTGATCTCAGTTCAGTAAGTTCAGTTTAGGTCAGTGGGAGTTTGCAGAGGCTGATTATGCAAAATGATAGATAATCTAATGGGGTCAGATAAGACACTGGCTGGAGTCCAGGCCACGATAAGAGCTCACCACTACTACCACACAACGTGCGACTACACTAATAAGGGAGACCCATGAAAAGAAGATTTAGTTGTGGTAGCTTCCACAGTTGTGCAATACTTTAACACACCACTAACACACACGACACGCACACACACACACACACACATACACACACAAACACACACAAACAGGATCTTCTATAACCTGTAATCACTTCTTCTGGTTTCTGTCCTGCTGAGCTCTGCAACAAATCGACTTCCTTCCTGTCCCCGGCGGTTACCATGGTAACAGCAAAAGAGAACTGTGCTATCATCAGATGGATTGGGTCGCAAAAAAAAGAAAAAAAAGAATATTTTTATCTCCACTTCCCCATCTCTCTGCCTCATATAACCGAGGGACTGAGTGTCCTCGCGGGTTTCACACTACAGCTGCAGTGTGCTGCCATTTCAAAAAGTGTGAGACAAGTGAGCGAGATAACAGAAAGACATTCAGAGGCTCATCGCATGAAGCGAAGCCAAATCAATCAAAGCCTCTAATAGCAATAGTAAAAAAGAGTATGAATGGATGAATGTTGTGACACATGACATGCACACGCACAAGCTTGAAAAGTATATTTCAACATCTGTGTTGCAGCTAGGAGAGAAACATAGGAGCCAAATACAGGCTCCAAAAACACAGGTGAGTGAAAACAGGATAAAAAAAAAGGGACAAAATGTCTCCAAGGAGAAAAAACAAATATCAAGAAAAAGGTCAACAGGCCTTAGTCTTGGACAATACAAAAAGAAACACAAAGGGTCGCCCACATGGAGGACAAAAATGAGGAAAACAAGATGAAGTGGCAACCGGTGAGTGGAGCAGGAGTATTCTGTCTGTACACAGACAAGGGGAAGACAATTAGACACAGGTGTAACACATTAGGGCGGGGCAGGTGCTGATTGCAAATTTGGGAGGACATAATGGTGCCTTCATGTGCTATGGTAATTATGGTAAATACCAAAAGCGACGTGAAAAGTGCACATGAACACCCTCTCATGTGGTATTTTCCACTGGGCAACCTTGTATAACCTTTGACCTTTTCAACATGGCGGCAAGCAACGCAAGATTCGTTAATGGTAAGCAAGGCCAGCCTTTAGAAAACAGTTAGCAGCTATTTACTTTATGTATGCGTGCATGTACAGTAAACAACACTTTTAAAAAGCTAGCCAAATAGCCAGTGCAAAATCTCCATGAATATTAATATTTATTTATTTATTTTTTTGTTATTATTATTATTTAATATTTTATTATTCATAGATATATACAGGTAGATGCCGCACGTATATCTATGGTTTTACCCAAGTAACAAGTCTGAATCTGTGTGTCCACCATCTTTATTTTCTCTGTACAACAACAAAAGCACATGAACACAACACACTAAATACCAGGTCACAAGTGG
Organism: Trachurus japonicus; assembly: GCF_045865225.1. Classification (NCBI taxonomy): domain Eukaryota; kingdom Metazoa; phylum Chordata; class Actinopteri; order Carangiformes; family Carangidae; genus Trachurus; species Trachurus japonicus. The sequence continues at coordinate 32,805,343 of NC_140911.1, forward strand.
AAAATACCATCTGTACCATAGCACATGAAGGCAGCATAAGAGGGCAGGGAGAGGACACAAGGGATTTTCAAAATAACTCAAACTAGACAGGGGAACACATGGAGGACATGACAATCCTGCAAAAGACACTGTCATATGTTACACAGAAAATGGAAGAGAAGCATTTGTGTGTCTGTTAACAACATAGCCAAACAGATCGATGAGGTAAACAAACTCCTGTGTCTTTTACGCATTTGCACATCTGCAGTGACATTCTAGCGTCTTTGTTTTTTGGGGGTTTTTTTTACCTCTTGCCTGCACTGGATTCAAAGTGCCACCTTTTTGCCACCATCTCTCCTGCACTGGTGCCAGGCTCTGAGCAGTGTATGGTCAGATGGTGAATGTCAATCACTGCAGCGATGCATATGGTAAGATGACCTCCTTTCTCTCCTCCCAAACTCAAGGCCTGATCGGTGTTTAGCGAGGGGCTGCCCTGTCAACCACTTTGGATCCTATGCAGAAAAAACAAAAACTCTTCCTGTTACAAGTTGAACTTATCATACATAAAGGCAATTATAGAAGTTATTACTGGAAAAAAAACATGCACCAAATTGAACAAGCCAGTGGTTTCATGTACAGTAATGTAAATCTTAACAATGTAAACTGCTGATCTTATGCCGGTGGTGGTGCTGCCGAGACGATCGGGCAATTTAAAGGAGTCACCGTGCTAATGGTCTGATAATCTGACTCTGGGGAGCAAGACGCAGCATTTCATTCATCATTTATGAATGCCAGAGTGGAGAGCATGTCTAATCACTGATTATTTAATGGGTTTCTATCACCTACTGGCTGAAAAATGTCTGAATTACTCGCAAAACCCTGAGTGAATAGCTGTTAGTCAAATGCTTGATACATCTAAAAGAGGGTATCACCTGCCAAAATCAACTGGTTTATGAGTGATTGAGATTCCACATCACTTTACCACATCACTGCTCATCTTCCTGTGTCTGTCTGCCTGTACCCTCCCAGACATGGCTGCTGCCACGTGGGCCGTGACTGCAGTGAGGTAATCACTGTTGTTACTCTTTAACTTGCAGACGCATCGTGCAGCACTCTTTATTAACCCGCCGAGCGCCTCACCCTCGCCCTGTCTGCTGCCATGATGATACCACTAGCCAAGGGGGAGGAAGTGGAGGTGAAGGTGTGCGTGTGTGTGTGTTTGTGGGGGTTGTATTAAGATGAAGTGAGTTAAGCAGAGGAAACGAGAAAAAGAGAGAGAGAAAGTACGGTACTTACAAGGACAGGACAGGGAAAATGGAAGAGAATTAGGAGATAATGAGTGGGGGAGGACAAGACAAGACAAGAAGGGTAAAAGAGGTGAAAGTCTATAGTGAAATGGAAAAAGGAAAAAAAACAAAACAAAGAAAAGCGCAGGAAGAACCCAGAAGGAACGGGTGGTCATTATCACTTCATCCCATCGCTGTATGTGCAAGACATTTCTCTGAATCACCTAAATTACTGTCTGAAGCTTGGAGAGATGTTACACTAAGACCTTGGCAGAGCTAAGTACCTCAAGACAGAGCAATAACACTGCAGCAAACAAGTTATGATACAAGTTATGATATAAACTTCACTTTATTTCCAACAAAATAAAGTAGGGTTTAAGGTTAGGGACAGAGGAAGAGACAAGTGTAGACTTCCACATTATAATATTGTCAACAGATAGGCTATAGCTTAGGCCGACAGTGATTGTAATGAAGCAATGCCCCCCCCAAAAAAAGTTTTAAAAAATTAAGATTAAAAAGAGCAAAACAAAGTAGCTACTTATTATATTAATTACCCTGAAAGTGGTTGTAAATACATTCCACAAAAGCAAATTAAACAAACACAACAGTGGCCTAATTAGGTAATGTCGAAGAGGGCAAAGGGATAAGAACAGTCTGAAAATGTTTGCTCTCCAAGGACGGGATCAAAGTCAACATTCAGGCACATGTGGCTGCACATGCTCACAGGCAGGCATCACACACCCCCGCACCAAGATTGGCTTTGATGCTCCAGGTAGTGAAAACAGGCAGGATTTAAACCAGACTTGCACAGTCTCATATGAAAACCACCGTGCTCCTGACTGCACTAGGAGCTCAGTTTTCTCATCGGCTGTTTGACTTCAAAATTCTCATGTGTATTGAAGCCACATCCTCGAACTCTTCCGAGCGGTCCTGTAATAAACTCAAATGTTTGGTCAGATTGAACCTGAAACACCCGGAGCCGTTGGGTCAGACACTTCTGTGCTTTACTTGTGTGTTTTTGAGTCTTTGGGTGTGGAACTTTGAAAATCACTGATCCTAATGAGGATTGAAACCCACAAACTTCCTCCTTGAAACCTCGCACACGCACTTTGTACAATATAGCGACTGAGATCATAGTCTACAGGGTAATGATTTTGCTGCCAATCTACACATGTGTAACCATATTTGGCCTTGGGAAAGCTGCTCCGAACATCCAAGACACGGATTTATTTCCAAAGCGACACACTGTACAGTACATCTAACTTTCTGGCTTAATTAAGTCATTTTCCATGTTTTGCTTTCATGGTACCAATCAGTGTTGAAGGTGATGTCAGTGATTTGAAGTGTTAAGACTTTGTTCAGGTGTGTGTCTGTAATGAGCTCACAGGAAGTTCAGCAGCCCACACAAATGAAGTGACAAAACTTCTCCTCATACTGGTGATTGTTAACCATCCACCGCTGACCTCAGACTAACAGGTTTTCAGCCTCACAGCAGCTGATTTCACAGCTTTGTATATGTACACAATACATTATGTTTTAAATGTATAATGATGTGCAGATGACTATAATCTGTGTTCAAATGTTTTGAGATGGAAATGCACAGACTTCACACTTGACTCCATAAAGTCGGTTAGTTTTTAAGGCTTTACCGTTCATATGCCAAATATATTGCAAACAGGCCATGTTCATCTTCCTAAATAAGATCAATTACCCATTTACAGATAAAGGCCAGTTAGTTTCCAGCCAGAATATGCACCTGGCAACACTCTGTTATCAGCTACTATGAAGTAATGAGACTGTTCTCTTAAGAAATTTAGTATATTGCCAATAAACAGTCCAATTTCCAAGTGGCCAATACGAATCATGATGCTTGTCTGTCAGGAGAAAAAGATAGAGTCCACAAAATAAAATCTGAGAGTTTTAAGAGTATACTACACTGTATATTAGTATTATACATTGTAGCAGCACATGAAGACATATTTGATATGTCTGAGGCTTCTCGGAACGATTTGATGGAAATTTAACATGAAAAAAAAGTTAACATAAGAGTTTAAATGATAATGATCATTTAAAACAGTAACAAACACAGCAATACTCATAATGTAATCTGAAGGTGAAGATGCATTAACACGTGATCGCAGGTAGACTTACAGCAGCAGAAACATGTGTGTCTCTCTGCACCTCGGCCTCGAGCGCCTCGTCAAATTTCAAGTTTCCATTTTACAGGTATGCAGTTCTCAACATGATGAAACAGGAACATCTCTCCCTCGTTTCACTTCCTCGCTCCTGTCATCCTCCCTCCACACCTCCCTCCACTTCCGCTCCCCTCCCAGATCCCCCTGTTATTATGCTCTTGAAGTGGTGCGTTGCTGGAGAGAGTGCTGTGCTGGTTCCTTATATAACTGTGAAGGAGAGCGGAGAGAGTCCAGTGCATCAGTACAGTAGCACTCACAGTGGGAGGACAGTGCTCGTTTGAGTACTGCAGCAGCAGCAGCAGCAGCAGCCATAGCAGGCAGTTTACTGTAATTATTTGAGCCAATCAAAGGAACCAGCAACAGTGGAGCCTTTCATAAAAATAGACAGGCCTGAGCTCCTCTGTTTGTCAATATCACGACTGCGGCTGTGATGTAGATTTTCATCTCTGTCAGAGAACACGAGGACAAGCTCAGTGAAAGAAGATGGAGGCACAGAAATAAGTCCACGCTGCGTTCAGAGGAGCCAAAATGGCAGGATCTGTCACTGCTGAAGATCTGTTTGTGTTTGTGTTAATGCTGCCAATTAACATAGAGATTACAGCCATAACATTAAAGTAATTCATTTGTTGTAGACTGCAGATACGACAGCCAGCACACATACGTAGGCTACCTCTGTATCACTTCACACACCAGCATCACATATTTTGTGCAGTGCGTGTTGTCACCTGCAGCTTCACCAGAGCAGCAAGAGTTGAGATCAGATATTTTTCCACTGTGACCTTTCATTCACCTTGAAATTATGTCTGCAGCAGCTGGTGGGTATCGACAACCACATTCCCAAACGATGTTCGGTCGGTGCAAATGACTCACTCACAATATAGTTGTTGTTGTTTTTTTTGTACTCTACTATTTACTTATTATCTAATACTTTACACTTAAAGGGATACTTCACCCAAAATCAATAATGCACCAATCATCTACTCACTGTCATGCCAAGGAAGGGTTTGGATTTGATTGGATTGGATTTTCATATGATGGTGGCGGATTGTTGTAGTAATAGCTCTTAGTGGCTGTGCAAGATGCGGAAGATTTGCTGTGAGATGTTCTTCTGTGTTTACATCATACATCCAATGGTTTACAACGATGAACGAACATCTCGCAGCAAATCTCGCGCATGCACACAAACATCAACAGAGCCACTGGGAGCTACTGCTAAGGATAAAAACAGAGATCAAATTCATTTTCTCCAACTTTTTCATGTGGCGGCTTCAGGACACTTGGGTCAGTACTGACGAGCAGTATGGAGGTATTTGGATGTTTCATGGTTTGTGTTTTGGACGATTCAAAAGTGAGCTCTATCCGCTGCCGTTATATGAAAATCTGTTGTCAGTCAGACCCCCCTTGGAACTCCTAAAGCGTTTTGATAACTCCGAACCCTTCCTTGGCATGACGGTGATGATCGGTGAATTATTGATTTTGGGTGAAGTATCCCTTTAAAGACAATTAGCAGCAATGTTAATGATTTCTAAGCTACTACATGTTTAGGTTAATGTAGTATGGGCAGTATATGTGCTTGAGCCCTGTACAGAGGCTAAAATCATAACTCAGACCTGCCCTAAGTGCTGGATGCACCATCATGCTTGTTTGACCTTTGATCTTTTATAGTCCACAAATTCTTCTGCTTTCCCACAATGCAACTCTGTGTCTGACATTTAGGTCTGAAATGTGTGTTTTGATTGGATTTAGTTAGGCAATGGAGGTCTGTAGCAACATTACGTCCTTGTTGTCAGAGTGACTCAAGACTTACAGTACTTGACTCACATGGGAACTCAGGAACACGCAGGAGAAACTCAGGACACAGGACACGGAACAACAGACAAAGGTGCAATCAGATGCAGGTGAGACACATGAGGAAACCCTATTATGGAGCACGCAGGAAGACAGGATACAGCACATCAAACTAAACCAGTAACAAACAGGGACGTGACTTAATCTCTGTACCTCAGTAGAAGGGGCAAAACAGGAAATGGTCCAGTGCCATTTATTAATTCCTTTAACCATCCTAGATCCCTCTGATAAATTCACAGCTTCAATTACTTCAAATTAGAGCAAGAAACATTTCCTGTTACATGAACTACCATGATGATAATTGGCATGTGGGAAACCCTGTCACCGCGTTGCCAGGAAACCAGAGAGGGTGTAGCCTTAATTTCCATTATTTCAGTGCCACTGTCACTGTAATATCCTGTCTGAATTAAGCGGGAGGTGAATGGCTCTCTGGATGATGCGACAGCAGAGGAAGTCATGGGAAAAATGAAGGAGAGCCACGGAGGGATGAGGAGCGAAGACAACACTGGAAGAGATGAGGAGATATTTATAGCCATGCACAGCACAGCTCACAGTGCTGTCTTTAAGACACCCAGGTTTTTTTTTTTTCATCAACCCCCCCCTGCCTCTTCACTTCGCTGATTCTCCTACTCTCTCCCTCACTTTCATGTGAACCTTTATTACCCACTGGTTGAGAACATGGACATATAGGACAGTTGATGGACAGGGAGAGAGCTGCAGCTGCTATTCCTCTGAAATAGAAACATTACACCACAGCATCTCAAAATAGCCACTAGTACGTTTTATTCTAACTAATAATGTTTGAGTGAACATAAATATTTCTTGCCAAGAAGAAAAGGATCAATACCACTCTCACTGTACAGTAGGCTACAGTACAGTCTATAGATAGCTATATCACTGGAGTTAGCTTAGCGTAAAGACTAAATGGGTAAACTTTAACTAACAAGTCTTATTGAGTGAGAGGTCTACGGGTGCTAGTAGTCAAATTTTCACATCTGGACAGGCGTGGGCAAGTTGCTCTCCCTCATTCCAGAACATGCTAAGCTAGGCTAGCCAGCCCATGCTAGCCTATTATAACATCGCATTAATATTTCTCTTATTCTTGGCAGGAAAGCAAATAATTCCCCAGATCTTTTTCACAGTGTGCTGATTCATATGTTGCACAAATCTAGAAACTTGGCTAAATTTTGATCAAAGTGGTTTTGGTGGGTGGCAGATGACACAATGCTTCTTTACTGCACACAAGGGGAAGTGGCAGAGTTTCAGTTTAAACAATCAGATTTATAGTCATCAGAAACCACAGCAGAGAAACAAGACAAAGCCTCTGTGTGCGTGAATATGGCTGGAGATGAGGGAATGTCATGTAGGCTACAGCAAACCCCCAAATTTAGTATAGGTTGATAAAGAAAACTTTATCTGATATACGTAGCTACACTAAATAACCTACCTAAAATATTTCTACAGCACTGTATAAACTGTGAACAGGTTATTGGTTAACACCCTATTATAATATAGCTGTGACTGTCACCAGTTGTATGTCAAAATGTTTTCTGACATGTTTCTGTATTTTGAATTATGTATCTGTACTAAATTATGATAAAAATATAAATAAATAATAAATTAGCCTAAAATTCACAAGTAGCCTATAACAGGAAAGTTCTAATATCTAAATCAGCCAATGGCTCATCAGATTTAACTGAGAACTACTGTGAAATAAACACTCAAGTGGTGAATAGTGCCTCATAAAAGCTGTCAACATGGCTCTTAATGTAATGTTGCGTTAAGAAATAAGAGGAAAACAAGTGTTAAAGAAAAAAATATTTCAATATTTATTTGCGGTATAAACATGTCTTGTGTTGTTTCCATATACTGTACAATACATAGGGTCAATCGTATTTCCTTCAGAAGACAGAAAGGTGAAACTGCCTCGGTTAACATGCCCCTTGTTTTTATACACAGACAGATTGCATCTTTTTTTAAAAACTGTTTACAGCACAATACAAAACAGCTATTCAACGTGTGTTTGAAGCTGTAACACGATGCAAGATGCATTGTCAAAAAAATCCCTGAAAAATTCCTCATTGAGGTAACATTTTTAAATCATTCACTTTTTCTTTCGCCTTTTTACGTTTTACGTCGCCGCTGCCTCCACCTCTCCTCTCCTCTCCTATCATTCAGTCATATCTTTCCCTCCCGAGCACATTTTTACCAAGATGTAGCTACAAGTTTAAGGACACAGAAACTGTCGTTCCCGTGATCTGGCAAATTTACAAACAGAGAAAAAGACTTGATTTCTCTTTCATTGTTACAAAGACACAAAAACACAAGAAAGCAGCTTGAAATCAACCATATTCTTTTTAAATAGAAAAGCTCCGTACTGAAATATATTTCAATCCTAGGGTGCAAGTGATCAAGTCCTCAACGTTTTTTTCTTATTGTAAGTGGGATATGACTCCAGACAAGGGAAGTCCATTCAAGCATGATAGTATTATTATTTTTTATCTCTGATGCTATAATAGGAGAGGAACTTTTGCATATAAATTCATAACATATATATATACTTAGATATATATTCATATGGAAAGGCCACAGGAATAGCATAGAGCACATTATATCAAAACAAGACGGAAAAAGACCTTGTAATTATTTAAGCCGGGTGGTGTAACTTTCTATTGTGAAACTTAACTGGCATGCTGAACCACAGCTCTGGCTGTGTCAAGCAGTGTGTGTGTGTGTGTGTGTGTGTGTGTGTGTGTGTGTGTGTGTGTGTCTATGTGTGTGTGACGTGTGTGCAAATGTTTGTGTGTCAATGAGGGCCTTTCAGGTTGGTATTGACCACACCGGTCCTACATTTTGGACACCCCAGGTGAAATGTTACTTCAGTCCACAAGCCATAATCGAGCTGGATCTTGTATAATCATATAGAATAGATAAAGTACAAAAGAAGAAGAATTTAAAAATTTTGAGGTCTTGGATCTACAAAATACTGCAAAAAAGGTGTTTTGATATATTGCAGAGTAACAAAGAGGACCTTGTGTGACCCGTCACGGTAAAAAGACAGCTTGCCATCTATTATTACCATGTTCTGATTCAAATAACAGATAACAAACATTTCATTTTTTTTACACAATGTTTTTTTCTAAAGTGAGATACAAAGAGTATTGAACAGTCAGCATTAGAAACAAGTTAGAAACATTATGTAAGGCCAGCTAAAACCAACCCTGTTCAGATTCAACTGCTGTCCCTTCTGAAAAACCAGTTCTTTGTTTCTGTTTTGACCCCGTCCACATTTCTGCTTTGAAACTTAATTTTCTGGAGTTGGCAATAAAACACTGGGCCTCATGCAACAACCACTCTTACAAGCATATTTGTTATTGTCATGTGTGGGTAGTTTAAGAGAAGATAGATTTAGAACTACCTGTAGTTGATCTAAACGAGTGTTGTTCAAACAAGTGAACAACACTCGTTTGACTTGTGATTCTTTATGTGTTTTGAATATGTTCACCACTTTACAGCTGGAATTTCTTTTTGACATTTGTGCTCCGGTTAGAAGAATTCACACTCCAGCAGCTGCCTCGGTGTGTTTACGCTGCTCAGTTTCAGGCCAAACATCCCCTAGATCCACTGCCTGACTTTTGAAAAGTCCCTAACTCTTCATACTTCATATCATATCCCGTCATCTCATGAGGGTCCCCTCAGCACTCCTCGCTGCTGTGTTTTGGTCTGCTGATTTAGAATAGAAAGGTCCTCAGTGTGAACGCTTGTTTTTTCTTTTTAATCACAGTCACGCTTTTGTGAATGAAATGGAGCGAGATAAAGAGCCTGATGTGGTGATTTTGGGGTTGATTATGCTAATGATCACAGCATCAGGCTGACAGACTGTGCAGGTATAGGAGGATTTTTAGAATCCAGCTTGTAGCGCTAGTATGAACAAACAGACGGAGATTTAGGATCAGGATATGACCATGTTGTTGCATGAGCCCCAGAGCAACCTACACATATTGCCGTAGTGCTGCTGTGTCTGCGTTAAATGGCAATTAATGCAGGAGAGGGGAAATTTAATCAGGATTTTTTTTTTCTTGAAATCACTGCAGGATTCTGTTGTTTCTCTCTCTACAACATATTCTAATCATATTCGCCACGCTGTTTAAGTGCTACTCATGTGGACAGGGTCTCAGAAAACTCCTTGACCACATGCTGTTTGCTGCCGTGTTCGGCTGCAACAGCAGTTAAAAAAACGATCCTCATCACGCCTCTTCCAACCCGGTAAAGCAACATCCAACCCATGGTTACGTCTACTGTTAGAGAGCATACAGTACCACAGCATGCTCAGGTATACAAAATAATATGGTTCTGTTTACTATTAGCTCTATAATATATATATTTATATATATATACCCATTTGTGTTTAATATATCTTTTATATAATATACCCAAGGCTTAAGGGTGAATCAGACAAAGTTTTTCTTTGATGAAATGGGTGATCCCTTCCTTTCCATTTTCTCCAATGCAGTTAAGGGACATGATGCTATTAAGTAGCTAAGTGCAGTCTGTAGCTGAGGCCAGTCCCAGTCAACAACACCAGAATCCCACCACAGAGACCAAGTTACAATCACAGCCTCGTCTCCTTGAGTCTTTTATTTGGCATCTCTCTGGGTCCTAAAGGAAACCTACGACGGCCAACACAACAAACCGAAGTTGCTTTCAAGCAAAAAAAAAGGAAGTTTGCAATGTAGATAATAAAAGAGTGCTGAGGCACTTCATTGCTCGAGGTCGCTAGGATACGGTGCCCAAAAAAAAGTTGCTCAGAAATGTTAGCACTGCCTTTGAATCGCCCAACGAACTAACGCTGACCTCGTATCCAAGTCTCTGCCTCAAAGTACAACAGTCAGAGCTGTCAGAAACCAGTTTGGCAAATCACACCAGTAGGACGACACAATGTGACGAAATCACCCAGGAAGTGAAGAGGTTAACTGAAATGAAACGAATGACTAAAATAGTGGTAGCGACTTAGGCAACAGGATAAACAGTCATGTGGGGAAGGAAGTAGGAACTGGGAACTTGCATTTGCAAACAGCTGACCAAGGTCAAATCTACTGTGGTATCTTCACCACGTTTCACCTGACAGCTCCTCAACCCTGAGCGCGCTCTTACCGCTATCTGTCTTAGCCCGTGGCCCGGCGCTGAACCCTCAACCTCGTCCTCTGCGAAGCGCCTTAGTTCCTGCTCCCTCCCCACTGCACGGTGCAGCTGTTGGGACTTGTCGCAGCCTGGGACTGGCTTCTCCTCCTCCTCCTCCTCCTCCTCCTCCTCTCTGAATGTCTCTTTATCCGCCTGCTTCCAGCACTGGCTCCAAGTGCCAGCAAGTCAATGGCTACACCACTGTGCAAACTGCATTAGGTCATTACGAACCTCAATGAAAAACAAAACTTAAAAAAACAACAACAACAAAAAAAAGACAACTAGAAATATCACAACAACGTTCCTTTGTTGGTGTCGACACACCCATTCCCCTTCTTTAGTTTTACAATCTCTTAAGCCAGTACTGGATTGGATTACCTTGTTTTTGGACAAAGATAAGATTTCTATGTGTATATATATTCATATAAGGTATAGATTTGTGCGTAAATGTACACAAAAATATACAAAAATGCATATAGACATACTGATTTTGTTAAGGACTGCCCATACATTTTCTGCTATGTGCATTAACATACATACAGTACATACAGTACAAACATACATACTTTGTTTATGCGTGTGTGTGTATGTTAATTTCCTTGGTTTTTAAAAACTCTACATTCGGTAGAGCGAGTTTTCCTACGCGTAAAAACCCAGATCCTCCACTTGGCACCAGTCAGCTCAGCCCAAGAGCTGAGACAGAGAAAGACAGAGAGGACGCTGTCGTCTCACAAATCGAGCCATGTCGATTTTCTTTTTTTTTTTTTCCCCCGTGTTCCTATCTTTGTATGAAGCTGTCTGTCCGGTCGCGACCTTCGCTCAGTTTCTCAGTCAGTTAAGTTTCCTCCTCTGCCGTTTGATGAAAGAGAAGCTGCTCAGAGCTCTCCCTCTAAATTCAGTCAACTCTGAGGAGGACGCCACCGTAAACCCATCCGTCTGTTCGCCCCGCTCCGGGTTAAAAAAACTCCCCCTCCCCTTTTAACGTGGCATCTGTGACCTCCCGTGTCCCTTCACCGTTGCTCCGTGGCCAGGCTCTCAGACAAGGAGCCTCAGGAGGCTAAAACATTCATTAAAAGTGGCTGAACCTCCTCCAGCGCAGCCGCGTGTTACTACTGTAACAACACCATCTTGACCCCCACCACAAAAAAAACAGGGGGGACAGTCCCCCCCCCTCCACTGATTTTCATGTGGACTCCAGTGTGTCCAGTTGAAACACATTGTGATTGGTCGGGGTGGTGAAGAAGAGCTGGTCGTGCGTCGGGGAGGACGAGTGGTTGTCGCAGGGGCTGTTGAGGCCCAGCGTCCGCTCAAAGTCCAGGAGCTGGCCCATGAAGTTGAAGTTGGGGGAAATGTTGGACTTTTTCCGCTTGACGAAATCGTAGGCGTCGTTGAGCGACAGGTTGAGCTTCTGCATCAGGTAGGCCACCGTGACGGTGACGGAGCGGCTGATCCCGGCCAGGCAGTGCACCAGGATGCCGCACTTTTTTGAGCGAGCCTCATCTGTGGAGAAAACGGAGGAGGAGAAGATGGGAATGGAAGAGAGCAAAGTAGGAGAGAGATTATTAGAAATGTTAAAAACACATATTTCGTGTATTATATTCCAAAACGTTCAAATTGTTAATGAACCAGACGATTTACTGATCTAATACTTCACAAGGATTTTTCCTAATTGGAATTTTCATCCATATTCACAATGGATGAACATAATCTGGTTCAATATGGTTCTAAAATCAATCACAGTATCTTACCAATTATCACTATAAATCACAAACTGGCAAATATGTAAAATCATTGAAGTGTGGACTGTGCTCTGCCAAACTCTTCTAATGTGCATAATAAAGGCTACAGCACAGAGATTAAAACAATCATGATAATGGATCATGTAAAACTGAGAATCATTCATTTGAGCATCAGTGAACAGAGGCAGAATGGAAACAGTTTCAGGCAGTTCCGTCGCTTTTCAAGAAAAAAAGTCAAATATATGCTGGTGAATATTTTCAACACTTCTTTATGCCTTTGTGAAGTGGATATCTTTTAGATTTTAGATTTAGTGTCTCCTTGAGCCTAGGAAACGACTTCCTTTGACCAAATGATTAATTACGACTCAGAAAATCCTCCTGTATATTATTCACCAACATAAGCACTTGTTAGCTGGAAGTCTACTGAAGTTGTATCTGGAGGCAAAACTATTAGTAAAATGACAAAAAAATCTAACAGGAAGGTAATAATAATTATAATAATAACTTAGATTTATAATAACTTCAATTTATATAGCGCCTTTCAGGACACCCAAGGACGATTTACAATAAACACAGACAACTAAATGAGCAGGCAGAAGCCAGAACAAGTGCCTCTTCAACATAGATTTGAAACAGACCAGCGTTTGTGCTTGGTATTGGCAACAGTGGTGGTAGGTTGTTCATTCAAATAAGAATTACAAACATTCGCTACTTATCAAATGTATACAGTACATGTGCTGCTTTTCATTACTATTTTATCCTTACAATAGATTCTTTTAATTTGCCCATGGTATGTTACATGTTATTTGTTGCTGTTCATTTGTGTATTGTGTTTGAATGTCTCTGTGCATATCTTCCTGACTGCAAACTCATTTCCCCTGTCTTGGGACAATGAAGATACTTGATGACTTGATGACTACTGTATGGTCATTGGATAAAATTAGCAACTAAAAGGTGTAATCTGACTCCAACGAAAAATATGAAGAAAAAAAAATCTGATCTTTCTTTCAAACGATAGAATCACATTGTAACACGTACAATCCTGGACAACCTTTCTCAATGACCACACACAGCCATCTCCCATTCTGCTTTCTAGCTCTCAGTCGATAGAAAAAAAACTGAATAAAAAACATCTTACATTATTAAGAGGCCACATCCATCCACCTTCTACCAGTTTCCAGCCCTTGCGCTTGCATCACTACAGGCCATTAGGGCAAGAGTTAAGTGCTTCTTTCTTTCTTTCCTTCCTTCCTTCCTTCCCTCTCCCTCTCTCTCTCCCTTTCATGCTTTGTCTCTCTCTGCCTCTCCTCACTAGCTCTGTCTGAATCTCTTGTTGTAGGATTGAGGTCAGTTGGCTCACGAGCTCAGGCTGCCAAGCGGAAGCCAAATTAAATTTATATGTGATGCGTTCTCGCTTTCCACAGTTTAAAAAAATCCTCATCAGAAGACGCAAACTCAACTACACAAAGGCTCACAAGTCGAGTAAGTAACAAGAAGTGCATCTGGGATTCATCTGCACTGAGGCGATCTTCGCATTGTGGAACATTACATCACATTACTGCTGCTATAAATACATAATATTACACAGAAAATCAGATCCATTCCATCTCCACGTTATTCAATACATTTCAAATAGTATTTTCAGATATTTAAAGAATCCACAGTTTAACACCAGTGCAGCGTAAAAAGTCACATCTGGGTCTCCACTTTCAGTTTCACTCTTTCACCCATAATTACCCTGCTATTACCAAAAAGATCTGATGTAATTCCTGCACATTACAGCCAGCCAGACAGCTCCATTTAACATCAGCATGACCCAAATCTGCCACGACCTCTGGCTCTGGCATATGTCACACTTCCTCCCACCTAGGCAGAGACATTACTCCAACAGAAAAGGAAAGAGTCCGGGGTCTGGACAGTCTAAGACCAACATAAAGGCTTTGGGAATTCACTCACTCTTCAGGAGATAAGTCAGAGGGAGTGATGGGAAATACTTGAGATGGGACAAGATGATGCAGAAAACTGGAATGCAGCTCGGGAATGAGAGTGAAATTCATGTGGCTTCAGGATGACCTCATTCTCAAAAAATCCATTTCCATGTTTTATTCATGGCTTTCCTTCATATTTTGTGATTCTGAATTCATATTTTATCAGTGATAGTAGAATAAAGGCAGCGGAGCAGAGTGGTTAATTCTGCTGGAAACCTTTTTACACAAAACTGTTAAATGTATGATTTTCTTTCTTGATTTTTTAATAGAAATCTTGATAAATACAAGTAAGGTGAACAACCACTGGTCAATTAGCTGAGTGGCAGGAAATGAATCACCAGCTACTTCCAACCACTACATAACTGTTTATGTCATTTTCAACCACAAATTAACTGACTCCCCTGTCTTATATGTGAATATCTGCTGTGTTTCTTCTTTCTCTACGGCAGAAAACTGAATCTTTTAAAGACATGAACACATGCTGCTGGACTATGATGGGGAGTCACTGTTTTCTGACATTTTTAGACACAAAATGATCAATCATTTGAGAATAATCTTTAGTTGCTTTCCTAAAATTTCAACTATTCTGATAATAAATGTAACATTTATATTCATGAAGAATTGGTTATATTAAAAATAAGGTCATGCTTCCCGGGCTTTGGTGGAATCTAGTCGGAATTTGTCACAATAAAATGTTTTGAGATGATTACGAAACAATTCTACAAAGAACAGACAATGCTGTTTATTGCCTCCTTGTCTTATAAACTACTGAATAATTCAAGTATAAGTTCTGGTTGAACCTACACGACCTGTAGACGTATTGTTTTTTTTAATAAAATGAACAATTCATTGATTAAGTGAAAAAATGATCCAGAAAATGTCAGTTATCATGTAGTGTAAACTAAATTGATCCCTACTAGAGCTGAAACTGATGATATATGGACAGAATCATGACTGTATTAATCAAGAAAACTACTGGCAGATGAATCGATAATATTGATAACCACAGTATTGCTGATGTAATCTCTGACCCTAACATTGACTTAAGCTTTCTCCACCTTTACTCACCAATGAATGAAATGGCCTCGGGGAAAAACTGCGAGAGGTTCTGGCTCCAGTGATCAGAGATGGGGATCTGCTTGTACTTGAAGTCTCCTTCGTGTTCGAACATGTTGGGCAGGTTGGGCGTCACGTTGAGGATGTACTTGATGTTGTATTTGCTGAGCACATCCAGGTTGGCGGAGTCTTTGGCACAGCCCAGGTAAAGGTATGGCAGGATCTGTACAGGGAACGCTGGCTGGTTGTTGGGGAGGGGGCTGCCCTCCGACTCTGTGGCGCTGCCCGGCTCGCGGTCCGATTCCCCGTCGGAACAGTCCGAGCTGATGCGGAGCCCTCCGAGGCCGAGCACGGAGGTGGGTGGGGAGCTGCTGGGGCAGGAGCTGTCCAAATTGGTCTCACAGTGCTCGGGGTACTCTGACTGGAACTTGTTGAAGCCCCCTGGAGGATAAGAAAGAAGCAAATGAGGGCAATATTTGCTGTACCTTGCACATAAATACCCAGAGGCAGGTTCCTGGCTGTGTGTGTGACACAATGTGCAATTCAGCATCAACAAAATGGCAGCTGGATGTGAAGTCTGCATGATACAAGAGGTGGATACGGAACCATAAACAAGACAGCAAATAAAGAGTAATAGGCCTAAACATTCAAATTATTATGGCATATTATAGAAAAATAAATTACGGTCGTTAAATCTAACAAATAAAAAATCTGAATTAAAATCTATTAAATACACCTTTAACCTTTAACAATGAATTACAATTATAAAGTCATGATATAGTATAGGAAAGTGTAGTGGAAGCCTGATGAAATCAGTTTAAATACCTTCTTTATTCACACTGGACACATGAAGCATGTTACATCATATGTCAACTTGCCATTTCTTTAATGATAAGAGTTTGTTAGTAAAAGCCAGTATGACAGATAATATGAGAATACCATGATATTTACGTCATTGTGAATAAGCAAACAGACTGGACAGATGTGCGCCATTGAGAAAAGCTGAGCCCCGGGGAGAGTCAGCAGCAGCAGCAGCAGCAGCAGCAGGACACTGAGTTCTGCTACAGCTCTGCACTGCACTGCACTGTGGACTTTTTGTGAATGGCAGCTCGGTTTGTGACACCGCACTAAAATTTCTATGGTCTTCCATAAATCAAACGCACGCTGCACCCCATGTCTTTTGTTACAACCTGACAACTGTACGGGTTTCATGATTTCAAAAAAAGATCTTTCGTTTCCGTGCTCCAGGATTATTCAGAGCGCGTCTCCTCGTTTCCCTGTTCATTCATGAAAAAAAAAAAAACGCCTGTCTTTTCCTGAAAGAACACACACAACATGGCGGGGACATTTTTTTTTTTCTTTCTAGCAGCAGCATTTAATTGAAAACACATTTGAGCAGGCTCTTTAAACTCAGCCACAGGACACTGCCGATGGTTTATTGATGATAATAATCCCCGCCATTAGAAGAGAGGAGAGAGAAAAGGGGCCGTTTTAAATGCGGTGCGATGACAAAACGAAAGTGCTGCGTTAGACATCAAAGTTCATTTAGTGACTTCTCACCAGCTGCTGTGTCCAGTAGCCTATAACTATGCTTATAAAACCTGCCTTATTATACAGGCTGTTAGACTGGAGCGTCGCTGTCTCATTATGATGCATGAATATTAAATAACAGACGAAGTTTGGTGGTCGGGCAGCTGGATTTATCTCAACACTTCAATACCCCTATGATCAGTTTTATGATGACATTTTAATTTTATTTTACCACTACGACTCAAATACTGTGATGGTTTTCTTAAAAATAATACTCAGCAGTCTCAATCGTCCTCTTGTCCTCTGACAGCAGACATCTGGAGACAAATGGGATAATCCCATGTCAGGGCTGTCATTTATTGTAGGTTTTAGGAGCAATTGCTCACTGTGCGCTGACTGACACCACCATCCTCTAATTGGGACAATCTCTGTTAATCACATCGGAGGGAAATTAAACAATTTGTCTTCTCCGGTTTGACAGCAGAGACTCGCCGTGAGTTTCTTTTCTTCCCTTTTTTTTATGAATTAAAATGAACTACAACACACAAGCAGAGCGTCTCACACTCCAAACTAAACTAAACACAGTCTTACCGTCCAGGTAGAAAGCCTTGCACCCGTCGTCCCGCAGCTTCTGCAGCAGCAGCCCCAGCACGGAGCTCCCCAGTCCGGACTCCTGCCGCTCCGAGGTCGCCTCGTCGTACAGAACCACCACGTCCGTCTTGCACCGCTTGACGAATTTCTCCTTGTCCTCGTTGTTGGGGATGATGGAGCGGATGGGGAGGTTGCCCTTCTTCAGCCTCCGGAGCATGAGGCCCGGGATGGCCAGGTTGATGGCCGACTCGATGTGCGAGGACTCGTACAGCTCGTGGGGTCTGCAGTCCAGCAGCAGCAGAGAGCTGGCCCCGGTCTCCAGCTCCTCCTGCAGCCACTCCACGCTCTTCCCCGACATCATCATCATAGTCACGATCACAGAGCCTCTCCACAGATGATTAATTTTCATCAGGGAAACGTTAATCCGCCTGTCCTCTTCTGCGACATGAATTAAAAAAAACAAAACAAAAAAACAACAACACACACACACACACACACACACACACGCACAACAAAATAGAGGAGAGGAAGGAAGAAAATCACGCCGCTAAACTTCCCTTCCCACGGCCACCACCACCACCACCACCGCCGCCGCCGCCGCCGCTCCTGCCGCTGCTGCTGTTCCTGCGGGCGCGCACACACACGCTCCCAACACAGACTTCCACACACATCCAACACGCGCGCAGCGATGCCCCTCTGGTTGGAGCAGGAAACTTGAACATGCAGAGGTTTCTTTCCCTCCTTCCTTCAGTCCGACGGGAGAAGTGGAGCTTTCATTCCAGCCCATCGACGTCCATCTGCCGAGCCCCGCGCGCTCCAACTTTAAAGGGCCGTCCGCGAGACCGACCGACACGGCCTCGTTTAGTGTCCGGGGATGACTGCGCCGGCTGAGGTGCTGTTGCTAAAGCCCATGGTTATTGTTATTATTTGACATGCTGGCCCATGCAGTGCCTCTGGTTTGTCATTTCCACTGGATGCGATAAAGAGGCTCTGCAGGCTTGTCACTGAGGAGGGAGGAGCGCACAGATTTAAAGGTGCAGAGCTGCTGAACACTCAACGAGCACTGATTTCATGACACACTATCCATTCATTGATAATCTATATACTGTTCAACCTAACTTTGAATTATACATCTGACAGGGCCGGGCTGGTTAAATATGCAAAATATCAGCCTCTTGCTGGCAGTGGTGGAGAGTTATAAAGCACATTTACATTTTTTATTTTTGTAAGTAGGCTACAGATTCCAACAGATGAATAAAAACAATAATAATAATAATAATAATAATAATAATAATAGTAATAATAATAATAATAATAAAAAAAATCAATATAAATCTGAAGTGTTCCTACCTTTCATAGAAATATTTCATGATTTTGGCTTTTCTCTTTTCATCATTTTGACTATTTTTTCAAAACTTTAAGATCTGGACATTTCATTGAATGAAAGGCTTTGTAAAGGTGTCACTTTTTCTGAAATTATACAAACTAAAAAATGATTTAATTGAGTAGAGGAAACGATCAGATTATTACTAAAAAAGAAAAAGATACATAGTTCTGGTCTATATTCTCTGATATGGGCATCTGTATGTGCTTTCTTGCTTTTAAAGGTAGGGGAGGAGATTTTTTCTGGAGCGTTTTTTATTGCTTGAAATCCTCTTCACACCCCAATTGCAACCAATTAATTACATTTTTCACAAAAATGAAAAATGTCAGTTAACTATGTAATAGATAATCCTGTAAAAACACTGTCTAAGGATTTTGAACACCACAGATGAATTAATTGGATTGTGATGCGTCTATCAACCTGCCCCGCCCCCCCTGTGGGTTAGGGTTAGGGGCACTAACTCCTCTTCGTACACTAATCGCACTCATGCTCAGAATCTTTAACAATAGAGCCAGTGCCAATGCTAGCCGGCTAAATCCAACGAGACAGTTGCAGCAACGTTGTCTTGTTCCTGCGCTCTAGAGGTGTGGCTTCAGAGAGAAGTCTGAAGAAAGAGGCTTGGACTTTTGCATTGTGCATTTTCAAATAATGTAGCCTGAACAAACTGTTTTTCCAGGATCTCCTACTCTAGCTTTAAAGGGATATTTCAATATTTTGGCAAATTGGCCCATTGCCATAGGCTAATCCCTATAGTCATAGCAGTAGGTTCGTTACCTTTAACCCATTGAGTGCCACGCTCCTTTCCAAAGTTTTAGTCAAGTGTACCGGCATTTTAGACCATTTTTGACGATTTTTGTAGAGCCACAGTGTATTCTATATTATTGCCACCAACACATACTGTGGCTCATTTGAAAGGTGAAACTTTATGCTTCAAATGGCCACAAACCGTTTGTTTCTACGTGCCTCTGTTCCTGAGAAAAGTCAAGCTAAACATGGCTGGGTTTCACCAAAATCCCTGCTTTTTTTCTAGAAAAGGAGATACAGCGTCTTTTATGAAAGGTGCTCTGTTTGTGCCTGTCGCTCTTCTGACACTTGCATTTCTGGATCAAAGGGCTCGTGTAAGATAAATATATACAACAAATGTTCTATTCACAAAACCACCATCGGGGGCGGGGGGGGCGCCACTAAACAACAATAACACAGATGCACCGTGCCGTGGCACAGCCTCTCGCCGTGGAATATGATGGTCTCTCGGCCACAGCAGGTCAGGAACACCGGCCCCACCGGGGGTCGCGGTCCTTCTGTGATACGGGTCGGTGATGCCGGTCTGCTTTGACCGAGGGATCATCACATTTTACCGCGGGAGGACCTTGGGGAGGACACGGTGTTGCTCCAGATGAAGACCGGGCGGGACTGTCGGCTGAGAGCTTCCTGTTTCGGCTCCGAGCTGCTGGAGCCTCGTGGGTGAGAGCGGAGCAGCTGCGCTGCACCCACATGCAGAACTCGGTTTGCAAAAGCCGAGTTAAGATAAAAAATTCCAGATCATGAGCTGTCATGAGTTTTTGATCGTCATCTATTTCAGTTCTACTTGTCGTAGAGTCCCCAAATTTACACATAAGGTGTGTTAAAGTGTCTAGTTTCATAATTTAAAAAAAAAAGCAAAAAACGAGAAATCTCGTTTTTGGCACTCAACGCATGGGAACGAAAAACAAGAAATTACGTGGTTGGCACTCAATGAGTTAATTGTTGGTGCAAGCTATTTTTAGAACGGCGGAGCAGAGCCGCGAGCTGCTCAGAGCTACGCTATGGAGGTTAATGGGATTTCTTGGTTTCCCTCATCAAACTCATCAAATACACAATCCAACAACTCCAAAACGCTCAAAAAATGCAAAATGCAGAGACTGCTTGCGGAAAAACTACCTCAGAAACAACTCGGTCTCATAACGTTCCATTGATTTGATTTGAACACTATAGGGATTATGGCAATGGGCCAATTTGCTAAAATGTTGAACTATCCCTTTAATCCTATCTCAGTGGACTCCCTTACAGGGTATCCTCAGGAGAGGCAAGAGACCCCTTGTCTTTGAAGTATACACCACCATTCCAATTTCCCATTGATATGATATGGTTTCTCCCATCACTGCTATGCAGATGACACCTGTGTTTCTCACCATGACCCCACAATTTACATTGATCTCAGCTCTTCCACATAGATGAAGAAACGCCACCTTCAACAAAAACCTTCCTAAGTCTGAACTCTTAGTGATCACAGCCGATTAGTCTTAAAAGGGCACATTACCCTGCTGCTCATTGCCCTACGCTGACTACCAATGCTACCCACTAATGCTTGCCTTCGGGGTGACTTCTGGTCTGAATCATACAGCTTATGCTCCTTCTTGGCCAATGTGTTTCTCCAAAGAATGTCTGGCATTGCCATCCTTGCGCATAAGGCCATCACATTCCAGACTGTTCTCGTTTGTGGCGCCCTGATGGTGGGACAAGCTTCGAAGCAGAGGTGTCCGTCTTCTATCTTCAAGAATCTCTCGAGAACTCAACTCATCTCTTGCAAGATCACCTTAACCCCTCTAACACCCTAACATGCCTCACTAGCACTTGCTATTTATCGGATCTCCTTGCACTTAGTGAATAGCTGTACTTCTTATCCACTCCAAGGTCTCCTGCTGCTCAGTGTTGCTCTCACCTGTAAGTCACTTTGGATAAAGGAGTAAATGTGAGTGCTATTTTCTTTGGTATCTCGACACAACCTTCACTTAACCTCAAACAGCCATTCTTTCACCCACGGTTCATTTACAAATCAATTGCTCAAAACATTCCTAACTGAGAATTGTATTTTGCGTCTAACCAGACAGAGCTAATCCAGCAACACATGGAGACACATTTCTGAAGTGTGTCCACAGGGAGAGTGATGTCTCTATCACCCAGCAAAAGTCAGAGCCACATTTTTGTCCTGTTTTTTTTTTTTCCAGGTTGACTCACAATGACACAACATACAGCTGCAGCGCACTGTATATTTAGAGTTTTATAGATCTTCAGAGCTGTGGAAAATTGACACATGAAAAATCTAGAGACACACCACAAGCAAAATGCACATTACATATGACTGCTAGTGAAAATGTGCTTTTTTTTTTCAAGACTGGAAGTACCTATAGCTCTGATGCACACACACCAACAAAGTGCATATGAAGCAAAAAAGGAGATAAGTGGTTGCAATGTGATACAGAGATAGGGAACGCATGTCTTCTTCCGGCAGCGTTCAGTACATCAGAATGAAATCTCTGGAGCTTGTGGAGTTGGTAAACAATGAATGTCTTTCCCTTTAACACTAGAACCGCCGTGAGGTCATTTTGACCTCTCTCGCTTCTTAAAATGCACGTAACTCTGTTTGCGTAAAACCCCTATGTCTCCCAGTCGGTGACTTTTCCTAAAAGTGTGTTCTACATCATCTTATGCGTTTTCACGATTCTAGTATAAAAGGGAATGAAAAAAAGAGTGATTTTACCTAGAACCGCCAAGAGGTCATTTTGACCTCCATTCATTCTAATGCAAAAATGCTAAATGTACTGCATTTATATAGCCATATATATTATAAAGCCAGCCAGACACACAGTTCAAAACACTTTATGGTAATGCTTCACATTCATATACATACACATACTTTACCAAAAATAACAATAGTCGTTGCTAGGCAACCAATATAGACGACTCTTTATTTTTCTATTTTCCGAACAGTGTGTGTATATAAAAAATTATAAAACTGATTTTCCAATCATTGCAATCTGGGCTAAAGAATGTCCATTTAGTCACTCAGTTTGTCAGTTAGTTAGTTAGATAGTTAGTTATTTAGTAAGTTAGTCATTTTGACCTCATCCCACAACACAACAACAGTTTCAGATATTAGAAAGTTGTCAAACAGTTAAAACAGGTGTCAAACAGATAACAAATGAACATTACTCATAAACATTGAACATAACAATGACAGTCCCTTGCTCTCATGAGAAATGGACATGAATTCAGAAATTTGTAACAATTTTGAAAATTTTTACATACACACACTGTTCGAAAAATAGAAAAATAAAGAGTTGTCTATATTGGTTGCCTAGCAACGACTATTGTTATTTTTTGTGAAGTATGTGTATGTATATGAATGTGAAGCATTACTATAAAGTGTTTTGAGTTGTGTATCTGGCTGCTTATATAATATATATGGCTATATAAATGCAGTCCATTTACCATTTTTGCATTAGAATGAATGGAGGTCAAAATGACCTCTTGGCGGTTCTAGGAGTACATGGAATGTTGGCGGTTCTAGTGTTAACAAGACATACTGTATGCTGTATTGTACTGTTACAGTATATGGTGTGTAGCCATACTGTACTGTTTGATGAAACAATTTCATCCACATCATCTAGTTCACAGTCAGGTATTTGGCAGTACACCTGCACATACCGTATGTTTGTGCATTTAATATATAAATGTTAAATGATAATGAAAAATGTACATTACACATACTCAGAACCTGAGTAGTATAGGCAGCCGCAGTATACATAAACACAACAATATTCTCTTTACAGTGATAATAATGAGATAATACTTTGGACCTGACCAGTAAATGTTTGCATTTCTTTCCTGAACAAATTATGGAAATAATAAAGTGATTATCAAAAATGTCATTAAAAAGTTGATTCAACTCTAGTTACCGCTTTTTAATTTGTTGCTTTATCCACAATTATTATTATACAAACAATTGTTTTAGAAAAGCAGCACATTTTGAACATTAACTTTTCTGGAAATCAGCTGATCTACCAACTACTACCATAGTGAATAGCTGAATATACAGTGTCTAAGCAGATGTGCCATTGGCCTACACTGTAGAGCCAGAGCCATCAGTTAATGATGACACTCTTAATGATCCCCCCCCCCCCCACACACACATAAATCCTGGGTGCGATGATGTGATGTGTGGCTTTTTTCAGGCTATTTGTTAGAGTTCAGGTGGTGGTGCAACTGCTGCTCTACACAACCCATCACTGGGTCATCACTACGTCTCACCATGAATGACCTAATAAGGCATCAGCAGGTTGCGACAGAGGCAGAGAGGGGGAAAAGAGGAGTGTTTGATTTCCTCACAGCTGCAGAGAGGAGGAGTGGGGGGATGCACCAGCTGCAGACAATGGCTCTTTATCCCGCCCATGACTTACACACAAACACACACTCACTAACAAAACGCAGACACATACATACACACTCGGGCGAGTGCACACAACCAGACACACACACACACACACACACACACACACACACACACACACACACACACACACACACACACACACACAAACTTTAGGCCTCTTGTGTTTCAACTCCCTTCATGGACAACAACAGGCTCTTAGAGAGTGTGTGTAGCCACTCTGTGTGTGTTTGTGTCCGTCCACAAATTGCTCTCCAGTAGTAAACAAAACCATCATCACTCATTTTAAAACTTTGATGCGTGCAGAAATGAATTTCAATCATGTCGGAGTGGACTTTAGCGGATGACAAGATAACCTGTTGCCTGTCAGGCATCAGTAGTCCGGGTGATGGTTGCAATCAGGCCGTGCAGTATAAATTTTGGGGGTATATCAGATTGTGTTATGAATGCATGAATCATAGTGCTGCAGTAGAACTGATTCAAGCCGACACATCATCTCATCAACTGCCATTATTCATCTCTGCTTCTCTCATGTTTCAAAAATGAAGCAAAACAATGAACAAGCTTTGGTGCTGGCTGTGCTGTACATCAAAGAAATCAAGAAGAGGAGGGGGGCGTTGGGGGGGCTGGATTGTTGCCAGGGAAAAGAGGGCATCACGACATGCTGATGTTGAAAAGTGAGATTGACAAGAGCACATTTTTGAGAGCCAGCATTATGCGAGAATGTTAGATTGGAGGTGGATGTGTACACAGCATGATGGATAGGATGCGGACACTGCCAATTTTGCCCCAGTGGCTGACCACAATACTACAACACCAAAACTCCCAGAGGAACAAACTATTTTTTTCACCACAGATCAGCATTATAGAAAAAAGTGCTTGTGGAACTTGTGACTTGTGTTATTTAATCGATGCCGATTAAACTTCTAAATGAATGTGTGCTCTGGATCCGTCTCTTTCCTTCTATTCTTACTCTTATAAACAGTAAGAATAGAATGATTTGATAGTATTTTGTCTTCTTCGCTGACCATAAGTTTTGTTCAAATTGAAATAAAAGCCCATCTCATATACATGCCTGTCTTAAATTTGAGCCAGGTTAGTTTGGCTGTTGAAGCAAACAAAAGCCCAGGCTTCTATTGGAGAAATTTACGGTATACTTACATTTTATGTATAAGGGATTTTCAATCTATCAAAACTTTGTATTTGCAAAACTTTCCAGGAAAATGTCTCCGGTGTCATCCTAATGTAAAGTCTGTGAGGCGAGTGTGATTTTCAGTCAAATGTCTGTACGTGTGAGTGTTTGTCTTGCAGAGTAATCTATGACCACGGACTGATTCACAACTTTAATCTGTGATGAAACTTCCCCCAACACTTTCCCCTTGTTTGCAAATTCAGGGTATCCTTTAATATCTATAATTATAATCAAATAATATGTAATCAAAGTCAGAGCTGGAGCAAAATCTATCTTTGGTTTTATTACGCATAAACACAATTAATCAGTTTCATTAGACTCTGTGGGTGTTGGTGCATCAGTTTTGATACAACTCCCAACTGCCATCACATTTTGATTCAAATATTGCTCAATGCTAATTTGTTCTCAAAAATTTGTGACAGAATTTTTTCCAACACGTGGGCACACATAGGTCATTTAGTGGCTGGAAACCATTTTTGGCACCTTCTCCCTTCCAGCGTATTTCTTCAGAAATGTCAGTGGCACCTAGCATGAGTTACACAACAAAAGCGGGGTAAGACGAATAGGCTTACGCAAAGATTAGAATGTAATCACCACGATCTGAACAACAAAAGACGTGAACTCATTGCCAGCTTTACTCACCATTGTGAGTCTACTTGCTCATACATGAATCAACCGTCTCTAATCTGCCATTAAGGAAAACACGGAGCCTCTCAGATCATCTATGAAGACACATTTACTGATTCACAATATCTCTATTCTGTTATTTCAAACTATCAAGCTTTTCAAGTCTGCCCTCTTCCGTACACCACTGCTTCAGGGTTTTAATCAGCTGTATTGTTCTTGTATTGAAATAAAATACAAAGAACAGCCACACAAAGAAATACGACTGGTATCACCTATTCAAACAAAAAGGCAATACATGCAATACAAATCTATTTGCTGCTGAGAGCCATCTTTCACAGGTGGAAAAAAACCCTCCCTCTGCCAGATGGAAGAGCCTTTAATTCCATCTTAAATCTATACTCCAGAATGGTAATGTAATTTTCTGAAGCATGGTGTTGAGATGAGGCCATTTGTAAAACCAGACCTGAAACTGAGCTCCCCTGCCTTTATGAAGTGATGCTTCTTTGAATGAAAAGCCACACAACATGAAAATTGAACGACGATGAAGAACCTAAAAAAAGTAAAGGACGGAGATGAACCCTGACACCCTAACTCTGATCCGTCCCCTAACCATGAACCTTGACCCTGATGTGAAGAGTCAGTGGGAGGTGAAGTGTTGTCATAGCAGGGGGAAGGACAGATGAAACAGATGAGCAACAGTTTTTGTCCCTCGCTGAGTAATATCCTCTCCTTGTACTATTCAGACGGTTACTTTGAGAAGGAACTTGCCAGAAAGCTAGTTAGCATAGCTTGCTAGCCTTCACTTTATACAATAGGTGAAATCCAAATAGCTCCTTTAATGTTCAAGGCTGTCAAGAGACATACAGCTTCCACTTATAGTGATACATGTATATTGTATCAATGATTTCAGAGCTACAAATACATGTTACCTCTACACAAAGTGGAGGAGGTGAGAGGAATTCAAAATTCTGTTCTGCTTTGATGAATATCTATGGAAATAACCGGCACTTCCGTCAGGGAATGGGAGGATTATCTGATCTTTGTGGACTTGTCTGGGCTTCTTTCCTATGAAAAGCATTAAATTGATGATTTCTGAACCAGAAGATCTGCCCATATCCCTGGAAAATCACCCTGGGTTGTTTCCAGTATTCAGAAAAAGTCTCCCATTCATTGTCAGTGGAACAGCTCCAAAACCTTTTTTTTTTCTTCTTCACTTTCACAGATTAAAATGTTCTCGTTTCAAACCTCAGCTGAGATTTAAACTTCATGTTAACAAGATTGAACTGTACTTGTTCAGTAAGACGTTTGTAGCTGAAATGAATTGTGAAGAGAAAGGAGTGTAATGCTTTGTCCTTATAACACAATTTTAGTAATTATTATTCCTGTCAATTATAATCCAAATGTGCGACGGTGTAAATTCTCCCCCTTGTATTCCTTAATATATTGAGAAAATGCCAACTTGGCACTAAGCTCCTTCTCTTGTCTCTGTGTTTTTGTCTGAGGTCTCTTTAAGGCAGACTGTAGCTTAAACCCACTCACCTCAGTGATGGAGTGAGGTGGCCACCCCTCTCCCACGCTAACGCTGGCATTTCCTCTGCTGTTTCCTTTGCCCCAAAACACGCAGGTCGACAACACATGAAAACAGCCCTGCAAAATGGATCAAGCTGCTCTGCCTGTTTATGCTCAGTTACTCTGGGCTTTGTATCTATTCACTAATCAGACATGTGCAGTCACTGAGACTGCCAGTTTCAGATCACTGGTGAGATTGGTTGGGGTTAGGGTTAGACTTTCAGGAGGTAATTTTCATTTCATTCTCCAGAGTGTTCATGATATTATCAATATTCCTATGACAAAAGCTGTAATGGATGAGGGATGCCTTTGAAAGATAGAACAGGCGTTTCTGGTTAGGGTTAAGGGTTAGGGTTAGTTTACATGTATGGAACAGTACTCTTTAATTCAGAACCGTGAAGCAGTTACTGTACTACCTACAGTTGATTTGGATTTGGATCCTACAGTCTTTTAGAGAAACAGGGGAGAGCTTATACACAGAAGTCAATGTTTTTTAGCCACTTTGAACAAAATGGCAAATGGGGAACTATTCAAGTCTGGTCGCTTTTTCACTGTTTTGCTAACCCTCCTCCTGGTCGTGTGCACTTGTTTTCAACTTAGCCGGCGAGAAAGCGTGTTACGATGTGTATATTTGTGTAATCTTATCTGTCATAAACAAGAGATTACAGGTTATGGGGCACGTTTGTGTCGAGAGCTGGGACACCGGGGCTGCTGCGCTGATATTACAAGGTTGGTTTCCAGCCAAGAGACGCTAGGTGGAAGGCAGAAAGCTTCCATTCTCCCTGTAACAAGTTACAAGTCATTTATTTGACCACTGAATCCACAAGAGCAAAGCGTAAGAGCACTGGTGGCAAGTTCGATTTTTTCTTATTACACATGGAACACAAGTATTGACTTCAGGATTGACAACGACGATCAAAATCATTATATTATCATGTTTCTTCAATGAGGTTTTAGACAAAGAAAACATTGTAAAATATGGTTTAGCACAGTGCGCATGTGAATAGCCATCTGCCGTACACAACCAGAGCCAGTTAACATGCTGGACCAATGCTTTAGTTTGGACAAATGTAATAAAATAAGTGAATGCGCTCTCAAAGGCCGCTGCTGAAACAACTTAAAACATCTGGGATGACATCATCGCGTGAAGTGGTGGAGCGCTCAGTGTTTCACACAAGTAAAAAAGAAAGGCAGTATTAATGCTGATGTCTGCAGTGGAAGTGTGCGAGCGCTGGATGCTATAAATTTTTTAAGAGTCTTCGAGAGAGTCCAGGTGTGGCCCTGTGTCTGTTAGTGTATATGTTGTATGTTGTCTACATGTGCTTCAGAGAAGCCTCTCAGTTCAATTTATTATTAAAGACCAAACTTGAAAGATGAAAGGAGGGAGAGACACTAACACAAGACAGAAAAGGGAGAGAGCAAGAGAGTAAGAGAGAGAGATGATGGAGTGTTGATTTGAAGAAACAGCTGACAACATGAATGAAATCTCCTCAGTCTAGCAGTTATCATGGGAGACAAAACAATGACATGAAATATTAATGATGGTGAGCACTGCAAACCCATTAAGGCACAAAAACAATCTCTAGACTGCTAATTGCTGATAGAATGGCACTGGTAATCATTTTGACCTATCAAGGGTTCAGTGTCCTAAAGATCTCAGTATACATAAATCAAAGATTCATGCATTCAAGTTGGCGGCCAAAATGTGTGGTTATACCATGCGTTATATTTAGCCCTCAAATGATGAATTTCCATGACATTTCATACAAACTTGTTGTCTTAATGAAATGTAGCCATGGTGATACCCTGAGATCCCCTCTGGTGTGACAGTGAGGTTAAAATTTAAACCTGCCTGGGACTTGGTTTTATGACCAAATACCTGCAAAACTAATCTGGATGGCGGCTCTGTGAAGGTGAGAAGTATTTGACCTCTCTGTCTAGTTCTCTTTTGTACTTTTCTTTTGTACAACAGAGCACACAAACCATCATTGTCCTGCTGGGACGATGCTCCCTCACAATTTGAGCAGTTATCTCCAGGATTAGGTTCACATCTTATTTGTTTGTTCACCGTAATACAATTTAGTTGAGGAGTTTGACCATCTGCATTTTCCTTTTGGTTCGGTTTGTTTTCATCTAATGAACCAAAATACGTAATTAGAAATACTAATAGCAGAATGTTCACTCTGCTTATTGGTCAGACTGTCTGGTATGGATTGAACAGGAAAATGAACACAAGAAGAAGTGAACTGGAATCCTCTACCTCAAACTCATGGATTCACCAACTGGTTGGACCAAAGAGGATGAACCAGAGTAAGTTTGGAACCAGACCAGAGTCCACCTTGTCAGGGTCTTGATTAGGTATGACTGTTTTGGTCTGTGCCCAAGTGGGATTTCTGTTGTCACACCTGCCTGGACTTGTGTGAATTGTACAAATGGAGAAAACAAACCAGGATTTGGTTTAACCAGACTAAATGATGCAGGTGTGATGTGACACAGCCCACACTCTATAGCTGTGTCCTAATTCATGGGCTACATCCTTAATGCGGTCCACAAAGGTGTAGCCCTCTGGTTGATGGAAGACAGATGATAACAACCATGACAACACCTAACTTTATTTGATGAAACCTTCAGATTTTAAGGCCCTGGGGTTTACCAGCTGTACTGCTGCTGTCTACTGCGTAGAACTGAATACTTATCTTTACAAGTTGACCTGTGTCCATTTTTTGTTTTGCTTTCATCACTGGCGCACAGTGAATCTTGGCGTGTGCTGGGCTGTGAAGGATCCACCCTTTGGATCATTCTTGGAAAGGAGGGCTGCCATTTGTTGGCCGCATTTGAAGAAGCCTCCAAACTGGGACAGTCAAGTTGCACTGGTGTGATGCAATTAGTCTTCAATTGCAGCCTCCGAATGCTACGGCCCCAGAAATGGCTCACTGCTGATGATTGCCAGCTTTTCACTCTGCCCTCTGGTATGGCTGTTCAGAAATACTATAAACAATTTTTATTTTCAATGCAGTCAGTGTGGACTAGTTCTGAGAGTCCATAAACGAGGCCTGCTAAAAATCTTCATGTTGGTATCGTCAGTGTGAGCAGTGCTGAATTAGGCCAAAGCACTGCTGTGCCTCCTAGCCGGTTCACACAGCCACTATTATGGCTGTAGACTCTTAGCCTTGTTAAATGTTTATGCATCCCATCTGGCATTTCAAGTCACCTTTGGGTTTTTTTTGTAGTACTTAACCAAACCCACAACATGTTGTGGCCAAACCTAAGCCTTAAAGGGACAGTTCAACATTTTGGCAAATTGGTCCACTGCCATAATCCTTATAGGAGTAGGCTTGTTACCTTTAATTGTTTAATTGTTAATGGGATTTCTTGGTTTCCTTCATCAAACTCATCAAATACACAATCCAACAACTCCAAAACTCCAAAAGTTGTGACCTGCACATTCACCACGCTATGAGATAATAATGGAACGTTACGAGACAGAGTTGTTTTCCCGAAAAACTGCCTCCGACGGGAACGCGCATCAGCACTTTTGCACAAGAGCTTTTTGGAGTTGTTGGATTGTGTATTTGATGAGTTTGATGAGAGAAATCTCATGAGCCTCTATAGCGTAGCTCTGAGAAGCTCGTGGCTCGGCTCGATTGTTCTAAAATTAGCTTGCAGCGACAATTAAAGGAAACGAATCAATCTAGTGCTAAAACTATAGGGATTATGGCAATGGGCCAATTTGCCAAAATGTTGAACTATCCCTTTAATGGAAGAAATTCATCCTAAAACTAAGCCAGCAGACCTGTCCTCAAAAATCATACTGCTGCTCACAGGTTTGTAGCAGCTCCAGAAAACACATTTGAGCACTGTGAATAAGGATTTAATAAACCACTGAACCAACATGACAGAAGTAACAGTCTGTTTGCCTCATTATTTGAACTTTTAAATCGTTCTTCTTCTCAACCACCTGTAAACTTCGCCCTGCCTACCATATCTATCTAATAACCTGCAGAGCAAACACACTGTACCTACGTAAGGCAAGACTGTAAAAGCACAGAATTGAGTCATCTAGCATTGACTCAGTCCTCTCCTCTCTCTCTTACACACACACACCTTCAGTCTCACCCCATTATATCACTATGACAGCTGAGAAGCAGGGCCATAAAAACAGATGGTCAAAGATGGTCAGATCACACTTACAACCTGTTGCATCTCCTGAAGAGATTCACTTTCCTGCTCCCTGTTCCACACCAGCGGTTGACCCACAGAACATCAACACAACATTAATCCACCAGTTTATACAAATGACCACATATACACCACATGTTACAGGATTATAGTGAACCAGCTGACAGCTACAGTACTGGTCTAATGAACATCTATTTATGAAACATGGTGAACAGTAACTGGACAGCTCATACAAGCTGATATTAAGACTTTAAAAGCTTTAAGGTGTATGGTGTGAAAAGTAACATTAAACTACAAATGTTCTTGACTAATGAACTAAATGTAATGAAGTTAATAATATCACATTAGGGTTGTAATTAACAGTTAAGTTGTTGATCAGGTTTATTTCACAGTCTATTTAGAACAGTTTGGACCAGACAATAGTTAAAAAATGCTCATCACAATATCCCAGATTTCAGAGCCATGTCTTCGAATAGCTGGTTTCATCCAACCTACAATGACAAAGTTGTTTTTCTAAAGAATGACAAAAGCATGCGCAAAACACAATAGCCAGAAACTTTCCGCCAGAACAAAATATTGGACAACAACATTGAGACATTTACTGTGAATTTGTAAAAGTGAAAGCAAAGGTAGCAGTGGTGATGGCTGATCCAACTATTTTTTTCAATTTAACATACGGTACAGCCTTTGACCTCCGGAATTATTACACTTTATTATCATAGTCCATAATTGTCCTTTTGGAACTTCCCCATGATTCACTCTGACTCCTAAAATATATTGCCTGTAAAAAGTGTTTTGCTTGAGTCAGGTGAAGGTGCGACACAAACGCATGCGTGTGCACATCGTGATCAGGATGGAAACAGCTCAATCTCATTTTGAACTCAGAAAAGTCAATCATCACGACTGAGAAGCTGTGATTGACCTAAATTATTATTGATTATCAAAGTACTGACGGATTAATGGCCTTTCTTTTAATGTACTAACTGATTTATCAGCTCTGCCCGTTCAGCTTCACTCACTTTCAGTGCAAAGTTGTTGTTCTGAGATCGACTACGACTCGACATGAGCTATTAGCCTGACAAAGTATGTCATAGCGTACTTCATTTGTCAAACCATTATACATGTCAAATGTTTGTCAAACACAATAGAAGCTTATTTACAGTGACTGTCAACAAGCTATTAACATTAACAGATAGAACTAACAGTACAGAACAGTAGCACTATTATTATATTGCAACTGGACCATCTTATTATATGTGATAAAGCTGTATTATATTTTTACATTTCCAAACTTGACTACTGTAATTACAGTAAGGTTAGATTATTGATCAGTGACTGTGTCAGAAGAGCATTTGACAGCATCCACCCATTAGTATAGCACTTAACCTTCAGTGGGGCAGGAAGGCTGGAGGCAATCCAAGCTGACATGGGGTAAAAGGCAGAAGAAAAACCCCGGACAGGTCACGAGTTCATAGCATTTGACAGCAAATTAGCATTCTACTATATGAAACCTGTCATGTCATGTTTATGTCAGATCTCTTGGTGTAAGTCAAGTCATCATGACAGATCAGTGACAACAATAACCCAGTGACCCACACACAGTGACTGACATTACTGGCAATCAGCAGTGGGTGACTGAACTACATTACAATACTAACAGGGACATTTTTAGATTTTAGTCCTTTTTTATTACAGCTCCCACATCATTATTAATTTGCACATACTGTATGTTGGACAGTAACATCACATAATCACAGTCTGATTCTGGCAATGTCCAGTGTATTGTGTCTAGGATTTTTAGATTTATTTGCTGTTTTTTTTTTTTCCTTGATACACAGTTTTCCAATGGTGCTCATTTTCTTTTAGAATATAAATTAGATTTTATTTGACAAAAAAAATACTTTAATGAAAATACAACTGAGTGTTCAAGTGCAGGACCTGTTATGTTGATTATTTCGTTAAAAAAAAGGAAGACATAAAACCTTATAATCTAAAATCTAACTTGAGTGGCCAGTGAAACACTTATTTAAGGGGGAGGGAGGAGTGCTACTGAGGAGATCTGGATTCATGACCTCAGTATTTCTAAAACCCAAGCTCTTATTTGATCACACAGTCACACACTCCTAATATTTATTCTTGTCTACCTCAGCCTTTGTGACATGACATTATTGCACAAAAGATATAAAGGTTTGACCCCGGAAATGACCATAAACTCGGCAAATAAACCCTCTTTATATTTCTGGTTAGTACGTGGGCGTGTGTCGACCTTTGGAGAGGCAGGTGAGGTCGAGGTGAGGCGAGGCGAGGCTTTGGGAAGGGGCAGGTGTTCAACACTTATCACCAGGTTTGTTTTATGGGTTGGTCCGCTGTAAAGTAGGTCATCAATTTTAAACTATCAGCACACGTTTACACACCTTGAAGCGTGTATAAGCTGGTTTTTATTTGTTTTACCTGAGCAGTGGCACTGCAGTTGTGTGTGATTTACAACTGACCTTGGAGCCGTTAGGTAACACCAGTGAAGGCTCATGTTCTACTGTGAGAACTTTTTAACTCAGAAGAAGAGGTAATAACTATATTTATATTTAGTAAATGCAAATTATGGATGCAAATAGGATGAAAATATTTTTTTCTGAGACACGTGAACAAAGTTAAGTCCTTGTCCACTAAAATAAGAGACAGAAGACAGAGGATAGCTTCTCAGATGAACTGCATCTTCTCTTTCAGATTTCCATAACAGGCTGACAGATCAACGAGATTAAAAACTTTTTCTTGTTGTATCGTCTTACAAATAGGCAAAAAAGAAAGAAAAAAAAGTCCCTCCATCCATTCACTCCCAATGGGATCAAATGGAAAAGATGGTTTTGGAGCGGGAGCCGAGGCGTGGGTTGGAGGAGCAGAATGCCAAACCCAAGCCACCGCCGACAAGCACGGTTCAGTCTCAGAGGGGGGAAGAAGTGGGAGGCGATGAGTGGAGGGAAAAGGGGGGGAGACAAGCGAGGGGTGAAGCAGGAAATGAGGCACGGGGGAGTTTTGCCAAAATCCAGCAGTGGTCGGAGAAGACATGGTGGAACCGCGGCGCAAACACGTTTCTGGTGTTTTAAACGGTGGTGTGACAAACCTGGACACCTGCAACACCTTAATGTGACTTTGTAAACCTAGAGACTGATCATCAGGGTTTGTTGACTACCACTAATCACACAGATATGTTTTCATTCATATCCCAATATCCAACTCACTACATACAAACAGGTGATAGACAAAATAATGGAAACACCATGTCCAGGTTTCGTCCAGAAAATGATAAAGTGGAAGATTAAGACACACGAGTTAAGTTAAAGTGACAGAAAGGCCTCGGAAATTTAAAACCAGGTCACAAAGACAACAAAAGAAATAATAATTTGCTAAAAAGTATTGAACTTATCAGCAACGATTTCTGAAATACCATTAAAGGGATAGTTCAACATTTTGGCAAATTGGCCCATTGCCATAATCTCTATAGTTTTAGGAGTAGGTTTGTTACCTTTAATTGTCGGTGCAAGCTATTTTTAGAACGGCGGAGGAGAGCTGCAAGCTGCTCAAAGCTACACTACAGAGGGCTAATGGGATTTCTTAGTTTCCTTCATCAAACTCATCAAATACACAATCCAACAACTCCAAAATGCTCTCGTGGAAAAGTAGTGACCTGCACATTCACCACGCTATGAGATAATAACAGAACGTTATGAGACAGAGTTGTTTCCGAGGCAAATGCAGAGACTGCTTGCCGAAAAACCGCCCCCAACTGGAACGTGCATCAGCGGTTTTGCATGAATTTACCTCAAAACAACTCTGTCTTGTAACGTTCTGTTATTATCTCATAGCGTGGTGAATGTGCAGGTCACAACTTGTCCACCAGAGCATTTTGGAGTTGTTGGATTGTGTATTTGATGAGTTTGATGAGGGAAACCAAGAAATCCCATTAGCCTCCATAACGTAGCTCTGAGCGGCTGGTGGCTCTGCTCTGCCGTTCTAAAAA
Organism: Trachurus japonicus; assembly: GCF_045865225.1. Lineage (NCBI taxonomy): Eukaryota > Metazoa > Chordata > Actinopteri > Carangiformes > Carangidae > Trachurus > Trachurus japonicus. The sequence continues at coordinate 32,840,911 of NC_140911.1, forward strand.
TAGCTTGCACCAAGAATTAAAGGTAACAAACTTACTCCTAAAACTAGGGATTATGGCAATGTGCCAATTTGCCAAAATGTTGAACTATCCCTTTAAGAGTGGATCAGCCATGGCTCTATTTTTCTCATTCCCTGTCACACCTCCAGCAACAGTAGCCTATGCTGATTTCTAATTAACCTAGTTCATCATGTGAGGTATCTAGTCCATAATAACAGCAGAACATGAAATGTGTGAGTAGTTTTTTTTTTTTTTATGTCACTATGGTGAAAACCATGACAACAGACATCTGTGGCAAAAATCAGCTTGGGATCCCCCTGGTCTCGACAACAGCCACACTTCATCACTTCATGGTGTATTTTTGGCAAATGACATATGAAAGATTTTTTTTTTTTTTTTTACAAAGTTGCACCTGCATTTTGGACAAGACTGATGTGTATGTGTGTTAGTTGTGATGGCTTAGTTCACTCATGTTGCTTTGAAAACATACATATCCCACATACTGTAGTCTCGATATGCAGTGACTCACTGGAAACATTTATACATCGCACCCTATAGTTTCCAAAAGGCTGGCTTATTCTATGTTATTTTACTGTGGTTCCTCAAAACAGTTCTGTGTACTTTGTGTCGTCAGACCGCCTCTCATTTACTTCCTAGAACTACAAAAAAGTACAACATGTACCAAGAGGAGCTACCACCAGACTGAAGAAATGGTTAACAAATACAATTTATAACACAGGCCGGTACAACTTGTAGATCTAAGAATAGCCACGGGCAGCAGATGTTTTTTTTAGGGGGAAAGTGCCGGTTTTTCAGCCACAGTGAAACTATGTTCTATGTTGGTGCGGCCTCCACCTGCTGCAGGAGCGTCAGAGCGGCCGGGCATCATCTCAGTCTCATCGGTCTGTCAGAATATAACATAATGTTTGAGGAAACAAAAAGCCAAGGAGAGCAGGGGAGTAACAAAGGCCTGACACACTGAACTAGTAAAACTAACACACGCACACACACACACACACACAGGCAGTGGCAGCAACCACAGCACACCAGGAAAAACATATCCAGATGTTCTCCTCATAGGATTTCCAACCCCCTCCCACACACACACACACACACACACACACACGCTTGTGGGCCACACATGGGCTACATATTACAGAGGCTTGCTCTCCAACTTCTTTCTTTCTCATGGGCACATGATATACTGTTTTAGTTGCGAGGACCTTCGCTGACATAACCCCAACACATCTGAATTCCTAACCTCAGCCGTCAGTGGGCTGCTTCGGTGGTGGTGGGGGGGTTGTTGCTCCAGGTACCAGTGAGACACAGAAATATGATCCAGGAAGTCCAGTCTGAGTGATGGATCCATCAGTTTGGTGGCTTATCTGATGCCAAAGTGCTGAGAATAGTGTGAGGCAGAATTTCACAACTAAAACTGTTTTGTCGTTTTTCCACCAATCTCATGAGGCAAACATTACAACTCATTTGTATTCTAAATCTGAATTTTACATAAATGGCAAAGCATGGTCGGGTCCTCGAAAAGATAGACATATGAGAGCAGGCGCACACACACACACACACACACAGACACACACAGTGGAGCTTAGCAGTTAGTGAACCTACTCTTTCAGCCCCTCCTCTCCTCCACTAGAGCTCCTGGCAGGCCGTCTGGTTGAGGCCCATAGTAAAGGGAACCGTTTTCTCTGGCATGAGTGTCTAAGTGTGTGTATGTGCACTTGTGTGTACTTGTATGTGTGTGTGTGTCCACGTCGGGCCCCAGACAGGAAGGAAGAGCGTGGGCCCGGCAGCACAGCTCCAGAATTCCGGTTTTGTTTTTCTTCTTTTTCCATCAGAGCAGAGCCTGAGCAGGGTCTTAAAGAAACAGTAATTAATATTTTTCCTCCCTCTTAATGACGACACGCTGTTCTCCGAGCGCGGCCGAGGCCTCCACAATAGGGCTTGGTGTGACTCATTACCTTAGTATGTAAACATATTACCACTTTGTTAAATAGAAAACTCCAATGAATGAGGCTCTTTTATGGCTCAAATGTTCAGCTGCGGCGTGCGTCTGTAGCCGCCGGCTCATTTTCAATGAAGCTTCTAAAAATAAAAAGTACCGATCCAAGCATCAGTGGTCAGGTTACGTAAATTACTCCAGGGGTGAAACATAAGGATTTTGGACACATGCAGGGCAGGCGTATTCAGCTTTCACCCCCATGCTTTTGTAATAGATCATTGCTAAATATCTGGCAGAGGCTGCAGGGTTGAGGATTACTCCAGTGATGACACAGCTCACATCTCACCATCTTAATGCTAAGAACAATTAAAAACAGTAGAGTCATGAATTCTTGGGTAACTGCTCGGGGTCTGAGCGGAAAATAATTCTTAAAAAGGTAAGAGGTGACCTAATGGTTTTGGCAGCTATTATGAAAACAAACTTTCCCTACACTGGATACACAAACAAAGCTCAGTGTAAAGGAAAGAGGAACCGGAACCGTTTTATCGACTAATTTTGAGTCAGAGATAAGAGTGAAAAACATTTATTAAGAAGGTACACAGTAACTTACTCTGAGCGTATAAAAGTTACAGACACAGGATATAGAGGGACGGAACAAGATGCTTATCTTTCAAACTGCAGTAATTACAAGCAGGCACCATGCACTCACTGGGCAAAGAAACTGAATGAGAACCAATGTGAAAAAAGCATTACATTACACTACTCTATGTTTAAGGATGAGTTTTTTTCACTGCCAACAACCAAAAAGTTTTCAGACATTTAAAAACAAGTCTGGTTTCCTATATACTGTTACTTTAATACTAAACCCCTGAAACATTTGGGTGTAAAGTTACTCAGAGTAAAGTAAATAGTAGATCTGCTGGGGACTATTTTCAGCTCTGGATTAACCTCCATTCCCTGCAGTGAGTAAGTATTTATTCAGGATGCACTAATCCAGGTTTTTCTTTACTAATACAGATTCATCAGCTCAGATCTGAGCACGTCTGCAGCGAGCTCGTTTTCCTAAATTCTAAATGATGTGTGTGTCACAGACATGGGTCCAAAGGCTGCTGGTGCACCCATCTGTGAAAAAACTGGTCACTCAAACTGTAACTAAATTAAAATAATTAAAAAGACACTGACAAAGACGTGGTATCTACTGTGGATGCATTACATGACTTCTTATCTGGCAGCACCAGTCTGTTGAACCCGTGCGTCTCTAGTAATTACCAGAGAAGGACAATGTAGGTAATAATGACTCAAAATAACCTACCGCCCCTGTGATAAAGGAACATGTCGCTAAGTGAAACGGTGTTGTTCAGTGATGTGTTTTGAAGGGATTTTGGAGGTCTAAGGCACATAGGAAGGATAATCACACTTCGGCTCCATAGTGCTTCTTAGGGACAAATTAGTTGTTGACTTTGGCCTTTAATAAGATGTTCTGACAGCAGGAAGAATATAGAATAGCACCAGATCAATACTTTAAAAACAAAGCACCAATTTGAACAAAGTTTCCTCATTTAAGACAGAGTAAAGGCACTGTGTTAGTTCTGCTGTGACTGTTTAGTTCATTTTATGGTAAATCTTTGGGGTAAATTTGACTTATAATGGAAGAAAAACAAACAAATCTTTGGGGTAAATTTGACTTATAATGGAAGAAAAACAAACAAAAAAAAAGAGAATCTGTGGGTAACGAAGTCAAAGCAGACTGATCATTAAAAAAAACCGTCTCTGTTTAAATGAGTTTTCTCAACGAGCCTCTATCTCAAGTTTCAAATGAATATTCTACTACTAAAACGATGACTGTGGCCCTGGACGTTTTAGTGTTGTGTGCACTCTGTGCTTTTTAAATGAGTAAGCGACTTACTGATGTCATTCTGCACACAGATAGAAAAAGACAAACATGTGCTGTGCATAGGCAAGTGCGAAGTCTATTGCATGTGTCTACACTTTGGCACAGGCAGCCATTATGTACGTACACACACGCATATACACACACACACACATATATATACACACACACACACAGGGTGACTAGTAGAAGCAGGTCCTTCGTCAGCAGAAAAGGGACTGCACTCTCAGCATTGTTGTAGAGGAACAACTTCTCTAATATTCACCTCCTTCACTTCTGATTTGTCTTTGTAAAATAACCAGACACAGTACATCAGCAGTAAGGCTCAGGGTGTGTTTAGTCCTGTCAGGAAAGTTGTTGGGGGACTGTGTGTGTGTGTGTGTAAGATGTCACATCCACAACAGTTTTTCTGAGTCTGTGGTGCTGATGTGTCCCCACTTTCCTTAAAAGCGCAGTTCCAGCTCTCTCCGACGCCGCCATCTTTACACGTCCTCTCGCCTCTGGAGATGCAGGCCAATCTCCATCTGATTCTCCAAACACTCCTTGAGCTTGTCCTCCGTCAGCGTCAGCCGCTGCTCTAAGATTGAGACGGTCTGGATGGAGGAGAGGAGAGGGGAGAGAGGAGGGGACAGTGGAGGAGAGGAACAAGACGGAGAAAGAAAAGGAGGGAGGAAGGAGATGGATGAGAGAGACAGAGCATGTTAGAGAGGGCTGCACAGCATCAGCCTGACAGTAATGACTATATAATGGCTGTGTTTGTGTGTGTGACAGAGGCAGCTTGTGTGTGTTTGAGACAGATGTTGTGCGTGCAAGACAATCCAGCTGATTATCGCGGAGAGATCTGCTGCCTGAGCTGAAAACAGCAGCCTCTGTGTCTGGCACGCACTCTCTCTTGTTCTCTCACTCACGTTTGCATAAAACACACTTGACGCGCACAAAGAATTCAAGAAAGTCGCTTTTCCGACACGGGACGCGCATGTGTGGGTAGGGGGAGATCACAGAGCGGGCGTACTTTTTCATCTCGGCATCCTCAGGCGGTGACAGGGGTTTGTTGTATATTTGAGCACTGTGTGCCATGTGCCTGCTCATCACAGGCGCCTCCAGGTGTGATTTCCACCGGAGATGCTGTCTGAATGAACAGATTACTGAGGATGGAGCCTCTTCCAGTTTTTATTACGTGGGAGCTTCAGCAGCCACACCGGGAGAATAAGACAATGAGCCTTTAATCATTGAAAACAAATGGTAAGAATGAGAGGATTCACGTCTAGATTATAGCTGCTGCGCAGCAATGGGTCGGGTCCGGGCTACTTTTGGGCAAATTTAGGCAATTCTGAGCAACAAACAGGAGAATAGGAAGACAAGACAGTTGTCCTCATAATGTCCAATTTGCATTAGTTGAGGATTGAACCCACAACCTCGGGAACCAAAGACCGTTGTAGCAGTTCAACAGTGGCAAAATGTCAGAAATTCAGTTATCTAAACAAAAATCTGATAATACATAAATTGCATCTTGACAGCATGGAAATGTTGGTGATTTGTTTTTAATGATAAGTGTTTTGCTTCATAAGAGAAAATCTGATTAAAAATTCCACTCTCACATTGGCTGCAGTTGTTCCCATGAGAGCAGAATTCAAAATGTTCTCAAAAATTCAGTTTTTGAGATAAAATTCTGATATTTGCCAAACTTCATCAACCATGACTCCAGAATATTGTCATTTTTTTTCAGGAAGTTTGAAAATGTATTTATCAAGAATTTGATGGTATATATTTACAGTAGTGTTTACAGTCAAACGTTTTCATGCACTGTAGGCTCAATTTTTGCTTAATCAAAAATCTGAGAAACAAGTTTTGTGGAGGACGGTCTGGAGATACTCTGTAGCAAGTTTGGTGTCAATTGAGCAAAAATTGTGGGAGGAGATACATTTTAAAAGTTTTACAGTTATTGAAAAAAACAGAGTGATGGACTTCATAATTTGTAATGAGTTTAAGTTGACAAAAGTTTCAGCAGTATTGAGGCTACATTGTGGTGAAGTTTCAAAACTTTAGCATCTACCGTTGGTTTGGTAGGAATTTTTAAAGTTTTTAAATTTAAACGCTTATTGTGCCCCCCCTAGGAGGGGGGGGCACATGTCCTTGGAGTTGAGTGAATCTGGCATGGGGTCGGATGTTTCTGTGAAGTTTGGTGAGTTTTCGCCCATGGGAAGTACAGTATGACTTCCTTGGAAGAAGAAGAAGAAGAAGAATTCCTAGGAATACAATAGTGTCCTGCCTTAGCTGCCCGGACCCTAATAAACTCATGCCTTCAGTAGGCCGGGGGATCGAACACATTACTGCAATTTTAAAATTTTGATCACTATCCTCCAATAATAGTCATTTAAGGATTTTTTAAAAAATGCTGGTACTGGTTTATTAATCATTTTAAAAGGTGCATTGTGTAGGAATTCCTCCCATCTAGCGTTGTGGTTGTATATCGCAAGCAACTCAATGGTATTTTTCATGCTGCATTCACGTGAAATTGGGCAGACGGACGACAGCCGCTGCACGTACTGGCATAAACAAGCCTCTATGTAAACAAGTGGTCCGTCAGCACGAGGAAAAACAATACCCGTGACAATATGTTGTCATGGCGATGTCGTATTGTTTACCTGACCCACGTTTTACCGGCTTTCTCACCACTTCTGTGACTAAAATGACATCTGGTTTGTTAGCGACGGCCGTCTGCCCGACTGCAGGTGAATGCAGCATCAGTGTAACGCTCCATTCCTCCTCACTGCGTTACCGCGGTGACTTTTCACAGACGCCACCTCGACCTGAGCCGACAGCTCCGATGTCTCCGCTGAGTTTACGTGGTTTCCTACCGTCACGCTGCCACTGAACGTAAAAACATGGAAACACAACATGGCAGCCAGCACCGAGCTTACCCGCTCCATGTTTATATGAATGATATGAACGGCTAATTCAGTTTGTTGATGGGGGCGATTACTGATTAATGAAAAACATACTTTTGAACGAAATAATCAATTTTCGTGAAAAGATAACAGGAGAAGTTACACAATGTCCCTTTAAGGCCTATTTTTTGTATGCTTGAAGAATATAAAAGGAGTCAGTTCCTTAGATGTTTCAGTGGAAGTCAGGGCGAAGCACCTTCAATAGAAGGAATTGAGATCATGGTGGTTTTTACTGAGAAATCAGATCTCATTTCCAGGAAAAGAAAATACAGGTGCAATTTTCAACGTGCTGGTCTGCTCCTGAGTGGTTGCAATCGATTTTCTTTTATTATTTTATCTTAGAATAACAATGAATGTGCAACATTCAACAAATTATTATGCTTAATGTGAAAAGAGCCACTTGTAGTGATGAACTCGACCAGTCTGATCATTCATATATAATTGAGAATATTTGGAAGTGTAAAACAGAAACTATAACATTCTCCAAAGCCTTTCATGAAACACGTATGCATACATTCCAACCTTGAATAGCTTTTAGGCTAGGCTGTAATTTTGACATTCTGCTTATTACTGTATATGCTGTTGGGATTCATAGCTGCAGGAGTGATTGCAGATCAGCATTCAACAGATGGAGCAGCTGTATGATGTTATGGCAGCTCGCCTCACTGTCGCTGCAGCACTGACAACATAAGGTGAAGACTATGTATATGTTCATATATGACAACTTGGACGTAAAACTAATCATAGAATCAAACGATTGTCTGTTTTTTCCACTGTAAATATGTAAAAGTAATTGTTATACTACAACTTCTTATTATAGTAAATGTCATTTTATATAAGGATTCTGCTTTGATAATAATTGATGATGAGAAATCCCATGTATTGTAAAATAGCAATTCATTTTGTGATCATGAAAATTCTTACTCTACATTTACCATAACAAGAACATAAATTCAGCCTAACACAGGCCACTTTTTTCAACTCTAATTAAAAATCTGGTTTTGTTGTCTGTGTTAATTTATTTCTTCAATTGTCCTCTTTAGTTTCTGTTATCAAAATATTCTAACTGCACTGAAAAATAATTTGTCTATTATTTTTGGTCTGGTTTCATTTTAAATAAATTAAAACAAAGCACTTTCATCGTCTGCTGTGTTTGAAAATCCTTCACAGATAAACAATGAGACTTGTAAACTATGTTTGTTTAAGAATAGTGAAATCTAGCACAGAGGATCAAAACCATGTAAGCGGAATGCAAAAAGTAAAAATATGTCAGTGATGATGACAAACTTGAGTTCTGGGAAACAGTAATAGAAAACTCACTGCAAAAAGATGACAGTAATTTCAATGAGTCGCCTTCCCGAAAGTGGCAACAGTTTCCTCTGCATCTCTGACATAACTATTTACTGAGCTAATGTTGCCTAGTGACAAACACGGCCCCGGCTAGTGAGCGGTTTTGGATAGTCCTGTTTGGCAACAAAAATTTGGTTTTAGGCAGGAACAATCTAACAGTAAATATGTCAAGCCTTGACAGATGAGACTCACTAGATTTGGGTCAGTGAGAGGAAGATATGTCAACATGTCTCGACCTGTAATTTTATGTGTCTCTTTGTGCCAGGGAGTGTAATTTTGAAATTGCTAGAAAGCAGCACAAAGATGAGTCAGTCCTGGAGCATTTATTAAAATATAACCAGCTGTGTGTGAAACGCTGGCTGTGATGGAGAGATGGACGGACGTGACCTCAGCCAGAGGTCATCTCTCACAGGCTTTCAGGTGTAAACTGTCTCATTGAAAAATAACCCGACAATGAGTGATTTACAGTCAGTAGCTATAGGACTATTACATGATATAACATGATCTTAACAGAGCACTTTCTTTCTATCTCTTCTGTTTCATTTCTGTTCTTGGACGTCACTTTCATGATCATCTAATGGTGACCTGATACAATCAGGGAACAGTTTATTAAAGTATAATCAACTGAAAATAATCATAGTGGGACAGACACTCATTCACATTAATCTATTTTTAAAAAAAATAAAGATTACCATAGATATCATGGATTAAAAATGACCTGCAGAAATTCTACAGATCTAGACTGAGGCATGGGTTAAGCCGAGGCCTTGAACTGTTTGATCCATTGAAATAACAGACAAATAAAGAATAAGGGTAATATCGCAATTGCAAAAGAGTAGAAGAGAGTTGAAGTCAGACAGCGAACACACAAACAATCCTCACATTGTACAACTGCTCTTCTTGCATTGTCATTGGTAATTTCAACCAAATTAACATCATAAACTTAACCAGATGTGTTCATTTTGACATTTATTGTACACGTGGACTTAGTCCTTTGTATTATATATATTATACTGTATATATACTTCTTACCTATCTTGTTTTTTATCCACTCTGTTTTCCCCCCACTATAAATTGCAAATTGTTGAGTGTACAGTAAGACAGTGTTTCCTCAGTGTGTGAATGCATGTGTATGTGAATGCATGCATGTGTAAATGTCCTTTCTGTTTATTACTTTTTATCATAAAGCACCTTGAGCTGCTTCTTGTATGAAAAGTGCTCTACAAATACAGTTTGATTGATTGAGGTGTAATTCACCAAACCAATTGATTCATCTCTCCTCTGTGAATGTGTAATGATTTGAGCGATGTATCTGGCAGGTCTCACACACACACACGTTCATTTGTACCTTTCATGGAGAGATAGATGCATAACACGATGTCCGGGCTAGCTCCTATTCTTTTCTATCTTAAGAACAAAGACAAACTGCCATCCATCCACTGTAGCTTTTACTAAAACAGTTTCTAGAAAGTTGAAACCCTTTATGATTTGAACAAAGTTAAACAATGATTACTTTGTAAGCAAAAGAAAAAACTATAGCTCCTGAAATTCCCAAGAGCCGTAGCCTGGTGGAACCTCAGTATCATCATAACTTGCTTTCTCAGCTCTCCCCTCGAAAATCATTCTCAAATTATTTTACCTGCTTGGTTTCACTGTATTAATTCCTCTCTATCCTGCTATTATTACAAACATGTCAACAACCCACAGCTCACCACATCTGTCAAGCTGTGACATTTAGCCCACGAACATTAAGGGCATGAAGTGAGCCACTGTTCATACTACTGAGAAAGGCCAAGGCAGGGTTTTTAATTAGCTTGGTTAATAATGTCAGTAGAAATCTGAATGACATGAAGTTACTTCTGTTACTGAACCCAGACGTTGTGTTTTTTACTTCAGCTCTCTACAGAATAATGTGATTATTAGAAATGACTGAAAAACCTTTAAACACAACAGAGCTTCTATGTTAATCTCATTATTCACTCTGTTCTTAACAGGACATGGACATGTAGTCATTTTCAAAGCCTACACGGAAAACATACACATGGCCGGGCATGAATAATCAGATATGTAATCGTGAAGGCATTGACAGAGATTGTTGAATCTCTAAGATAATCTCAAAGTTCCACATACACATCACACGCCGATGAGTTCAACAATGTGTGGGCGAGTGGTTCTTTCTTTTGGGTCATCAAGCTAAATAACATCTCCTGTTATTTCATGCATCACAGGAGAAAGGTCTTATATTTCCTCTTTCTCTCCCTCTCCTTGCCTGTCTCCGTTTTCTAGATCAATACTACCCTGTTTATCTTACCAACCTGATACGGTTACCCAGTGCTCAGTGCAGCCAGCTATTGGTGTTGGTCTGTGCACGATTCTGCATGTGTCCCCAGGCAGCGGCAACTATATACGGGCCTATAGTTTTCATCTGGAGTAGAAACCAAATCTTTATGCTCCTAAAAATAGAGTGAGCTGTTTTTCTTTTCTCTCCAGAACACATTATACTCTCCATCGCCCTGAGCATTACTGGCCTCTGTTACTAAGTCTCATAACTTTGGTATGATCCACTCTACAATAGTCAAAGGTCGACGAACTGGTGCTGGTGATAGGTGGCAGTCCTTTTTTTTCAATATCTAGCTAACTGATGTTTTAAATGTCTGTCTCTGTGTAATTATTTTAAAAAATACAAAAAAAAAATCCCTGACAGACTGATGTTGTGAAAAAAGTGTTAACAATCTGCATGTTTGGAAAACCACCAGCACAGCTGTAGCTTTGGACCAAGAATGTTAATACACATAACCAGACTGGCAGATAGCCAAATAGCCAGTCATTGGTTCAATGCCTCAGGCAAGAAGACATTAGCATGCTAATGTTAGCTTGTTAGCCCATAAACATGCTAAGACAGCTTGAAGGACAGGCTGTAAAAGATTTGGGGTTTATAGTTTCTGAAGGTTCTTGTCATGAATGCAAGCGTTTGGTAAGTGGAAATTTCCAGCTCTGTAATTGGTACTAGTGGGTGTGGCTTAAAAATCAACTTTTTTGCTCATGAATCACGATGCCTTTGAGTGATTAAACTCGCAGGAGAAATCCTACGCCTCTCCCGAACGTGCATACAGATGTTTGGGTTTTTTTATTATTTCACATGGATTATGTTAATTTAGTGATTTTCCTTCTTTACAGTAAATCGAAATAACTAGAGGGCCATTGTGAAGAAGTTTCGGTCTTAATAAAATTTATGAAATCAGAAAACTTTAGAAATTCTGCAGTTCCTCAAAGAGCAGTTTAGTGGTTTCTATGAATCTAAAACTTAAACCACAGAAACTGTGGCTATGAGGGAACATACCAAAACATGTTTCTTTCACTTTCTCCTGATGTTCCTTTCACCTACTGTATATTTATATTTATATCTACAGCTGCATCTACATATCCTCATTTAAGTTCAAGATAGTTGGGAGAATTCCATTAACTAACATAAGCTTAATGGTCTATTGAAGAAGAGAGGACCAACTTCATGTGACTTATTGAATGAAACAGTAAGAGATCAGTTCTTCATTCAAGATTTGTCATAATTGAGATGGAGAGAGTGGAAGAGGGGGATAAGTGTGGGGATTGCAGGCTTAGTCTGAGAGGACATGTAAGAGTGGTGAATTATAAGACAGAGGGAGATGGAAAAAATGGGTATGGGGCTGAGGATTGGTGGGTGTTGGGGTGGGGTGGTGGGGGGGGAGACAAGTGAAAAGCAGCCAACACAGCAAAGTGAGGCTTTGGAAGATTCAGCCTCACGTTGAATAATTCATCATCCTCCCTCACAGTCTCCTCGACTATTAGAGTTACAAAGAGGTGTAACAGTGAAAAATAATGCTGTGGAAAAGACTTATAAATGGAGCAGGCATATAGTGCAGAAATAAATAAAGCTATTTAGTCAGGCTAATTTCCAGTGGTTGGGCAGTATAGGACACCGTGTTCAATAGAAACCAGTATTACTAACTGTCATCCAGCTGTGTATGGAGCTGCAGATCAGGGGCCAGCGTTAGGTTGCGTTGGTATCAAATCTTGTACCCACTGTGCAATTTGTAGCATGTTTACATCAGACCTGAGATTCTTCAGTTTTACATCACATTAATTAGATAGGACCAAATTAAAGTAAATTAAAGGTGCCCTGTTAAGTTTTCTTATAAATAAACAAAGATGATCACATTTAAATGTACTGTGCTTAGTGCATTTCCATCCTTACTAAACATTCACAACTCTAAAACATTATAGCCATGAAAATGCTATAAAGTTATTGCAAAACCACAAGATGCTTTTTCTGTGGCAACATTGAGATGAATTATAGCTGTAGGCGTTACAAACTCACCTGTATAACATTTTTAAAGAAAACTCCATTTATACAACAACAGGTTTTTAACACTCAGTCTATTGACCTAACCTAGCAGAAACATCATCCATGTGTCCACCACTGATGTATGAAACCTAACAATGAAAGGCTCGATGGATAAAACCAGATGCAGACAGTCCATCTGGGATCAGGGCTTGGGTACAGTGGGCTTGAAAGAAAGAAGCTGGCATCACTACCTTGGGAGGGGTTGGCTAGCTACTCAGCTGCCCAGGGCCGATATTAAATGCTCCCACATGCTGGACTGCAGCTTGATCACGAGAGAAAGAGAAAACACATACACACTAGTTGGGTTTACATGGAGCCAAATATTCCAGTTAGAATTGGTTTAGATGTCCAAACCGAATGAAAATGCTCCATATAAACACCTCAGAATAAACAGGCCCGAACCGAATGAAATTTCATTCGGTTTCACAGGGGTAGAATATTCCTTTTCCCAAAGCGACCGGAAGCAAAATTATTAAGTAAACGGTGAAACTGAATGTTGTCTGGTCGCGTTCTTTCTGCGCATGCTCTGTCTTGATGTAAATGCATAGAGATATTTCTTCACTTGCAAATGACTAAAAGTGTCAAAAAAAATGAACTGTGCTCATCACCAGTGGATCTCCATCTTTGATCAGGCACGTGATATTTTGATCAATCTGTGCTAGGGTTCTGAAAATTAAAGAGGAACTATGTAAGTCCAGTCGCTCTTCCGCTGTTTTGCTAACCACCCTCCGGACCATGTGCATTTGCTTATAACGAAGCCGGCGAGAAATCAATCACTAGAGCGGTAGATAACGTTATATATTCTATATGATGTTATGGGGTGTATATTTGTGTAGTTTAATCTGCCATAAAAAAGAGAAGAGAGCTGGGACACCGGGGCGGCAGCCCCGATGTTGCAAAGTTGTTTTTCAACCAAAAGATGCGATAAGTGACACACACGACGCACGTGGAAGGCAGAGTGCCTCCATTCTCCCACGTAACATGTTAAGCCATTTATCAAACCATCACAAATACTCCACAACTGTTAAATTAAGGTAAAAATGTAGCATAGTTAAGCTACAAATCCTGCATAGTTCCTCTTTAAAAAAACAGACTTGGCCCAACCCATGGGTATTGAAGACAAGACATCACGCCGCCCTAAAATCGACCATCATTCAGAATGATTTGAATCAGAATGGAAAAAAAGTCTGCATGTAAATACTGACTGACACACATACAGAAGAGTTTCTGCAGCTCTGCATGGCCATTAAACATGTACACTTACTAGCAGTAAGTGAGGCAGTGTGCCTCCAGTGCTCATGTATGAATGATGTGCACATTCACAACCTCCAGCTTAAACCCTGCACCACACACAAATACACCTCTCCTCCTTACCCCTCGTCTCTTCAGCTTCTTCTTTTCATTCTCAGAACTGTTTCTCTTCATCTACCCAACAACAATTTGCCTTATTTCACTGTCATCTTAGAGAAATAACTTGTTGCTTTTGTACAGTAAATGTATCTCTGAACAAGTCCTTCACTACTGTGGTATTCGTACAAAGGAAGATAAAAAGAAAAGCTATGACTGTGAATTGGTATAATATAAAATGCACATACCAGCAGTTCAATAGAGCACAAACAGTGCAAGAAGTGGTTGGCATTATGCGAGCACAGGTTCTTAAATGTTGCCCTAAGATTAGACATCTGAGAACTGTTTCTGGCAAAACATTGCACATCTGGTGAGTCATTATTTGGTGATTCTTTTAACAAGCTCAAACACAATACTTGAACGAAATGTGCAGCAATTACATGATAATGGTAAATAATGTAATGGCAAACAACTTTAATTAAATCCTACCCCAGCTGGTATACAATTTTGGATTGCTATTGAAAACAAAACTTTATGTGATTATACCAGGAATGCATCAAGTATAAAATAAATGGCCTGTTCTTTGATGTAACTGCAGCTGAACCATTAAAATAAAACCCCTAATAACAACAATAACACAAACATGTAGTACATTCACTGTATTTAACATTTGCAACCCTCACTGACAGAAGTCGCAAGTCATTCGATGTTACTCTATACTGGACAGGGCAGTCAACCAAAGGCCTTAATTAAATTCAATCTCCCTTTAATGCACCGACAGCGGAGGCGGAAATATTTTTGCTGCAATCTAAAACATTTATTTGACATATCCGTCCAGTATCAACCACTGACCACAACAAGGAAGCTAAACGAAATCACACAAAACACGTAAAAAGGATAAGCTGAACTGATAAGAGGCAGACCTTCGGGTCTGAACTGTTTTTTGTTGAAGGGCCTATTTTTAGTTGTGCAGCCTCTGGTTTGGTCTGGCTTCAAACTGAGTCTGGCCTTCACCAGCCACGAACCCACTCACTTTGAGAGAAGAGCCTGACCAAGCACAGCCAGCACGGTGTGTATATATATATATATATTGATATGAATGATGGATAAAATCGAGATTGGATCGTGTTAACTAGGTGACTCATATGTCTCCCTGGCTTAGACCATGATATTAATATAATTAGCATGCTATTATATACCTACATGATTATAGATGAACTAAGGAAAAAAGTCAATGTATAAAATGATGTGGCGATAACCAAAGCACCTGAAGGACATCACTATGCATGTGCTACAAGTAAAAAATGATTTATGTGCAAATGTTAATGATACTTACCACAGGTGTAATGAAATAATAAAGTGTTATTTTAGATATAAGGAGTAAAATCTATCAAGGACACACACATTTGTGTAGAATCAATACGGTAGTACAAAACACAGTGGAAAAGGTTGTTTTTTTCTTTTGTGTGTGTGTCTGTGTTGTTGAAACCATTTCAGGCCCACAGGTTGAAGAATAAAGGAACCTTTTGTTCTGAACAGTGTGAGTGGGAGGCACAGCCAAAGTACGGTGCATGCTGTTAGCCATGAAAGATTAGCACATCTTCTGCTCACCTGAGTGAGAATATCCAGTTGACCTATGATGTGTTCCAGGGTGCTGGCGAGACCAGGGGCGACGCCTCCATCTGAAGTCTGGGACTGGGACGAGTGCTGTGGTAAACCCTGGGTCTGCGGCTGATGGGTGGTGGAGGAACTGCTGCTGGGGTTTCTGTAGGTGTGGGAATGTGTTGCCGCTCTGCTGTGACTGCCACTTCCACTGCTGCTCTGAGTGTGGGCAGCAGTGTGGTAGTCCTGTCTGTTAAAAGCTTCTGATGGGTCAGAGGTCTGGAAACGGAGAAAAGGGAGAGTGGAGCTGTTAAAAAAAATCATATGGTGCCTAATGCATTTTACATATACAGTTCACTGTATTGATATAAAAACCTTTCATTCGTAGACGAGTGGGTCATCAGTACAGAACTGTATCATGCAACATAGAAGATGCAATACAACTCCTGTAGAAGGATTTGAATGCACGCATGTATTTGTCTGAAAAATTGGTTCACGCATTCATTTCTAGCTGTTTAGATTACTGCAATGCTCTTTTCTCCAGATTAACAAATCAATCACAGAACAAACTTCGACTCATTCAAAATGCTGCAGACAGAATTCTAACAAAAACAATAAGGTACGAACACATCACTCCAGTTTTAAAGTCTCTCCATTGGCTCCCAGTTAAATACTTTTAAGATCTTACTTGTTGTTTTTAAATCTCTTAATGGTGCTGCCCCTCCATATGTTTCTGACATGCTCACTCAGTATACACCAGACAGATATCTTCATGTAAATATCTCTTCAATACCACGCATACATTCAAATTCATCTCAAGGAGCTTTTTCCTTCAAAAAGGAAATCTTTATACCACAGCCTTCTCAATTTATAATTACTGACATGTATTGTTTATTTTCATGTATTTATTCTATGTATGCTCTTTTCTTTCTCTCTCCTCTTGTCTCCAAATGAAAAGCACTTTGAGTTACCATGTATGAAAATAGCTTTACAAATAAAGTTATTATTATTATTATGTTTGTCTTAACACGTTGGCTTTTGTACATGTATTGCCATCTTGCTTTTATCCTGAAGCACATTGAGTTTATGCTCGCCATATGAAATGTGCTATGTACGTAAATAAAATTGACATTGACATTGACAGCTTTCATTTCATTTCAACTTCAAAAACAGAAAGCTACATTTCCATGTGAAATGTTAAATGTGGGAGGTGAAAACTAGTTTGGAGTTACATGGCGACCAAAAGCACAGGAATCACTTTACAGACAGGGGGAAGAATGGATTTCACTGAACAGTTTCAGAAACTGAAATAGAAAGGTCAGGACAAACAAATCTCAAAATCTACCAGGACCTAAGTTGAGAAACATAAGCTGAAACCTGTTACTGTACCTCCACCGTCCCCTGACCAAAAAAAAAAAAATCTGTGGGTAGATCAGAAACATGCTGTCTGTGCAAAAGAGCCTAAAAATATAGCACAACTTGAAGTGATTACAAAGAAAGAGTGGGCGGGTTAAAGAGCGTTTGCAAACTGTGATATCTGCCAAAGCGCCGACTTAGCAAAGTGCCCAAACTTTTGCATAGGGTGATATTCCTGTTAGAATGACTGAAATGCCTTTTACGTATTTTTGACGTTTAATAAATCTACTCTTTAAAAGTAGATTAAAACTAGACTAAAACATTGAATCAATGTAGTTATTTATTTATACAATAAACCAGAAGAATTAGTACTTAGTAACTGTTAAACCCTGACAATTACATCTCAATTACACAGACCAAGGTGCTGAATTAAATAATCAATTAATCGCAATACACTACATAAGGGATGCCCTAAATGATCGGCCCCTGTTCATTATCGGCCATTATTTCTAAATCACGGCTCATCTTAAAACTACCTATGGTGTAGTATGCGGTCAATGCTGCTTTGTGTGTGTAGTGTAACCCATATTTAGCCCATAATATAATTATCACCAGCAATCTTTTTATATCATCGCATGGGCCACACATTTTGCTCGGAACATCACCAGGCTCTTTTTACGGGCTGAACGTGTGGGTGATACCACAAACATTTGTGACTCAAATGTTTTTCTGAGCAGTTAACACCATCTCTTGCTGCACTTTGCACGAAAATTCTCGTTGCTTTTATTGAGCGTGTATGGTCAGGGATGAATCAAATGTGGAGTTCTGGTGTGTTGTGGTAAGAATATTCATTTCGTTTTATGGCTATTGTCAGCATCATAAAGAACATGTGGACAAAAAGTCTCTCATTAAATTATCATGCATTTGTGTTGTGTCAGAAAATGTGGGTTCATGAAAAAAAGAAACACAGGTTTTTCTTTTGAGAGAATGAGCTATGATTTTGTTTTGCTTAAGAAAGTTAAAAAATATTCACTGTAGATGGAACCAATCAACATTAACTTTGCTTGAATGGGCTGTGTTTTAGTAAAGGAACCTGTTAGACTGACTTCAGAAGGGATTCAATGAGTAAAAGACGGAAACTGTTGAATCTCTTTCTCACACACACACGCGCCACTCAGTCTGCCTGTGTTGTGATTAATTCAATGAGACATAAACACATGGAGGTCTGTGACCACATCTCTCCGTTGCCATGTCTATGTGACTAAAAGCTGTGTGCACACATCTATAGGTTCCCTCATATTTCTGTCCGTCCCTGCAGACCTCCGTCTACTTGTTGTGAGGACTGGTGGGTGAGTGTCCTGTGCGTGTGTGCGTCTGTTCCAGGGTGACATCTCTTCTGCATCTCAGCGAGGGACGCGACAACTGTTTTACTCATCAGCACACAACAGGAAATCAATTCACACTCAGCTAAACATGTTCAAGACTGGAGTGTCAAACTGTGTCTCTCTGAAATGAAGCCAGATGAGCGCAGTTGCCAGCTGTCGCCTGGCTCCACGCATTTGTCACAGACAGAGGTAACACATACTGCCACAATCAAAGGGGCGGTGATTCCCAGCAGGCATGTACACAGCATGATGGCATGCTCCTTGACAGGTCATATCATTTTTTTATGAAGCTTTAAAAGTTGTGAAAAAAATCCCAAATTGCATCATTTATCATGGTGGGAGACTGTAACATCAGAAAGTACCGTCAGACTTTCAACTCTCCGATGGTCCTTGAACTAATCGCGTGTAACATATCCTTACATCAGAAAAAAAAAGACTTAAAGGGATACTACACCCAAAATCAATAATTCACCAATTTTCTACTCACCGTCATGCCAAGGAAGGGTTTGGAGAAATTTCTGAGTCACCAAAATGCTTTTGGAGTTCCAGTATCCTGAAGCCGCGGCATGAAAAAGTTGCTGCAAGATGTTCGTTCGTCGTTGTAAACCATTGGATGTATGATGTAAACACGGAAGAACATCTCGCGCAGCCACTGGGAGCTACTGCTACAACAAGGCTAAAGACAGAGATCAAATGAATTTTTTCCAAACGACTTTTTCATGTCGTGGCTTCAGGACACTTGGGTCAGTACAGACGAGCAGTATGGAGGTATCTGGATGTTTCGTAGCGAACTCTGTCCACCGCCATTATATGAAAATCCGTTGTCAGCCGGACCCCCCCTGGAACTCCAAAAGCGTTTTGATACCTCCGAACCCTTCCTTGGCATGATGGTGAATACCGTACTTTCCGGACTATAGAGCGCACCTGAATAGCCGCATCAGCTAAATTTTAAAAGAAGGCTGCAATTGAATATAAGCTGCAGGTTTTCACATTGTGACATGAGATATTTACACAGAAAGACAGTATGGAACTGTGCAAGTCTGCTCGCTTTTCCGCTGTTTTGGTTACGCTCCTCTCGCCCATGTGCATGTTTACAATGAAGCCGGTGAAAAATCAATAAATGGAGCTGTGGAAAACGTTACCTAACATATACCATGTTACGGCGCGTGTGTTTGTGTTGTCTTAACCGTCATGAACAAAAGATGACGGGTTACGGAGCGTGCTTGTGTGCGGTGTGCAGAGACGAGAGCTGGGACACCGGGGCGGGCGAAAAAAGTAGCGGCTTATAGTCGGGAAAGTACGGGTAGATGATTGATTGATGAATTATCGATTTTGGGTGAAGTATCCCTTGAATTTTCAGCATTAGTGCTAGTGTGTCTGTCTGCACACTGAAGGATACTGCAAATAGTGAGAAAAATACACCTCTTGCCAACCAACATTATTGCATCCACCCTTTATCAAATTTGAAATTGTAATTATTGTAGTCATATAATTGGATCACCTTTTCATCTTATGCGTTTCTTTCTCAGATTGAGTGAATGAGGCAGAATACTCTTTGAACAGAAACTATGCAAATGATTCCACTGTGCCTTAATTACGGTAGACATTGTGTATTAGAACAGTTGGGTGAATTGTGAAACTGCATTAGTGGGTAGTAAGAAGTAGAGACTGCCCTGAACCTGAATGTCCAAAATAGTTGCTATAGATGTTGTCGGCAAAAGAGAATATACGTATGATCTCACTTGACCTCACCACTATTGTAAATGAAGGAATCTCAATGATGGTCTGGGTTTGAATAAATAAAGAATAAAATTAGAAAAATAATTTGCATTTAACAGAACTGTGTAGCCACAATATCAAAAGTTATATTGAGTTATATTCTACTTTTAGCAAATCTACAATAATGATCTTTTGTTAGTGGTTTTCCAAAGTCATGGGGAGAGAGAGAGAATGAGAGAGATGGAGAGATAGAGAAAATGAGAGGGAGTGGGGGAGAGAGAGAGACAATAGTGCAGTTCTGCTGAGCCTACAAGCTCCACCAAGACTGGATTAACTCTTGTTGAGAGTACGACTTAAAGCTTTGTATTAAAACAGCTGCTTAAACACACAGACACCAAGCACCAATCCCCACATTTACACACATCCCCGTGCAGAAAACCAGAGGCACAACACATGGGCACTGGTGTCCGACCCACACACATACAACCACATACACAGGGTTCGTCCTTATGTGCTTTGAAAAAAGGAAGTGGGTGAAGGTGTCTGAAAAGTCAGTAAATTAGCAGCACTTGTTGGTGTATTTGTTGTTCATGTTAAATCATTCTGAAAGAATACTGACTAATGGTGTATGATGTAACCTTACGTCTCAGTCACATGGCAGGAGGTTGACCAGCCTCATCACCAAGTCACTCAGTCATGTAAGCAAATAAATATTTCAAGAATATTCTAAAAATGTTTTATTTTATAAGATAGGCAGTTTTTTCACATCAGTTCCTGTTGCTGACAGCTTTTTCAGCTCCTACACAAAAAAAACTGCAGACATCACTTGTTAGAGCTTTTTTTGACTGCATGATTAACGATCAGTATTGTATTGTGTTATCATCGCTAAACTGCCTGATTATATAGTATCCTTTGCAATGCGCTGTGTACATTGTGATGTCGGCGCTAAAACAATATATTGCTTTGCAAACTCGACATGTCCCGAATTGTCGTATAGTCTTAACGCGGAGCCAAGGAAAACCCTGATACGCTAAAGTGTGCACACATGCTCAGGCAAACACAGCGCACACAGTAACCACCCTCCTAATGAATCACCTGGAGTGGAAAAACCAACAGTGGAAAATTTCCTGAGGCCCAAATTAAACTCTTAGTCTGACACAGCGAGCCATCAATACACCCTGCAAGCTGCATGCAAAAACCATTCATCGCACACTACACACCTTCACACGCAGAGTGGGTCGCCCATAAGAAAGTGAAGAGAAATGAAACAAGCATATGAAGCGTTACATGTAGAAATATGGGAAACTTAAAGTTAGTATGTGTGCTTCAGCAGCTGGTTCCTTCATCAAGTTTAGAACCAGATTAAAGACGAATCCACTGAAACACAACTGACACCTTCAAGACAATCAAGAATATTAAGATGTTTGGCTGATCTGAGCTGAGAAAAAGCTTCCTGCACTGTGACTCACAATGCAGCAGCAGGGTGATTTACTGATGGATGAAGGGCCACGTTCAGGTTCTATCTCATGTAACAACGACCATCTGCCAAGCTTAAATTCTTCCTGAATCTCTCCTGAACCTCCCCCAGCTTCAGAGGTGCTGCTGTTCGACCCTTACAAAGTGAACAGCGGCAAATGCACGGGTAACATTTAAAAGACTGGTACAAGAAAAAGTACAAGTAATTTGATGTCTTATTAAACTAACTCCGCTAATTTATGGACCTCCGATCTTTTGAAACGCTGCATTTCATTGTGCACCTGTGCCAAGATTCCAGTGAGGAGAAACTGAGACCGAACAATGAACAGTACTGGTTCATTGTGTGAAAATCTTCCTCTTGTGCCTGAAATCTTAATGATATGTTAGTTTGTAAAAAAGTTAAGTTAAATAAACTGCTTCAATTGAACTAGTTTCTGTCTTCTGATATAAGAAAGTTTGGTTCAACAAACTGTACAGATCAATAAATGTACTATATTTTAATAAAATGGTGTCATGAGTACACCACTAATGTATAATAAAACAAAATGAGCTTGTTGATTGACATTTCCAATAGTTAACATTAAAAATCCATTCAGAAGTGCTCCACAAGTGCTACTGTGTGATTGTTGCATCTGGTGGACTGCAATGCAGATCAAGTGTAGTGACATTCACAAAAAAATAATATCTATTCATTTGCAATAGCAGTGTTGGACATAAAAAGTAACTATTGGATATTTACTCCAAATCTTTTGACCTATCAAACTCTACTGTAGCATTAGTGGGAATGTTACACTCATTACTGGAGGAAACGGTGTGGATCTAGTACGTAGTAGTACAGTGTGTGTTGACACCAGCTGTGGCTATTTAACAGGCTCAGGGCTTTTAATTGGCTGTTTAAGAGTAATGTCTGTGTTTTACTTTAAATTCATACCAATCATCCCGACCCGCCTTGTCTTTCACATTACACAGATGGCGTAGCTGGCCGTAGTAGAGCGTGTTGTGCTACTACAGTATCAAGGGAGTCTTTTAATGTGACGGCGATTGAACAAAAAAGTTCAGTGAAGATCAACATTTGACTTGCTCGAAATTTTCATTGTGGGGTCTACACCAGCGTCACGTCCACTTAGCACGCAGGATATAGCAGCTTACTCGTTAGTGTGGTGTTGTGAATGGCTGCAGAAAGCGTACAGCTGCATGAACGGGCATCCGGTTGGCATCGAAAGCGTACAGCTTTAATTCATACTACTCTCAACTATTCATTCTCATTTTCCTCTTCTCTCTGGCTGCTTTTTGTTACATTTTTGTTCACTATTTAACTAACTAACTAACTTCTTTCTTTCATTTCCCCCTCTCTTTGCCAGTCTTTGCTTTGCAATTTTTATCCCAGTTTGTGCAAATTTCTCCTGATTCCAGGCTCTTTGGACGATGATGAGTCTTAAGTGTAACAAAGGTGAACAGGTGTCCGTTAATGGCTTTCATTTTCTCTCTTTTCATTATTCTCCTGCTGCTGCTCCCCCCCACCTGGTTTTTTTCTTCTTTCTTGGCTCCAGTGTGCTCATGTTGTCTAGCTCACTCACGTGCTCACCCTGCTTTCCCATATCCCCTACCTTTCACTCTCCCTCTCCCTGTTCCTTGCTGATGCTCTCTCGCTCCACTAGACCATTAGGCTCTCTTTAACTCCATTGCTATCTTGTCTTCAACACTCCCTTGTCACACCCCCTGCCTTTCCCTCTCTTGCCCACTCTCTATCCCCTGCTGTCAAACGCATTCGACTCCCGCTGTCAGAACAACACCACCTGCCTTTCCATACCAGCACCTTAAAGATGTACACACACACACACACACACACACACACACACACACACACACACACACACACACACACACACACACTGCAGACTACAGTACAATGCTGTGTCGTGTTGAATACATGCATGCTTGGTGGAGTGTCTCATTGCTGCAACTGCTGTTGCATCTTTAATTATGGAGAACGCTGGTAAAGTTCAGTATAGTGACAGCAGCCTATTGGCCCCTGTAAATGAATAAAATCATGGAAAAGCAGATAGAAGTTTGTGTAGCTGCCGCAGCCTCCGAACCCCCTCCTCACTCTCAAATCCACATCCTAAAGCTGAGCGATGCAGTGGTGTGTGTGTGTGTGTGTGTGTGTAGTATGTGTGTGTTGAGCTGTGAAGGGAGGCCTGCTGCGAGTGTGCAGCTCGTCTGTCTGCACACGTGAGTGGGAGAAAGACCCAGATGTGAAGCTAGAGACAGGAAGGGAGGAGGGGGGGAGTGGATGGAGGGATTAGGGTGGATGTGATCAGAGAGAGCTGATCTGCCTGTCAGCAATGGTTGGCACACACACGCACGCACACACATACATATACACACATAAAATGCCAATATATCTGTTTTCACAGAATGAAGCAGCAGGAAATCAAGGTTTGTTCAGTTCTGTTGAGCGGAGAGAGACAGCCCCGACTGAACCACACACACACTCAATCTTTAGCTGGAGAGACCTCATTTTAAAGCTGGCTTATTGTGTTTAACAAATAGGCCTACATGTTCCTGGTACAGCGCCCATCATTGGCAAATTATCATGGAGCTACGCATCCAAGTACATTAAAGGATCAGCACATCAAATTAGCTTCTTATGAATTCCCTGTGGATATGATTCTGAGAGGGCAGCACACATGGGAGGCCTTTGCCTCTGTATGAATAAGCACTGTATTAATGTCTCCTTGGTCACTTTCTTCATGATGAAGTGAATTATAGCCAAAGACACTTGGTGTAAAATACTGGATGTCTCATAAAGTCGATTCTCCTGAAAAATTGATCCTTAATTAGATCTGATTATTTCACAAGCACACAAAGTACAACATTTCCCATGAGCCTCTGCCACGATAGTGCTCTCGAAATCTAGTGGGAGCTGTAGTTGTTGCAAGCCGTACTGGACAATGAGGAATATTCCTGAGCGTAAAAAAACAAAGAAAAAGAGAAGGTTTATAACACGATCAATTTGTTGCAAAGTGTTTCCCGAAGTTTTTGTTCTTAGGGCTTTCACAATCTCATCATCAGTCGCAGCCTGAGGGCTGCTCTCATTCAAAGTCAATATCCACTCAAACACAGTCTAAATGTCCACAAGTGTTCTTGCTCGGCCCATTTTATCGAGGACACTTTGGGTGACGACCTGTGTGGATGTAAATTAGCCAAGTACCTAGGAGTGCTTTTTGAGCACAAAGCACAACTTATATGAAATCACTCCATTAAAGGATAATTACCGTTTTTTTTTACAATCTGGATCTTATTCTAGCATAAAAGACGATCATTTACTCACCCAGATAACTTTGGTGTCATTGTCATCTCCGACCGCTGCACGGCGCGGCTTGTTGCTACTGCTAATGCTATGGTTAGTTTCTGCGTGTTTGCGAATTGTCAGAACAAAATGAGCAGCTGGACGAAGTTCAGCTTCCACAGGCTTCCTCTCCGCAGCCTGGACTCACTAAAGCTCCGGCTAGTTGTGCTAAAAATTGACCCGAATGCCGAAGTGGAATGATTATGATCAGAATGAGCCAGGCAAAAAAATTGATTTGTCTTTTTTTTTCCAATTATGTACTAATGCAAAATGCCTACTTTGATACTTAGATTTTTTCAACCCTGTGCATATAGTTCATGATGAAACCAACCTAGAAGCCTGGCTCCTCATATGAATGTATTCACTTAATTTGCTGCAGGAACAGCTATTTTACTTTTTAGTTTAGAGAGTGTCTATCAATTTGGTGTGCTTAGTTGGTGTCGTTTTGTTACAAGATATAGTTTCATTGAGTATTTTAAGGCATTTCCTTCCCAAGACAAACTTTCAACTTGTAATAGCAATATAACAGGTTTCTGATATGAACCGAGGAAATATTCACTCTTCTGCATCTTTTTCTGAAGTGGGACACTGTCTGGTATTTGGTTGTATGAGTGTTAGTGGCTTTCCACAACTCCTTTCAAGGTTTCATTCAGCTATAGGACATCCTGTTTACTTACTCTGCCTCTCTGAAAATAAGTCAATTTATAACAGCACATTAGATCCACTTTTCCTATATTAGGGTACCTCTGTTCTTTCCCCCCTTTCCCTATAAACTCATAAAACCTTTGAATACTCTTTCCAAGAGAGAAGAAAATGAACACATTTATACGAGCTGGTAACATTTTTCTCTTCTCTGCTCTCAGGCGACACGTGTGGGAGACTTGCGGCAGTTTATGAGAGATGAAAGGGTCGGTATTAATAATAAATTATGAATGGATAAATTATACATGAAAAAGGAGAGTCTAGGAAGCTGGCACTTCCAGGTGCAGCTGTCACCATTATTTTAACTGTAATAACTAGCAGACAATAATTCATAAAAGATGATGAAAGACTTGTCAATTGGAACTATTTTAGATTAATGAGGTCTGTGTGTGCAAGTTTGTGCATGTGTGTGTGTGCACATACACTTCAGCTTTCAACAAACACAGTATTATTAGAACATTATTTACAATAGTTTTAGTATCAGTCAAAATATTTATTGGGTATTAGTAGAGATTAAGTCATGTGTCAATCACTTTAAACATGTAATTTGTATGACGTGCTGGGTGGTAGGTTTGGATATGATGCCTGCCACTGGCTAAGAAGCTTTCATGGTAAAAGTCACATGAGTAAAACGCTAACCTGTAGCAGCAACATCTCAAACACTACAAGGCGCCACCAAATGCAGACTGATGCAGAATATAACTTCACACCAAAGGATCCATTGGATTTGGCCACTTATTTAAAGATGTGGCCTTTGCCTTCATTATTTTTCAGCATTATGCATCCATTGTTCTGAATCTAGTTCACCAATCAACTACTTTGCATTCATTTAATCCAACTTCATTATTATGGCGATATCTTGAGACAGGATTACTCACCACATCCACCATTATAAAAGAAATTCTCAACCCACAGGAAAGACTGGGCAGCACATCTCATACTACATTTCACATCCCATTTTCCATATCACCTCTAAATCTTTAGAGGTTAAAAGAGATCCAAGGTCATGTTTTAGATGGTCCTTGGATATTACAATAACAACAAATCCATCAAATATAGTAAGATTAGCTGTAAATTGTGTTCTTCCTTTTTTCTTAAGTTCTGTTTTCCACTTGTGTTGAGGCTTCAGACATCTGCATTTATATAAAAAATAAAAAGAACCCAGTACTTCTCAAA
Organism: Trachurus japonicus; assembly: GCF_045865225.1. NCBI lineage: Eukaryota > Metazoa > Chordata > Actinopteri > Carangiformes > Carangidae > Trachurus > Trachurus japonicus. The sequence goes on from NC_140911.1 coordinate 32,867,550, forward strand.
AAAAAGAGAATACACTTCATGCATTGCACTAATCATCACTTTGCACATGAGCCAGCTGCCCATTTGATAATCACCCTTTGAGGCAAGTCTGTAATAAAGGCTGTCAAGTGGAAAATCTATCAAAATCAATTTACAATTCTGTATCACAGCAGCAAGAGAAAAAGAAATAGTCAGAAAAGAACCGCAAAGGGTCGACTGATGGCATTAAGAAAACAGGTGTTTAAAGGACATTAGAAGACATGCACTTTCATGTCAATTTCAGGAGATGTTAGAAATAATGGCGTCTTACATAGGCGATACTGCTTAAACCCTCACTTCAAAATACGTTTTCCCAGTATCTGGCCTATGTTCCTTTTTTTAACTGCTAGTTAGACCACAGGAAAATCTTCTGTAATCTTTTGTAATTTTGTGAAAAATCTCTTGGTACTAAGTGGTATGCAGAAATGCAAAAGAGTCTGACAACAAATGTGATATGAGAAATATATTAAAAGAAATGTACATTTGTTCCTTGCTGTTGTATTGTATTCATTTCAAGTCTAATCGTTCTCTGCCCTGTGGCCCTCAAGATTTGCTGATGACTCATTAGTCGTCCAAAATGTAAACTGACCTTAAAGTTTAAAGGCCTTGAGCTTCAGTAGCAGTTTAATGTCAGAGCTCCTCACATTTGTTGTTTGTGAGTCATTAAGTCTCAAGGAGACTACAGGCGCTATGGGTGGAAGTAAACTTGTGGCAGAGTGATCAATTAGGAGTAAGCAGAGACAGGACGGTTGTGTGTGTGTCTGTGTGTGGACCTTTGGCATGCCCTTGTTGATCTAAGTAACACTGTATCAGTCAAAGGGATTGAAATCCAAGCTGTTCCATGATGAGGTCGCCTGGTGAGGCTGTGACACTCTGCCTCCCCCAGATTTTAGGATTCTTGTTGTGAGGACATTTTGGTCAGTCCTCACAACTTCATATGATTGTTTGAAGATTAACATTTGGTTTAATACACACATACATACAGACATAAAATCAATCACCCACTCACCCACTCACTCTACACAGCCTGCTCTGAGTAGGAATGTCACACTTTGCTCCTGCACTTTTGATGTCTTTCCACAATGAAGTAGTATTTTTTATTTTGACACTTATTGAAGGTAAAGGGATTATTTTTGTTCCGTCTTTAGGCCGACAAGAGTCAGTCACAGTGAAAATGTTGATTGATAATGAAAATAATAATTAACTTCAGCCACAGCTCAACTTATTGTCACAAACTCCAATTACTAATAATTTATTAAAGATAGAGCTATCTACTTCCATTCTGTTATGTTTCATATGTTTTAAGACAGATGAGGATATAGTATACCTCTAACAGTCTGTCAAACATACTTTAATGAATCAGCTTCACTCCGGCTTTGGACTCAGCTTGAAGAAAACCTGAGTAAACATTAATGGAGTGTTCAACCCTCAGTCACAGACAAAGAAAATGTTTTTGAAACTGCAGCCAGTCCATTTTTCTTATTTTATAACGTTATCACTTTTAAAAGGATTCACAAAAAGTTTTTTGACAGTAAATTAACTACTTTTTCCCTTTGGATATATTTACACAGCAGTCAGAAGGGGTGTGGTGGCATCAGTGCAACTAAAGACTCTGACTGAAAAACAGAGAATGATGTATTATTAAATTACTGTCATGAAAATGGAAGAGATGCTGCAACAAAATGGGCTTTGAAGTCTGGAAGGCTTGATTTCCATCTGAATATTTTTACAGTCTAACTGACTTTGGCATTTATTGACTCTTAATATTATCCAAACCCCTTAGTTGTCAAATTGGATAAAAACATTATGATTAAGGACAGTGCAGTGTTATTATATGTACTGCAATGAAATTAGGAATAATAACGTTAAAGTGTTATTAAGTTACAAATGCCCTAAAATAAAGACACTTGAACAGGATTGTATAGGACAAAAATAAATAAACATAACAGAGTCCTTTTGGAAATCGCAGTTAAGTTAGCAAAACAAAATATACATAATAATTTTCACATAACAACTCAGTCATACGTCATCGCAGCATGTTTGTTTTCAATTCCAAAAATTAGTCATGATCTTTTATACTTTTTTTTAAAATCCACTTGCAATTTGATAAGATATATTTATATATTTACTTTAGAGTAATTTGGGGTCTATTTCACATGGTCAGATGGTGGGAAAAAACTTCTTCTATATCAAAGTGTAGATGTGGGAATAAAGTATTTCTTGCCCTGGCCTGCATGTAAGATATGAATGTAGCTTAGGGCTACACTGCAGACTTCAAAGGAAGGATATGCATGGAGGAAATAAGCCAGCCACCCTGGCAGCATGAAATACTGAGGGGCATCTTTTCATGTGTATGTGTCTCTTCATGTTTATTTTTGAGCCACTCGGCAGAGGTATGCAAATGTGTGGATACTGCTTTAAATTAGCCTTTTTAGCTAATATAAGCATTTGCATACATATGGTAAGCATATTCTGCATATACACATTTGTATGAATATATGTAGATACATGTATGTGTGTAGATAAAGGTATGACTGTCCTTTTTCAGCAGTTTTGAGTCTAAGCGGCAGAATGACAAAATATTGTCTAAAAACAAAAATAGAAATAGAAATTCAATTAAAACAGCCCCTTTTTCACCTTTGTGCAACTGGCCAGTCACTAAGTGTAGTGGTGTAAATGTTGAACTGTCAGTTGCACCTATCCAGTGTCAGAGAGGTGTGGGGTCTCAACTGTCAAGTATCCAGTGAAGTACAATGCCAAAAATAAATAACAATCTAATGAAATTTGAGTGAGCTGTTCTACAAAGGTCGCGGCCAAAGAAAAATCATTTTACCATGGTAGAGAGTCAAAACTTGAACACAGTTGATACATATAGTATATGTAAGAGTGTGCCATGAATGTGTATATTGCATGTATGTCAAGGTAAAGTATAAATTGTGCACATGATAATATGAATTACCTAAGAGCAATAGGAATGTGTGCTTTTATGTGTTAGGCATAAGGCTATAATCTATGTGTGTCAGTGTCTAGGGTGAAAATCAAAAAGTACATTAAAACATCTAATACATATACATTAAAAGGTGGATCAAAATGTATTTGTTGTCAGCTGACTGTTTGTCTGAACGTACCTGTCTGCGGAGCACAGATGGATTCAAGTTAGAGGGGAGGTGAACCATGGAGCTGGATGGTGGTGCCGTTTTATGTTGTAGCCTGACAGTGTCACCACACTCACTGCCATCAAAGTTGCTCTTCCACACCATCACCTGTGGGGCGAATATAAATTGTTATTTATTCTAAAATACCACACCAAAGTAAAATGACCAACACGCATATTAAAAAAATAATAAAATGTAGTACAGTACATCAATAGTTTTGCTTTCTTGTTTAATTCATTTCAGTCATTTGGTTATATGTGGTTGAGTGTTTTAGGATCATTTGTGGTCATCACCTGTTCATCAGAGCCTCCAGACGCAAAATACTCTCCTGTCCTAGAGAAGGCCACGGAGGTCACTGGACCCTGGAGGGAGGGAGGGACAACAGAGATGAAGGTGATGGAAGAGTTAAATCACATCCCAGTTGTGTATTATCTGTCTGACTAACACAATCATCCTACACTGCTTAACTGTAAACTGTTTGCCCAGGTTCAATAATAAAAAGCAAAATTAGTATCATTACGGACAGTTGACTTACGCAGTGTTGTCAGCAAATCGGAATGAACAGAAACACAACAAGCCCAGCCAGATGTAATGTACTACAACAATAAGTCAAATGACTGGTGAGTTGAGTTACAGATGCATTGTATTGCTTTGTTGTGTTTTGTTTTTTACTTTGTCTATTGTACTTGTTTTTACAAGACCAGAATAAAAAAAATAATAACAATGAGTAACTAATGTAAAAAAAAAAAAATGAAACAATCCCTGCAAAAGTGGTGCTATCTATGAAAGGATTCATTCATTTTCACATCATACACATAGTAACTTTAGGTATGAATAATTAAGAAGTCTTCCTCTGCCAAGCAACTTACACTTACAAAGGCACTAGTGCAAAGTGTAGGTGTTCACGCAAAACATACAAGAAAGTAAAGCACTCCAGGATTCAACTACACACAGAACACAGAGCAGCAGCTGCAGTGGCTGCATGAGCGCTGCTTCAGAGCAGAGAGGAAGAACTGAAGTACGGCAAACTGGAATTTCATCCAGGTGTGACACTGTAAAGTTAATTAATTAATTACAACAAATCCGTGCACAGACTTGCATTATCAGGACGACTCTATTTTAAACCATCTGGGAAGTGGAATTTGCTCAGAACAGAAGCTCTTGGATGTTTGTGTGGGTGTGTGGAGGAGGAGGGTGAGTGGGTGTGCGGGACTGTGGGAGAGCAATCAATAACGGAAAGCGGAGATTCAGGTGAGGTGAGGTCACACATGGTCGGAGCCAAAAAGGATCACCTGGGGGATGTGAGGAGCTTGGCACGCCGTGTGCATGTGGCTGAGTGTGTGCGTGCTTGAACCTGCAGTGCAGACAGGATCCAGCTTTTAAAAAAAAAAAACACAGAAATCACGCTCTCTCTCTCTTGGTTTGTTCTTTCCTCTACCTCCCAACACAGAACGGGGTCAACGGTTACTGCCTGAGCTCTCTGACTGTGTTCAAAAGAGGAGATGAAGGAGAGAGCAAACAAAGGAAGGGGAAAAAGAGGCGGACAGGGACGCTGCTGGGAAGGGAAAAAAAGGAGCTGTGTCCTGTGGCTGGCACCCAGACAGCCTGGTTTGGGTGAGGAATGGTTTCCCAGAAGCACCTGAGAGAAGCAGACAGTGTCACTATGGCAACGCGACGGCCTGACAGACAGCATGTTCTGTCTCTACTCTGACTAATGCCTGCTGCCAGGCTGGCACTCGCCACACACACACACACGACTGACACTAAATGGCACATTTTATGTACTGATAAATGAACATGGATTGCAGAAACCAGACGTAGTTCACTCCAATAAACTTATGACTACACCGCTGCTTCCTTAACAGTGGTTAGAAATACTTTATATTCACCATTGACACACTTAAAGTGTAGTTTGTTTGACTGGGTGGATTTCCACAAGTATAAAGCACTTGAGCACCAGCAACACATTTGTAGTGCCAGTGTTAGGTATTAGCCAGTACTCTATATTCTATAGTGCTATACTGTAAAGGTACTAGACTTGGTATTTGGAATAAATGAGGTAAATGTATTAGAGCTGAAACAATCTGTAAATTCACTGATAAATTGATTGAAAATTTTGATAATAATAAGTTTAAAGAAATAAAATGGCCAAACCGAATAACAATAGTGTGAATTAATTATCTTAAAAATGTATATTATTAATATTATCTAAATAAAAAATATTTACATTTTTTGACCAGAAGTCTAATATATTTTCAGATGTCATCTCAGGCTATGTAAAGTTGGAATGGGTGTTTTTTATTATTATTATTATTTGACATTTTATACACTACACTTTGTTCATCATCATACAAAGGGGAAATGTTTATATTGATTTGTGTTCTTGTGAATCCTGTGTATGTTAAACTTGTTTCATAGCACAGGCCTTTGGTGTCATGTTTATCCTGGCCTGCTCGGAGAAACAGAGAAACACTTACATGCACTTTCGTGCTATGAGCCAAAAATACGCCCTGCAGAGTTTACTTTGTTTCACACCACAAAGTATTGTATGCATCTTCCTTATTAAAAAAAGATGTGCAGCAAATGACAATTTCCATGGTTCAAATTGTTCACAAATTGGTCTCACTTGCTATGAATCTGTTTCTGCTTTGCCATTATCGGTACACTGCAGTGTATTTATTAGTATGTTACCACAACCACCAGACGCTAATGATTGAAATGGCATAAAACCACTGGTAGGACTTTGTATCCTGTCACCATGCACCATGTATACATATGTGAATGAAAACACAGCTGTACAAGCTTCTTAATGACACTTGGTATGTTTTATTGTTGTGCCTCGTTTTTCATTTCTAACTTCTCACATGAAAACATGTCCCACCATTCAACCACTTTCAAGCAGGGGTAGATTAAAGGGATAGTTTCGATGCAAATGCAGAGACTGATTGCCGAAAAACTGCCCCTGACGGGAACACGCATCAGCGTTTTTTCATGAATTTACAACGACTCCGTCTCGTAACATTCTGTTATTATCTTATAGCATGATGAATGTGCAGGTCACAACTTGTGCACAAGAGCGTTTTGGAGTTGTTGGGTTGTGTATTTGATGAGTTTGATGAGGGAAACCAAGAAATCCCATTAGCCTCCGTAGCGTAGCTCTGAGCAGCTCAAAGCTCTGCTCCACCGTTCTAAAAATAGCTTGCACTGACAATTAAAGGTAACGGACCTACTCCTAAAACTATAGGGATTATGGCAATGGGCCAATTTGCCAAAATGTTGAATTATCCCTTTAAAATTTGGAACATCACTAGCATCTCATCTAATTCATGAGGTCTTTAAAAGCTATAGTGAAGTTGAAGACTTGCTAGAATACACTGTGAAAGTCAACTGTTAGAGAAACAGAGACATTTTAACCTGAGCCAGGTAAGGTCTTCCTGAGCCTCACTACACATTTGTCAGATCTGACAGCAAAACACACCTCTGAAACCCTGAGTGTTTTCATATACACTTCATGCACACAGGCCAACACACAAACACAGCAAAACGTACAAGGAGACACATAAACATACATAAAAATAACAGATTGGGGTCTCTCCCATCTCTAGCTATGCGATTGGAGAGACAATTAACACCCTATGAGCTCCCAGCACCAACAGATTGGCAGAATCATCATGGAGCCAAAAAGAACAACAACAGAAAACGGAGACAGTGCAGGAGATGACAAATTTGAAGGTGTGAAGAGAGAAGGGTGAAAAAAAGAGGGTTTTTGTTTTTGTCCTTGACAAAGAGGAGAGTCTTGGCACATGGACGGGGAGCAGCACAGGTTACACCGACAAAAAAGGCAAGAATGAGAGACGGGCAACGTGTACAGAGGGATTGATAAACAGACGGACCACATGTGGTACTGGCAAGCCGCTGATTTCCACAACTAGCCAGCAAGCCAGTTCATCAGCTGTTCAAGCAAACCGATACAGTCAGCGAGCCGTCCGGCCAACTATAGTCCAGCCGGCCAAAATGTGAGTGCATCAGATGTAGGAGAAATAGAGAGGGGGGGAAATGGAAAAGAAAAGCAGGGCAGCGATGGTGGCAACACTACAACACCACCGAGAACACATGAGGCCACGGAGAGAGGCGTGTTAAAGTCAGAGAAAAAGGACGGGACGGAAACAGAGAGGAGGATAAAGAGAAGAAGAGGAGGAGAGGATCCAGAGGAACGGAGGCAGAAACACACTTCTGTTTCCTTCCAACAACCCTGAGATGAGTCATCATGAGTGGGCTGCCCGCTCGCCTGGCAAGTACTAAAATACACCACATACAAAAAAAAGGCATCATATGCACACACTCACACACATACACACTTCAGAGAATCAAACATGCACAAAGGAGATGTCAAACACACTCACACATTACTGTCCACACACACACACACTCTAGAACAACAGAGCAGACTGCAGACATGACCTACTGTGATCATGAGCGGGTAAACTGCGCAGTTAAGCCTGCAGGACATTTAAACGGTATTGGTGTGTGTGTGCATTAGTGTCCATGTGTGTGTGTGTGTCTACCTGGTGTCCATGCAGTGTATACAGTAGTTTGCCCTCTACAAGGTCCAGTATCTTCACAGTGGAGTCGCTGGACGCAGTGATGAGGAAATTACCGGCCATGTGGAAAGACAAGCTGTTCACCACACCACTGTGGACTGGAAAACAAACACACACACATGGTAAAAAAAAAAAACTTGAACTCTGTAAATAACCATGAAATAATTCAACATAGGGGATCACAGCAATGATAATAACAATGATTATTACCAGGGCTGCAAGGGCTTTTTCATTATCAGTTAATCTGCAACAGTATACATTGTTGGACAGCATCTTGCTCAAGAGCAGTTCAGCAGGACTGATGCTTGCTGCTGGTATGGATACCCTGGTCCCACTGCTGCAAATCACCCTTCCCCGGTTACTGTGTGATTTATCGTCAGGTTTACGTTAGCATATATTTAATGACGTCAAGTATAGCAACCTATAGCAAGCAATCGAAACTTCCCCAGACCTGAAATTATATGAACATGTGGTGAATGGGTTCTTGATGGAGACAAATGAGGACAGCAGCAGACATTCAACAAGCAACATGGTCCCTCTGCTGGCTACAAGATGCAATGACACATTCTCATCCGACTAAGGTTCATGCAAGGATACAGAGCAGGAGAAACATGCCCATAACACAAAACCATGTGAAATAACAGCTAAAAGATTAGCCATCCTGTACCATACTGACTACTGACTATACATAACCATTAAAGAAACATTATTTAGATGTACCTATCGCAAGGTTTATTTCTTAAATTATCTAACATTTATCTGCAAATGCAGAGCTCTTATCAGTAAGATTTCTGCATTTTAACTACAATTTAACACTTTAGGTTGGTAAAACAGGTATTTAAGTAGAGCATGTGAAGTGCAGCACTGTGGAGAGGTGGGGAGAGCAGAGCAGAGGAGAAGAGAGGAAATGCTTTTATCTTCATGCTCAGTCTGCTCAGACAGATGTGATTATCCATTATTAGATCTCACAGCTTAAATCCATTTAAGAGAGCTGATTAGGACAATCAGACTGAGTACCAGACTAACAAAAAGGCATCAACATTTGCTTTATTGAATATGCAAGAAATCATGAATCTTTATTTGCACTTTAATCACAAGCTTTAAATCTTAATGTTATCTTGGTGTTGTCTCAGTTATTTGTTGTAAACCTCAGCTGTATTTTCTACTACGTTTAAGGTGAGGCTTTCTAAAGCTGGTGAGAGCGGATGGCAGCCCTTCTTCTATTAGCCCTCTTTGAAGCCCAGGAAAAGCGGCATACATCCAAAACAAATATATTTGGGATTGGCTAAATAAAAATAAAAATGTAGCAAATGTGTGTCTTCAAGGTCCCTGCGGTCCTCTTTCATTAAAGCAGATAATACATTTGCATTAAAGCCACAGGTAGGCGTTGATTGAATGCTAATTTATGTCGCAGATTAATTCATTGTGAGCACTGTAACCTTAACACAATTTCTGAGATGACCTTACCTTGATAGTGTTGTAGCATCTTATGGGATCTGATGTCCCACACCTTCACAGAGTTGTCAGTGCTGGCAGCAGCAATGCAAGTTCCACTGGGATGGAAATCCACATGGTTTGCATATCTTCAGAGAAAGGAGAAAGAAATTTAGTCCGGTGAGGCATGTAGTCTTATCAGTGTTTTTACAGTGCTTAAGTGAATGTTTACTATAAAAAATCTTAAAACACAAAATGTTTTTATACAATTCAACTAAAACAAGAACAGCTCATTCTGTAGGTGTACAGTGCCTTTATCAGTAGATTTTGAAAGAGAACACAACATGATTATGAGGCCGGTCACCTTTTTAGTCTGACTGCAATTATATATTTTTAAAAAAAACCCAACCATGACATACAGTACAGTTTAAAATTATTATATTGCTCACTAAACCTCATGCCACTAAACCAAAAAGTACTTTACTGACAGAACATAAGGACATAATGCTATACCGGTAAATCCTATAGTTTTACAAAAATAGAAGACGAGTGCATCTCTTTGGTTGCTTTCTTTCTCCCACACACTCACCCAGCATGTTCACAGAACGAATGAATACAGTCCCTGCTGTTCTTGTCCCACAGCTTTATGGTCTTATCATCACTGGATGACACAATCAAACGATCATCTGGGGAAAACCTGCAAAGAAATACATTTTTGTAAATCAAAATTTCCAATGGAAAACTGTCCATAACCTAAGTCTGCAACTACTGTACAGTTTTGTAAATTGGCATGTATGCCAGTATGCAAAGCAATTTATACATGTATAGAGTATATGGAAATGTGATGCAATAAAGCAAAAGAACAACAGAATAAGCCCAAATATCCCCTGTAGCAATTAATATCTAACGTGTGAAATGTCTATGTGTGTGTGTGTGTGTGTGTGTGACTCATACTTAGCACAGCGGACCCAGTTGGTGTGTTGGTTGAAAGAAAACAGGAACTTTTGCCTGTGGACCATCCACATTTTGATGGTTTTGTCATCAGAGGCTGTGACCAGAGTTTGTCCATCACCAGAGAAGTTTACGCTGCGCACAGTAGCTGTGTGAGCTCTAAAAACTGTTGACTCAGCTTTCCTGGACACAAATGCAAACACCAAGATAAAAATTAAAGTTTAAGAGAACAATCAAAACCAGTGGGTGTTCTGCAATCTGTACCTTCCTCCGTATTGGCAGGAGCACCAGATAAACTGAATTCAGCAAAACTGTTTACTTTTGTTGCTTTTATAAGACAGCACCATTGACCTATGTGGGGGCTTTGTAACAGATAACAGGTAACTTACATGCTGGGCACCCAAAGGCGTACAGTCTTGTCTCTAGAAGCGGAGGCCACCAGGTGGCCAGAGGGAGAAAAGTGAACAGAGGTGACAGCATCTTTGTGTCCATCAAAGCGATACGCTCGCATCTGAGGTTTCATATTCCAGATCATCACACAGGAGTCCATGGAGCCTGTGGCTGATGGAGGAGGAGGAGGAAGAACAAGGGATTGAATAAAAACACACAAAGATAAAATCAACCACAAGCGACACAGTTGTGACAGTCAGACAAACACAAAGACAGAGAAGAAAGTAGTAATAGTTACCAAGCTGTTTCATGTTGCAGCTGAAGTCCACACTTGTCACAGTGTCCCTGTGACCCTTGAAATGTCTCTCAAGGGTTGGATCAGACTGCATGGACAAAGAGACAGTGAGACTTTGGCAGAGGTAACATACAGTATTTAAGCCAAGAAAATCTTGGTTTCAAAACTACAACCATGTTTTATCATATTCTACAATTTATCTGATATTTTGAAGTGAGGGGAAACAGATAGAAAATTCTAGCACAGAAAAGTAATATGAACTTTTGTTAATGTACTGTTATTTCATAATTCATTTACTTAAGATAAACAAAATGCTATTGTAAATATGCCCTTGTCTACAACAAGTTCTGGTTAAAGTTGGAAGCATCGTGGCGCTGTTTCCCCGTTAACTTGTTCTGGGCTCCAAAGCCCCTAGATAAACTCCTAGGACACAGACAAATTAACACACATTTTGAGTTGAGCAGTGATATTGTCCAATCATTTTCTATGTTTGATTAAGAGGAATTAACACTATGTCGTATTTTGTGTCCACTCCACGGGTTGATTCTTATTAAGGATGTGAAACAAATAGGAAACAAAACACTGAGAAAAAAGTGTACGACCCTGAATTTTGTCTGTGAGGCACTAATGCTTAATATGAGCCATGATCAATGATCTCCACTAATCAAATTTAATCTTTTTCGAGCAATTGTTAAACCTTTATACAGTGCATGATGGACTTTCGTTTTTAATAACCCACTTAAAATGCGGGATGTACAGGCAGTCTGACAGGAAGTACCGCCTGACAGGCGAATCGCAGGGCATACCACAACAGGCAGAGAACGGCAGGCTGTTACCAAGGAGACGAGAGCTGAGGCGCTAATCACAGCTAGCAGCTAAAGCAGCCGTTAACCTCGGAGGTAGAGGACTCCCGGTGCCGCATGTATTTGGATAAGAGGGCATTTGTGACATGGCAGAGCTGCATATTATCGGGCAGATCGTCGGGGCAAGTGGTTTCCCGCAGAACAGCCTATTTTGTAAATGGGGAGTCCATACGGGAGGAGCATGGCGGCTCCTGTCCGGGCTGAAGGAGGGTCAGACCCAGGTGGACATACCCCAGATCGGAGACATGGCGTACTGGAGTCACCCCATCGATCTGCACTACGCGACCAAGGGCCTCCAAGGCTGGCCCAAGCTTCATCTCCAAGTGTGGCACCAGGACTCTTTCGGGCGCTGCCAGTTGTACGGTTACGGATACTGCCACGTCCCGTCAAGCCCCGGACATCACCGGATAAGCTGTGTGACTTGGAGGCCGCTGGGCTCCTGGCAGGAGCAGTTTACGCAAATGTTCGTCGGCGGAGGACCACAGCTCCGCAGCCCGGACCTCATATATAGCGGGGCGGACAGATACAGACTGCAAACCGAAGCCATGGGCACCGTGGAGCTGGAGCTGGGCGTTATTATGAGACATTTTGACAAACATGGCGTCGAGAGTTAATGCTGATATAAAGGGGAAAGTTGTGATGGATTGTGTGTTGTGCAAGCAGATGTCTTTCTTGTTTTAATTCAACGCTTTGTACTTTTTCTAAGTCGCTTTTGTGTCTTTTTATATTCTACATTATGTAAATAAAATTTTAAAAGTATCTCAAGGAAGTTGGTTTCACGTTGGTGTCATTTCTAGAGCAAACCAATGAAGAAATCTGCTGCAAAGCAGAGTAGGTTAGTCGGTCGGGATTGACGTTGTTGATTATACGCCAGGTATCATTGATGAAATACTCATTTCACTCCAGCCCACACCATACTTCTCAAATATTGCTCAGATCGATTTTATGGATGTTTGCTCTTATTAAACAGGATTGCTATAAAATCCTTGGAGAAGGTTATGTCGTACACATGATGACACCCAATCAGCAAACGAGAAATATTTGCTGCAGTGATACAATGTAGTTAATTTTTCGTCATTTCACTTGCATCCTTCACAAACTATGGCCATTACACATACCGGTGTGTTAACACAAACATTGCAAGATCAATGTCACAGAAAAGTTGTTATTCGCTTTGACACCATATGAAAAAAAAAGGCATGCAAAGATTTTTAACATCACATTATGCTTATATCTGTGACAGGTGTTTGCTCACTGGCCTCAAAGGGAGTTGAGTAACCTCTAGGCTATCCTTAACAGTTATAATATTAACTTACCCACACAAAACAGAAGCCATAACTTGATAAAACGCTGGTTTCAAGCCACATAGAACAAGAGTAACACTGTTACAGGTCGTGCTTTGATTGGTTTGGTTGATAAAATTAGCAGAAAATGACAAACTAGTGGCAGTGGAGTGGTTACTGAGACTCCCAGTACGAAACGTACTTCAGCCCTGTGGTCTCCAAGTAACAAGTGGCAGATAGACTTACCAATACAGAAGTCATCTTTCCTGATGTTCTAGACAAACACCCGGCTAGAGGGTGACTTTTTCTTTATCGTCGCAACCGAAATATGATGGCAGTCCTCCTTCTTCAGTACGACGAATGAGAATAACGATAGTGCCTTCAGCTAGCTAGCCGGTCGGCTAATGCTACTTTACAGTTAGCTGGTAGCTGCTGACAACAACAAAGTTCAGTTTACGCGCCGCGATTGGGCGCTGAGCATTAGTTAGACTTCTTAAAGGGAAAGTAACACTGTTAACGTTTGTGTCGAAAAAACAAACGATGTCACACTCATTAGTTTAGCACAGGTTTGTTAACGTAAAGTGATATATGGCCACAAAACAAAAATAATGTATCAATTAATCCATCTATAATCAAGTGAAGTTATCGGTGCAGGTCAGTTGAGAGTGTAGTGACGCACCTTCACCGCCAGGTGTCAGGAGTGTAGCACTAATTGAACATCTGTCACTGAGGAAGCCACTTGGAGGTATTCAAGGACTTGGAGGGGGGGACCCTTGTTTTCCACCAAACAGGTGCATGGAGTTTGTAAAATATTCTGAGGGCCGACTTTCTCTTAAACGTAAATTTATGGTAGCATGATAAGCAGTAAGAAAATGTGTTTTGAGTTTACTATGAATTAAGTCCTTTCCTACAGCTCTACCTGACCTGAATACTTTATGTTGCTTCACACTTTTGCTTTGCTTTTCTAAATGCCTGAGGAAAATATTGTGCATTTCTACCCTACCCATTTATCTAACATCTTTTAGTGGATGAGGTTGACTATATGTTGATTGAAACACCCATATAAAATATATTATGATGGCACCATTTGACCCAGGGACAAATTGTCAAATTGTGGTTGTAGTAGGCCTTAATGCACCAGTATGCATTGCAGTGATAGTGCTGCTACTTTTCTGCAGTAGCCTAAATTATGTGAATACTTCCTCCACAACTGCTTTTAGAGCATTTCTGGACAAAAAAAGAAAAAAAAAATCAATTTCAGCAAATGTTCTCTATTAGGCTACTCCCAAACATGCCCACATCATCACCATAAATACTTCACCAAGGGCAAGTTGGCTATGAGGGCCAGAAACACGTTAGACCATTCCAAGGCTGCGGTTCGTCTATCCGTTCAGCAAATACAGTAGGCTATGTTGTCACAACATAACACCTAAGTTACCCCACTAAATATGGGTCAGATCAGGTCATTTTACCTGAAGCATAATATTGTGTGCTTTACAAGATATGACCTGCATGGCATACTGTCATATCTGACGGCTAAAAATAAAGCAATCCAGATTACAGTAAGCTCATTTTACACAGGGCTAAAAAGATTCAACAGGTGGCATGAAAAGAATAAACCAAAAAATAATGTGACGCGACGCGACACAGTAATATTTAAGGTATTCCAGTGCGGTTTTTCAGTGAAAAACACATTAAGAAAATAAGCCATTCTGTTTACCTGCTCCTTATCAACACAAACCCATTCTTGAATCAAATCCCCTATAGGGATTTTCAGCTGTAGGCTTGCTGTTTCTAATGACTATTGCCATCTGCTCATATCAAAAATACTTAAATATGTCACATACTTCACCCCATATTACATTATGGCCTCCTGCCATAAAATTATAATAATAATAATTTTACAATATTTAGTCATTTCTCTGACTCAGTGTGTATTTAGGGAAACAAGCAGCGCCTAATAATATAGCTACAAGGTTAATAAAATACTATGTGATGTCATGAGAGGGAACTTACAGAACCTACTGAGCCTGTTCTTGTAAATGTTTTGAAACAGCACGTTTACTTCCTTTTACTATTTTTACCACCTTCCCTGCAGGTGAGTCAAAGTTCACAATCCCTGTTTATTGAGGCAGCTCTTCCTATTCAATCCAAGAGGAGTGTCAAAAATTCCCCTACCTAGTGTCATAAAAACAGATAGCGGATGTAATTTATTTAAATTCCTAGAAGAAATAAAGTCATAATAATAATAACGATGATAACATAACACCGCCTTCACGTTGATTTTTGACAGCCAATACAATGTGGGTACCATGCATGAGCCTTTTGTTTATTTTCTCTTATCAAATTAGGCTTTTAACAATACATAGACACCACGTCATGATAAAAGCAAGACCATAACTCCATAATGTTGATTATGACTGCCAGTAGATGACAACTGGGAGGAAGAAGGAAGAACAACAGACAAATGAACTGGAATCCTTTGAACCACAATTCAATTAGTGATTCATTGTTTGGAAGTGAATCACCAACACACACACACACACACACACACACACAAACATACACAGAGAGAAAACAGGTTACAGGTCATCGAAACATAGTTGCCATTTGTTTGAAAACTTTATCCAAAGCATCTGAGCCATGTACATATCATTGAAGGGGAAGTAGTTCACTGAGAAATATAATTAGCTCATCCCGGCACAGACACAGTTTCCTTTTCAGTATGACAAGAGTTTTGTTGACCTTTTCTCATGACTTACAATTGAGTTACTGCTGTTCTCTGTATCATCACACATTTTAAATTGACTTTTTTTATATTGTTCAACTACACTATTGAGTTTGTTATGATAGAGAACTGGGAAAAAGTTAGGCTACATCTCAGAAGCTGTAATTGAAAATAATAAAACTACCATGTCTGTTTTTTTGCCCTTGGTCCCCCTAATGTGGTTAAGCCAGCCATTAATGTATGGCTGCTATTTAAATTGCAAAGGACTCCATTATTATTTATTTATTATTTATTATTATTATTACCTCCCTTACTGGCAACTTTCATCAAGAACTATGTGGCTATGAACTACTATTGTTTTTTGTGGCCATAACATATGAAATACAGCAGAGAAAATTAGACATTTGGTGGTATTGAAGTTAACAGTTTTATTTTGATTTATTTGATATATATTTATTTATAATTATATGTTGAAGTTCTTACTTTCACAAACTGTTGATGCTGAGCTAGGCAGAGCTATGTGATCTTTCATTTTCTCAGTAAATAGGCAAATATTCTGACAGGTCAGAACTTCAAATTCATCGCTACAATTTGCTGTTATAATGAGGAAGTTAAAAAAAACCACACTGCAGTAGTATAACGTTAAAAAGTTTACAATTTGAATGCAAAAGAAGAAATTCTTCTTATAATCTGCAGGATGTTCCTCTCTGTACCTGGTGTTTTGTCATGCATTCTAATACACTAAAGTCCGTCTGTGTTATTTAGGTTGAGGTCATTTTGAGTGGTCACAACAACAACCAATTTCTCTTTTATTTGGAGTAATTACTGTGAAACCATAATTGTCATGAGTGTCTACTGATGACAGTGAGTGAGATATGTACGTAGCTTAAAGTCAAAAATAGCACCAAACCTTTGTCATGTTGTGTTTAACAGCTTTAGTGTCACTAACAATGGTCTGTCATGTAATGGATGAGTTGCGTGAGAGAAATATTCCACAACATCCTTCTTCCTCAAGTTTTCAAAGACACGCCTCCGTTTTGTGAGCTTCTTACAGGCAGACAAACTCAAACATGGTATTTCGCTCCATTGTTCTGCAGAGTTAAGGTATTAGAGTCAGGCTGTGGTTACGACAATGCTACACTAGTGAGAGGGTTTGTTTTCAGAGACACAAGGAGAACACAGCTCATGAATGAGGAAATGTGAGGACTGAACTGTTCATTACTATATGTGTCTGCAGCATTGCAGTCTGTCACAGCACATATTGTCTCAGTGGTACTCCAATACAAAAGATAAAGAATTTTGTATGTACACGACATCGGAACATGTTATGTAATGCCTATTCAGCATGATCTGTTGTTAGCACAGCTCTTATTGTCAGAGTCAAGAAAGTCAGGGGTGTGCTTTTGGTTTTTAATGCTAATCAAGTAATATTTTACAAACTTGTGAAGATTTGCGATAAAAAAATTGCAAAAAAAAAGAAGAAGTGTTTTTTGTTTTTTTTTAGTTCCAGGTGTTCAGAGTTCATGGAGGCAGCGGGCTTCCTTATCATGTCTAGTTTATCTCCTGTGAGCATTTCTGTAGTTGGCACGCAACATGAGTGCTCATGCCAAGTACTCCAAATATGGCTGATGCCAAATAGGCTACAGAATGAGTAAGGATAAAGGTGAATTTAATTCTGTAGTGCTGGATTTTGCATGAGGCCTGTAGATTTCCTTTGTTTGGTTTAACAAGATGATATCAATAATTTTTTTTTTTTTCAAAACCACAGGATGGAGTTCACAGTTCAAATATGAACCATTGTTGACTGTTGTTACACAAGAAACCGCCATATGCTGTTAAGAAACCTCCATATGAAACCCACTCACTTATACTTAAAACTTACATCCTGTTTTAGTAATTCTCTGTTCCACACACGAGCAAAGAAACAACAAAATAACCATAAAACAGAATTTAGTTTTCCTTCCAAAACGTATAATTTGCAGCAATTAAATGCCATCCATCCATCTACAAAATAAAATAAAATTAGTTATATGGAAGTGAGTTAACTTAACTCTAATCAAGCCTACAAATACCCGGTCAACCCCTTCCTTCCTCTGTTTGCCTCGATTTCTCGACCCACCCTCCCTTCTTCCCCATAGGCACCTCCGGGCTCCAGCCTCCTCCCGGATCTTCCTCACTCTCATCGCCTCCATCCCTCCCTCCCTTCCTCCATCCCTCTCTTCTTAACCAACAGCATTCCCTTCCAGATCTCCTCCAAGGCATCGTCTGGGGGACATGAATCCAGCTCGGACGGAACAACGCCAAGACAGAACCCCCACTCTGGGTCTCCCTCCAGTTCATCCTCCCAGACCAGACGTGCTGACATCAACCTTGCCTCACCTTTACCACTCTGTACAATATCATTCATTCATCCCATTAAAGGGATAGTTCACCCAAAATTCAAATTTCACTCATTATCTACTCACCCTCATGTCAACTAAGAGCTGTGAGAATTTTCAGAGTTATCCGTTCCTTCTCTGAGTTACGGGGGGGTCCGCATAGCAGTATTTCTCCATATAATGGTTGTGAATGGATACCAACTTTCTTTGTCCAAAAAAAACACACCAAAAAACATCCAAATACCTCCATACTGCTCGTCTGTAATGTCCCTCTTGTATTGAAGCCCCGACATGAGAAATTGTTCCGAAAAAAATTAAATAAGTCTATATTTCAAGCTTGTTTGTAGCAGAAGCTCCCAGTGTCTCGGTTCACTGCTCTTCCTGTGTCGGTGGAACAATTTCTCATGTCGGGGCTTCAATACCAGAGGGACATTACAGACGAGCAGTATGGAGGTATTTGGATGTTTTTTGGTGTGTCTTTTTGGACGAAGAAAGTTGGTATCCATTGACAACCATTATATGGGCAAATACTGCTGTGCGAACCCCCCCGTAACTCAGAGAAGGCACGGAGGACTCTGAAAATTCTCACAGCTCTTAGTCGACATGAGGGTGAGTAGATAATGAGTGAAATTTGAATTTTGGGTGAACTATCCCTTTAAATCATCTAATGGCACATTGTTGTGGCGTGGTCCTTGCTAGTGAAGATAGATGATGTTAAACGTGCTTCAACTGCATGTGACAGCGGGAGTTTAGAAAAAGTGGCAATTAGTTGGGAGCACACATGCCGTGAAGAGACGCTTCTGTTTACCAGGAAGACGGCATTCTTCTCTTTGTTGTGGTTTCTGTGAAAGGAATGGAGGAAAAAAAAACTGTTGAATTTTCACAGCAACATCCTTGTGCATGAAGCTCTGGCATACATAGCTCTGTGAAATGAGCAATGGGTTAATAATAATTAATTATTTATTCGTGAGTGCAAAGGTTCAGAGTCTCTTTTCATGTATTTGCCTGATACCCTTTTACCTGTATGGTGCAGGAATGAGTATAGAGGTTAGTCATACACAGTCATGATGTTGCTGCACCCAGAGTGTTATCAAAGGAATACAGTTTTTTTTATTACTTGACAAATGAACCACACATGCTCCTCAGAGCTAATGTTGTGAGCCTATTTAGTGAATGTGAAATCAATCTAATGCCTTCAGGATGAGGTCTTTGTTAGTGCATGTGCTGCAGCGGTGAAAGTTGCGTGACAAATTTGTTTAATGAAACTTTTTTTATCAGCACGGCCACAATAAAAAAGGAAGAAGGGTGTGTTTCTTGGCCTGCGGCGAGGAAAAAGGAATGGCTGACCTCATCCCAGCCTCTCTGGCTATTATCCTTTAATCAGTCTTTGGTGTCACACACATGCATGTTGTAAATAAAACAATGCTCTTTCTTTGCACAAAACTAAAGGTTTAACCACTTTACTTGTGTACAAAAGATGAAACATGATGACTTTTAAAATGATCCACTAATGCTAAATTCTTTAACCTTTTCATAGTTTAAGGAGTTTTATGGTTTTAAGCGTCAGTAATTACTCTGGTATCTTGTTAACCAAATAACATCTGACTGGAAAGAAACAACAGAAGTCTGAAGAGGAAACTTAACACAGAAAAGTCACCAGCAATCTGGTCCGACAATCTCCATGACGAGTAGAGGCAGCAGCCCATTTCTGGAATTGCTTTACCTTTACACATCCTTGTTCCTGGTGAGGCCTCAGGCGGGTGTGGGCAAAGTCTAACTAGGTTTTACTGAGTGAAAGTTCAGACAGGCAGCATGTCTTGTCAGGAAATAAACAATAAAGATATGAACATTTTTAATACTACAACAACTTCTACTACTACTACCATTAAGAGTAAAAACAAAAACATACTTGTGCTCTTACCGTAAATGACTGGTTGGGGCTACAAAAATAAAAACAGACGAATCAGCACAAGAAGTACAGGATTTTTTTTATGTATCCCTGTTTCACCCTCATCTGTAACATGACCCCATCTGTGAAGGTGTTTCTAACTGTGGACAGTGGACTTGAAAGGCCAAAGGGGGACAGGAATGTCCAGCTGGTGAGCTTGGACAGTGGCCAGTCTATGGACGTGTCCGTGAGTGAGGAGCATGGCCAGCTTGACCCTAGACTTACAGATGTATTACAGCCTTACAGCTTTATAACCCAAGGACAAAGGACCTTTATCCAAAAATCCACATTTTATTTTATCTTATTGTAGTTTTTGGTTTATTCCTTCATAACTTTCATTGAGTTTCTTGAAGAAAACTATGAATTTGATAATAGTCATAAAGAAAATTTGATTACTCATATTAATTCAATTCAAATGTTACTATTGTATACCGGTACTCATATTCCAACTTAAATGACTGCACAGCAGATCATCTCACTATATGAAAAATGTGAAATTTTACTACTTATATGTATGTAATCCAACAGTGGAAAATTTATTTCGCAATCAACAAAAGCAGATTATTCCTCTTTGACATTGAACCCCAAAGGCAACAGCATTTTACAGCTCAAAACAAGCTGTGCATAGCGGCAGCAGTCGTTTGTCATACAGTAAACTGCCGAGAATGATAATTGTCCTTCATTCAAACTACATTCCAGTCAGGATGGCGAACATCTCTTTCTTCTCCGATCTCGTGCTCCAGTAAGCTCAAGAGGAAGTCCCTCGGTCATAAAGACATTCACAGTACATAAACAAAGCTTATCTGTGTAGTTCCCTGCACGTTACACACAACAAAGACGGCATTTAGGGAGCAGTGTTTCCTTGAAAAGGGCGTTTATAGGTTTTATTATAACTTCACAAGACAAAGGTTGAATAATCAATGTGCAGTGATAAATGGTATAGCTGCCACTTTAAAAAATAAAAATATGTGTAAAATCCAGGTCAAACAGAAAACAAAACAGGTCAAAACAGCCGCCAAAACAGGTTCCTCAGAAAAAACAGCATATTGCCATAAATACAACAAAAGTCTCAAGGAATTGATGCCACGAGAAACTAAATCTGATCCAGCATACCATACATGCACATGTCAGGCTGCTTAGGGAATTCCACAGTAGGAAATCCCTTCAGCTTTCTAGTCTCTTTAGGTGTGACTAGAAATCTTAATTATGGTGGACTTTTTTTTGTCACTCCCTGTGTTGCAAGAACCATGTGTCTGTACTGATCTTTTTTTTCTCTGTAGCAGAAGTAATTGTGCAACAGCCAGTGCAATAACCGCTTGTCCTTGATGGCCAATGTCAATACTTTTACACAGGGAAGAATGATCAAGTGCTTCAGTGTGACTCAGGGTTGTCTGCGTTGGATGGTGTGATCTAAAGGAGTCAATGGCAGCCGTTAACACATTTGGTAAAGGTGCCGTCTGTATTGGCTTCTCTCTGAGACTAAACTAAAGTTTAGAGAATTGCAAATCCAATGAGAGTGACTTGAGCTTTAGAAAAACTGGGCCAACATAAGACCTACTCATAGGCGCTAATAACTTATGTACAGTTGGTAAGAGATCATTTTGAAGTGTGAATGAAGTCTGTCGCACACGCTCAGTGGTTTACAAATACTAAACAATGGACAAGGCTTTCATTATCTTTAATGCATTATATTATTTTTCATAATTCATAGTATTCATGCCATCAAAATTAAGCTTTAGAATTCTCAATCAGTGTGCAGCACTGAGTATTAAAAGTATAGGCTAGATAGGTCCTGAATTATGACTATGATGGCATTGAATGAGACTCCATATTCTATCATAAACTGTATCAGCTTATATGCAATGGATCAGTCTGCAATATTGGCCATTGTAACATTTAAAGCAGAAGTAAGCGATCCGGTCGTTTTGGCTAACTTCTTGTCAGCCGATGGAGTTAGCAGTCTCCGCCCTCGTCATGGATCTATTGGTCCTTGTCCCTACGGCACCACATTCACGCACATCCCTTGGCTGCACACACAGAGAGGACCGCCCCTTTATGCCGTTCTCACTCCTCATTGGATAAAGGTTGTAGGATACAAGGAAGTATACAAGAAGTTTTCTCCTCGGCTTACAGCAGAGCAGAGTGACTGACAGACCCGTGTTTTGGACCAAACACTCTATATAAGTGATTGCTGTCGGAAGATATAACTATTTAAGACTTATATTAACACAAACATTCCGCTTACTTCTGCTTTAAATGAAGTGTATAGGCAGGAGTAGGTTATAAATACAATGTAACTGAATAGGCCTCCATTGACTTACTATAGCCTACACTATAAGAACATCAACACAGTGCTAACAGCTCCGGTCACAGTAATGACCTGACACAGCCTCATGTATTCTCAAGGGTTCTTTCTGTAAATACAATATGACTGCACGCAATTCGTGCACAAACATGAACTCCTCACCTTCCAGCTTAGAAGGTGAAACAGTCACATGGTGACATTCCTGGAGGCCCCAAGGACCTCCAGTTATCTGGACCCCAATGGCTGCGGTAAGGCAGATAAATGAGGTCAGTGCCAAAGACAACCAAAGTTTGGCTAGAACAACCGTGCCTGTTTAAATGAACCATTTTCTTTCTATGTTTAGCTTGCATTATACTAAGACAGCAGCAACGGCCGTGTTGACAATGACGCTTTCCTTTGAGTCATGGAAAGCAGAAATGATACTGGCCGACCCCAATAAAGTAACAAACTCTGTCTACTCTAATTCTGTGAGAGCCAGGTGAACACAGAGGGATGAAAAGATCATGTTACATTCGAGAGAAAATTCATTTCGAAGATGACACTGCAGTCCTCATAAGAGACATATTGTTTTCCAAACCCAGCTGCAGGGAGGAGGACCATTCCCTGAAAACACCGAGGAATGTTCACAACTTTGAAATATAATGCCTTTTTAATCAGCCTCATCAGCCTCAACACATAGACAATATGGACATGGAGTCGTCTGCTCAGCCAGTTAATCACCTGTTTGTCTCCATGTACCTTTGAGCCCTTTGTGTTATGAGGAAGAGATCTTTCTGGAAGATGTGAAGCCCTGACAGACGTGATGAGCTTTTAGTCAGGCAAGCTGTGTGGTTGGTTTCGTGGTAGCCAGGGGGTCCATCACTTCTGCTAACAACTGTGATCAGTCATCCTTTTAAATATGTTAATTTTGTCTACTGCACAACCAGAACAGGTGGTTCAACCAGCTCCATGGGGACAGTTTCTATTCTGCTTCAAATAAAGCCACTGACACCACTAGAAACTGTAGCTATTTCTCAAAAAAGTGTTGAATCAGCTTGGTAACAGATCCTGAGTGTCTCCTGTAACCAAGATGAATGTTCCTTTTGGGTGAATGGATGTCTGGTTTCCCACTGTGGTGTTCTTCAGAAGTGTGATTCAGCGTTGTTACCGGGCAGATAAGCTGAACCATTGAGCCTTAAAAGTATCTGACACCTTTTATCCTCGGCTGTTTGAGTCTGCTGCACAAGTTTCACTGCTTCTTGCTTTTGTCTGGCTTGACAGCCATCCAGGAATCAGTAGTCATGGAAATGGTGGAGTGAGGCAAATGGGCCAGAGAGATCACTACGCACAGACTTCATAGATGCAGAAAAGTATTAGTCAGTTTAATGAGTCAGTAAACTACACACACGAGGAAACTCTAGAATTGCAGATCGTCCAGACGTTCTCTAAGGAAACAATGACAAGATTCAACTGGAACTGAGAGATCACTCACATCAGTGCACTATTCTCACACACTCAGCAAGTTTAAAGAGCTGAGAATTCCTGTTAATGACACACTGACACTTTTGTGTGGACACCATGGGAAAATGATGGTGTATGATGCTGTGGACTGACATACAACATAATTCACAGCTAATGAGTGAGCATGGTTTAACCTGGTGTCTGCACTAATCACCACACTGCTCCTGAGCTATAGGATTAGAGCAAGCCTTGTAATACCTTGAAATACAGGCATTTGTACACGTGAGTTTATTTTTGTGTATCTGTCCGTGCGTGTGTGTGAGTATGTAGAGGGGGTGGGCCGAGGTGGGGGGTGCAAGTCACGTAGTTGAGTGTATAAAAATAACTGTGGAGTAAATTAGCCAGAAGATACTGTGTTAGTGTTACTTGACCCGCCACCACCCTCCCAGTCCTTCACACTGCCGTCACTCAGAATCACAATGGTCACATGGGTGAAACAGTGACAATATAATATACAACACAAATTACAAAGTACATTTCTGAGTTGTATAATCACATCATTTCATGAAGTGAACCAGGATGTGATTTGCAGCTTCGAATTTAAAGCCACCAGTGTTTCCTGATAAAATCAACACAACACATGACATTTTGTCATATTTTGTATCTTAAAGAGCTGATTTGGCCATTTGAAACATAGCTTATCTCCCTCTGGTCCCAGATAAACTCTGCTCTAAATGCAGAGAGCCAGTTGCACAACATATTCTTCTTAAGCAGACACTGAAGGAGAGCACAAACATCTGTAACCACAGGACGAGGTCACAGCAGAAGCGATACCCTTTTTATGCTAATGAACCCCTTTGGAAAGCTTGAGCAGAAATAATGAAAGTCACACATGATGCACTGTCCAATATTAGGCTGCTGATCACATGTTTTGTGTCCCTGACAGGAAACCCCCAGTGCTTCATTTAGTACAGTATATTTCCTTAAATTCTATCATATATTCTGCAGTTGAGTGATAGTAGGCCTATATTTTTTTTGTTCTCACATCGTGATATGATTTCTAATAAATGTGTTGGGATGTTACAGACAGTTCATAGTTTAATGTAGAGTCAACTCAAAAGTGGAAGTAGCTGCACTTACAAAAAAAAAGCGCTGGCGACACCAGTTCTATGCAATAGCTCAAAATACTTCCCACTTCCATTTTCATTGTAGATCTGAGGCAACGGTGGTTTTTGCAACACCTGGACGCTGTGCAAGATTTGAATTCAATGACAGTGCCTCTAAAAAGGGTTTATATAAGGTTAAGTGAATTGGATATAGGGCGATCCAAACAACTGCATCTTCCTGATTGTGTACGTGACTGTGAGGCAGGCGACGTGGTGAGGTGTTCATCACGTCCCTGTAACCACAGTCAACAGCAAACATGAGCCATGATGGGTGATGCACTCTCTGATGATGTTCGCGCTGTGACCGCTTCCATTTTGTGGATCTGGGTCATCTCAGGTGTCCTAGCAACATTTATGTCATCCTCATCTGAATGTACAGGACAGTGGGTCAGCCGGTCTGCCACCTCAGTATGAGAGTTCACTCGGTAAAATGATAGAATGAAGGTAAATTATTCCTTTCATGTCTTTATGGCATTTGTGAAAATCAACAATGCTCCGTCTTTCATGTTATGAAATACAGTATATTCATAAGGCTTCACTGCTTTGTTATCACTGGAAAATTGATCCCCAAATGGATTAATTGATCACTTGCTACAAATTGCATAAGTGTTGTTTTTCCCTTCAAGTGTCTTATCAGCACCAAGAACCATTCTTTTTTCAGTGTCCTACAAAAACAAGTAGGCCAGTGGATCAAAATAATTAGGTTAGTGATGCCTCTATCAGTACTGTGAAGATTCAGCCTTTTCATCTGCTGAGCCAGGCCAATTGTTGTGTGACCCATTTTTGTGGGGTTATCTTTCTAAAATTAGGTGGTCTACCTCTCAGTGTCAAGCTTAGTTACCTAATAACACTTTGTCTCCCTCCTTATGATTAGGATTCACAGTCAGCGGTAACTGATGGGTATCATTAGCCCAGTTCAGTCCAGAGAATGCAATAATGTGAACATCCTCTGCATCAAGTTTCATCTATGTAACACACAAAAACAATCAAAAGTGCTGGGTAAAAGTCTGAATATATACAGTGTTTATATGTATCACACTCTTTGGATGTTTCCCCCCCTTTTTTTGCTTTTAGAAATGAAATCATGCTCAATATAATTTGGCTTTTTTGCATTTACAAAAACAACTGAAACCGGATTTTTACAATGTAATGTAAGTTAATTACAACTATATAATGTAAATAACTGATTGCATAAATACCCACCCCCTTTATCACTGACCTGATTCAATTGGGGTCCAACTAGTTTTAATGCTAGTAATCTCACAATTAGTGAAACAGAGATCACCTGCTGAGTGTAGTTAATGGTTGTAGTATAACTCTGGTCACTGGTTCATCAGTATAGGCTTTATGCTGAGCCCCACTACTTCCTTAACTTAAACAAGCTCCTTTACTTCCTGTCTTACATTATTGGACAACGTGATTAATCCAGGTGTGTCTGACTTTGACCTCAGTAGTCACAACAATGGTCAGACACACCTGGATTAATCAGTTTGTTCAATAAGGAAGTGAAAGAGCTTGTTTAAATTCAGGAAGTAGTGGAGCTCGGCATAAAGCCTATTCCTGCTGCAATTACACAATGAAGAAACAAATAAACCCACTCAAAGCAACCCAGAGAAAAGATTACTGGAAAGTATAAGTCATGGGATGGCTACAAAGAAAAAAAAATCCAACTCACTAAACATTCCTGGTGCTCAGTTAAATCCACCATCAATGGAAGGAGTTTGGCACTTGTGTAAATCTGCCAAGCTTGTCGTCCTCCCAAACTGAGTGACCAGGCAAAAGGAGTTACAGTAAAGGCTTCAGCGGCTGAGATGCGAGAGATTGTGCATACAACAACTGTATGCAGGTTCTTCACCATGGGAGAGTGGCAAAGAGAAAGCAACTCATATCAAACAAATCTCAATTGGAGTTCGCCCAAGGGCATGTGGGAGACTCCGAGGTCTTCAGTCTATCTGATGAAACAAAAGTTTAGCTTTTTGATTATCAAACTGGATGCAATGTTTAGCAAATACCAAACACACCATCCCCATCATGGAGCATGGTGCTTTATACAGTGTGCGGACTTCACTCTTTTCTCCTAAGTTTATTTAGTTTTTTAGTCCTGCACCTGTAACACGTTTGGATGTGCGTGCTTTGTGGGGATGCTTCCCAGCAGTAGGCCCTGGAAGGCTTGTAAAACTAGAGGGATAAATGAATGCAGCAGAACATTGCCTATCCTGGAGGACAATCTGACCCAGTCTGCAAGAGAGCTACAACTTGGGAGAAAATGAATTTTCCAACAAGACAACGACCCAAAGCATACTGTTGTGTGCACGTCTTATTACTTAATTAGAATGCATCCTGAATTGAACCATTACTTGAAGCATCTCTTTCTACTCGCTTTATTGTTCCAACCGTAGATGAACAACAGCCTCATGGCTTCCATAACACTTCCTGTGCACGTGTGCGTCACTGCTCACGTGATCAACATAAACCAATACATGACACATACAGCAAAAGCTACACAGAACCAGTTTATAAATGTTCTAGAGTGGCCGAGTCAAAGCCCAGACCCTAATCCAATCGAGAATTTGTGGCTGGACATGAAAAGAGCTGTTAACACCCGAGCAACCCGAAAGACCTTGAGCTGTTTGCAAAGTTAAGTAAGGACAAATGTTAGATGTGCAAGCCTGATCGAGAGCTATGCATACAGACTCAGTGCTGTGAGGTGAGATGCATCTACTGAACACTAACTTTTTTTATGGCTTTTTCACCTTTAATCACAGGATAGTGAGGACCATAGCCTCAACACATGGGGCTCTACCAACTGAGCTAAACACACACCTACTAAACACTAACTTGAAGGGTGTGATTATTTATGCAATGACTTATTTTACAGTATCTTGTTTTAAATGATTGACATTACTTTGTAAAAATCTGGTTTAACATTAAGGAGTTTAGGGGGCAAAAAAAGCCAATTTGTATTGATCATGATTTCATTTATAAAAGCAATGAATGAGGAACATCCAAGGAAGGTGAATACCTTTCGACACTGTACATCTTTTTTATCGAAACTGCAAGACTATATTTTTGGTTTCTTGAAAACAAAGAAAAATACAAACACAGACGTTCACTTTCCTCCCATATCTTTTATTTGGAGCATATATAACATCTGGACATAGAACATCTTAAATAATATGTGTACAAGGACTTATCAAAGATAATTAATACATTCCATGACAGCGACAGGGGAATGGGTGATGTGTGTGAGTGTATGTGCCGTCTCGAGCCTGCAGTGATGGGTAGTGTTATGCGCAGGCTGAGATAGGGTGGCTGAGGCCGCTGAAGTAAGACTTTTCCCGCTCGCTCATCACCTCGAAGTGCAGCGGCTGTTGACAGAATGTACACTCTGCCGATGAGTGGGGCTTCAGGTCCAGGCCCACCTCCTTCCATGTGTGCACCAACCTCTCTGAGGAGAGAAAACACAACAACAGAGGTCAGGGAGATGAAGTTATGAGTTACACTTACAATAAAGTTATTAAAACGTATCATTTAATGCCACAACTTTGACTTTAACCTTTCAAAAGAAGAGTGAAAGCATGAGATAATCATATCATGATTAAATCAAAACCACAGTCAAACAAGCTTGAGCTGCTTGATAAAATAAAATGTAATTCATTTTCAACGCATTGCATTTCCACAGCATCAGGATGATCACGTCATCTTACCAACAAAGTATTTCATCATCTCAGGGGTGTGGTGAGGTGTTGGAGCGATACGCAGGAGCTCCTCTCCCCTGGCAACGGTTGGATAGTTGATGGCCTGGACGTAGATGTTGTGGCGACTCATCATGATGTCACACACCTCGGTGTTTTTCTCTGCGTCTGACACCTTAAAAACAAAAAATGCACTGTGATTAATAGGGAGTGACCGGAGAGACAGACTGAGCACTTCTTTGTGTGGGCCGAGCCATCTCTTTGTTTATTTGAACGCCATTCAGCCAAAAGAAAACGTACCCGGACTGGGATGATGTGGCTGGGGCAGTGCACCACGGGCAGCCCCGAGTCCATCAGCATCTGTCTGAGCAGCTTCACGTTGCGCTGGTGTTTGCGTCTCAGCGTGCGACCCTCTTCTCCTTTCAGAACCTGGATGGACTGCCGGGCTCCGGCCAGCAGCATCGGGGGCAGCGAGGTGGTGAAGATGAAACCGGCGGCGTAGGAACGAACCGTGTCCACCAGGGCAGAAGTGCTTGCAATGTAGCCGCCCACGCAGCCAAAGGCTTTGCCTGGAAGGAGACACGACAAACAGATGGTTATCCTTCCATTTTATTTAATGAATAGAATCAGAGACATCATTTTGTTTCCTTTAAACCAACAATCTTGTTTAAAAAAAGTCACCACAATGCCCTTAAGTGGTCAATACACAGACTAGATCTCCCTGAAATGGCAGCTGCAGGAGAACACGAGCTGCAGAGCTCTCAGTTAGAAATAATTGTCCCTTCAGCTTGACAGCGACACACAGAGACAGAGAGTAATTCAATAAGAGCGCAACAAGAGCCCACCGTCTCCTAGCAACAACAGAGCTGCTCCAGCTTCTTTAAGCCCGCAGGCATATTTGTGACACAGCTGAGGTCTGATCCCCGAGTATCACAACAAATCAGGCGAAAACAGGATTCCTAATCGCTACGAGCAGTTTTCCGTTTAATAAATTGAATCAAATCACAAATGCAAGATCAGTTCCCTGATAGAAAACGAAGCAGGAGTTCAAGCTCATTCTGGTCTGGTTTGAGAGTCAAAATGTTGAACTATAACATCACCAGAGTAGAGATTACATGCTGACCTAGTGTCCCTGAGATGATGTCCATCTTGTGCATGACACCGTCCCTGTCTCCTATGCCCCCTCCTCTGGCGCCGTAGAGGCCCACGGCGTGAACCTCGTCGACGAAGGTGATGGCGCCGAACTCGTGGGAGACGTCGCACATCTCCTCGAGTGGACACACAGCGCCTGCATTGAAGAAAAGTGAAGTTCAGCCATTAGACAAAGCGCGGAGACAAATATTGGGTATTTTAATCTGTCATCGTGATCAGTGATCAGTGTGAGCATCCTGAACTAACCATCCATGGAATGGACCGTCTCAAAGGCCACGATCTTGGGTTTGGTGGGGTCTCCCTTCTGCAGCAGCTCTCTCAGATGGCCGACGTCGTTGTGGCGGAAAATGAACTTCTTAACGCCGCTGTTCCTAATCCCCTGGATCATCGAGGCGTGGTTGCCTGCGTCGGAGTAGATCTCACAACCTAAAGCAGTTCAGAGAGCAGGTTGAGTTTGCATCGAAGTGACCGTTTCACACATGAGCAGCCGTTGTTTAGTGACAAACTGCGCGTGGAAATGTCAAACCCTGGCGTGTACCTGGCAGCATCTTGGCGAGGGTGAAGAGGGTAGAGTCGTTGGCCACGAAGCAGGAGGTGAAAAGCAGCGCAGCATCTTTCTTGTGGAGGTCGGCCAGTTCGTGTTCCAGTTCCACGTGGAATTTACTGGTCCCAGAAATGTTCCTGGTGCCTCCTGCTCCAGACCCGTGCTTTCGTAAAGTGTCCCTGGAAACAGAGGATATAATTAGTTTAACCTCATCTGTTGTCCGTGTCGCTAACGGGAAAAAAAATGGTGCCAGATATAAGAAGAGGAAGACAACAATATATGAGAAAAAAAAACAACACACTAATTAAAGCACAGGAGTTGCAAAATAGCAGCAACACCTTCAGTCAAGGTGTGAATTAGTAACAGATCTGGGCAAGCTCAAACATGAAGCACAAAAACACAGGGCCCATAAGGTTTAGGTGTATACGAAGGCCAACTAACACTCCACACCCACACAGGAAAAAGACTGGGTGTCAGGTTCTAGTCAATTATTACTGCTGTTGTGTCTCAACTTTTCTCAGGCTCTTTTGTTCAGAGCTCTGCACTCCCAGTGGGACAAAAGGTGAAGAGCAATCAGAGTGAAGGGACACGCAAGAAAAATATTTTTCCTATTAGACGTCAGCACATCTGAACCCGAGGGATTATATCACGGGATTGTTTCTTCCTACAGCACACACACACACAACCGCCTCAATACTCACATGATAGACCCGACAACCCGAGGGTGACGGCTCATGCCCAGGTAGTCGTTGCTGCACCACACCGACACCTCCCTCTTCTCCGCCAGGGAGCCCGTGAAGTCGTCGGCCATGGGGAACTCGCTGGCCAGGCGATTCACCGTCTTAAACACGCGGTAGGTGTGGTCACTCTTCTTCTCCTCTATTTTCTTCTCAAAGAAGTCATCATAATGGAAGCGGGACACTGTGAGAAGAGGAAGACAAAAAAGGGTTGCTTAATGTGGCTCAACACTTGTTGCATTTTGACGGATGAAGCAATTTCCAACATGATGAAAGGCTCAGTTTATCTTATCCAAAAATATCCGAAATATATTCGTCCCAAAAACAAAACAAAAAAAACGTACCGACACTTGCAAAGAACACGTCAAATATTACGTGGGAATTGAAAGAATAGAGTACAGTTGTTTCAAATACGATCGCTGTCACAGCATGTTTGGTCATTATTCACGCCGATCAAACAGGAGTGGCTGTTCCGTCTCATTTGTTTTCTATTAGAACACCTTGTTACAACATCAAAATAAAAACGTACTGTTGCCTTGCAAGTTGTCCTGCAGCAGGTGGGAGACCATTTTAGGACGCTGTTTCAGGAGAGTCCTCATTAGATTTGCCGGCTCCCGCCCGCTTCCTTTGGAGGCACTGGCCAAGGACGGCTTCTTCAGCTGGGCAGGGGACACCTCTAAAGAGGGCAAAGGGAGGAGAAAAACAAAATAGCAATGAGTTCTGCACAAAAAAGAAAAGCATATAGGTTGGTACATTTTTCTAAACAAACCTTACCTTTCTGGACAGTACGGACTTCCTGAACATCCTCTTGGAACTCCATGCTGACCTGGCGGACCACGCTGCTGTTCTTCTGTCCCATCTCAGCAGCCAGGAAGGGGCATTTTGAGGCCACTGCCTGGCCCGAGGGGGGGGCTGGGTGACCAGCAGGCAGCTTGGGCTTCACTTCTTGTTTGGGGGCTGAAAGTGGCCAAAAGGAGTTTTTTATTTTATTTTATTAGTTTATTTCTCCAAGCAGCATCATGTGTAGTAATAACTTAGTAATTAAACCGACTCAGATATTTCATTTGTTAATAGAGTACATTATTCATTCAAGTTAAAAAGGTCTGCCACTCTCACCTTCAACAGCAGAAATGGTGTCCTCGGTCTTCTGGTGGGAGGAGGATGAACAGAGGGCCCGCACCATAGCAGGGGCCATCGGCTTTGAGGCCAGCTCCATCATGATAGGGCATCGCTGGGCGTACACCACCATGGACTTTTTGGACTGCTGGAAGAAGGTCTGCGGCACACGACCCAGGAACGGACATCGTCGCAAGATCACATCCATAATCAGCAGTTGTGATGATTGTCAGGAGATCTAGAGAGGACAGTTAAGACATCACTGAAACATGTGCTGTGGACGGTTTTGTAGACCCAAGAGAATAAAGTATAAATTTTTTTAGCCTTTGCATTCAAAGTATCTCAGTCATTCACACACAGTAACTCAACACTATACTGGGCACAATTGATCAAACATTCACAGTGACATATTCTTGAAATAATCAAATAAAATCTAGATTTAAAAAATGGTCTCTTGATCAGTCGATAATGGATATTTCCATTTGTAAATAATCCGTTTATTATTTTCACAAATTATACATTAATGTTGATGTATTTGTCCGACAGTGGAGAAAACAGTATATTTTCTCTGCAGACTGATCATCAACTACTGCGCTTACAGCAACAGATATCTCATCACGACAGCGTAATAACTGTTTAAATAATTCTGTTTGGTTGCGAAACACCGAAAACTACATGTTGCCGTCTCTCCCTGCTGTACCCGACCCTACCCCCCCAACCTGACTCCGGTCTACACATTCCTGGACAGAGTCATCACTGCCATACTTTCCCACAACTCCAACTTCTTGGAAAAGGGGCCAGGGGCAATACAGGGAAGACGCGTGGATGTATATGTAACCAATTCTATCCAAACCTACATGAACAGGGTGTTTTCATTATAAATCCAAGCACACTGGCTGCTGAGTTTGTCCTCTAAGAACTCACACCACGAGTCGTGACTGCAATAGAAAACCTCCACTGAAAAATATACCCTGAAAGATTAAGTGCGAGCTGATTGAATAGACCGAGAGCCTTTTGATAATCCATATTAGCCAATACCGAGGGAATAAAAAAAAATACAGACTTTGAAACACCCCAGTATCTGATGGTGTTAGAAGCTCGGCGACAACAGCCACAGTTAGTTTGCAAGCGCTCATAAGCCGATTGAGTTGGCCTTGACTGGCGAGGGAGTTTAAGGTTATTACGGTTTCTGAGATCAAGAGTCACGCCTTACTGGTTTCTAACATTAGTAATAAAATTATATATTTCACAGAAAGTGTTTTTGAAACGTTGCTCTTAGACAGGCTGAGCCTTCGCCCGGCCACTGGTGATTTCTGCCGGGTGACCGGTCTTAACATTAGCATGGCTGCTAACATTAGCTCAGCAGCCAGAAGGAGTGGAAAAGATGCGGAACACGGGAAGATACTTACCACTGAATAAACCGCACACTTTCGGGAAAAATCCTCTTTATCGGGCCGTGTAAGTTACAGGACGACAGAAGTGGAGTTGGCCCACTGTGGTGTCTGCTTTGAGGCCGTGAAGGTGATGAGTGCTTCGTTATCCTGCACTGAGGACGAACGAAAAGGACGAGGACGTGCCTGCGCTTATAAGGGCTTACCGGACGGAAGTCTCTCGAGGAGATCTCGCGAGACGTTTACGTCAGACAACATACTAAACTAAACCAGCCATATGAGTCAAACACGTGATCAAACACTGCTGTCTTAAGTAGGTTATTTTGCACGCTTTAATTGAGGTAAAATGACCACGGGGCCACAGCGTAGAATTACTTCATTAGTTCAAAACCTCATGTCTTTACATTATCACCAGTGAGTAAAAAATAAAGACCCCCTTTGGTCGGTAAATGATCTGGAAGGACAAGGAAGGTAGCCTAATAGTGCCAGTGTGTAGATACAGTCTTTAAACAGTGACTCTCCTTCCTTGTAATATCTATTAATGGTTTACAACACACTATAAAGTAGTTGTAAACAGATGCCCCCTACATGTTAATGCATTCACTGACAGTGGATGCTGCTATATTAACAGATAGTCTAACAGACCTTATTTCTGGGTGGCAATGTGCCATCATGTACAGTAGTAGGCTACTGTTAGTTGTTTGTTAATTTATTCTACATGTTTATGACTACATGTGGCAGACTAATATATTATAACATCTCAAGTGGAGTGGCATACAGCATAACATAGAACTCAAGTCAGGTAGTAGTAGGCCTACCTTATTATGTGTAGCTACTGAAATGAATGGATGTGTTCAGTAGGCCTACTTGAGTAAAAGTACTTACTGTAGTTTATTTACAACTCAGTTTCTTTGTATCAAGATGTCTGAGTGTAAAAAATATACTTGATATGTTTTGGTTTCCTTTTAGGTGTTTATTGTACAAAATAACCTGTGGGAGTTTGTCAACAATGCTGACGCGTTATGGAATGGGGTTCACAATTGACATACTCCCTCAAATATTGTGTGGCTAACTTAAACACAGCCTGGGAGCTTTAATGGATGTAGCTGTAGGGACTTGAAAGAGTAGCCTGGATTTTCTACACACTTGTGACCTCTGGTGTTGAAAAAGAGAAAATGAATCTGAGCGGGTTCTTCCTCATAACACATGGAAAAATTGTAAATAATTGTTTTGTTTTGTTTTTACAAACTATCTGCTGTAGGCTTTGTCTCAATTTAGTTAGAGTTTACATGAAGTCAAAATTCAGAATGCATAGTTGTCAGTTTATTCAGTTAAAATATAGTTTAACACAGAAGAAATCCCACTAATGACCTAGCTGTTGCTGTCTATTATTTTTCTGCCATCTCATATAAATACTGGAGACAAAACCTTTAAACAACATGACACAGTGCTGCTAAATCCACAGACTGCAGGCAAATTTAAGCAAAGCTTGAACTTGGCAACTGTAGCTTCCTATTTGAAACAGGTTGGACTTCCCTCTGAAAAACAGCTAATTACTTGGTCTGCATAACATGAAATCTATTTCTGTGGTATCTGAATCCGTTTGTGTGTCCTCAGTCTTTGCACCTTTGCATGGACAGCCATGGTATTTTGCTGCCCTCTACAGATCTCTTCAAGCATTAGCACTGTTTTATTTCAAGGTTTGGTGAGGCAAGTTGTATTTTGTTCTGTTACACAGAATAGCCCACTCAGATTGAAAACAGTTTACAGGTAACAGATACAGAGTTTTAGCAGATCTGTTATTATTTTTTATTTCCGTATTATCTTTATTCATTTGACATCTAAAAAGGAGTTCACATTTACTCTGATTGTCAATCTGTTCTCACCAATGACAGTGATCTGCCATCATAGAAAAATTTTGAACATAATAGGCTACTAATTGTCCTAAATAGTTCTATACTGTCTCTGCACATCCGTGACTCTGGAGAGCCAAATATTCTGCAGTGTACTCAAAATTGTAACCACATTGATGTGGGTATAATGAGTGGGGAAAAAACAATGCCCCTTTCTGGTTTGAAGGATTGAGTTTATTCAGTAAAATATGTCAGTCACATTTTTATTTCTTTATATATCTTGTGAGTGGAAAAAGGGTACAAGCCGAACTGTGGTGACTGGAGCTGTTGCAGTTTGGGTGGTCTGGTCTCAGGTGTGGCCTTTTGCCCACATCTCAGATGCAACCTGAGCACTCTGTGTTTCCATTGTCCGTGCATTATGTCTGTTCCAACAGATCTATATTTGTAACGTGGTCCAACACTGTGGGACGCATAACAATTTTGCATCATTTTTGATGCTATTCATCTGGTGCTTTGCTATTAAGGCTCATACATCAATATCATGTTCTTTAGTCTCCATCTAATTAACATGATTCACTCATTGTGAAATGCTTGAGTCAGATCCCTGCTCTATTTCAGTATAATATTGTTTTCTCATCCTAATTCTTATTATTTGGAATGGAGGTATGAATAATTATGTTGGCAAAAGGTTTGTAATCTCCCACAAAAACTCTTCGATAAGGTTGAGGAGGTTTCATTTCAAATCATTCACTGATGCTACCCAGATAGGCTAGATGGCTGTCAGACTGAGACTGTGGTCCCTTTTGTAAATATACCCATAAACTGGGCCAAGATATCTGTAGGTGTATGGTGGACAATATTACTTTGAGTTGCAACTGGAAAATAAAAATTGAAATAGATAGATATAAATAGCCTAGATTTCTTAATGTTCAGTGTAAACTGTGACACAATATTTTCTAATGATATTTATCGCAAAGTTTTAAATTTATAATCTTTTAAAAACGTACCTCAGAAAAAAGCATTTTGTCATATTTTTTGTGAATTCATTCATCTCCCCAAAAATTTAAAAAGCTAGGCTATATCAAACTTTGACATTATGCACCTAATGCATTCATCCACACCCCTGGTTTCTTGCATGGATGTATTATATTAAGGTTTCTTGTTATTTCGTTATTTGTTTAGTATATTTAGTTACTTCACTTTGAACATCATGTATGACCATATTTAGGCTTCGTTATTCTTCCAGTTTATGTACTCTCACGTCTACATTATTGTATTTAATCAATCATAACTAATTTATTCTGTTGTACTTGTGGAATATTTGAAAGGAGTAACAAAACATATCGGTATATATCAAAAAAAGGAAAAAAAATAAATAAAGAAACTAACTCGAGTTGTTCCGCGAATGGGCGAAAATGCTCGCGCACGCGTCATTTCCCGGACGGTGACGTAGCCCGGGCCGTGACAGCAGCAGCAGCCGCTGAACGTGAACACATGAGACCAGACCAGACTGCCTCTCCCAGCGGTCGGCCGGAGGAGAGCCCCACTTTCCTGCTCTGTATCCGTGAATCTGGAAGGAGCAATGGCGTCCAGCCTGAGCAGTGTTGTTGCCTTGGTATTATGTGTGGCTCTGACCCCTTGCGTATCCGGTGAGTGTGATTTTAAAACTATAAACTAGCCTTTCGCTTTCGTGTTCTCTCGCACTGTCCTGTGTCGTTGTTGTCGTCAACTGCGCTTTTGTAGCTCGCGTCGACCTGTACGACAGGACGGGCCTCACTCATTTAACTGGGCGATGTCAGTGACGTGAAGGTATCTCTTAAAGTTCAACGTAACATGACCAAACATTAGTTTTACATGAATACGACTCAAAAAGCCTAGCTCGGCCCCTTCTTTCTTTATTCGTAAGTCAACAAAGTGACAAAGAAAGCACCAACATTAACACCGACAAAGAAGCCCACCGTTCAGGGACTCAGCAGCTAGCTTTGGTTGTTAGGCTATGTGTTTTCAAACTGCATTTGCACTGCACTGTAAGATTGTCACTTTTATCATACGAATTTGTAATATTATTATTGAAAAAAATGTTACAGTCTATGCAGGCCAATGCAAGAAAGAGCCATAAAATGAATTGCCTCCGTAAATCGTATTGAAATAGTTTAAGCTAACTTAAGCTATATGTATGGTCCTTTTGGGATCTGTATAGTGCATGAACTGTGGCATATAATAGGTATGTTGAGAGGTGTTTATGTAGTCCACTGTTGATATAACGTTAACGTAGATAGATGGCAGACACGAGGGAGTCTCTGTTACGCCGTTTAATTCAACAAACTACAGCCTTTGCCATAAACCAGAACCTCTGAATATAAACTCCCACCATCATAAAGGCAGGAATTCCACTCATTTTTAGATAGATGTAGGCATAACCTGGAAACTGAGTGTATTTGAAGGTGAACAACAGAACCTCTAGGTATGGTCAAGGATGAGCAACAACTCTGCTCTAAAACTGAATGTAATTTTAAATGTGGCTTTTACATGTAATTACATGAGTTCACACAAACACAGTCACAATCCACCTGACACAGGCCCTGCTCTATCACCACCAACTAGATCTAGTTGGTGGTGATAGAGCAGGGCCTGTCTCTACATTACTGTATATTACTGTTAATGTCTCATTTTTCTTGCCTGTCTCTGCTCTTTTACAGGGGGGAGTGACAAGGAATGTAACGGCTATACAGATGGCTCCGGGAGGTATCACTCAGGAGAATACTGCTACATAGGATTTTGCTGTGGGTCTTGCCACAACAGATACTGCTGTCAAGATTCTTTCTGGAAGCTTTCTGAGGACAAACAAGAGAACTGGTAATCATTTCTATCTTCTTCTGTACTAGTTGAGGAGTATCCTGTAACTTCAGTTGGCACTGTTGTGTGGGTTCTTTCTCCTATTCGGTTTGTAATCTGTTATTGCAGCGCATTGCACTGTAGCTACCAAGAAACAGGAAGTGGTGTCTTCCTGTGCCCGACCACCTGCAAAAAGCTAAAGCTACAATCTGTTAAAATCTTCACAAACATCACATAAAATGTACCAGCTTGTGTAGTTAATGTGCTGCTTTGACATTCGGCTATTATTCTGAATTAGTAAAGTAATTGAAACCCTAAACCTAACCTGATTTATTTATTTTTTGGTTAATTTAGTCTTTCTTTATTTTCCAGTGATATTTTCAACTACTCGTCGTCGTCAGCAACGCCCATGGTCATTGGGATTACTATGTCTGTAATCACTGTGCTCGTCTTCATCTGCTGCTGTCTCTGTCCCTGCTGCTGTTTGTACAAGGCATGCCGCAGGCCGCGACGTAAGTAGCCAATCACAAATGATTATCACTGACTGTTGAATGTCGAAGATGCTTTTAAATACAGAACTCTATCTGAATTTAAGAGTTCAGCTTAATACATCTGTACTGTTTTTTTGCATGAGTTAGGCTGCTGTTTTTCACAGCAGTACACGCAGTTCACAATTTCCACTCATTCCTTCTCTGTAGAGGCGTAAGAGAGGTGTTGTTTTTGAGCAGTCTGGGAAACCCAATTTTGCTACAGAAGTAACTACGGCATTACAAAACAGATGTTTCAGGCGTAGTTCAGCTTTTGACTAATTAGGTAACAAGAGTTACTTCAGCCTTACAAAGTTGGGAAATATGACAATGTATACCAGAAGATATACCATATAGATTATAAATGGTGTTTTCTGTAATAGATTTTGTCCTCCAATCCACAAGTTTCCGAATGTCATCTATGGTCAAAACCGGAAGCCGGTTTTGCATTTCCGGTGGAATTGTACTTTTACGTTTCCATGGTTTTCAGTCTTTGTCATAGTTGTGGTAAACGCATGGATCTATTAACGCTGGCTTATGGCGGATGTCAATTTGTGTGATATCCATTGTTAAAAGCTGGTGTGATGATGCGTTTTACAGATTGTCATTGGAAAAAAAAAAATCCATGCATTTACCGCGACTACCGAAACCAAAATTCCACTGGAAGAGCAAAACAAGCTTACGTTTTTGACGTTCGGAAAAGGTGGATAGGAAGTCTGGCTGGTTGACAAGTTAACATGGAGGAGAGCTGGTATTAGAGAACAGAACAAAAACAGAAACTTAAAAGGGGATGTCAAATCACATCCTGTTTTTACTGTATTAACTTACTATGATGTATTTACTTACTTTACTTACTTTTTCATTTGATCGGCCAGAAAATGTGTATTAGAAGATGATTGGATGGAGATGGAGCTCATTCAGCTGGCACTTTGTTTGACAAGAGTGATGATGACAATAAAAATCTAAGCAGCTGGTGAAATCAGAGAGAATTGAATTGACAGTTTGTAGCCACATGCTACAGGTGCTGCAACATGACGCTGCCCATACTGTATGTGGCTTCTCTGCACAAAAGCCACATGTTTTTGTATAGCTGTTTTTGCTGTCTCAACCGCGTCGACATACACATGAAGTGTCTGGTTGCTTTCCTGTTTAAAAGACGTCAAACTCTTGGTTTCCAATGTGTTGGAGTGTTTATCTGTCTAGTTTTCAAAGCAGAGTACGAGGGGACTCATTCCAGGACTGTTGGCCCACCCACCACATGACTTTCATTACTGCAGTAGCCTGGTCTCACTAATAACACTGACACTGAGGCAGAGCTCAAAATGATCTAATGCTCACACAATCATGAGAATATTGCAAAGATGTGCGACGGTGACAGCCACAGATACTTCATGTATGACTTTGTTGTGTGCTTATCATCAAATGTTCTACAATGGAAAGTTTCACTTGGCTTTTTTGGTTAGCAGTGTAGCCCACAGGTTGATATTGCTGTTTAGTCATCAGAGATAATTGCTGGATTATACTGTTTTCTGCTGTTTAACGAGTCAGGGCCTGTGTATTTTACAATGCTCTGAGTTCCCATCAACAAATCTCACAAAAAGACCAAAAAACAGCGATGAATCGATCTTAACAATTCTTAATCTTCTCCACCATGAAGTGAGCAACATGTTCCTGTGCTACAATAAACAGGAATGCTGCTAACATTCATTATGAACCAATCCCAACATGAACTTGTCCTCATGTTATGAATATTCACCAGAGCCCACATCAATTTACAATTCCAGCTACTCCTATTTATATACTATTTGACATAAACTGCAGTGTCAGATGTTTGAAGAAATGTTGTGGTTTTTCCTAAATAGGAACGTGGTATAGCTGTTTTTAAAGGCTGTGTCTGTACAGTAGAGGCCAGGGGGGCTTGTGGCTGAATGCCACAGACAGGGAGGGGAAGTTGGAAAATATTGAGAGATGAACCAACACATTTTTGGCTTTTACTCTCTCGATGGAATTTGTTGTCGCTATCCCTGTCCTTTGAGTGATGGTGCTCATCTCCTGTGAGTAAAACAGTTAGATACAGTCCCAGGCATATTTTTTGTAATTATTATGAGAATCACATGTAAACAGAAGTGCTTGTCTGTTTTCCTTGACGTGGAAACTTCATACACGGTCTCTGTTCTCCCTGTTGTTGTCAGAGCCCTTGTTGTCCTCCATGGACGTCTGCATGCATTTACATGCACTCAGTCGTCCAGTTATAGTCAGATTAAGGCAATAATTTGGTTGTTTGAGTGTTTGAGCAGCAGGCATTTAGCTTCAGCTGCTGCTTTTGTTTTTGTGTTTTTATCACGACTGTAGAGACGAGACGTCAGGAAGTGAGCACAGTTTTATTATGTTGGAAGCACTCTTATGTGGTTTCAAACCAAGACTCTGCCTTTCACAGTTTCATCTATATTGTGAATGTAGATCATATCTAGATGGAATGAATTATTTCATTGTCTCTGCTCCCCAGAGGTGGAGTAGTAAAGAAACTGGGTCCTATTTTCATATCCTAAGCTTCACTTACTGTTTTCTGTGAGATTTCCTTCAATGAGTTGAAGTCTAGATCCTCCAATCCCCCCTTACCAAACATGTTGTTATTTTGATTTGATTTTAATGTTTCAACCGAGTGAGGGGATCCACATCACTGTAATAATCAGTCTCCATAATATCCGGTCATTAAAAATATTAATAATAGTAATATCAAGAGTGAAAGAGGAACTAGACACTCTAGAGCTTTGAATCCGGCTATCAGAAAAGAGCAGACAAAAAGACAAGTCAGTCGTGTCCTGTGTGGCGTGAGATGAGCCAAAAAATATGACGCTATAAATAGTACTCTATCAACGACGACATTGTCAGTAGATGTGACTGTCTTTACAGGACGAATACCACGTCTCTGGACTAGTTGTGACTTTTACTTTGCATCTCAGAGGAAATGAGAGAAAGAGAAAGTGCTTGAAAATTGGTGAAAATTACAAATAATCTTGGGTCGCTTGACACGTCTCTTAAAAATGAACGTGTGGCAGTTCTTGAGTGAGGCGCAGTGAGACCAGCATGCTGGAAGGGAAAAACAGACAGATGTAATTATAAATTGGGCTGAGTGTTTGATATGCTCAGTCTTAGTTGGTTTGATTACTCAGTAATAAACAATGACATGTGACATTCCCATTATTTTGAGCTTTGTGTAATCGGGGACAGCCGCTGTCCACCGCTCTCTTTCTTTGCACTTTACATCTCCTCTTTTGTCCTCCTTAACCCAGTATCCTGCTGCCAGATTTCTCTCAGCACTTCACAGTTATCAAACTAGAGTCACCCACCAACCATCGCCCCCTTTGATCCATTTCTCTAAATGGCTTTTCTTAAAAAGCGATAGTGGCAGAAGTCAAAATCACATCCAGTAAGAATGTGGATTCCCTGACTCGAGCTGATGCCTGTTGGGATCCCATCCAAGAATGTCAGAGCTCCACCTCGTGTGATTCATTGTTTCCATGACCACCACTGTAGGGAAAAACCTATGATCCGCCCACATCTTCTTACAGGAAGTGGTCATGAACGCTCCCACTCTGTTGCAAAATAAAAAAAGTTGTGGTGGGTGAGGGGAGGGGGGTGAAAGACACACACACACACACACACACACACACACACAGTTCTTTAACAGTGCTGCCTTTCAGTTTCAGTTTCTCTATAAGGGCGTAGGCTTGGTTCTAGAGCTATATCCACCTGTTTCACTTGAGTAAGTACCATGCTCCCTCTAACAGTGGTGATTAAAAGTCTAGCTTTCTATTGCTAATACAAAACTGAGGA
This sequence comes from Trachurus japonicus, assembly GCF_045865225.1. Taxonomy (NCBI): domain Eukaryota; kingdom Metazoa; phylum Chordata; class Actinopteri; order Carangiformes; family Carangidae; genus Trachurus; species Trachurus japonicus. The sequence goes on from NC_140911.1 coordinate 32,910,192, forward strand.
TTTTTTTTTAAAACCAATAAACTTAAAATGGAGAACATACTATTTGAGATAAAAGGGGACAGGTGTCCTCTAGTTTCTCTCATAAAACAAAGTCAAATCTGAACAAACAGATGAGGTATTTTGAGTTCCAATTAGACTTTCTAAGGATATGGTCTGTTTCTGATGTCAGCTGCAAATAAACATCATAAATCTGCCTAGAAGTCACACAGAAAAACAAGCTCCTCTTAACTCCAGGCCTGCCTGAGAATCATCACGTCTTCCTCCACATCAAAATAACCCAGAGACTGTTTTCTATACATCCATTGTTGAATAGTACAGGAATATCTAACCGCTAATTCAGTCTACTTTTAATGAACAATAGAAATAAAAATAAACATCACAGGCTAAAAAACTAAAGTTACAGTCAGAGTCTCAGACTTGAGAATGTCAGGTATGTGCTTTATCTAATTTTGTAACCTAAAAACATGCATAGAAGTAGCTCAGCTTTTCTCTGGTTTTGGATGTTGGCAGCTGGATGATCAGAGGACACTGAGTGGTTTGGGAAGAGTTTCCTCTGTGAGCATCAAACTCACGAGCTCCTGTATTCTTTTCCATTAAAAGTAATCTGATGAAAGCCACGCAACTGTTTTAGAGGCTCCCAAATAAAGCAACGGCCAGATAGTACAAGTACAAGTATGGACGGTTCAATTTTAGAAGCTTGTTGACTCAGTAGATTTTTTTCTCAGCTCTCTTTCCTTAGTTTCACTACGAGATCTGTGCAGTTGGATAAATGCAGAAGTGGTAGTCTGACTCTGAGCTGAGGCTTACTGCACATTTAACAGAGACACTGCCTGTGAAATCAGAGCTTCTCGTTTGGTTTAAATGTTGTAATAGGCAGAGTAAGTGAAAAGTTAAACATGTATTTGTGCTCCCCTATGCTTTCTTTCATCCACGACTGCAACTGAGCTGCCTACTTAGTCTGTAATCAATGTGTTTCTCATCTGTGTCTGCCTACAGCGGTGGTAGCAACAACTACTCACACAACAGTGGTCACCAGTGCGGCTCAGCAGTACCCCCAGCAGGCCATCGCAACGCCCAGCCAGCCTCAGGTCTACCAGGGGGCCCAGTATCCGCCCTACCAGCCCGTACCAGTGCAGCCAGGATACGGGACCCAGCCCATGCCCCAGGGCTACGGAGCTCAGCCCATGCCCACGACGCCCTACCCAGCAGCGCCAATGTTCACAGCGGGACCACCTCCGACCTATCAGGAAGCCAGTGAGTCTCACAGGGTGAAAATAATCAGAGTGCAATTGTGATGTGATAACTCCAACTTTGAAAATGAGAACAAAAATTTGTATTTTGCATTTATGGGAAGGAGAAAAAAAACTATGACTTCAAAAGTTAAATAAAAGGGCAAATGAACTAATTACTCATCTGTCTTATATAACCTCCTATAACCTCTTATATAACCTGCATGTGTCTGCATGCTCGTCTTCAGAGGATGATTTAGCTGCTCCGCCTGCTACATTAATGGACAACATTTTACCCACTGGAACACATGTCTATGTCTCTAACATTATATAACATAATTGTTAATTGGAAGGAAAAATGAAAAGATTAATGGACAGATTAATCTGCTCACTGTGCCACTGGAAAAAATTAGACGTCAATCTGACATTTAATGAGCATTATTGAAGGACAGTAGCCTGACAAGCCAGACTATATCACTAAAATGTATAGTCTGGAAACGACCGGTAGACCTCGGCTCAATCCAGGGGGCGGGATGAAGGCTGTCTTTCAAACTGCCTCTGCACGCAATAGGGTAGCGCTACGACTAATCAGAGCAAAGAGCAGGATGACGTTAGCCTGACAAGCCAATTAAAATCTACGTCGCCATCGCGTTAAGCCCGCCCAACGACTCTCTAAACAGATAGAGCGCTGTGATTGGTGAACACAATCGGTGTTCGAGACTCAAAAAGTTCCTACGGCTCGTTTCTAGACCCACCTACGGAGCAAATATTTTTGCTACCGCTAGGGTGCGTCTAGATTTCTAGGCTAGAAGGACAGTTGATTGCCGCAACATTATGACATCATTCCACAATAAATGTTAGCAGTTAATCATCTGAGTCTTCCTCTTGGTGTGCACAAGATGATAATTACTGCAACACACATACATAATCCGACCGAAAGGTGCCGCATTGCCTGCGCCCTCCCCGTCGTGGCTCATGAAAGTGAAACTTAAGTGAGAGCCGGTTCTTACCATGCTCCTCAAAGCTGCATAGTGCCAGTGAAGGCGATTCAGACCCCCTGAGGCCATGACAGAGGTGTCATTCCACCTGTTGTAAGTCGATGTACCATCACAAAAGTTATGAAAATATTATTTGAAGGTTGAAAAGTTCCTTAATGTTGGTTTAATGTTATGCAATATGTATTTATTACATTTATTTTAGCTGCTCACCTCACAGGTGAACTCACAGTGAACTGTGTCTGAATGATCCGGCTCATCTGCCACAGACAGCACAGGCAGCTGCTAGGGTGGAAACCCACCCTGTTAACTTAGGCAAACGCAAAAAAGCCTTGTGTGATTTTTTTTTTTTTTTTTTAAAGGGACAACGAGGAGTTTCTATTTGGTTATAAAAAAGTCTCACATTAATGTGAATGAATCTCCGCTACCCACACTTGTTAATGGGCCCATTTTCGATAAATATATCGTTTTGTCTCTATCGTTATTTTGTTATTATTAGTGGTGGTGGAAATGCTGGTCGAGCCGACCAGCGTTTCCTTACTTTCGGTTTCGTGGTGAGTCATGAGAATAACGCCGCCGAATCGCCGTTTATGGTTGGAACTACGACGGTATGTGATCGTCTTCGGACCTCTGACCCCTGAGTCCGTCTTGCGCCGGTCAAAGAATTATACGGTGCGCGCGGAGGCTCATAAATGTAGTGTGAAAACGCTTCGCTTTTCCAAAACTCTTCGTTGTCCCTTTAAGGGATAGTTTAACATTTTGGCAAATTGGCCCATTGCCATTGTGTATTTGATGTATTTGATGAATTTGATGATGGAAACCAAGAAATCCCATTAGCCTCCGTAGCGTAGCTCTGAGCAGCTCATGGCTCTGCTCCGCCGATCTAAAAATAGCTTGCACCAACAATTAAAGGTAACGAACCTACTCCTAAAACTGTAAGGATTATGGCAATGGGCCAATCTGCCAAAATGTTGAACTATCCCTTAAATCAATTTGGCATGGGGATGGAGGGGTGGAGTGTTGAGCGCAGCAGCCTAGTCAGTTGTAGCAATTAAGCAAGTAGGAATTCATGAAAAAAATGCACATCTTTGCAAATGATGAACATTACTTAACTTATTGTATTTATTTACCGGTATCTGTTTCTTTATTTATGTAGGGACACATTAATCGACACTACTGTACATGTGCCAGTGTTAGCCAAATGGCTCATTTTCAACTGCAACATTACTTTCCTTGAATACTGTGTCTTTCAATCTGTGTTGAATGGACAAGTCTTGGGGAGTTTTAGGATTAACATAACTACACAGAGCTAAAGGTTACACAGTGTTTTTAGAAACACAAAGTCTACACACCCTTTACCATGAGGTAATAACACGTCATAGTGAACATGCAATTTTGGTCAAAATGGCTGCAGACGGAAGTATCTGCTGCCGGTGTTACACAGTCTGGACTTGGTGTCTGCATCTTGTGGAAACAGGAAATGATCCATTCATGGTGACTTTTTTTTATTTTATTCTTTAACCCATGTTTTCTTTCTGTGTCTAGCTGGTCCAGCCTACCCTCCCAACCCAACGCCTTACAGCCAGGCTGCATTCAACCCCAACCAGCCAGCGTACCCGGCGCAGCCTCCCGCCCAGCCGCAGCCCAACGCTCCGTACGCCCCCCCGGATTTCCTTTCCCAACCCGCCTACAACCCGGATTTTGTTGCACCCAGGACCGGATGATGGACCACACAGCGCCATGCTCACAGCCACTTTAAACATGCTGCAGAACTGGAAAATGTGTGATCCGAGTCAATATGAGAAAGAGTCATATGCTGCGGCGGTTGAATGTGGAAATCTGAATGACACATAAGTAGTTGTTAAAGTGCTGTGGAAGAGTTACCACGTGAAAAATATTGACACCTCAGCTCTGCATGGACTTACAATATACAAGTGGTGAGATTTACTTTTTGTTTTTATATTTCTCAGTGGCTCTGCCATAGTCATCTTGGTGAATTAAACATGAAACCACTAAGTCTGATATTAAAGAGAAGATGAAGTGCTTCGTCATCAGGCATCTGAACGTGCCTCAACATGTCCCTCCGAGTCCCTGTCTACACAGTGCACTGGACAAACATGCTTGACCTCCTTAATCCACCATCCGCAGTGATCACAGTCACATTCATGATCAAATTTGGCAGAGGGAGTTTCAGATTCCATGACTGGATTTAATTGAGCCCTTTCCAGTTTACTTCAAACCCATAAAGTGCTTTTCAGATGATATGAGGTATGTCTTTTTATAACTCCCCAGCAAAAAGGTCTGTGTAAGTTCTCAGTCATCCAGGTCATGGTAGTTGTTTAGTGCTGAAGTTGCAGGAAGCCTTCTCATTTAGCATTTATTTTATAATGCCCAGCAAAAAGGGAACATTCAACATGTAAATTCAACAAAGTAAATGCAGTGGCACACAGGATAAGATCACTTCACATTTAAGATGTTATGTGTTTTGTCTTTTCTTTTTTTTTTCATTCATCTGTTCACTCTTTCACTTGTTTTCATTTTCTCATTGTACAGTTGTGCACATTTAACTGAGCTAAAATGCATCGGCAGCTTTGAAATCAGTTAACCAAAGGAGATTGATCACTTTTCGAGCAACCCAACGTTCACCCCGTCTCATCTGCCACCAACACCGACGTTATACTTAATGCAAGAAACGATTGTGCCTTCTCAGCCATATGACTTTTATCAAGTCTCTTTAAAGATTGAGTTAAAGTTACCGTAAAGTTTACCCTCCCACCATGTTTTTCAGTGTATCCTGAACAATATGACTGCCATCAAACTGTGTAGCCTTGTCATTTTAGTTCCTTTAGAAACACCTCAGACTCAGAGAGTTTTTTATGAATCTTTACAGATCATCTGTTTCTTATTCATTACTCTGTCGAATCATAAGTTCTCCTTTTGTCATTGCCATCACTATTGCCTTTATAAGACATCACCAATGTAACAGTAAAGTTTTTGGAAAAGTAATAGATGGAAAAGAAATTAACAGACAAGCCCCCCCTGTTTTGCTCTGCCTTGTCACTTTTCTTTCCTTTGTGTTTTTGCAGCAAAGCCATTACTTCCTCTTTCTGCTGACTGAAAAGACTTGAAATTTAGTTTTTACTAAAGTGACCTTTATTTCTTGTATGTAGTCACAGCTCATGTGACAGACTGGACTTCTGAGTCACCCTGTTGCCTGATTTTATTTTCAGTGTCCTTTGTTGTGGTCAAAGAAAATAGTACCTAACATATTCCATTATATGTGAATGTCACGGGTGCAGTTTTCAGAAGACTTCCAGTCACATCTATGCTGTGGCTTATTTAACCCTCCTGACGTTTGACAGACCACATACAAGCTAAAAAAAAGGGGTATAATGTCGTCACACATCAACTTGTAATCTGCAAAATAGTTTTTTTTGTGAGGAATGTGCATGCGTTTCCTATGTCGACCAATTGATTTATCTAAATTTCTTTGTAGGCATGCCCTTTGTCTCAGGTCTAGCTTCATATACTTGTATGTTCTGCCTGTGATTTTTAGTCTTGTGGCCAGTGTTGATTCGACAAGGTGACTTAAGTTGAAAAGTTTTTATTTGTGTGTTTGTGTGCTTGGATTATAGCCATTCATGTTCCGTCTGTTTCTCGTCCAAGAATAGTTGTCATTGATGCTAATATGAGAATATATTTACATGACTTTTATTGTTAAAAACCCTCAATTTATTCTTTTGTGTTCAATAAAATATATTTTTTGCTTCCCTCCCTAACTTTGGTCATTGAGTTTGCGGCGTAGAAGGTTATACCGTAATCAAGATTTTTGCCTACCACAAACCACAAAGGGATTATACAGTACATATAAATTTACTTCCTGAAACTAACTAGATCTGCTTTCTAGAGTAGTGTATGAGCTGAATGGGTTTGAACATACAGTATCTGAGGAGTAAAGCTGATAGTTGGGAGATAAATTACAAGTGCTGGCACGAAACAAAGGACAGCTCAGAGGACAGTGTTTGGATAGGACATACAAATACTCAAAGTAAATTTGGGTGGAGTCACTCAATTGCAGCCACATCTGAATTGCTTAACTGCAAAGGGAACATAAAACAGTGCTACGTAATCCTGCCAGTGGCCTGAGTGTCTGCAAGTTCATATCATTTCCATCCTGTATTAAGTTTTGTTAAATTAAAACATTGCTAGCAAGCATTATGTGTTGAGAAAGTTACTTAAGGTATATGTAGATGTATGGAAATATTTTAGCAAATGGTACTTAAACTATAAAGGAGTTAAAAGCAGACAAATGTGAACCATGAACTGTGAGTCCCCAGTTTGCAGGAAGTCATTTTGCAGAAGAGACTAAAATTAGACATGGGGGGTGGCTCCTGGGCCAGATGATCCCAGATGTCCCACCTACACTAAATGACTCCATTGTTTTGTCCTGTATTATTAGAGGCCTTCATTGTTAACAGCTAAAATGTACCAAGTGTTTGTTGTGTATACAGACATCCTCGGGTAATAAATGTAGTTTGCTGTGCTGCTGTTCTGTCTGATTGACACCTGAACAGAGGGATAGGTCAGATTCTCTGCCTATGACCCAATAGATCAGCTCCTGAAAAATTGCAATTTAAAGGTAACATATTATCCAAAGTGAAATTTTTTGTGCTATTTTTTTCATAATGCAGCTCTCGGTGCTTTATCAAAGTGTTGAGTTCATGGAAATGCACACAACCATGATTTAGAAACGGTGCCCTAAAACAAACCGTTATGACTTACGTTACTTTGTGAGGTCACTGGACTCGGCCCATATGGACGTAGCATCCGTGACGTCACCCATTGGTTTTGGGGAGTGACTCAAATATGGCGGCCTGAACAGCGCCATGTTGGATTGGCCGGCCGAGAACCCGCCCACTGGCCTCGAAGCAGCTGTCCACAGAGCTGCTCGGACCTGTCACTCAACGTTTCCGCGCCCTAATTGGCCAGAATTTTAACCTAATAATAGTAAAATGGTAGAGTTTCACCCCCCTCAGAGTGTGTGTGGGGGTAGAAACTATCGATTGAGACCAAAAAACGTTCTGACACCAGGCTTTGATCATGTTTATTGAGGATGTAAAGTCGGCAATTTTAACATGGGGGTCTGTGGAGAATGCTGCTTTCTGACACCAGCCCCCAGAGGAAGCCGAGAGGATTGCAGTTTTTTGAACACGAAGTGAGCTTAATTTCTCAGACCGACAACTGACCCCTTGACTCAGCCATGTTCTCAAGCCTATAGTCCATCCAGGCCCACTGTTGAACTGATGTGAAAACTTCAAGTTAAACTCTAGAAATTGAAAGACAGTTTAAAATCTAGCCCTGGCCCTGTCTGGGATGCAGACTTCCCTGCTGTACCTGTGTTTATAACCTTCTAATCTCATGCATCCTCTTCACAATGACACAACAATGAGATGTTTGTGGTTTGTGGTTGAAACATGTAAATGTTTCTATTGTCTGTTTGTATTCATAATTGACACCTCTTATCAAGCTGTCATCTTCGCCAGCTCACATACAGTATGAATAATGGTTTTGATCTCAATTAGACCTTGTGAAATAAAGGAAAGGGGGTAAACCGGGGGCAAGTTTGATTTAATGCAATACCAGACCATCCTAAGTGTTTCATATGAAAGGAATGTTGTTGGGTCACATGGGTGGTGCAGGCAGACAGGTTGAAACGGTTGCCTCAGTGTAGTCAGAGCACAAAGTTTCTCACCACGGTACCTACTGTATGTCAGTTATGACTTCAAGCGTCTTATACAGTCTTGTGTGGGTTTTGTGTGTGATCCTGCTCCCGACCATTTGGGGTGAGTTTTATTTTTGTATTTATTCGGTAGATTTAAGATATTTGGGACCCGTTCAGTCACCAGGTGAGACCAAAATGATCCATATCAAGTCAGACTGAGCTTGTATACACATGTACAGTTGTGTTCAACTTACACAAATAAGGCAACTGTAAACTGTGGAGTTTAGCCTCTCTCCCTCACCCTGTGTTTTATGTCTCACAGCTGATAACTGTAGAGGCCATGGGGTTACAGGCCAGACTGAAGAACTGCAATGTGGCTCACAGTACTGCTGTGGAGACGGGGACAGAATATACTGCTGCGATGAATGGGAAAAACGTTTAACTCCATATAAGGAAGGTCATGTTGAAAGGTGGGCTCCTATGACCGTTACAGAACATGGTAGAGGAAGAACAAAGCAGTGACATCAATTCACTGGCTAATTATCTATGAGTATTCTAAAAAAAAAAAAAAGAAAGAAAAAGAAAATCTGTGTTAAAAATGTGATTGCTTTATCTGTTATACCTAAAATGTGCTGTTTTCTGGGGGGTTTTCACCAGGCTTTCCAGACGCTACACGCCACACCCAATCATCATCATCGTGCCCATAATGATACTAGCCATTATTGTCATTGTGATTATCATCATTTGCTGTCTATGTCCCTGCTGCTTGATGTATAAGAAATGTCGAAAAGGACACAACGGTAGGACATGTTTTTGGTTTCAGTTTGAGTTGTGCAGGCAGCAATAAAACCTTACAATGCATAATACATAGTGATAGCAATTCTGTTCCACATTTTTCTCCATTCAGCTCATGTTGTAGAGCCTTTACACCATTTGCGTCACTTGTTAATCAGGCCCAACAAATATCATAACAAAAATAGCTGGTGGTGTAACTTTCAAGTTAGCACTAAGGCTAACCATCCTAGTGGACAGTTAAGTCAGAATAAGGAGTGTCAGTTCTGCAGTGAACACATTGTTAGCAGGCATAGAAAACAGCTAAATTTGCTCTGTCCAGTAGCTACTGATTAAATCAACCATGCAGCAACTGTAAGCTACAGCTCCTTAACTTTGTTTTTTTTTGTTTTTGTCAGTTTGCTATGTTATGTTCAGACTTGTCTCTTTACCTGGATCAGTAGCAAGTCAGCCAGTGGAGGCTCCAGGAAGTCCTGACTAAGGCATACCCCACTACCTGTGAAAAATATTAAACAAAATGATAATCAGTGAGCTCCGTTTTGGCAAGATAGCAATGTTGTAGCCTACTGTATTTTTCAAAATGTAATTGTAATGTAATTGTGTGTTTCTACCTTGTTTTGCATCTGAACTAAATTCATGTCTTCACCTTTAGCTGTAATAGTCATCCCGGGAGTCAACGCACCCCAACTGCCACTCACACCCTATGAACACCAGCCATCCTACCCCGGCTACCAGCCCGTACCTGTCCAACACGGCTCAGCCATGCCCACAGCACCACCTTCGTACCTGGAAGCTAGTGAGTTGTGCAAACATCTGGTTCACATTAAGGGATCTGTGTTTATGTTCCCTCAGCCCTATGTTCCCTCTGGACTCTCTCTACCTATCTGGACTCTATCTATCTGGCCTGTCTAGCCTCTACCTGGTCTTTTTACTAAACTTAACCAACTCCTTTCTTCATTGCCTAAACCCAACCAATGGTGGGACCAAAGGGCTGTGGGAATAGGGCCTAATTTTCAGTGACAACAAAAGTTAGAAATGAGGGAACATAGGGCTGAGGGAACATAGGGCCTAATTTTCAGTGACGACAAAAGTTAGAAATGAGGGAACATATGGCTGAGGGAACATAGGGCTGTGGGAACATAGGGATGACCCCACGTTTTGGTTTTTTTTTTACCTCAAACTCAGAGTAGGCTACCCAGTTCTAAAGGTCAGGTCCAGTGATAATCTATGTTTTTGTCTAACTGCGGAATAGACCCAAAAAATGATTTCACCTGTGTAGGTAAAGCCTATATCATTCATTCTTCAGTGCCATAGATCTCCATCGTCTAAAAATCATTAAAAGACATCAGTGAGTTACATTTGGGTACAAGCTGACATTAAGTCAATCCCATGTTCATCATCCAACTAAAATATTCATTAGTGAACCAAATCAAATCAGCATTTTAGAATAGAACAGAATAGTGACACCGCCGGTTCTTAAAAGATTGGCAGTACAATCACACGCTATATACAACAATATATACAGGAAATACACACTGACTAAAATTTTTTATTACATTCTTTTTATTATTATTGCTGAAAAGAGAAGAAAAGAAAAAAGACTACTTGTCCTGTTCGTTCTCTAAATTAATTGGCAAGCTCTTGTCGGGTTGGCTGGTCCTCAGATAGTTCTTTAGGCTTCTCTTCAGGCTTTCCATGGCTTGTGATGTCTTCTTGAGGAGGCTGGCTTTTCTTATTCTCTCTGCCTCGACCTTTGAAGTGAGCTCATAGTTTAAGAGCTGATAGCTGAGCTGAGTTTTCAGCTCCAGCAGCTCTCTCTTGAGAACCAGCTCCTGCTCAGATTTTTGTTGAGCCAGACTGATCTCCCTAGTTAACTTGCGATGGAGGGCATCAATCTCAGCCTTCAGGTTTCTCTCCAGGGGCAGGTCTTTGGACACCCTGGCAGCGTGAGCCGTGTTTCTTTCTCTAGCTCATGCTGTAGTCCCTGGACTTGTTGCCTGGCACTGAGGAGTTCACCTTCATACCCCTGACTGGATGTCTCTTTAGTTTTTTTGAGATTTGTGTTTTTCTCTCTTTCCGTCTGCACCACAGCCATTACCTCCACTTGGCTAATTGAATGCACCACTTGCTGCTCCCCGTTGCCTTTTCGCAGCAGTTTCTTCTTTTGATTGATGTTCCTTTGTACCTGTCCATGTCGAGGTACCTTTGGAGCCACTCCAATTCTCTCCTGGTCTCTTTCTCCCTGTGTGTGTAGAGTTTCTTAAGGGATTTCTGTCTGACCAGCTGCTCTTTTGTCGGCTCCAACTCTCGGAGCCTCCAATTTTGCCCTTTTCCCCAGCTGGCTCTCTCATTGCCCAGCAGGATATTCAAAGTGGAAATTTCATTTTGAAGATCCCTGGAAGCTATCACCGACTGAGCTCGGATCTTGTCTCTGAGTTCTTGGATTGTTGTCTCATTTTTCGTCATTGCACTAGAACTCACCATCTTGTTAGTTTGAAGAATTGTCAAAGACATGTTGTGTGAAATCAGACTGCGCTCTCTGTCAGTGATCTCTGTGTAATGTGATCAAGTGCTATCTTCTGCTAACTGTACTGTATATGACCAGATGATGTCATGTCACTGATGATATTACTATAATAGACAATTTTGCTTACATTCAAAATCACAATAGATAGGAAAAGAATAGATTAGTGGTAGGACACCAATAGCATGCTGTGGGGGCAAATGCTGCCCCAATGCTATAGCTTACCCTTTGTCATTTTAATGAAGTAAAACAATGACTTCATTGAAAGCACTTAAAATATCATCACACTTTGGGGTCATAAGAATATTTTTTCACATTTTATACAAACAAATACATCAAGTGTCACAAATAAAAACTATAATGTAGCCAGTATACTTACTAAAAGAAAGAATAAAACCTTCAATGCAAACAAAATGAATGATTGGAAAACTCATTTTTCAATAACAATAAATGTTTGTTTTTGTCTTTTTTAGCTGATCCAGCTCGCTCTCCAGTTGTGACATATCCCATCCCACCTCCAGGCCAGAATTACCTCCCACCACCACAGTCAGACGAATTCGTACAACTACCCTACAACCCGTCGTACGGTCCAAACCCCTGAATCCTATCACCACATAAGAACTCTATGGAGTGATTGTACTTCCCGTGCCATGGGACTGTGTGTACTGGACTGTGTACACACAGTGAAAAGAGACTTGTGGGATGTCAAGTTAGTTTATAGTAAGATCTTACATGTTGTTATGTGCCTTATTTAAAACCAGAGTAAAAAGTTGCAAACTCCTTAAATATATTGATGTACTGAGCAGAAAGGCGACTACAATCCAAATTAAATATAAAAGTTATTTTTATAGAGTTGTTCTTGCACATGTTGATGATGATGAGTTGTGTTGGACTGTGTTGTCATTTTGCCAGTTTATCTTTTTAATAAACTGACATGGCCACTAGATGGTGCCTCTGTCCCATTTCTGAATAGAAAATTGACCAGTGGAGGACACTGTGCTGTTGATGTCAGAGCTGCACTATATTGTTATCAAGGAGGTTGTTTTAAATGCAAAACAACAAACCAATAATTGTTACAAAAAGGTGACTGTGCTTGGCACACATAATCGTCTGGTTTCATTTTGATGGGGTAAATCTTACATAGATACACACTGTACAGTCTCCCATCTATTACGTTTTCATTTCATGCCTGCAATAGAAACACACAGAGTAATCCCTGAATACATTTAATTGCAGTATTTATGAAGTATTTACACTGAGTGAATCTACAGTGAGTCACATAGCTAGGTCTTATAATACCAACCACCCACTGTGTTGTGTAACAGACAGCATCTCCTGTGACAGGTAAGTACTACTCTTTACACATCTTTTGAGAATACTTAGATTATTAAAACTTTTTTATCCTATCATCCTGAGGCCTGAGCCCATTTTGTAGCTAAGGAGGTTGATCATGATAGTGATTGTTACTTGTTTGTAGTGTTGTATGATACACATCGTTTCAAATAACTGCCATTAAAGACCTTTAGAAGTTCCTGTCTAATTCATCATGACACTGCTTATGTGCCTGATGAAGACGCAGTAGACATGTTGGCTTGTTGTAGCAGGAGCAGCAGGTGTTACTCGTAACATGAACAGTGTTTAAAATGTTATGATCTCAGTGATCACAACTGCAAATGTATTTTCAGATCACAACTCCTGTGCAGCTATGCACCCGAGTTGCTGTTTCACTTACTCTTGAAATGAATGGTTTTGTTTCCAATACATCAAAGAAATGGAGAAAGACTGCATATTGCTCCATAAATCATCTCACAATAAAATCAGCTTGTTTTGAAATCCATAATGTTGTAACTAAATATTCTAACCTACAGACAGTGTGATCCCTCCTCCTTTGGGATCATGTGCACTTAAATAGCCAGAGTGGGCATGCTTGCATTTAATCCCATAATAACCGTACTGCCACTCCCCCTTGTAGAATCCTGCATTGCACATTAATCAATACAGTAATAGTGCTGACTGCGGCTATCTCAGTCATCGAAGTGATGCGGGACTAAGCCGGGAAAAATGACCCTACCCGTACGCCGCCTGCCGTCTAAAATAAGCTCTCTCCTTGAAGTGTGGCTCAAACTGCTAATGAGCACTTGTGTCAAGATGCCAGAGTCACGGACAACGTGGCAGATAATCTTTACAGCCAGCCATCTCTGTTTTCCTCCATCCCTTTCTCTTTCTCTCCTCTCCTTTCCGCTATCTCACCCTCCAACTGTGCTTTCCTCTGTCCGAAGGCATTCTTGCCTGGCCTCCTGCCTGAGCGGCCATTAAGATGTTTTCAGCATTTTTCTCAACATCCCACACATCATTCCACCCTCTCTCTCTTCTTCTTTTCTTCTTGCTCTGTGGAATCCTCTGTGGTATTTATATCTTGCATCAGAATGGTCCAGTGCGTGCATAATGGACAGGGAGCTTACTGTGTTATTGAATATCAGTTCAAAATTTAACCTTTTGTTCAAGTTTTCCGTTCTGGGCCATGAGTGTGTGGGAGCTGCTACCGACAAGAGCACTGACTCCCCAGTGCTCTGGTCAAGATGATCCACAGAGATACAGAAATGCCAAACTTTCCCACATGCATGGAAACAAAAACAGACAAGACAGCATTATTTATATCTGGATATTTTTTACATCTGTTTCATTGGATGAGACCAGAGGTAAAAAAAAAAAAAAAAAGAAGAAGAAGAAGAAAAAGAGAAGAAATTCCAACAGTATTCTTATGCGACTAGGCTAACTGCTTGGCTTTATGGATAATAGTAGTGTGCACACTGTTAAATGGCTTGCCATGAGAGCTTGTATAGATATTCATGGTTCAGAGGATGAATAGCCTACTAATGAGTCCCTGACTTGTCTTTTACTGTCACTATAAGTTCTGGTAAATTACTGGTAGCTTACATTTGTTTTGTCAGCATTATTGAAATTACAAATTACAAATTAGTATGATTCATCCCCCTCCGGATGAATTGTAATCACCTTGGTGATCGTTCCACTTATGGAGCCATCATTAAAGTTTGATTTGTATCCAAATGGTGTATTGACCAGATATACAGTATATAGGCACAGAATTCCTTTGCCTCTGCTGTACTTTGTGTTAAGTGCTGCCTGCTAAATATCAGCACATCTCTACCAAACATATTTTTCATTATACTTGTAAAGAATTACTGGATAAACACAAGACATTTGTTTGAAGCCCATTAACTGCTCCCTCCTCTTTTAATTACCATGCAAATACAGCAGGGGGCAGATGTGTTGGACACCAGAGTTTGGTCAGATCACATGAGAGGAGTTCGCCCTCATCCTAGAACCTGGAGTGTGTAGACATTGATGAATCTTGGGTCAGTTTTAATCCTCCTTGGTGTGCAAATTTTACAAAGGAACTTTTCTGGCTCTTTGTCAACGCTCAAGCTAACTTCTCACCAGAATATGCAGGCAACACCCACACCACCTTAGCCAGGAGAAACAACCTACTGATATTAATCAATATCAATAATATATTAATGTGATTCACATTTTTTGAACAGGGGAATCATGTTATTTGCACATGTGGTTTTGACCCAATTTTATGTGAATCACATGTGAACCCATTTTCCACATGTGGTAACATGTTTTCAACATGTGTTCTACATGGTAGCACATGTGGTAACAGTTTACCTGAATATACTATATTCAAGTAAACTGTATAAAATAACTCTATTACATGAAAAATAAAGATTTGGCTAATAGGCAGGATCTAGTTTTTTTCTTTTTTTATTACTGATTACTAGTGATTATTTTCTTAATTAATCCGTTAACTCTTTTTTTATGTACTGTTTATGTAGCCTACTTGTTTTATCCAAGCAACAAAACCAAAACCAGAGGTGTTTCATTTTTTTTTTTTTTTTAATCTCACATTGGAGAAGCTACAACCTAAGAATCTGATTGGGCAACAGTTTTTTTTTAGTCACATGTGGCACCAGCACCACACATCTGAATATCCACCTCCAATACTTCACCTGTTTGTATTGTTGGTGTGCAACTGTTGTGTGTGGAGTTTATTGTGCAGAACAGTTGAGGTGACTGACTGACAGCTGCACGCACACTGGCCTGAGAGAAACAGAAATCAGCTGGTTAAAAACAGAGCAGCTGTGGCTGTGGTCGCCCCACATGGACATTCTGCTGTCGAAAAAAAATAATGGGAAATTCAATCAACATTTTTTATTCATAGTGGCAGATGGACAGAATTACATTTGCTATGCTTTTCCTAATTATGTGCCTTGCTCTTTCACAGCTCATATATTTCTCCCACTCGGCCTTTTCATACGAGCTTTAAGCTCTGTAATAAAGTTTCCTGGGTCACTGTGCACATTTCGGCGCCTATTGTCTCCCAGGTTCACTCCAAATCACTGCCACCACAAGTCAAATGTCAGGCCTTTTCAAGCTCAGGGTCCCAAAGCCAAAGCTTTTCTCTTTTTTTTTTTTACTCAGTGGCTCTTTAACCTCCAAGTCTGTACCTCAGTGTTTCCTCTTTATTCTCCTCAGATCTACAAGCACCTGCAGCACCGAGTGGCTGCAGAAGGAGGTGGTCTGGACCGTGTGAACTTTACAGATAAAACAGTCTGCTGTCTTTTCACCCTCTCTCTCTCTCTCTCTCTCTATTCAATGGCCTCCAAGTATCTTGACAACCTTGCCTGGTATTTTGGCAGCAGTCCCTTGAGTGTTGATGTCAGCTGAGAGAGGGGAGAGAGGGAGGGAGGGAGGGAGGGAGAGCAGGAGTGAGTGGGGGTGGTTTAGGGAGGAGGAGGAGGGGATGGCGGGCTGAAAGAGAGAGAGAGAGAGAGAAAGAGGGGAGGAGGAGGAGGAGTGAGCGGGCTATTCAAGGCACTTGTCCTCTGTCTCCCTCTGAGCATAGAGAGGAGGGGGGGAGGCGCACATGCATTGAGAGAAACACACTTGCGCACACACACACACATTGCGGCCACATTTTCACAGCCCTGCTGCTCAGACTGACAGCAGCAAACGCAGTTGAGAGCCAGCACGGCACAGAGTGAGGGAGGGAGGGAGAGAAAGAGGACTGGAAACGAGGGAGTCATCCAGGGAAGAAGAGGAGACTTTACACAGGATTTGCTTCTTTTTTCCTCTTCTGTGAGCTACAATAGGGAATCTCTCCCCCTCCACCGGTGCTCTTCTTGATCTGAACTTGCTCTGCTGGAGGACCCGCACCTTGCTATGGCAGCCCCTGTGGGACACGGGAACACCGTCTCCCCTTCATCTTGCGCCTCTCTTCGCTGGACTACCCTCCTCTGGGTGCTGTTGACCCTTTGTAGCCAAGTGTGGGGCTTCAACCTGGATACTACCCACACTCTACATAAGTTGGGAGACAGAGGCACCTTTTTTGGTTTCTCTTTAGCACTTCACCAACAGATTACTCCGGAGCCTCAGAGCTGGTGAGTGCACGGCTGACTGACTGCGGCACTGAGCGTGTCCTCTGTGCCCTGTGTGTGATTGTGTGACTTTTTGGTGCACTTGCATACTCCTGTATCTTGTGTGCTGCACCTGCTCCCGATGTCATGCATTTTACTGTTGTAGGCTGACTTTTTTTTCTTTTTCTTCTCTTTTCTTTTTCTTTTTTTTTTTTTTAACTATGTGGCCACTACACTCATTGTTTCTATTCTATATCTGTGGATCTGCAAAATCACTGCTACACTCAATAACTCTGAAGTGGGTGCAGGACTGGGAGCATGTTAGTGTGAGCCATGCAGAGAGAGAGAGAGAGGGAGAGAGAGAGCACTGAGTTAGATGAGTAGATGGTGATTTACAGTAAGTGCAGAGTGGATGAGAGTGGATTTGCTGAGTCAGCAGGGATTTCTGTAAAAACGGAGACAATGATTTTTAACTGGTTTTCCTGGAGCAGATCAGGTCTGATGCTGAGGATCCTCCGATGGGACACTGTAGTTAAAGGATGGGAGAGAGTGTCCTAAAGTGAGTGTGTTCATGGGCGAGTTGTGCGCGTGTACTTCTGCTCCTTGTGACTGTTTGTTCTTTGATACTCTTGTTTGCCAACAGCTGTTTTCATATTTCTTCCAGTGTGACTGGATTAGTCATAAGCCCTGCTCCTGTCCTCCAGAAATAATGAATAAATTATAACATGAAGCCTGTGCTTGTAAATCTTTGCAAGTGTTTACAGCGTGACCATTAATAAAGTGCAACCTTCATTTACTTTTCCTGTAATTAACATTTAAGGAAGCAGTGACAATAGTTTATCTGACTATATGAGACAGGGAAAACTCTTGTGATAGCTATAGTAGGTCATAGGTCTGTACTGTTTTTTCTCTTATAAGTTTGCTGGGCATGCTTATAGACATCATAGATGCCCTTGTACATTAGCTACCAAAAAAATGTAAAATTTTCTTTTAAACCCAAGAAAATCTCAATCTCTCAATCATATAAAATATTATCTTCAGATTGTGAAATATGAGTTGAATTCAAAACTTCCCTCTAAAATGAAGAAACACTAACTGTAAATCACAAGTAGCTCAAGTGCAGCACTTATGCCTTGTGTAATCCAAAATGAATGAATACAGAGTTAATTTACTACAGCTCCCTGTTTTGGAGCTCCATATTTAACTGTTGCCTGCTCAGTTTACCCGGGCTGCAGTCACCCTGTCGCCTGGTAAGACCAGGGGAATGACATCAGCATTCACACAGACACACAGAGCTGGAGAGTCAGGTCGCCCAACTGAGACCTGCTCACTGTCCAGCAGCATTCCTCCAGCTTATTTTAAAATGTGACTGTGAGCTTAAAGTATTGTAGCCTATCACTCTCTGCTGCTGCCTGTTTTCAAACTGCGACGGAGTTGAGTGCTTGTTCAAACCAATCTGTGCTACATCAGCAGAGCCAATACTGCAAGGAACCGGTCAATAAACTGTTCTAACCTTAGATGCTGATGTGATGCACCTACTGGAAGAGAGAGTGGCATGAATAATCCTGCTGCTGGTACACGGTGACATCACATCTGCTGTATCCATAGATGACTTGATATTGGAAATAGTGAAGTCATGGATAATGGATGTGCATTGCCTGATTTTGTTTATATTTCATTCATCTCATTAACTACAGTACAGTAGTTATTTTTTAAATATATTTGGAAGAAGGACGAATTGATTATAGAATACTTAGGTGGTAAACAAAAATTCAATACATCAATGCCTTTTCAGATGATATGGTAATTTTTTTTAAGGTCTAGAAACTTCATTTGGAGTTGTGTCTATGGGCACCAAGTGCAGGCCAATGTTCATTCTCTTTTAACTTTGTTTTTGGTCTCCAGCAGCTCCTGACAGAAATTTCTGGTGCTTTATCTTCTAAATATTGCACTACTTTCACTAGTCGCTAACAATGTCTATCTGCTGTTTGGCACTGAGCATTTATTGTACAGTTGATTTTTTAGAATGCATTAAACGCATAGAGATTTGAGTCCTAAACACTGAAACAGTCTCGATATGAGCAAAAACCTTTCACATTGTCACATTGTCTTGACTTTTAGAGAAGTTCATCTTAAAAATAATGCAAAGCTGTAAAATTGGCTGATTCCTCAAACCCAACCCCAAAGTTCACTGAAAAGCTGGTGATGACCTTATTAGCACTGACTGTGGGTGAAACCGTTATTCCACTATCAAAAATGTGATATAGAGGTAGCAATTTCATTGTTCCTATCTGAATAATACATTTCCATTAGCTGCTGATAGAGCCATTCTCTGTGTTATTGCACGAGGGAGTTTAGTTTCCAAAATGCTCCATTATCATCTCTGCTTGTAATCTCTTCTGATGCACTGTCTTGAAATTAGATGCTACTGACTCATTGTTATTATGACGTTTTGTGTTACTGTGGCCTGTGGCCATACTGTGTCACACTCTGTGTTAAGCCACCAAATTCAAGGGTGAAAATGATATCACTGCTTTGATGTGCTTACTCACAATTGTATCAGCCAGACTGTAATGTTTAAGTGCAAATACAGATCAGCTTTGTCACACTGTGGAGTTTCACCTGCTTGGGTTTCTGAGTTGCCCATTCTGTTAGAGGCCCTGTAAAAAAAGAAGCAGATTCCTAAAGCATCAGACAAGTTATGTGCATTTCTTCTATCAGCTTCAGAGATGGAAACATTATGTCATGAATGATCTTTTGTTCGGCTTTACAGTATCTCTTCAGTGCAGGATTTTGGTTGCTCCAAGCACTACGTTTTCTTTTCAGTGTGGCACCAAAAGCCAAGGCAAAGGTCGAACCATGTGACACAGTGATCTCAAACTGATTGACGTGTTGTAAGGAGATCCTGTACAGCGACATGTCAGGAGGAAGTAAAAGTATGCCACACTCAGAGGGGGATAAGCACCTCGATCTTCCATCTTAGACCTCCGTAAACTTTCTGTGTTATCTGTCTTGGTTGATGTTGTCCTGAAGCAGAGGCCCCAAGCTGAACTCAGGGGGCTTCTTCTGCTGCTGCTGATGCCAGACAGAGGATGAGATGAGAGGGTATTTAAGTCTGAGTTATGTGTGGGTCTGCTATTTGTACTGATGAGAAGTGCTTCCATGAATAGTTCACTGCCTGGTGAAGACAGGAAGCCCCCTGACCTTAATCCCTCCACTGCCAATCTCCCTCAAACAGCTACTGCATGTTTTATTCTACACTGTAGAAAGGCATAATCCACTTGAATTAGGTGGCACAAGCAGCCTAGTTTGTGCAGATCTGAATACAGAAATCGTATGTTTGAGGACAATAGCACTGCACTGAGACCCTTTAGAGGAGGTGGTCCCTGTGCAGATTCGTGTGCAGGTTGTGTGTGGTGGGAATGTGAGGTGATCTCTGTTTAGCACTGCAGGTTCGAGCTGAAAGGCTCCAGCAGCCAGGTGAACTGCAAAATACTAAGTAAACTCAGCAGCTGCTAGCTAGCATGTAGCTGGGTCCTATGTTCCCCACCTATGTTCCCCGCTTTTCCCCAAAAGGGTTCTATGTTCCCCTCTGTGTCCAGACCGGGGAACATAGAAACCTTTTTTAGAAAAAAGGTCCTATGTTCCCCGCTTTTTCCCAAAAGGACATGAGGAACGTGCAATTTTTGTACCCATAAGTGGAGTTGTGAGTGACTTGGCATATTTTTGCCTATTTTTGTGTGTCCCATTGGTTGGGTTTAGGGAATGAAGAAAGGAGTTGGTTAAGTTTAGTAAAAAGACCAGGTAGAGGCTAGACAGGCCAGATAGATAGAGAGAGTCCATCGACCAGCAACAGCAGGGAACATACAGTAGGACCCTTTTTTTGAAAAAAGGTCCTATGTTCCCCGGTAACAGTGGGGAACATACTGTAGGTCCCTTTTTCAGAAAAAGGGTCCTATGGTCCCCAGTATGTACTGCGACCAGGGAACATAGGACCCTTTTTGGTAAAAACGGGGAACACCCTTTTTCAAAAAGAGAGTCAATTTCCCGATCGGGGAACATAGGTAGCCTACGCTCCCGTGAACAAAATAATTACCAAGTGGAAAGTGTCTGCTGCCATATTAGTGATGCCCAGTGAGTCCCAGTTGTGATTTGAGCTAAATGCTAATGTTAGCCTGCCAACAAACTCACAAAAACAACATGCTTAGCATTATCATGTATAATGTCTACCATGTGCAGAGTCTTAGTTTAGAGTAAAGGTATTAAGATTGATTTGCTAATTAACATAAAATTAACAAGGCTAATATTTGGCAATAAACCAAAGCGCAGTTAGGCTACCTGATGAGCTGCACTATGGTCAACTCTAAACAATTTAACAACAACAACAACAAAAAAGTCTACATGAAAGCTGATATGATTCATTCTGCAAAATTTCTATGGGAATCCACATGCTATTTGTGGATAATTGAGTCAGGACCATGTGGTGGACCAGAGGTCTCATGAGCCACCCTGCTAATGTGGCTAAAACACTGATAGACTGTAGGCCTATTCAGATAAGCTGCACTGCAGGCTTTTATTGCTATACATCAATATACTTGGAGCAGATGCAGCAACCATGCAGCATCCGGCATCTAGTGCAGCATGTTGTGTCCAAGCTCTGTAGGCATGGTTGTTTTTTTTGTTCTACACACAGTCTGTGAGAAATCATATAGACCAGGAGTGTGTTAGTGAAAGCAAAGGGTCTGAATATCAATATGATATTTCAGTTTTTGCTCTTTAATTAATTTGCTAAAAATGTAAATTTCTATTTTCACTTTGTCACATGATGCTTGTACAGTATATAAATATGTTTATTGCACAGGTATCCAATGTACTCTTACAGACTGGAAAACCTGAGGCTTTTACATCTTGTCACGTGATTTAATATCAAGGTTTTTTTTCTGTCTTTCTTGAGTGCTTTGAGTGGGGGAAGGCAGCTCTGCTTGCTTCTTTGATGTAGGCCACAAATCATCTCTTATTGTTTTGTTTCTTTCTATGTGGCCTTGAAAGACACCTATTGTGCTTTATCTCCTCATGTCCAGCCCCCTTTTGTCCTGTTTAGATTCATGTAAGTAATTTCCTTCCTCAAATCAATTTTTCTGTGGTAAATGAATAAATATGAATCAGTGTTATTTCTCTTTCCCAAACCCTGTCATCCTGCTTTGGTTGCAGCATGGTTCACATCATTGTCAGGCTGTGATTTATCAGACTGCTGGCCTGTTGATTCAATAGACCTAGAATTTACCGTGTTGCGTTGCTGTCATGGAGAAAGCAGAAAGTCTCCGGTTGCAACGAGGTTCATGTTTACCGTGGACCTGCTGTGGTGCCTTTCCGAGCAGGAATACTCCGCCTGAGTGGCAGTGGGGCCGCAGGTAGCTGATATAATCCCAGACATCTAGTCTAGAGTTCAGTTCCACAGGCTGAGTAAGAATCTAAAACAGAGCTTTCTGAAGCTGAACAAATCCTCCCATTGGACTGGAGGCTTAATAAACACGGCTTAACAAACAAGAGTGGTGCATGGGAGTCATTTTTGGATGACCTCTGAAAGAGTACAGAGATCGCAGGCAAGGTCAAATGCAGAAGATAAGAAAATGTTTACTTTAAAATCTTTAAGACATGATATTTATTTATGTTTGACATTTTAACATAATGCTTCTTTGTTTGGTGATAAGAACGATGAAAAGATCTATATCACTATCTACCCCCAGTCAACCTACGCATAGAGGCAGGAAATGTGGCTGGTTTATATTCAATTAGCAATGAGAGTGGTATAAATCAGTTTGTAGCTCAGCAAGGCATGAAAAAGAAAAAAAGGCAAATGTTGAGAAGTGTTCCTATCAGTTTATTTATCAAGTTTGACAATTACTAACTTTTTACTTTGCTATTTAATTGAGAAAATTCTGTTTGCCTTTATGGGTCAAACACAATAACCTCTGTCCCTTCCAGTGCCATGTAACACAGATTGTGTTTGAATGAGGCCCAACATAACTGCTTCACACATTCATATCACAAAGAAGAATTTCTGGGTAGCTCATTTGCATTAAAATGGCAAAGTAAAAGCAGCTTTTCAGCCCCGGCTTAACATTCGAGAAAGAACC
This sequence comes from Trachurus japonicus, assembly GCF_045865225.1. Lineage (NCBI taxonomy): Eukaryota > Metazoa > Chordata > Actinopteri > Carangiformes > Carangidae > Trachurus > Trachurus japonicus. Next base: position 32,933,032 of record NC_140911.1, read on the forward strand.
TTCCCTTTTTTTCCCTCCTTAATTCAATTCATGACTTTTCTCCTGCACCATCTTTCTCTTTCTCTCTCCTTTTTGGTTTGTCCCACAGTAACTCTTGTTACTAAATCTCTCAGAGGCCATTCATGTGAGAGCCTTGTAAATGTAGGAACTCACCCTGCAGCAGTGCTTATTTATATGAGAGATCAGAAGGAGCAAAGGGTATAGCATTGGCTTTACAGTCTAGCATGCACACACACGCACGCACATACACACACACACACACACACACACACGATTAATGCTCTTTACTACCTCCCACTTACTCTCTGTCTATTTAGCATTCTCCCATTCCTCCACCGGGCTGCCTGGGTTCGGACAAAAGCTCGGTGGGAAGCAGCGCTGCCTGGCTGAGAAGCTTTCAGGAATATTACTCTGCGGACCACGTGCTCATCGGAGGGCGAGGGACAATCTGCAGAGTCAGGAGGAAACATGCAACTTAGATCGGATGGAGGTGCAGAAAAAAATCCATAGTTTGGCAGTGTATTTGGAGCAGGAGCTGATTGAGCATCTGCACCTCAGATGTAGTTGGCAGATAAAAACCTCAGGTCACATATGAAGGTCAAGATTTCTAAGGTTTTATCGCATTGTCAGTACAAACGTTCAGTATCGTTGGTGTGAATTGCTCTTGTTTGACCATGTCAGGTTTTCTTTCCCTGTTCTTGGATCAAAATTTCAGCTGTTAATACCTCGAAGTGGCCATGAATAACATATGATCTGAGTATTGGGGGAGGGGTCGAAAGAATGATGGGGACGGGAACTGCAGGGATGAATAAATCATGGCAGGCCTTCCCTTTGATTAAATATATGTGTGTGCGCACGTGTCCACGCTAAAGTGTGTGTGCGCTGGGAGGCACTTGGGCCGACTCTGATAAAGATGCAGTTTAATCAATCAGCTGATGGTGTCTCCAGAGGGAACCGATACTGAACCGAGATCAGCGATATGCCATGAAAAGCTGAAAGGAACAGGAAATTACTAAACATGAGGGGGCTTTTTGTTTATACTTAATTTGTTTGACCTTTTTGGTAGTGAGTCTGGTTAAAAATACCCTACTACTCGATCATTTAAACACATCACAGGCCTATCTTTTCTCATAAAGATTGTAATTTTTTGGCCTTTTGCCCTAGAGACAGGAAATGAAAAACATGAGCAGAGAGAGGCACATGGCCTTCAACAAAGATCCCCTGTTTGGAAATCAATTTGTTGTTCTTGTGGACATGTTGTGCAGATTCCCCCTGTTTATCCAGAACTGTGAGTTGAATAAACCTTGAGTTATTGGCTAGGAAAGTACACAATGCTTTGGTTGACACATCCTAATCAAAGATGGTTTAATTGTCCATCTCAGTTTTGTTCAGGTGGGCTACAAGGTTTTTTGTTTCATGGTTTACAGGTATCAGTATGATGTGAATGTTAAAGAAGAGTGTGAGTGGGTGAAAAATGAATCTCTCTTTCTTTCTTTTCTTTGTTATCTCTGATCATCATTACATCATTAAGAGAGAAGATGGAAAGACCATAGGGATGATTAGTTTCCTGCAGGGCAAGATGTGTCAGTTGACCTGAAACCTCTAAATTGATGATAGGTGTGACTGAATGAATGACTTGGTGTGATTGACCTATTGAGGGTGTTTCCCTCCTTTTCATCCACTGTATGGTCCTCTTCTCAGAGAGGTGGATAGATGGGTGGATAGCTGATTGACCAGCCGCACTCTCAAGACAATAAGAAAAGGAAAGAAAGAACAACTGAAGGTGGAATATGAGAACCAAATAGATTAGTATCTAGATAGACAGACGGATCAATAGATGGATGAGTGGATAAGAAGGGAGAAAAAGAGGAGGAGGTAAAAAAGGAACAGGGGAAGGTTGTGTCCTCTTTACACTTTGGACCTGAGGGCCAATCATTACCCCATCTACGTCTGGAAATAGCTGTTCATTTATTGATCAGTAGTGGGGCAGGTGGTGAGCTAAGGGGTTGTTAAAGATGCATGTAAAGAGAGGATGGGGTTACCATTGTCCTCTGATACACAGGAAAACAGTCTGTGTCTTCAGGAAATCTACTGCCAGTGTTGTCTCCAAGTTCCAAGGGATCTTTGTGATCTTTTAAAAAGATTAATATCAATGTAAACCACCCCTGTGATGCCCGCCGAACGAATGGCTTCAGCAGGAAGTTGAATCATATCCGTGGGCGGTGAACCACAATATCCCAGAGGAGTTGGTGCGCAGACTGGCAGCTGTTTCTGTCTCTCTTTTTGCACTTTGCTGTTGTTATTACCCCAACCCCTATTCTCCTCTGCCCGGACCGGGGAGAGCGTTGAGATGTTCAAAACGTGATGATTCAGAGTCGGTCACCTCATTCTCAGCTGTCGTTTGCTCATCAGCAAATCTGAAAGGAGAAACTGGAGTCAGGTGTGAAAGCAGCATTTTCCGTGACAGGCCCTTTAGGTCTGCTTTATGAGGCCCATCGTCACAGCGGCCGTTGTCGGACAGGCTGCGGCCAGCGTGTTGATCCAAAGTTTACACAGTTGTTGCGCAGCCTTCTGTTGTCTGCTCCGTATCCACTAAATGTGTGCGTGACTTTGTGAATAGATATCCAAGTTATTCGTGCGCCCATGCCTCTATTAATGTTTGCATGCTTGCACATGTTTTTCTTCGCATGCACGTCTGTGTGTGTGTAAGTGTGCGTGTGTGTTTGTGTGTCCGGGTCAGAGGTCATAGCCTTGCCTCGGGGCAACAACAGAAGGCCTAAAGAGCCCCTGGCCCCCATGCTGATCCTATAGAGCCACTGTCTGTGGAGCAGCAGCCTCACGCTGATCTCGATGGACAGATGTTAAAGGCTGGGAGTAGACTGATTAAGAGGAATCAACTGTTTAGGGAATGTGAATGTTTAGGGAGTATTTGATTCAAATGTTTCACACCCGGAAAAATAATTCCAAGAAAGGGTTAGGCTTTTTAAAATATTTGCATGCGCCATTTCAGTTGCTCTTTAGTTGGGTCCCTGTGTTAAAATGAAGTGTGAAAAGGCCTCCATTCCCTCAAGCATGCTCTTTGGATGATGTGCAGTCACACTGATGCCCTTAGCAAATGGAGGCAGAGCAGCTTGTGTGGCCCTCTCGTCACCGACTGAAGTGTTTCCTACTCTTTTCTCTCTCACACATCATTTCTTTCTCATTTTCTCCTTTGTCAGTTTCAGTGCCAGAACTTTGTCTCCACAAACAAGACAGAGCTTTGGGGATTACAGAATACCCTAGTGCAGATGTGTGTGTGTGTGTTCATGTGTGTACTGTTTGACTGTATTGCTAAGCTTTCATAAGTAACAAAGCAATGGCCATATTCTCAGCATGATGATCAGTGTGAAGAAAATAGATTTTTAGTAGCACAGAAGTTGCCAAAAAGGTTTCTAACCATGTTTTAATGTTGTCACTTATTCAGTATATTGACATAGACTAATGCTGTTACCTGAGCTACTTTGGTTTTATTTAAGTGAGAAATATAATTGCTGTTCATTGTGCGGTGTGCTTAGTCTGATCACATGATTTACAATCTACCACTTCCACTAAAAAGCCTGTATCCAGGGATGTGACTCCTAGGAGAAGTGGGGGGAGGAGGACAGGATTGTGTGTGTGTGTGTGTGTGTGTGTGTGTGTGTGTGTGTGTGTGTGTGTGTGTGTGTGTATGTGGGGGTTTGGGTGGGGGAGGGGTGGACAGGATTGTGGAGAGAGTGTCAGGGTCACTGCACATGGATATGAGTGCAGTGTAATGAGGATGGTGTCTGTGGGTGCTCTGTGTTTTGTTTGTGATGATTAGCTGGGAAAACAATGATGATTACCCAGAGCTACACACTGTTAAACCAACATGGGGTTATGGATTTCTGTGGCTTGGAAATATGTTGTAATAGACTGTTATTGTTTTGTTGCAATCAGTGGTTGAACCTTTGTTTCTGACAAACAAGATCAGGTTGATTTACTTGCACTGCATCCCTTGTTTTGCTGTTTTTTAATAGTTTCTCTTCTGTTAATTACTTATGTGAACAGTGACTGACAGGTCCTCTCTACCACGGGTGATGCATAACTGTTCATTTTAAATATATAGCCTACTGTTTATTTACAGATTCTATATATTGAACATTGTAACAGTCACTGATTTCATGAAATAAGTAATGTGATTTTCCCTTTAAACTGCCATGAAGTCAAATTTTTAATTTGTCTATAAGTTTGATTTATGATAGTGCTAATTAGCTAATGTTAGCGTACCAGCATGCTGTGATCAGATGGGGAAGAGGGTGAGTCCCTGTGTGCAGCTGGAACGGCTGTAGACTTGTTTAAATCAGTTAGCCAGATGCAGACAGGCCCCAGGTGCACAATCTAATCTATACGTACATCCTGATAACGTAAATCACACAATCACCCATACATTTCAGCCATGCTGGTGCCTGCTCTGTAGTGTCTGGGTCCATGCTGGCATTTCACTATGAACTCCATCACTGTCACACTCAACACCCTCATATCTCCCCCAGACTCACGACAACATAATACCCACAATCACACACGCGTACGCACACACATACACACTCTAACTCAATGTCACATGTGGGTTTAGTGAAAGATGAGCTTGGTAGTGGAGATGGCGATCATATCTGACTCAATCGTGAACAATGAAGTGAGCTAATACGTGCGTAAAGGGCAAATAATTGAAAGCATTACTCATCCGAGACATTTGATCTGCGTCAAATTTAGGACATGTGTGCCATGTCTGTGTCCCTGCATGCTCTAGCTTTAGATAATCAATTGTAAAAAAAAAAAAGAAAGAAAGAAAGATACAAAGGGTTGAGCAGGGCATATTGATGAGGAATTACACACTTAAATCTTTCTCTGCAATGACATTAGCACAGCTTAAATTCCACGACACTGCCTCATCCTGTCCTCAGTCTCCCTGACATTTCCTTGTAGTGTCTTGAATTAAAATGATCCTACATCTATCTTAACATAAATGTGATGTCAGCAGGTATTAATCAACCTGCCTTTGAGTTGGCAAACACTGATTTTCATTCATGATGTGATTCTTTCTCCTTGAAGAGTCATTTTTCCTCTGTCATGGTTGTACAGTTGACCACATACAGTATTGATGCTTTGCTGCCCAGACAGGTCGCAAGCCATTCGACTCTCTTCTTCAAATACTGGTGGTTTAACAGCTTAACAGACCCCCCACCCTGACACCCTGACACCTGCCTGTATGTCTGCAAACCTGGGGATGAGGGGGGGTTCAGCTCAGCTCAGATCCTATACATAAACCAGACCCCCCTGCTGGAATGCTGAGTTGTAAGAGGGATCCAGTCTTATCACTTTTTTTAGTGATATGTTCCTCCTCTTAACCAGATCCCTTTTGTTTAACACATGTTTGCATTAGATTAACACGGGCTGAAATTTTTCATGTGGACCACCGGTGATGTGTGCACTGTGCAGTAGCCATTATCACATGAGATGTCTTTACTTTGTGTAGCTGTTTTGGGTTTCCATTCATTAGGTCAGGGGGTATCGTTCCTGAGACATGCATGTCTGCACCTCAACAGAGGTAGCCTGTTTTTCAGGGAAGACAAGGCAGGAGTGAAAAATAATGCAGCGCTGTCTGGGTGGTATTCTTGGTAATTAGAGTATCTGAGTGTAATATATCTATGTGTACTGTGCTTTGCCAGGATGAAAGGGTGGACAAAAGGTTTTTTTTTCCTACACTAGAAGTAAAGACATTACATCAGAATGTACTGCTATTGCTGTGTAAAATTACTTCGACAGGGTAATTTAAAACAGTATGGTATGGACTATGGTTACGTGGCTTAAGTCCTTTTTTTTTTACCTGAAATTTGCTATGTGATTTTACATTGAGCGTTAAATGTCAGAATAACCAGTTCTTCTTGCTCTATGACTGTCAACCAACATGGACTTTTCCAGAACTGCTACAAATTTCACGGAACATCAAAGTACAACATTTTAGTTTACTCCTTTTAACCTTCAAGTGTGAATCATGGACTATTCAATAATTAATCAGTTATAAATAACAGCAAGTTTCTATCTCCCCGTTGTGACTGTGAAATATGAGGATGTACAGTCTGACTCTGGACTGTCGTAAACAGTATTGTGTCTGCATGCCTGCTGCCACCTGTTGCTCACTAGGAAAGGAAGAGTCCATTTAAGAAGAGGGTGGAGCTAGTGTTGTCAAATACTGTATATCATGTACTGTATCAAACACACCTATCTCAATTACCCAGCACAAGTGTAGTGAGGAGTTGCTGTACACCCAATACTCATGTTATGGCTGCACTCAGGTTCTCTGTTTGTGTGCATGGTCTGTGCAGTGCTATCAACTTGCTGCACCGTATTTATAGGCAAAAATACTTCCCAGCCACAGAGATAGCTCTAATTTAAGTGTGTACACAACAAGATAGATATGAAGGGGGCTGATGGGGGGAACTCTTCGTGGGCATTGCAGCTAGTTAGTCACACTACGGCACTACTACTACACCGTTTCTGTCAACATCACTATTTTAATTCAGCTATAGGCACATTATAGTTGCTGCTGTTGCTCTAAAGTTAGGATTCAGCTCTCTGTGTCCTATAATGCTCTCTTTGTCTTTTTGTCTTTCCATCCTACATTCCGCTCTTTATTCTGTAATCTTTCTCCATTCTCTCAGTTTCCTCACGTCTTGTCTCGCTTCCGTGCATACAGTATGCCACGGCTGACAGTGTTGGGTGGAATGTGGCCCAACGCTTGGTTTTTAAATAGCATCCTAGACTGAATCAGCCACTCCTAATAAGGCAGAGGGCAGTGACACCGGCCCCAGAATATCAGCAACCACCTCACTGAGAATAAAACTTTTCCTTTCCATGGTGAAGTTACTTTACCTATTGACATTACAGAGATGCTCTAAATTGAGCTTGGATTGCTTGAGCCACAGGTGCTTGTACTTAGTAGAGTAATGGTGGCTTACAGTAATTTGTAAAAACAGACAAATATTGTGTGAAAAAACAACCAAGGTGTTATGTTCATTGGGATTGTGGGGGGTACATGACGCCTTCAATTTTCAATTTTGTTTGTTGCATTGTTTCTGAATAGCCTATTTGATGTTTGAGTCACAGAGCAACAATAGGCTATCATGGCTTGACTGACTGACTTTTGCCATATGAAATACAAGCTGCTCTACATTACTATAGCCTAATGATATTTTCTAATAAAAAAATAAAGTAAAGTACATTGTAAAAAAAGAAAGAAAAAAGAACACATAGCCTACCAAAACTATCCCACCAGCAAGAGTCAGATTTGGTTGAATCACACATCGTGACATTATGCAATGTTTGATCATCACACTGCTTTGACTAGACTTTTCATCATGTGTGCATCAGATTTTTTTTTTTTATGGAACCCAGGATGAACTTGCAAAGACATATCTGTGTGAGTGAGACATGTACCTCTGTGGGAGCAGTCATCAATCTTGAATGTGACTGATGTTCCCTCAGGATCCTGGTGGGGGCGCCTCAGGCAGCGGGGCAGGGGAGACTTCGGGGCAGTCGACCAGGAGCCCTGTTCAGGTGTCCAATCACACCAGAGGAGTACGACTGTGAGAGGGTGGACATTGATGGAGATGGTAAGTGTAGCACAGCTGAAACTGTCTTTTCAAACAAAAATAATACTATTGATGCATTGTCTGTGTAATATCTTAAGCAAAGAGGTTTCAGCTTCTCATGTTAATATTTTCAAATTTTCTTAGTCATTTGTGACATTTTTTGAGTTTTCAACTAGGCTACTTGGGAATCTAATTGACCAGTGCCTAATTAATTATAGGCTAATTTGTTTCAGCCCAGGTTGTGCACAGCAGAGATGTAACTTTATGATTATTTTTAGGTCAGTTGGTTGGCGGCTACAGCTAACTGCTAACAAACTAGGCTAACGTTAGCTAACTCAACTTGTCAAACTTATTGCAAATCTTGCATAGATATCGCCGCAATCTGCTCTTTTACTTGCTGCTGTAGATCAGCCTTTTAGTTCGCATCAGAAACAAGTAGCCTGCCTAAAACCTGTGTGGCTGTGTCGGTGCGGACACACCTGTAACTCACCTGTAATTAGCAATGGCGTACAGTGGGCACGCGCAAGCTAGTGTAAACAGGAAGTAGATCATCTACTCTGCTGTTGATACTTGCAAAAAACAGAAACAGTGGAGACAACTACTGAGTTAAATGAGTGTATCTTTGATACTAGCAACAACAACAAGGTCAGTGGTAATTTCATTTCTGTTATATCCGCTTTTTTCTCTCGCCCAAGACTAAACCCAAGCCCCGGTGTTTACTTAGTTAGCAGTATATTCAAGCACTTATGCGTAGTGGACCAAAAAACCTGTAAAAGGGTGCGTTTTAAAATGAAATAGACTAGTAGTGCGAAGCCCTAGAGCGGTAGATGCTGAGTCAAGTCAAGAGCATCTTGTCAGTAACTTTGTGCACTTTTCTAAACGGAGCCATGGAAACGACAGAGGTGGAGGTGCAACGTTTTGTAATCAAGCTAGCTCTCAGAGAGCGGTGGTGTCAAAATGCCACTGCTTCATATTCAAAAGCTTAAAACCAATATTTCCATAGTAATGTATTTATTGTACTCTTTACATGTTTTTTTGTTTTTTTTGCATTACATAAAAGAAAAGTATATTATGCATAGAAAAGTGCTATTTACTTGGTGGTTTAGTATGGAAACCAACATACCCACCATTTCTTTCTGTGTTTTCACTCAGTGAGCCTAGACAGAGAGAGCAAAGACAACCAATGGCTGGGAGTTACTGTTAAAAGTCAGGGCATCGGAGGGAAGGTGGTGGTAAGTACAGACCTCTTTGTGTATTCATTAACACAGGAAGCTAGGTCTGATTCTTCTGACTGATATTTACAAAATTAAATAGAAGACACATTTTCAACTTTGGTTGATCTGTATTAACCAATATGACAATATTTTCATCACTAGTTAAAGTATTTATGACAATGCTGTTATCAATCCCTCACCAGACCTGCGCTCACCTGTATGAGCTGAGGCAACGTGTGAGTCAACCTTCAGAGACTCGTGACCCTATTGGACGCTGTTACGTGCTGAGTGAGGACCTGACAGAGCGAGATGACCTGGATGGAGGGGAGTGGAAGTTCTGCGAGGGTCGGCCACAGGGACACGAACAGTTTGGTTTCTGTCAGCAGGGTCTCTCTGTCAGTTTTACCCCGGACAACAACTTCATTCTGTTTGGTGCTCCAGGAACATACAACTGGAAAGGTAAGGAGTCTCACTTGCCTGTAGAAAGAGGGATTTTTTTACATGTTTATTTATATAGATAAATATTTATTATATCTATACCATTCTGGGAATTATACTAATTAGCTTTCTTGTTAGTAATCAAAAAAGTTGAATTGATACCACATCTGCATCCAGCTAGCAAGGATCTGTCCAAATGCAACAAAATACTGTATATCTGTCTGTCCATCTGAAGATCACTATTAACCTGTATTTTTTTGTTCAATCCATATACAAATCAAAGGGTGTACAAAGTGTAAAAATGACCTAACTCCGTTTCAGACAATCAGCAGAAAGTGACTGTTCTTGGAAAGAAAGTGAATAAGATGGTGTCCCAAAATACTGAAATGTTCCTTTTAAGGCTGACACTCAACTTTGGATATTGCAAAGAAAGCGTTAAGTGTGAGCTATGGAATAGAACCAGTCCATGTAAACAGTATAAATTGAAAAAAGTATAGGACAATATACGGGGATAAAGAAGCAATTGAACTAATTCATGAGTCAATCTGGTGATTGGACAGTGAAATCATTTCAGAGCAGCAGCATCCAGTTAATTACAGAAAGCACTGAGATACTTCTGATGCAGTAATAAGTTAATGGATTGATTAATATTGCATTGTCATATAGTCAGCCAAACAAGATTAATTCTATGATTTATTGTGTAATAGTTTAAGGCATTTATATAATTCACATTGTAGTACCACACCACATACTATAAGCCATGGCTCAGATTTTACTGAGGGTAAAGAATCAGTGCTGTGTGTGTGTGTTCATGTTTGAGAAGAGCATGAGTATCAATACTCCTGTGTCCTCCGTCAGTGTTGTGGTGTTGTTTTGCTGTGTCCTCACCTATTTCCATTCCAGGTGAGATGCGCGTCCAGCTCCTAAACCAGACTCTGCTAGACCTCGGTTTCTATGACGACGGACCGTACGAGGTGGCAGATCAGAAACAACTTAATGCTCAGCTCATCCCTGTGCCTTACCACAGTTACCTGGGTAGGACTTGCCCTCCCTGCTCACTGCTGCCTGTGCACAGGAGAGAAAGCGAGGGCAGGAGGAGGGGCGACATCAGGGCTCAGGCTGCACCCACTATGACTGATATAACCACAAGAGTTACCAACAGTAACAGCCGCCACTCTGCTTTTCTTAGAAAACATATTTTAATTTCCCTGTCGTTCCCTGTAGATTATTTCTGGCTGAGTCTGTGTGACTCAGAAAGCTTTGCATATGATCCCACATCGTTTTTCCCATGTGAATGTGGGTGCTCATGTCAAATGTGGTCAGAGCTTATTGTGGCCTGACATAAATTCTTACAATGCCAATATTTGTTCCCTCTCTATGAGAAACTGGGTGTTATCCTCATTCCACCCACACTGCCCTCTTCTAGAGACCCAGAGCAGGAAAACATGTCAAAACTTTGGGTGGGTGATGTGCAACGTCAGGGTGCAGTCTGAGCAGTGAATGTCATCCCTCTTCCGGGTACCCAGTGGTGTTGCAGGAAAAATCAAACACTGCGGCACCACAAAGACAAAACACCAATCAGTCACAGCTTGTCTCACCTGCACCTCCTTCCCCCCTTTTTTCTCTCTTTTCACTCTTTTTTTCTCCTCACCATTTCACCACCCCATCACTCCCCTCCCACACTCCTCCCTCTCTCTCTCTCTTCTCTCTTTCTGTCTTTCTTTCCCTGTCTTGGGCCATAGGGCTCTTGTTCATGGCTAGCCCTGTTGAAGATGCACTGCTGTACAAAACTCTGGAGCCCTCCAGCCGGCCCACACCGTTTGGGGATGTAGCTCATAATAGCTACTTAGGTTTGTAGGCGTGAGATGTCGTTGTTTGGACCGGATTGGGCTTGTAGATGAAAACGTCCCTCCCTGTTTTCAGTCTTTGTCTTAATCTCTTCTGCTAACTCCACTTTATGTCTACGTCTGTAGATTGTAGTGTAATCTATGTACAACATGGGATAATGTCATCACCTTCACTGTTTGTAAAGACACAGCCATCCAAAACTGAAATTATATTGTAAAATATGGTTAATTTGATTTCACTGAAAACTTTTCTTTACTTGTTGAATGGTAAAGATGGTTGTCTCTTTGAGTAGCAGCAGGGTGTTTGTCTGTTCTGTCTGTCGATCTCCGTTGTCTGTAGTGTTTTGAGTCGGTTTGTCAGTCTGCATGTGTGTATCGGTACGAGACTTTCCAGGTGGTGGTGGTTTTTCTCGTCGGTCATCGTCGTTCTTTTTTGACTAAAAGGGGTTAAACTAACAAACACGACCTAGTTATGTTGGCAGCACTTTAAGCTAAGTGCTAATATTAGCATTTAGCTTAATGGTGGAAAGTGCTCTCAGCTAAATGCTAACACACTCACAAGGACAATATTAACATGCTGATGTACCGCCTTCACTTAGTTTTGCATATTAGTATGCTAACATTTTCTGATAGCAGAGAAAACAATGTATAGACTGGTGGGAATGTCAACACTTGTGCAGTATTTAGTCATAAAAGGTTTAATGATGTTCCCACATGTTATGTTGGCGATCGCTAAAGTCATTAGGACGCATCATTATGGAATGAGAAAATCTTTCCTTGCTGTGGATGTGGAGATAATTTCACTCGGCAAATGAAGACTTTGATCCATCGTCAGTACTGAGGAAAAGTCAGGGGACCACAAAAATGAGAGCGATAAATCCTCTGGTGAGGAGAAATGTGGTTGTGACATGTTTTGCTCTGGTGCAAACTGGTGAAAAAACGTTAGTTAAGAAAGTAGTATTCTGAGACACGTTGTCATTACGTCTTATTATTTAGTGACCATGTGACCTGTTGCTGTCTTAACAGGCCTGATATGTTTGTTGCTATCACTTGGTTCCGGTTCTTAATTTTCAAGTGTGTGGATCTGCTATAAATCTCTTCATTCACATACCTCCAAGCCTGCTTACCCTCCTACTCACCATATTGAGCCGTCTACTTGACAACGCTAATTCCCACATGACCTTTAGCCATCATCATAACTCACATGCTTCTGTTGATCCTAACCAGATGATATGCCACGCCTATGCATGCATACTAAAATGTCATAGACAGAGCTTTTGAATTTATGTGATCAAATCACACAGGGCAGGAGCACTGCTGAGTGGTGCTGAATAAAGGCATACAACCCTTATTACCTCCATCAAGACTCAATGACATACGGATAATGATTTTGTGGGGGTTTTGTGCCACAAAGAAGAGGTTACAACTAGAGCCAAAACCACAACTATTAAGAAATATTTTCTCACCAATTTAATTTGTTTTATTTCAGCTTGGAAGTTTACTATTTGTCGGAATATGAAAGAAAAGATAAAGAAAAATATTTCTTTGAAGTTAAAAAAAAGAAAGAAAAGAAAATGATGAGCAACAAATGAACAACAAGAGTATATATTGCCTCAGACAGAACTTAATAATAAATTTAAATTATATCAAGATCATCATTTTAACATCATGGCATAAGACAAACCAGGTATGTAAAAAATAAAAATATCGGTAATGAGAAGGATTAGTCATTGATATGTAGAAATAAGTATGTTCATACAGTCACTCATTAAATAAAGAACAGTGATGGGAATTTATCATTATTTTTTCAAACATTAAATAATGAATATTCTGTTGGTGATTTTAATATAATGAAGAATTGTACACTGCCGTGCTGAGGTTACAGCTTCCACGGGTGTATGAAATGGACATAATTAATCGATTGATCGTTCAAAGAAAATCATTCGAAAAACACAGCACACAATTATCACAAAAAATCTTAAGGCCTACGAATTTAAGTGAAACAGTTTATTGGGATTTCCACTGCCGGCCCGGCCTTTGTTAGGCAGATGCAGGGCCCCAATACCTTTTAAAATCCCTTTGTAGCATTGAGCTTCCATTCCCCATTTAGCTTTACAGTGTCAACCTTGTTGTGAGCCTGTGTGTTGAAAGCCACCCAGTGTGGAAAAAGTAGCACGTATTGGTTTTTACAGGAGCTGAGATGCAGACTGTTGCATTCCACACCTGCCACCCTGGAGCTGCTCACTGTTTGTCTCTGTTTTGTCTCTCTCTGCATGTTTACTCAGGACTAACAAATGCCCTGATAGATTATCCTCCCTTTTCGCACCCTTTGCATGTCCTCCTTTTTTTTAACTTGTGAAGCAAATGCATGTGGTTGCTTCTGTTTCGATTAAATGTTTGATATGATGTGCAATTTTTCACAGCTTGATACCAAAAATTCAACAAAATCTTGTCATGAAGCAAGCAACCACACACACGTACCCATCCCCCTTCCACATCCTCCCACTTGTTCTTGTTATTTAATTTACATGCAAACACACCCCTGCATTCCTTCACACACACACACACACACACACACACACACACACACACACACACACACACATAGATGTACGCTTCCACAATGCACATCCATACAAAGGAGGAGATGCTTCGGGCTATAAATCTGATTAATACCCACCACTATGTTTACACACTGCCTTTCCCATAGACGACTGATTCAGAACAGCAGGATCATGAATCTCATGAGACATTAGATGAAGCCCAATACATCTCCTCCTGCCCTTTTGCTCTTACTAGTGGACACACAACTATTCAGTGGCCTTCCCCTAGCAAACACAGCACACAGGACATTTACACCCATCATGGGTTTGGCATAAAATCAATAGTCACTTAAGGCAAACATTTCATTAGTGAGAAGATGAGCAGACCATGCTACACTGAGAGGAGATGAGCCACCGACCCCACAGTCGATACTAACCCCTGACCCTTCCTCTTCCTCCACCCTGTTTTCCGTCTTCTTCTTCTTCTCCTCCACCACCAGGGTTTTCAGTGGACTCAGCCATGGGGATAATGAACCTCGGAGAGCTCACCTTTGTGGCGGGCGCACCCCGGGCCAATCACACAGGGGCCGTGTTGCTGCTGAAGAAGGATAACGTGTACCGCCTGGTGCCGGAGCACATTTTCTGGGGGGAGGAGCTGGCGTCTTCATTCGGGTACTCGGTCGCCACGGCGGATCTGAACAAGGACGGGTGAGGGACTCAAGTCAGTCTGGACAATCATCAGGAATCAGAGAGAAGACTGAGGATTTGGGGCTGTGGGTTGCAAACAAAAGAGATCTAGTGGGGACCAAAGCAAATAACCGCAAATGACACTTTTGACCCTTCTGACCTTGACCTTTTACCCATACTTAACATTTTCCTTTAAATGAAAGTACCAATTTTGACTTCACATATAACCTGTTAATAATCATATCACACAGAATTTTAAATATCACAGCCAAGTGTTTTGTATTACATTGTAAATGACTGAGGTGGGTCTTTAACTTTGAATTCTCTGTTTTGCTGTTGCTGTTTAGCTGGACAGATCTGATTGTTGGATCTCCCAACTTTTTTGACCGTAAAGCTGAGATTGGTGGAGCTGTCTATGTGTACTTGAACCCATTTGGTCACTGGGATGATCAGGCTCGGCCGATCCGTCTCAATGGGACATATGACTCCATGTTTGGGATGACCGTCAGCAGCATCGGAGACCTGGACCAGGACGGATTCGGAGGTTAGAACACAATGTTTTTGGCTCAGCTAATTATGACCCAACATGTCTGGAGAGTTTATAGTGACTGTGAGGTTTTTGTCAAAACCTAAAGATGGTATTTCTTGACACAAATGTTACATTTCAATCTATAACATGATATTTAAAAATATACTGCAAAATAAATATCATCCAAACAAAATATGAATGTGAATGAACTTGCTGCGACCCAACAGGCTAGATTCATTTATTTGCTGATTTAATCTGGTGATCTAACTTTGATAATATTTGAACAGTGAGTGGTAGCATTTTTCATATTTTTCCATATCACTCTGTCTGTGGGTCATGTTTTAATCTTTAAAATGAGAGGAATGAAAAGGATTTTAAGTTTAAACATGTAAAGCAGCCTCTCCTATATGTGTGCAGATATCGCCGTGGGGGCCCCATTTGATGGAGATGGCAAAGTTTTTATCTACAGAGGCTCAGAAGCTGGAATTGAGACAAAACCTGCTCAGGTGAGTTACAGGTTTTCAAATGATGAAATAATAATAAATCTATTTGTAGTGAGTGGTAGCGAGGGAAGATGCATGGAGGGAGAGAGATGATTGTGAATGACAATGAATAATTAATAATCAGTGTTTCTTGCCCCTCAGGTGTTGGACGGCCGTGACTTTGATGTGAGACGTTTTGGATACTCCATCTCAGGTGGTCTGGATATTGACAGTAACCAATATCCAGACATTGCGGTGGGATCCCTTAATGACTCAGTGGTTCTCTTCAGGTGCGAAATATTTGACCTGTGGCTCTAAATGAAATAAAAAGTTTTGGAAAATAGTCTAGTTCAAATTCCATAATCTAAGTGGACATTTAAAGGGATAGTTCAAAATTTTGGCAAATTGGCTCATTGGGATAATCCTTATAGTTTGAGGAGTAGTTTTGTTACCTTTAATATTTGGTGCAAGTTATTTAGAGCGGCACAGCAGAGCCGTGAGCTGCTCAGAGCTACGCTACGGAGGCTAATGGGATTTCTTGGTTTCCCTCATCAAACTAATCAATTACACAATCCAACAACTCCAAAACGCTCTTGTGGACAAGTTGTAACCTGCACCTTCACCACGCTATGAGATAATAACGGAACATCACGAGACAGAGTTGTTTTCGAGGTAATTGCAGAGACTGCTTGCCAAAAATCTGGCCCTGACGGAAACGCGCACCAGCGTTTTTGCATGTATTTACCTCTAAAACAACTCTGTCTCGTAACGTTCCGTTATTATCTCATATGTAGTGTGGTGAATGTGCAGGTCACAACTTGTCCACCAGAGCGTTTTGGAGTTGTTGGATTGTGTATTGATGAGTTTGATGAGGGAAACCAAGAAATCCCATTAGCCTCCGTAGCGTAGCTCTGAGCAGCTCGTGGCTCTGCTACGCTGTTCTAAAAATAGCTTGCACCGACAATTAAGGTAACGAACCTACTCCTAAAACTATAGGGATTATGGCAATGGGCCAATTTGCTAAAATGTTGAGCTATCCCTTTAACACATCCTTATGAAATCCAAGTTTTACAATACAATAAAAAATACTGTTCTATGATCACTTGGTCATAATTTGTCTATCTATAAATCTTTGTGTGTTTCTGTGTGTCTCCAAGGTCTCGTCCAGTCATTCACATACACAGAGATATATCTGTTCACCCTGAGCACATTGATCTGGGGCAGTCCAACTGCAAGGGCAGAAATGGAGTTTGGTAAGAAAACATTCAGGATAACTTTGCAAAATTCTAATGTAGTATTTTGTCATGCCATTGAATTTGTGAAAGATTTTTTCACTCACCATCTTCTTTTTTAGCGTGGAGGTCAATGCCTGCTTCACCTTCTCAGCCCACCCAAAAGACTATGCATCACACATTAGTAAGTCACAACTCAGTCTTCTTCACAACCATTTTTGTTCTTCTCTCTTGTGGGACTTCATATCACCATCCACTGTGACAGGAGTCATTTCTATTTACAGTAGAAAGTAACCCTATCTGTGGGTAACATAAGACGTTATTATGATTAAATCACAGCTGTGTAGCAGTGTATTCCCCCAGACAGGGGGTTTATCATATGTCCCATCCCTGATGGGCCTTTTAAGTGCTCTCTGTGTGTGTCCTGACATTTCTCTTTTTAATCCCTTTCTCTGTTTTCCTGCATCGCCCCCGTCTCACTCCCATCAAGTCCTGGTGGTGCGCTTTGAAGCAGACATAGAGCGCAGGAAGCTGGGCCTCCCGCACCGCGTTAACTTCCTGGGTCGCAGTTCATTAGAGCCAGAGTACACTCAGACCGAAGAAGTGGTGCTGCATCGGCAGGCGCATGCTGTGTGCACCACCGCTGTCTTCCAACTCCATGTCAGTCACTTTGATTTGTTCATGTTGTCCACATCAGACACACGGGTGTAGTCTTTTATTGTGGGGTTAAATGTTAAAGCATCTTGTGTTCAGTTTGAGAAATTTGTAAACAACAGTTGGTGATGTTTGACCTAACTTTTATCTTTAACTTCTATCCACCTTTTTCGGTCAAAAATGTAAGCCGGTTTTGCTCTTGGAATTGTATGTTTACGTTTCCATGGTTTCAGTAGTCGCGGTAAATGCATGTTTGTTTTTTGTTTGTTTTTTCATTGAAAATCTGTAAAACGTCACGCCAGCTTTTAACAATGGATATCACACAAATGAACATCCATTGTTAAAACCCAGCTACATGCCTTTACTGCAACTATGACAACTACTGAAACCATGGAAACGTAAACATACAATTGCACCGGAAGAGCAAAACCGGCTTACGTTTTTGATGTTTTGAAACTTGTGGATAAGGAAATGGGTTAAAATAATAATAGTTTTAATTTTTGTGCTTGGTTTGTCTTGGTGTCAAAATTCTGCATATGTCCCATTTTTTAACCCTATTTCTATGACTGGAGATTATGTTTGAGTATTAACCATTTTTATGATTTTTGTCCCTGCAGGAGAACATACGTGACAAACTGCGCCCCATCTCACTGGCAATAACCCACAGTATCAAGCCTGTTCCACCACGCATGCACAGACACTCAAGGGTCAAGAAGCTGGAGAATCTGGCGCCTGTACTGAACATCTCCCCGTCTAACACAGTTCACACTGAGGTCTGTCGCAACAAAAAGGAAGCAGAAGTATTTTTATAATCAGCATGCATGTTAAGTGGTCAATCCTATGCTCTTTCAAAAGACCCCATTTTATGCTCCATATTAACAGCCTTTTCTGCAGTAATTCAGGCTCATCACAATGTTAACGCTGAATATATTATCAACTCTTCTGCTGATTCATCGCAGTCTTCATGGTTTTGCTCTCTTGAACCCTCTAATGCTTAATAGGTGTTTTAACCTTGGTGAGGAGGAGACATGTAGTTAAGGTTATAGAACGATCATAGTCATGGTTAAACGGAGCAATATTGACCGTCCATTGGAAAAGTGAAACGCAGCAGTCTCTGATGTTAAGGTCCAATGTTTTGTCCACCCATCAATCCACCCTGAACTCTTATCAAGATGGACCTAAAGAGGGGTTCTGTAAATATGCTGTTGTGGGGCATGCCATGCACTGAAAAGAGCCACTGCTCTGGGTTGTAATAAGCTGACCTATGGTGTTGTTTTTTTATTGGGAGGAAAGTCTTGACAGTACAGGTCAGAGTAATTGTAAAAGGGGGAGTTTCTGCATTTTAAGCACATAGAAAAGTATAATCCAATAAAACCACATTCTAGCACTTACCTTCCTCCAAAATTGAATTCTGTTTTGAAAGCTGATACTTGATACTGATATCACACATTTATGCTAACGCACAAGTGTCTCCTTTTGCCCCCTGAAGGTGAACTTCAAGCGAGAAGGATGTGGCAACGACACGATCTGCCAGAGCAACCTGAAGCTGAGCTACCAGTTTGGAACACGACCCATGACCTCCGACCTCTTCACCCCTCTGCCAAAGTTAGTATCTGCTTAACCCATTCTGTGTGAGCTGGGGGATTTTATAATGTGATCTGTTGCCTGAGAGACTGTTGCCTAGCAACCTTAACACCAATGTAAACATAACGCGTGCAACGGGATTTAGTATATTTTAACTTAACTTATTATAGCACATAGTACTGTAGTGTTTTCACTACAGCACTTTGCCTTCAGAATGTGGTGATTCACTTCCTGGCAGCTGTAGAGATCTGTTTTCATCTCCATCCTCTTTACCGCTCTGCAGAGATGAGGACGACGTGCAGGTGTTCTCTCTCTCAGACCAGCGGCTGGTGGTGCTGGAAATCACCGTCACCAACATGCCCTCTGACCCGGCTAACCCTCACGAGGACGGAGATGACGCTCACGCTGCCCAGCTGCTCATCTCCATTCCAGACACACTGTCGTACGCCGGCTCCAGAGTGCCACCACAGGTATGTGGCCAAAACACGGTGCCGTTTGGCAAGTCCAGAATCTGTGTATTAGATGTTTAGATCCAGAACAATATATTTAAAATGACAGTGACAGTTTTATTACTTATGTGAGACTGAACCAAAATGCTCTGTGATCTGTCATCACTGTCTATAGATGAGATGTCAAGCGAACCAGAATGGCTCCCAAGTTGAATGTGACCTTGGAAACCCAGTAAAACGAGACACCAAGGTAAGAAAATCAGTCCAAGCTTGAGATATTCAAAATTATGACATCTACTCATTGAGAGGATTAATTGATAATGAAATTCATTGGTAGTTACAGCTGCATTTATCATTGTTTTAAGAATTTAAACTGAAACAAGATGATAATGTCATAGAAGAAAGAAATCTGCTCTGTTCATGAACATGCTAAAGAACAAACATCAGTAAAACACATTTTTGGTTATTATGTGTAATCATTTTGTCCTTTCCTTTGGTGTTATATTTGTTTGTCTCTTCAGCTGAAATTCTCCATCAACCTGAGCACGTCAAGCATCACCATAGAGACCACTGAGTTGACAGCAGATCTCTTGTTGACAACGTAAGTTCAGTCAAAATGACATGATGAACTGGTGTGTTTCGTCTCACACCCTCAGTCTTTGCTTATATAATTGCAAATTTTGATCTGTTCAGATCAAATGAATTTTTGATCAATGAGTTTGTGTTTATCGTGTGTTCTCAGTATCAGTGAGCAGCCAGACCTGGCCCCAGTCACAGCATTTGCTAAAGTTGTGATAGAGCTCCCTCTGTCTGTCAGTGGGTGAGTAAAACAGTGACATCAATATGTATAAGCTTCTCTCAAGTGAAGTTGTTTTATATTCATTACATGCTTGTATTTCCTCCAGCTTTAATTTTGTTATAACAAATATATGTCAAAGCATTTGACAGTGACACATGTGACATATTCCAGTTGTTTTCAGTTTGACATTCAAGGTATATCAATAAACCTAAAATACAAATACAGTTTGACTGTGTGAAAGAGAGTTTAAGCTGCCTAGAGAACAGCCATCTGAGGCTGAGTGTGTACGCAGACTGACTCACTGATGTGATGATGTGTTTTACTGTAGGCTTGCCCGTCCTCACCAGCTGTTCTTCAGCGGGGTGGTGCGTGGAGAGAGTGCCATGACTAGTCTGGAGGACATCGGCAGCCCTGTGGATTTTGAGTTTGTGGTGAGGAACAAGTGTGTGTGAACATGTGTTTGTAAAAAATTAATTTGTTGTCTGACTGAGAAAGAAGAGAGATATCTTCACAGGTTTACAATAGAATTTATTTTTTTCACAAATAAAAGGACCCAAGAAAGAAAAATGCCTGTTATTTCCAGTTCTAAAATTATATCCTGTTTATATTTCTGTCTGTCAGGTGACTAATCCTGGACAAGCTCTGCAGACGTTTGGCTCTGCGTTTCTAAACATCATGTGGCCGTACGAGCTGGCCAATGAAAAATGGCTCCTGTATCCTGCAAGTCTGAAGTTTGAGGGTCACCCAGGCACACAATGCATCCCAACAGGGACCCTGAATCCTCTAAAGCTGCAGAGCTCCTCACTTGCAGAGCTTCCACAGACTGTCAGTCACGGGGTAAGCAGAGCAGACGTCATGTCTCACTACAAAAGGAAATGCTATTTAACACCACCATTAAACTGTTTTCATGAACCTACGTTTTTCTCAGCCTGCCCACGTTTTCATGTCAAAGATTCAAGCTGTGCTGGGCATAATACTTATTTTTTCCTGAACCATTTGAAGTGACTGATCCATCTCTGATTGTGCTGAATTTACACTTCCAGGAGCCTGGGAGATCACGGCGCTCCCACCCAGAGGACGAAGGCCAAGTGATGACAAAAGGCAGCGTGGGACGAACCACCCCAGCTGTGGCAGCTTCAGAGAGACGCAAGTCACTCAAACTGGTAAGAGGAGAAAGACAAGGACAGAGGAAACAAGGAGGAGGGAGTGTTTGATCGATTTGCAGTTAATGCACACAGCCAAATGAATACATGGCCAGCAGAAGATGCAGGCATTGTTTGTTTAGCTTTTCACTATTCTGCTCATGTCTGGGTTCAGTTCAATCCAAACATTGCCCATTGTCATTGTTTTTTTTTTTCCAGGATTGTCTCTTGGGGTCGGCACGCTGTGTCCTGTTCCAGTGTCCCCTCCATAGCTTCTCCGGTCAGGCCGTCCTCAAGATCCATGCCAGGCTGTGGAACAGCAGTTTCATAGAGGTAAAAAAAAAAACAAAAAAAACCTCCTGTCATTATTACATCAGGGCCTTAGTGAGCACTACTCTCACTCTCTGCTTCATTTTGACTGTTAGAGCTGCTGCTGGCACTCACATTGACACACTGGGTACTACGGAAAGTGAATGAGTGACAACTGAAGCAAGTGCATAAACAGAATGAGTGATGAAATGTATTAATTGGTTTTGAGGTTGGGGTAGTCAGCAGAGTGAGGCTGCAGCTTTGACCTCTGAATCACCTGCAGCTGCAGCTGCAAATCAGGAAATATGGGGTGCTCAGAGGTTGAGTGGTTGGCTTAGCTTGAAGCAGTTACTCTCACTCCTTGCTTTCCATCAAATACATGCATTTCTGTTTTTAACTTAAGAAACATTGAGGAAATATGGTTCTTAGATTTCTGATAAAATTGTTTTCCGGTTAGTGCTTGACCAATGAGTTTCCCCACATGAATCACAATGTTGTGGTGTGGGTATTGGATTTGAATATTATTGTGCCTTTACAAGTTATCATTCATGGCAACTTCAAGCTCTACTGCCAAACTCGATTTGGGAACAACAAAACAAAATAGTACTTTGAACATAGCTGGTTAGGTATCGAATTAATTTCCTGGTTTTCCTAATGGTTACTCTCTCCCTGTCTCTCAGGATTATCCAGCTGTCAGTGCTCTGGAGCTGCTGGTCAGAGCCAACATCACTGTGAAGTCCAGCATCAAGCACCTGGTCCTCAAGGATGCTGCCGCACAGGTACGTGGCTCACTTTACTTCCTTCAAAGCAGAACATCCACTGCCCACATCTCTTTGTGCATGCTACTTGTTTTTGAAATGTTTTGTTATATCAGGAGGAACACTGTTTTTGTTTGTTTGCATCCTTACCAACAGTGAGCAATACAAAATCATTTCACAACAGGCATGTGTTACTAGGGCCTGACTCATTTATTGATCCACTACATGGCGTTAATTCAGCAGTGAAAAAATATTTCCTGAAGTTGTAATTTTTCCTCTCGTTCTCATTCTCTCCAGGTTCCAGTGATGATCTACCCTGAACCTGGTCGGGGCGACCATTTCTCGATCCCCTGGTGGATCTTCGTCGTAGCCGTACTGGCAGGCAAAGTGCTCCTGACTATGCTGGTCTGCATACTGTGGAAGGTAACATACACCAACATGCACACAATACATAATGCTTTAAAAATGGACCATGTGCACTTCTTTACACATGGACCATCTCTGCATCCTCTCGTCCACTGTGTCAAAGTCCCAAAAGCAGTGATTATGTGGTCATTAATAAAACAGAAATCTTCAAGGTGGGACATTAAAATGAACATTTACCCCATTAAGATTCTCATCACAGCAAACACTGATAAAAGCCTCATTGACTTCATCCTGTCAGTTCCTTTTCCTACTCTAGCATTTCCTCATCATTTTCCCCGGCAGTCCAATTATTTGTGACTGCTTTGTTCTGTTCTGTCCTGTAATCATTTTATTCCTTCCAGCTCACTCTCATCTGTTCTCTTTTGTTCTTATGTTTTGCCCTCTGTCTCACCCCTTCTGTTTTGTCTCCCCTCAATTTCACCTCTTATCCCTTAATCCCTTTTCTTTTCTATTTCTCATTGTTTTCTTCCTGTTCTACCTCTCCCCACTTCCTCGTTGCCCCAGTGTGGGTTCTTCAAGCGCAGTGAGCGACGCCAGCACTATGACACGGAGTACTACCACGCCCATTTGGGGGTCCAACCCTCGGAGGCGGAGAAGCAGGCCTCAGAACTATAATATAATGTATTTCACTCTGGCCTGTTCTCCCCTCCTCTTCTCCCTCCAAGCGGTAAAACCCTCACCCACAATCGCTTTGTTTTGACCCGCTCTGGTGTGGCTGATGGTGTTCATTACATACACCATGAAATATTAGCACATTTTGGCACAGATGATCACAAAAACACACAGATGTACTGTAATATTATAGCAGTAACACTTGTTTTCTAAGGCCAGCTCCTCGTAGTTACTGTGTCTATGTTGGCATGGCTGGTTAACCTCATAATCAAACTGATTTCAATCTGAAATTAGAAAATTAGCAATAATTTTTGGTAAACACTTAACTGAATGGTGGCAGAGTTACGCTTAACAAAACTCTTGTGAACCTGACAGAAGTAGACAAAACTATATCAAGTTTCTAGCAACAACTGTTGATTTGGTCGGTCAGCTATAGTTAGCTAGTTATTGTTTCCTTTATTTTAGTTTATTTGAAAACATCTTGAAGTTTGATTAAAATGTTATTTACAGTGTGTGATATTGTACTGAGGGAAAAAATTAAAGCAGCAATGTAACAGTCCTACCGTAATTTTAAGTATGAGTAAGTATGAGGTTAGATGTAGGTTTATGTTTGTGTGAAAAGGCCACTAGCATGTGACCACCCTGTGTGTTTTGTTTACACTCTGGTTTTCTGGAGTGCGACTTTCCCAAATCTGGGCTAACATTAGCCTAAACTCTGATACCATCCAGGACCATTTTTGTTACTTTTTAGCTAGTTAGCCAGACACGCTAACGTTTTTAGTGTACAGTGGAGCATAGAAAAATGCATTCCTTCCACTCTTTCTCTTGTGCTTTTATTTTGGAAAGGATAAAATACACCATTGATGAGATGATGTTCTTTATAGAGTCAAGTGTAAAGATAGAAAAATTGAAAGCTTGAAGAATCTGTTATCCTTAGGCTTGGTTATGAAGCTATTTTTTGACAGTTGTTTTATGGGGATGGGGGTGTAGCCATCAGTGATGGATAGTAATGATAGTTATGATAATGTATCAGCTGTGCTCTTGAAAAGGGCTAAAACAGCCAGGTGCACTTTTGCCACCGTGGTGTTATTCTCTGTCATTTGATCAGAACTAGTAAAACTGTGGGTTATGAATTTATTCAAAACAATTTCCTTTATCCAGCATTGATCTGTCAGTCTAATCTGTGCGTATTGAACACCATCCAGCCATCTCTCCCTCAGGGCTGCAAGATGCCTGTTGTGCTGTGTGTTTTGCCGCCACTCTTCACGTCACTGTTTAATTATCTGCACTTGTTCAGTGTGGCACCAGTCAATGACGACTTTTCATGTTCAGGATGTGCTTGCCAAGGACTTTTCAATTTCTTAACAATGCCATTGACATGCATCTTATGACCCACTGACTTTCACAGGTGTCAGAGTGAACCTGTCAATTTTTGTTCATATTAATGTGTGCAAAATGTCTTAATGGCACTTTGGCAGTGTGTTGGTGTGTTAATCAAGAGGCTCTTAGGACTGGTGTTGAATTAGAAATGTAGAGCATGTGGATGTGCTTTTTCTTTTTGGATTTGCTTTTTGTTAAAGAGTCACCCTGACTGCGCAAGGTCACTATGAGATAATCAGTTTCCTTTTCAACAGTCTGTGGTGAACAAGGCAACACTTAAATTGAAAAAGCAGGATTAGTCTCTTACTAGACATGATATTGGAAAGCAAACCTTACCTTATCTACCGAAATAAGGGCAGACAAATGGTGATTCTCCATCATGTTCCCGCATACAGTATGTCATCAGTTAATCTTTTTTTTTCTCCCTTTCTTCACTTCTGTCTCTCCTTCCTGTGCTGACAGTGTGGCTTCTTCCAACGGGCCCACTACAAAGACAAACTGCCTCAGTACCACGCAGTGAAGATTCCTCGTGAGGACCGGCCTCAGTTCCAGACTCAGAAATCAGGAGTTGTCCCTAAAAAGGAATGGACCACTCACTGGAGCGACGGGACCTCGTAACTTACTTTGAAGCACTGACTGACTGAATTAATTCAAATCACCATGTGTGGCACTCATACTGTCTCTTGCATTGGAACTAACGGACTAAAAAAAACAAAAAAAAACGGCGCGCATAGGCTGAGACCATGAAATCTTGTGCACACTGTACTGTGTCAGTACTTGCATAATGGCAGCCCGTTACACTGTTAACTGGATCTATATTCTCCCATACAGTAGCCCACTGATCGCTGGCCTTGGATCGATAGCCTATTTATACTGTGCATATTTAACAGTGTTTTACAGTAAATACAGACGAACCAGTGTAGCTGCTCAGTATGTTTCACAGCCTGAACAGGGAGCACTGATGCTCAGTGCCTGTTTTGACTGGCACAACGACAGAGGACAGAAAATCATAACTCAAAGACATGCATGAATGCACAAACATACAGTGTAATTATACTATTAGATGTGTACAGAGGCACTGGATATCGATGAAGAAGCCACTGCCCATGACATAGACTACTTTTTTGCCTTAACTACTGTAAGACTGACAACTGAAATGGGCAATGAAAAGAAAAGCATTTTTTTTATATATATAAATGGGATGTTTGGGGATTTAGTAAGCACTGGCGAACAATGAAAGAATGTCAGTTTGTAAAATTGGTGCAGAACACTGAATGTGTTGTTATCTTGGCTTTCTGATTGCTCTGGGCTGGCTGACTAAGCCAATAAACAAGTTCACCTAATGGTCTTTGTATATCTTCAGTGAATAGATAGTGTAATACATGTTCAAGGAAAAGAGAGCCTTATGAGGAGCCTTTTCAATTTGTATCTTTTTGCATTTTTTGTTGGTCTGCCAGTCAGATATATTTTACATCCTTAGTTGATCGCCTGGGTGAACTTGAATAACAAAAAAAAAAAAAACACAGTACAGCCTATCATAGCAATGACTGTAGCACTGTTGTCGCATTGGAAACCAAATGTGTCAGGAGAGTGGAGCAATATTTGGAGTGAGGCCATTGATTTTTCAATGGACGTCCTGGCTGATAAGGAAAGTCATTTCCCCAGGGTACACAACTGTCAAGTCTGAAATCAAACGTCGCTGTCAAAGAAAACCCAACACAATAAATGACTGAATATATATGACACATTGAAATCATGAGGTTTTCAAGAGACACACTTTTTTTTTTTTACTGAGATGTATAAATGTTTCACCAGGAGGCACTATGACATTTGTACGTACATAGCTGTTTTCAAATTGTTTAGCTGAAATATATCCATCTGCTAGTCACCCTGTTCCTGGTAACTCTAGTTTAACAGTCAGGGCTAAGATTGTACTTCATCGTAGTACTGACATTTCTAATTGCATACAAGTGCCTTATGGTGAAAGGGGCAGATTGTGAGCTACTGGCAAGGAACACAAGGCTACTGCAAATTAGATCATGTTGCCCTGAGGCATCTGCTGGGACACCTGTGTGGACAGACAAACATCCCTCCGATACAATATGGAGTGGAGATTTCTGGAAGAGCAGAATTCATTGGAACTAGACAAACTTTCTCTGGATCTAATCTGGGTCATTGAAGCATGAAGAGTCGGCTTGTTTTTAAGGTATTGCTGGACAATCTTGTATTAGCTGCATGGAGCTCTTGTTGCTGTTCTGACGTTCCCCCATTTTTTAATTTTTTCTTTCTTTCTTTTGTCTGTGTCATGACTTGGTGTTTTATTTATTTTTTGTTTGGCTGCACTGTTTTAACGTCATAAATGAGGTAAAAGGAAACAAAATAAACCCATCGGACAACAAAAGCTGTGTGGTTGTCATTGGATTTTCAGCCACATGAACAGTTTGAGAAAGCTGCAGGTCACCCGTTGAACACTAGATGGCGCCAAAACTCTGAAACAATTTTGAAAAAACAGAACTCCTCTTGAGATGCAAAATATGTTGATTTTGCACATTAATTCTTCAATTTTAGGTTTAAACATGATTACAAGATATGCAGCACTTTGATTTTTAAAGGTTTATCTTAAATATTACAAAATAAAAGTTACATGATTTCATTTCAGTGGAATAGCCTACCATTTGTGAATGTGTCTGCTTAGCTAACATGAGAAAATGGTTGTATTGGGGACATCAGCCATTGCTCATCGTTGTAGCAGTAAAAACATCCATTATCCTCATAATGTCACAGTCACAGAGCTCAGCCTGTGCTCTGGCTCATAAAGAGCACTATAAGGTCCACCAGATAAAGCTGTGGGGTCAGGCCGACCTGAGTTTTACATCGTTAGCTCATTTCCTGTTCTGACTGGCTGGCAACACATCGATGATTAAAGTGTTCGCACATCATCTCGTCCTTTAGATCCATTTAAATCCCAGCAGCAGCCATCCACAGATGAGATGTTTCACAAGTGTTGCAGCAGAATTATATAAATAAATTAAAAAAATTGGAATGGAATTGGAAATTGGATATGAGTATATAGTAGGTGACCTCCAGGTATGATGAAGCTCATTACTTGTTTTTTTTTATATGTTTCTGTAATGTAATGTAAGAATATGAAGCTCCACATCACCTGTGTATTAGACTGATATGGTGATATTATCAGATCTAAATCAGTACCTATCAACCATTTTTATTACATGATTCTGTTTAAAAATACACATGTTAAATAGCACAGACTAAACACAAACATTACCTTGTATTATCATGTCAGAGTAAGTGAATTAGATTTTTCCCTAATCCAAAAGCTTATGTTCTTATTATAGTCATGAAAACTAATTCCCCCCAGAATCCTTCAGATGTCATCTTGGTTACCATGGTAGTTAAGCAGGGACAGTTAGACTGTGTGTGTTTGTGTGTGTGTCTGTCTGTCTGTCAAGACGGATTGTCACCCATTAGGCTCTTGGGTGAGCCAAATCTGTTGACGTCTCATCCAGTATTGGACAGGTGACTAATCATGATGCGCGCACACACACACACACGGCAATAATGAAGCCAGTGTCACAAATCAAGCCTAAAGTATTTGTTTAAAATGAACAAAATGAAAGAACCTGACATTTAACAAATGAAGGGTTTATTCTAAGACACATTTTCCATAGGGAGAAGCTTCTTCTTCAACAATACATTACAAAAAACTCATAAAATGCTTCCTTCTACTGTGTAAGCTAAATCCTTTGATGACCTGTCACTCCTGACCTTTACAAGTCATTTTTGAGACAGTGCATGTGCATTGCATATGGTCCTGATGATGTTCAAATAATTACACCATGAAACAAAATAACCCTTTACTTGAAAATTAAATCTACAGCATGGTCTGGCCAATTCAGCTTCTATTTTCAAAATCATGACCTCACATACCCTCTAGTTGAGAAACATTAGCTCTACGGTAAGATAATTAAGAAAAAGAAAAAAAAAAGCTCGTAAATGTTTTATTGCCATTTTTATGTCTTTTACTGCTTCAAGAGCTGTTGTTTTTTAGGTTCATTAGTTTCTTTCCTAAGATCACTGAAGTTGTGTGAGCTTATCTGTTTCATATTGACACCTGATTAAAGGGTAATGACTGTTTATACATATTGTGTGTCTGTACTTGCACTGTGGACCAATGGATAAAAGGGACTGGTGGCTCAGAGTCCATTTGCAGG
Source organism: Trachurus japonicus (assembly GCF_045865225.1). NCBI lineage: Eukaryota > Metazoa > Chordata > Actinopteri > Carangiformes > Carangidae > Trachurus > Trachurus japonicus. The sequence goes on from NC_140911.1 coordinate 32,961,995, forward strand.
GATTTATCTGTTTAATAACTGGGAGAGTTGTGTTGCATGACCCTAAGGGCCACATAATAAACGCAATCTGGTGCTCAGTCATCACTAATGCCCTGATCCTGCTAAATGGACCTGTTTAACTCTCATATTAGCGGCTGGTTCTTCCTGCATCCTGTCCCCTGTTCCCCTTTGTACAGTAGCATCTTTCTCCAGCTCTCCTGGGGTTTTCCAGCCAGAGACCGTGTGGTGTATATAAGCCCCGGCCAAGATGCTGCCACCACTGACGTTAGCCAGGACACCACACGAGGAGGACGCTTTAAAACTCTGACCAGGAGCCTTTGAAGTCAACAGGTGAAAACCGAAAATCTTCGTCTTCTTCTTCTTCTGCCTTCATCATCAGCTTTCATCTGACCCCCCCACCCTCCAGACTGAGACCATGGACACAGCTGCGGTGGTGACTCTTCTGGCTCTGCTTGTGGCGATGGCTGGCATCAGCCAGGCTCTTCTCATCCAAAGTGGTCTGGACAAAAACGACGTCCTGCCAGGCAGCTCAGAGGAAAACATGGCTGACCGCCTGCTGGGGCTGGTGAGAGAAAAAAAAAAAACACTCACAAACTTGTATCTCAAAATTTAGTTTTTTTATTGTGGTACCTCTGATCACTGACTTGTCTGTAGTCAGGGGCACAAAATACATATTAGACTGTCACCATTTATGCATGTGTGAGTCAATTTACTAAAATAATATTGGCATCTGAAAATAAAAGTCAAATTCTGGGGCGTATCTCAGACACACGTTTATGTGACAAAAAACACTGTCTGTAGGGAGGATTTAAATATGGACTGTCAGCTGTGCCACTTTAGACAGAGTCAAAAATCTCTGTGCACAACCTGAAGTCATGCCAACGTTTTTTAGGAGAATCTGTCACAGTCACACATTCATTTACATACTGTGTCACACAGTATGTAAATGGGATTTCAGCTGTCTTATAAAGTGAGAGAAGCTGAATCACACAGCCAACCTAGATGTCTGATAGCATTCCTCCTCGTGTGTGAAATACACTGATGTATTCTGTGACCAACAGGCAGTCAGAGCAGGAAAGCTAGTTTGATAAAGCACGAGGAATCACATCATCAGTGACAATGTAAGGTTTTCTGTTTGTGTGACAGATATGTCTGGGGTTTTATTTTGCGCGCTGATAAAGCACAAAAATATTATGAGACACATTCTTGCATCTGTAGACTTCTATTTACATTTCAAGGTTCCTCGTCACAGCAGGACAGAGTTTCTAGAGATGCAACCCCTGGGGTGTGTGTTGCAACACAAAACCGGATCGGTTATTGCGCTTGATGTTCCCAACATGTGTTTGTGGGCTTTCTATTCAAAAGCAAAAGGAAGATTTTTGATACTAAGCTTTGTATTTCTGTGTGTGTGTATGTGTGTGTGTGCTGCAGGAGAGCGAAAACACAGATAACAGCATTGATGATCGCCTGCTGACCTCAGTGCTGAGGGCTCTGCTGCTCGGATCTCAGAGAGAAACCAGGAACTCTGTCCTCCATCAGCCACAGAGGTCAGTGACATGACCGAGCCTGTATCGATCACACACATCAACACACATGTGGAGAAAACATGCAGGATATCAGAACATAAGACGACAGTACCAGCACAATAGAGTACTGTGTCTTGATCATTTCAAAGAAATTTCTGTCCGGCTCTGTCCAAAGAACAGGTGAAAAGGCAAAAATATATATTAAAAAAAAAATCTGTTAGCTGTAATGGAAAAGAAGAAAAAGCTGCATAATGTGGAATTTAAAAGCTGCAGCTAGAGACTTTTTGGTATTTAGCCTTGGTGACTAATAAATGACTAATCAAATATCAAAATAGTTAGTCTGCAGAACATTTTTCTGTTTGACTAATCAACATCTAATTGTTGCTGCTGTGCTTGCAGATGGAATAATAATAAAAAGGACATTCACTAATTTGCATCATATCTAAATTATAAAATGTCACTGCATACCATATGCTCGGTTTTTGAACATTATGTGCTTGACATGTCTATTAGTTTTGAGTTTCTGGAGCCATCTGCCTCTCTTGTGGCAAAGATTAGATCTTATTTTTTAACCTGAAAGTTTGGTCTCAAGGGTTTAAATGTTTTAAACTGTTGCCTGTAATGTTCTTTTACCTTTGACCTACTTCCTATGTCATATTATATCCCTGCTCTGATGAGTTAAATACATTCAATATTTAACAGAACAAGAACATATTAGGTATCTTTTGTATTTGCAGCTTGTGACTGTGCAGTTTTTCCCCCATCAAATGCAGTATTTTCTTTTTATACAGTAGGTCTGTGAAATAAAAATGTCTCTTACATCACTTCGTGCTCCTGTTTCTCCTCCTTTACAGATTCGGACGTGGCTCCAGAGGGCAGGTAGAGTCAGAGGATCAGATGCATTCCCGTAACTGGGAGGGAGCCCCCGGTCAGATCTGGAGTATGGCCGTGCCTCAGAGATTTGGCAAGAAATAGTCTGGCTGGCAGATTCACACACATCACTGTCCTGGTTCAGGGCCAAGCGGCGGGTGAATGTGGAGAGAGTAAATTTGAATGCATAAACATGAATTATATTAAAAACTCTCCTGCTCTTTTCAACATCATCCCAGCCCATATAGGCCTGACTTGAAATTTGGCATTTAGTTAAAAGATGACAGGCACTTCATTATATCGTTTTCTGAAAACCAAAAAGCATGTTAACTGGTGTCTATCTAGTCTTCTGAGCAGGCTGCATCTGCCCTGACTTGAATGTTATTAATAAGAACCAAAACATATTTTTTGCTGTAAATTGATTGCTGCATTTTCTGTTATTATTTTGTTCTCTAGTCAAATAAAAGAGCTTTGAACTTGGAGCTAAATTTACGCATATGTGTGCTCATTGAATAATGCGCAGAGGTCAGAACCATGGGCGTAACCATGCATTCTTTGGGGGGGACATGCCCACTGATATTGGGGGTAATATCCATCTGCCTCCCCCCCAATAATATATAAAAATATGTGACATATTATATTCACCTTTTAAAAACCCCCAGCTGTCACCGCGTCTATCTCCTGTTATTCCGATTTATTTTCCATTTAATTTCCATTTTAATTCCCCCAGTTGTGTGTTAAAATACATAAGTGCTGTGACTAATAATTATTTTCATCATCAGTTTGACAGTTAAGTCTGAGAACGCTCTAACCAGAGAATATTTTAACTAATCAACCTATAGTATAATTTAGTCATTGCTTTCAGAAATTCGAGTAATATCAAAATAATCTTAGATATCAGGAGATTTTTGAGGTGGTAAACATCTAAATATTTTCTGATCTTGACTCAGTGTTTTGTCTTGTCCTTCATTTGCAGTCGGTTGCTGGACAGTTTCACTTGTTGGATACATACAGTATAAACATGAAAACACTCTGATGGGAAATTGTTTTATAATCTTAACACTAATTGCAAACAATTTGTACAGCACCAGCATGCAGTGAGGAACATCTGCTGGACCACACACAAGCACATAATTACCCCGGTCATTTTTCCACTACATTAAATTTGTCTGTGACAGCTCCCTCACGTCAGAGCAGTGCAAATTAAGTAAAGGACACACAAACATGCACATCTGAAATTTGATATCTTGTGTGTTGAAATATAGCACCGGTAAATATGTTACTTTACTTGTGTCTCTACACACAATAGTGTGGAGGATTCAATTACATGGAGCCTGGATGGAAATGGTTTTTATCCTGCTATCATCTATTTAATGTAAAGAGGCCGACTATCTTCTAGCTGTTTGGTGTTCTTGCGTGGTGGTTGCGGTGGCGGTGGATTTACAGGCCACCTGGGGAAGCAGCATGCAATAAGCTTCAGTGCTAATTAAAACACAGAAACATGCAATTACTCTACACTTTCACGGTTTCCGCAGCCAATTACTGGGAAGGGCAGTGCGTCAATCCCTCTTAGGAGCCTTTTATTATCCCGACCTCCAATTTCTCTTTGGGCCAAGAAGACAAAATGAAGAATAACTAGTGTTGATTGGAGCCTGGTGGTGACCTCTTGCTGTTTTTACTGTAGTCACTGCTAACCAACATGTCCGTTTGGTTTAATGTCACCCAATTTCGGCCTTCTTTTCTGGCTCTTTTGCAGGTAAGCCTCACTCAGTGTCTTTACTGGAAACACACTTAAATGTAACACTGAACAGGCCGAATGTTGCTGTGATCCCAAAACTGCAAACCTCATTTCAAAGGAAATCAGAAAATCATACTACAAAAGGTGATGTATATTAAGTTCCAGATATTTTCAATATTAGATAATAATAGAAAACCACAAAGATGTTAAGTGCCACAATAAATTAGGGTCTCAGTTTAAGTAATTTAGATGCTGTATTATTTAAATGTGACAAACATTTAAAGAAAGAGGAATATCTGCCTGTGTGGCTGAAACGCTGACCAAAACAAACATTTCCTCAAAATCAAAGTGTTTCAAAAAAGGGTTTGCGCTAGAAAAACAATTGGAAAAATCAAGATGAGCCAACCCTCCATCACAAAAAAACCTGTCATCACGAAGCTATGTCGTCTTGCAGGACATTTTAGACAAGCCCGGCCAAATCTAACTGCGCAGCAATCATCCAGAAAACTCACTGATGTGAAGCAACACACAAACACACTAAGAACACCACAACATCCTCACAGGTTGTTGTGAAGATTACTGTTAAAAACAATTGAAAAAGGGATGTCCCTCCAAGATTTCAAAGTGTACATTAGGCCTAAAGCAATAATGATGTCTGATCAGAAACTGAGCTAACAAAAAGCATGTTGAGACAAAAAAACACACACAACGAGAATGATCTGGGTGTGGGTGCTGCTGCACGCAGCTGAAGCCTCTGATCTGCACAGCCAAGTTAAAGAAAAGACTGGACTCATCTGAATTTCATGAGTCTGCAGGGGGGCTCGGGCAAAAACGTCTGTGGGTGCAGCCATTATAAAAGAGACAGACGGGAGGAGATAAGACGAAGAAAGAGATATGCTGATACCGTATTGTTGCTGTCACCATACTGTATACATTAACTTTACATACTGCACTTACCCTTCTGGTGAATAACCTGTCCTTCTCTATCTAAGGCTTGCTGTTCGTTCATCAGCCGCCCTTCTCTCCACTTTCCCTCATGGTCATCTTCTTGGAAAGCAGCCATGTCAAAAGTGGAGAGGGAGGTCTCAGACGTTACCGGGCGGCCATGGACATGACGCAGCACAATTTGTCGCACACAACAGGCTTTAATGGCTACAGTGAGTGAATGATATGGTTTAAAAAAAATGCAATAGCAATGTCAAGGGCAGACTGCAGAGGGTTGCTCCTCTGCATGATTGGATGCACAAAGTAAGGGATTGTGTTATCTCATAAAGTGCACGAAAGAAAGCACAGATTCTTCATTGTGCACTCAGCATGTGATTATGTTGAAACTATTGGGTCAATATAGGTTACTCCCCTGTTTTTTAAATTTCACCTCAGTCTAAAAGGAGCTAGGCTATTTGTACATTTTGCAGGCTTTGGCACTGAGCAGAGATGTACAGACAAATCCCAACCCCACCACCCCACAGGAGTTTACTAAACATCAGGACCAGTCTGAAACATACTTTTTCATGACAGTAAGAGTATTTCTTTTTCCATAAATTTGTAGCCTTCCCTTTCTCCTGATTAGGCAACCTGTCTTTCCTGTGCTGTAAGACCCTCACCATGTTATTTTCCCATAAAATTATTGACAGCCTTTAAAATAGAGGGAGCACTAAAATACCATACAGGATAGTGTGTCTAATTCATCTACAGTAGTAAGATTTTGAGTTTAGGGTTGTTATGTCATTAACCAGAGTTATTTTAAAGATTTAACCTTAACCAATACTTTTTACCCCTTGAAAAATAAGTAAGGGCAATGCAAAATTGGTTCCAGCTCCTGGTGTTGCAGTGAAAGGGTTTTTCTGACCCAAAATGACTTTATGTCACTCACCAGAGTTTTATTTAGAAGATTTTCCTTAACCAGTAGGCTACTTTTTACCACTTGAAAAATTAGTAAAGCGCCAATGCAACACATAATTTGGAGTTTTACACCTGCCAAAAATTGATTCCTGCTCCTGATCTTCTAAATATAACTCTGGTGAATGACATAAAGTTGTTTTGAGGCAGAAATCCCCTCTCTGTGCAACATCAGGAGCTGGAATCAATTCTTGGAATTTTGGATAATGTTTGTAAAGCGATAAAAAGGACTGCGGTCCATAAGGCTATGTGACTCTGGTGAGTGAGTCTTTATAAGGCCTAAGCCTCATATCAATCATGTTAAGTCTACAAAGACATAAAAATTACATTTGACAAAAAAAAGATTAGACATCATGGCCGCGAAATCTGTTTGCGCGTTATTATCGTCTCACAGCAATGTAAACTTAGTCTCAAACTTACAGACTTAAAGCAGATATCAGTGGAATGTTTTTGTTAATATAAGTCCTAAATAGTCCTATTTTCCGTCAGCAATCACTTACATGAAGTATTTCAGCCTAAACACAAGTCTCTCCGTCACTCTGCTCTGCTGTAACCCGAGGAGAAAATTTTCCTTGTGGGATACAAGTGTTATCCAATGAGGGGAGAGAACGGCATGAAGGGCTGTGTGTGCAGCCAAGGGATGCGCGTGAATGTGGTGACGTAGCACGAGGACCAATTGATGCCTGACAAGGGCGGGGGCTGCTAACTCATGGTGCGTTCAAGGAAACTCGTACTTTGTGTTTTTCCTTCCTGTGAAGTCATACCAGTTCGATCTGGTACGAGTTCACGGGTCGGAAGTTACGAGTGGCCGTTATAGGGAACTTTCACAGACAACAGGACGGTAAAAACACGAGCTACGGGTTACCTGGAACGCTACCAAGTCGTAGTTGTGACTTGAAGCTGTAACTTACGGTTTCAAAAGCCTGCCTTGAACACAGCATTAGCCGAAACGGCCGTGCCACTGATATCTGCTTTAACATGGATAATAAATCCCATAGATCCATGATACGGTAAATCCTGAGATAAATCAGTGTAGTTGCTTGTCTTGTCTTCTTCCTCTTCTTGTTTTTTCTTCTTAGGTGGTTATTATGTTGCTCATGCTGCATTGTTTCAGGTGGAACAACAGCTGGAAGTGAAACCAAAGTCCTTCTCTGGTTAAACCATAGGTTAAACTAGCAGACACGGTACCCTGCTGCCACGAACAGGCGGTGAGTTATTTAAGCTTTACCACTACGAAGCAGGTTCAACATACTCAGGGTATCTTTCAGTTATACGGCTTCACTTAACTGGACAATCGCGATCGCGCTAAGCGGTCACACGACGGTGGTTATCAACTCGGTAAGTCAACCCAGGGTTTCCCAGAGCGCGTTCACATGAAACGGGCGGAGTTAGCGAGTGTTTCACTAACGAGAAGCAGACAATAATTCTGCAGCAACATGAAGAGATGAAAGAAACACAGTCGCTACAGCAAAGAGCAGAAAGTGCTACAGAGAATTACTGACTGTGACAATGATGGGATTAAAATTAAATAAAATCACTGCTCAATCATTATGGGATGGCTGATGGCTCTATAGGAATCACATTATATTCCTCTAAACTGGCCTGTTGCTCACATTTAATCTTGTGGTGTGTATTTGATGCAGAGAGTTAGGTGTGTGAATATTGCACATACACTAATGTAAAAAAAACAAAAACAAAAAAACTGGGAGCGCTGATCGTGAGAGGATCAGACCCCCGTATTTTTAGTTTTTAGATGAACATTTCTAAGAGAGATGCGTTTTATGCCTATCTATAAGTTTCATAACTAGTGTCATAGTGTCATAAGTTTTATTGTAAGTTTTCATCTGAGGGACTGACAAACCTCTGTCAGCTGATCGAGCTGTGTTGTGCGCTCACTGTCCCACTACGGTGATGTCATTTTCCAAGACAGTGATTGGTCAGGAGGCGGAGCTTTTCTACCTGGTGATCTCAATCTGGAACATTACCTGCTCCCGACCAGGTTAGCCGTTCTGCATAAATTGCCGCGGAGATGTATCCCGGTAAGAAGTGAACAAACTTCATAGTACGGAAAACCCAGGGTTAACCCTGAAGTTGCCTCACTAAGCTCAAATCCTGCTTCGTAGTACAGGCCCGGGCAGGCGCTAGCTACTCACCAAGTTTGCCTTGGCAGCACGTTACTGGTAGGCCTAGCTTTAACAACACAACCTCATTCCTTTAGCTCGTTACACTTCAGACTCTACAACCATCCCAGTCAATGTAATGATGTCTGAATCTCTCACAGCACCAGTACAGTAAGTTTACAGCAGCTGCTCTTAGCAAAACTTACAAGCTCCAAAAGACATGCTAGTTTTTGTATGGTGGCACTAATAGCCTACAAAACACATGAAGAAAATAGAACGACAACAGAAATACAAAAAAAAAGAAAAAAGAATACACATATTGGTTCAATAAGAAAGTCTATTTGCAGGCTCATTAGTATCAATAGATAATCAGATGTGTGCTCTTTTCCATTCAATTGATTTTGCAGGAGGTCAGTGGATTTAAAAAGGAGACCACAGTTTGACACAACTGATGGACCTGCAGTGGGTGAGTTAAACAACAAAACTCTTGCTTTTTTTTTTATTATGGTTTACAGCGATGACTGAAAACACTGGAGAAACTGATCCTGACCCTCATCTTGCCCATGTGTAATGTATATTATTGTATCCATGACAACAAACTCTAATCCAAGAGCTGAATTGTGTCAGGGGGTCAGGGGAAAAAACCTTTATGACCATTTAGGTTGGAGGACATGTATTCAACACACCCATCTATTGTGAGAGCTAATTGGCTGGACAGATGAAGGCAGAAGGGACTGAAGCAGTGTTGGTGGATTGCTTTGATTATTACCAGCAGTAGTTGTGGCTTTTTATTGTTTTCTCTTTATGACTTGCATATAACATAATACAACATAATGATGCAGAAAAAGACAGATCACAGTTTGTGCAATCCTATCCAAAAATCTCACTACGTCATGTGAGATAATAATCAAAACTAATCGCATGGACCTGTCAAAACATAAAATAATAAGACTCTACCATTTAATTAGTCATCAACAGGCCTTTTTTTTTTTTTTTTTACCAGAAGACTATGTGCATAGCTGTGGGTTTTTCTCTTTGAAGCTCCCTCAGTCAGAGACACAGACACTGTGCTGGTCTTTAGAGATAAAATGAATGTACAGTTTGGCAAGTGCTTTCTTTGCATTTACTGTATAGGAGAATATGCAGGCAGCTGATGTCAGCTCTGGCTCCCTCTCAAACACACACACAAGCACACACTCAAACACAATTACACAGAGCGTGTTGCCTCTTATTAAGACACTTCTCTGCTTTGATGACAAAAGACATCATTTAGGAAAAGCTGACAGTGGCTGCTTTCTGTCATCACTCCAGTCTTTCATTCTCTGCTACAAGAAAAAGAAAATGTGTGTTTTGTGTGGAGGATTTGTGTGCAGCTCTAGCAGGGCAACACAATCACGGGGTAAAAAAGGATTCTGATGCTGTTTTCATTTATTTAGAGGAGGGTTTCCTGAGGTTAGATGCTTTACTGTGTCTTGATTCAGCTTCCTCTAAATCTTTCCAACCCATGCGGGGGCTATTAAATGTTGAGGTCGAGGCAAAATAAAGACTGCTTGTCAGTTTACTGTAAAAGCTGCAAATGTAGGTCTGTGGCTCGTCAGGGGGTGTGTGGCTTATGGTCGATTCGTCCCTGGTTCAAGTCTGTGTTGGGGACACTTACTGCATCCACCCTCTACATTACTCTTTCCTATTTCCTGTCCCTTTCTTAAAATCTGGGGGTGTAGAGTTACCAAGAAGTGAGTTAACCAGGCTATGTATCCCAATCCCTCATCTGAGCTGAGCAGAACATACCTCACCTAAATCTTTGAATGAGGAGGGTGTGGTGGTTGAAGTATAGTAGATCTCAGCTTTTGACAATTGACAAAGGATGCGTGGAACAAACAAGACAGGGGCAAAACCCAATATGTCGCTGGACTGTGTACGGTCCCAGTGTGTGAAATTGAAGACACATTGATAAACAGCTTATTTCAACAGAGAATTGCTAAAGCCTGATGGAAAAGTTGATGCTACTTACCATATTCATGAAGTCGGTGCATCATACAGAATTTGCATTTTGCCATCGGCCAGTTTCTGTTCGACTGTCTCCTACTCGAGAACTTCACGTATTTCAGTACAGCCAAATACCTTTTCTTTTTAGTTTTCCGGTCTCTGTTGGCAGACAGTTATATCTTATTTTATCTCAGCTGTCCGTTGTTTGACAAAATCACCATGCACACTTGATAAAAACAACAGATGTGCTTAGGGTATATATATTGGTGAAATTATCTCTCAAGAGTGGAAGTTATTGTCTCATTCATGTCTATGTGATTCGTGTCTGTCGAAAGTAGTTGAAGTCCCAGTATGTAACTTATTTGGATTTTTATTAGCACAAATCAAATATTGCTTTCATTAATACGTATTTCACTGAAGTCGAATCACACCCGCTTACAAATGAAAGTTTTCTCGTACCTTAGAATGAGTTGTTACAAGTCGTTACAAATACATAAGTGGGCGACGCACCGAACCGATGCTGCCATGTTGCATCGCCATTTTTTCCGTTCAGTGGCAGCGTGACCATACGTAACCACGGAAACTCAGCGGAGCTGTCGGCTCGGGGAGAAAGTTTTCCAGGTAGCGCCTGTTAAAACTATCACCACTGTGTAGTGTGAGAAAAGACGGAGGCACTGATGTTGCATTCAGGTGCAGTCAGGCAGACGGCCGCCGGCAAACCAACCGGATGTCATTTTACTGGACGAGAGAAAGATGGTAAAACGTGGGTCAGGTAAACAATACGACATCACCATGACAACATATAGTCACACCTGTATTGTTTTCCCTCGTGCTGGCGGACCACTTGTTTACATAGACGCTTGTTTATCCTGTTACATGCAGTGTCTGTTGTCTGTCTGACGTCTGCCCGATTTCACGTGAATGCATAGAATAGAATACGTTCCGATGTGCAACCGCACAGCTAGATGGGGGGAATGGGCTGTGTGTCTGACCTCACAACAATGGTCAGACACACCTGGATTAATCAGTTTGTCCAATAATGTAAAACAGGAAATAAAGGAGCTGGCTTATTTCAGGAAGTAGTTGAGCTGTGCATAAAGCCCATTCCTACATATTATACCTTTAAGATTAATCCGAAAACACGATTTAGATTTCTCACTAAAGTCATGGGATCTGGTAAATGTATTGATGAAGGCGCTAAGATGACATCACCAACTGCAAATGTCTCCTGATGATGTAAACAAACATTTTGCACCATTACATTTTGAAATAGCAATGGCCAATAGGGAAACACCAACATTACATCACTCAGTCAGCAAAATTTGTTTTTATTGGGCAAATCCTGCTGTTGAAGGACAGACAAAAAAATGATGAATCTTTTTTTTTTCTTTCTTTTTTAATTCACCATCCACATTAAAACTGCTGTCATAATATTATCAGTGAATTGATAAAGTATTTACTGGTAGTGATATGTATGTCCAAGAAACTGTAATATTTATGAGAATGCTATGAAGAACAACCCCCACCCCATCACCACCACTGACCCCCTCAAAAAAGAAAAAAAGTAGGCTATTGCTAATCTGGCACAAAACACCCACTGAATACGTCTTGGCTGGTGTCAGGTATCAGGTCCCAGTAGGTGTGTGTGTGTGTGTGTGTGTGTGTGTGTGTGTGTGTGTGTAGGGGACACTCAAGCTAGAGACGATCAATAAAGATTGTGCTGGCCAGGCGGTAGTAAGCACAAGCTGTGTCAGATACGAACAAAGCCAAGATTAGGATTTCACAACTCTGTCTTAAATTTCAGGCGAAGTTTTTCTCTCTAATTTTTGTTTCATGGAGAGAGAGACATAGTAGAGAGCTGATTGTGGGAGTGTTAATTCATCTAAATATATTCTAACATATGTAGAGAGATTAGTTGTGCCATTGTATTGAATTTTGTCAGAATATTTAGATATAACTTCGGCGTGAGAGAGAGTTACTCTGTATATGACTCATCCATGAGACTCTTTTTATATTGAAGCATGTGTAGGACGGTGATATTAAAAATACTTTCTCTTCAAGCAGAAGCCAGATGATGCATCTTTCCTACCCATCCAAGATAGAGAGAGAGAGAGAGAGAACATGTCTTTGTTATCCTCTCTCTCCCATCTGTGCAGGCAATGCTGCAGAACAGCCCTGATCTCAGACATCCAATACAGACGGAAAGAAATGTGAAGAGTGGGTGGGACTTTGTGTGAAAGGGAGTCAGGCTCAGCGAATGAGAGCAAAGGAGAGGTGTTCCTAGCCCAGAATGCCCTTGCCTCCGCGCTATGAGCCGGGAGAGACAGAGAAGAAGGAGAGTGAAGCCACAATAGAGACCAGCAGGTGCAGGCAGAAAAAAAAACAGGGTTAAATAGAAACAGAGTGCCAAAAAGCAGGGTTATCTGGGAAAAGTGTGTCAAAAGATTTAGGCAGAGAGCAGGAAATAGTCAGAGAGGTATAGCATAAAACAATCTGCTCATTTAGCAGCTGGATCCTACTTATATTTTTGTTTCAGGAACATTAACTCAGCTCTTCACTCTTCTTCTCTTCGGATTCTCCTTCTTCGGATCATCCCCTCCTTCTCCTCCTCCTCCTCTTCATCCTGACCTCCTCTCTGACAGACAGTGCCACCATGGAAACTGGAAGCCCCAGGAAGATACAGTTCACCGTCCCCCTGCTGGACACCCACCTGGACCCGGAGGCAGCTGAGCAGGTAAGGAGAAGAGGGGTGAAAGATGATGATGATGATGATGATGATAATGGCACTTTCAGGCTTGTAGCAATTTCTTCATTCATCCATCGGTGACTTCTTCTGATGTTCAGCTATAAATATATATAGGAAATCACACTTTATACTTGTAACTATGAAGAAGTTGGAAATATTTTTTCCAGTCATTAAATCTGACAAACTCTGGAATGAAAAAGCTTGACAATAGCCCGATAATGATAATAAATTGCTGCTTTAAAAAAAATCGCATCATTACCAGTGTCGTATTACTCCCCTGCACCTGCTTTAGCAAGCTGTGGCTTTTGAATGCAGCTCTTAAGTGAACATGATGAATTTAAGATTGATTTTTCCACCTGCAGCCACAGAGCAGCAGTAGTTGTTAGAGGCACACAGGGCTTCAGCTGTGTTGAACAGGGATGTTGCAGTGTATACAGACGTGTCTCAGGGGGGTCTGAGGTTGTTTTTGTTTAAGTAACTGACTGCATGTACTGCACAGCCGTGACATACTGATAAAACTTAGTGTGGCATAACAAGAAAAGACTTGGATCCTATCAATCTGCTATCATGCAATGTGATGATTTCTTTAATTCAGGCTCAAATATATCAATAGGTTGCTCGACATAGCTAAGGGATAGTTCAACATGTTGGCAAATTGGCCCATTGCCATAATCCCTATAGTTTTAAGAGTAGTTTCGTTACCTTTAATTTTTGGTGCAAGCTATTTTTAGAGCGGCGGAGCAGAGCCGCGAGCTGCTCAGAGCTACGCTACGGAGGCTGATGGGATTTCTTGGTTTCCCTCATCAAACTCATCAAATACACAATCCAACAACTCCAAAAAGCTCTTGTGGACAAATTGTGACCTGCACATTCACCACGCTATGAGATAATAACGGAACGTTACCAGACATAGTTGTTTTCGAGGCAAATGCAGAGACTGCTTGCTGAAAAACTGTCCCTGAAGGCAACGCGCATCAGCGGTTTTGCATGAATTTACCTCGAAAACAACTCAACAATCCAACAATAGCGTAGTGAATGTGCAGGTCACAACTTGTCCACCAGAGCGTTTTGGAGTTATTGGATTGTGTATTTGATGAGTTTGATGAGGGAAACCAAAAAATCCCATGAGCCTCCGTAGTGTAGCTCTGAGCAGCTCACGGCTCTGCTCCGCTGTTCTAAAAATAGCTTGCAACAAGGTAACAAACCTACTGCTAAGACGATAGAGATTATGGCAATGGGCCAGTTTACCAAAATGTTGAACTATCCCTTTAAAGGCAAGGCTGAATTGATTAAAACATGCAAAAGTGAGTAAGTACTGTAGGGTGCAGTAAAGTGCCTGTAGAATATAGTGGAAAACTGTGTCCCAGTTTCTCATTTATATAAATATAATATGAACAGGACTCATCATTCATATTGAATGAGCCTCGAGTAAATTCAGCCAAGATTTATGAGTCTGACTACGACCCATCTCTATGTCTCTCTTTCTGCTGTTCACTCTTGTCTATGTGTGTGAGTCCTTGCCAGGACATTTTTTGGGGGATAATTTGAGAGAGTGGTCAAGGTTAGAGCTACTGGTTAAGAATTATAAAGTGTCTAAAAGGCGAGAAGAACAAACAGCTGAACATTGTTGATGTGTTTGAGTGAGAGCTGGGTTGGGTATGACATGACTTCACAGTGGTGATATACAGCAAACAAGACAAATGACACAAAGCCTGCAGCCGTTTCACGTCCAGAGCTGCCTGCAACTATTTCAGTCACGAGTGTCCACCTCTGCATATAAGGAGAAAATTGCCTGCACTTCTGTGAAATAACTTCCATCGGCACAGGAAGGAGCTGTAGCCTCAGCACACAAACGTTTCTTCTTCTGCATTCTTCATCATGGTTTGTAATGGTAAACTACCCAGAACCTGATGTAATACCAACATTTTTCTTGGGTTTTTTTTTTTATCATAGCCCCATTGCCCCTCAGCCTGTCGTGACTGCAACTCACAGTCCACACTGCAGAATCTGTAAAAAAAAAAAAAAAATACTCACCCCTGGTTTTTGTGCATCATACAGTGTGAAAGCAGATACCTACAACCTTAGATCACCCTGGTGCAGCTACAGCAGCACACGTCTTGACCCATCTTATAAGAGGAAAACCACAGGTGAAACTAATTTCATTAACCGTGGCTCAGTTCCATTTATTGTCCCAGTATGCCAGTGACAGTGAGACAGATAGGGAAACAAAGCCTGGCTCGCTCTCTGAATCATAATGCAGCCATTGTTAATATTGTTTTCTGTGTTTTCTGCTGTGACGTAGAAAGTTGTGTAAGAGAAGGAAACATGGTGAATGTATTCAAGGAGCTTCTTCTCTATTAAACATTCCCTAAATGTCAGCCAACCTCAGCTTGTCTCCTCCATCTGTTGTTGCTACAGTTTGGAGGGATATGCACTGCACTGCAACTACATGTGCATGTTTCTGTTTTACTACATATAAGTTTCTTTTAAGAGGTTTGCTCCACGGAGAGAAGAGGCAACACTATACAGTACAGTACAGCACATTCTAGCTGACAAAAACTTGATATATTTTTTACAGATAAAACAATCAAAACTATGCATAAAATATAAATAGAAACAAGAATCAGAATCAGATTTATTTGCCAAGTATGCACAGACATACAAGGAATTTGACTCCAGTTTATGCACTCACTTGTACACACACAAGTATATAAAAAGACGTAAAGAATGAGGGCAGCAACAACTGAGCAATAACATAACAATAATAATATAGCAATAATATAACAGAGAAGACGCACAAGTACAAACATAGTTAAGTAAAGTGAGATAAATAATACATACTGGATAATTATATACTGTATATATGTATGTTTGTGTTATTTACAGAAGGGTTGTGTTGCAATATATCTACAGTAAAAAATGAAATTATTAATGAATAAATAGAACAAAAGAATAGAAGAAAAAATGAATCATTTAATGATGTAACTGCACTTCAAATTATTGCTCCACATTGTAACCTTTATTGTCGCGCATTTGTCACTATGGTTACCATCAATGGCAACATAATGCATCAAAAATACGTCCACAAAACAAGGTCATTTTAGTTTTAGATGTAGCAGCATGACATGAAAGCAGGGTTGTTGGTGCATGTGTGAGCTTGTTTGGCTGCACTGTAAACAGACAGTAGGAGCACTTCTGCTGTATTTCTGCTACAGGAGCTGCTTAATGAGTGTTTGCTATAGTATCAGACTGCACTTTCTGCTACAGTACCAAACGCGAGTATCACCCAATCAACTAGGACTGAGATCATCGGGGTTATAACTTTGATACATGGCTGCCAGCCAACGAGCATAAAGTGTGGCATGATTTTCAGGCAACTAAACTCATTAGTTTGTGTTTTGTGTGGGGCTAATTCTGTTGGTGTGTCATTTTACATTAGGAGCACAATCTGTAAATTGGTGCCTGTGGTACATTGTACATACAACACACTGTATTTGTCTGGTTGTGCCCGTGTGTGCGTCTTTACCTCCCTGATCAAGTCTCTCTGTCTTGTTTGTGCCTGGGTGTCAGGGACTTGGTATTCACTGTCTGTATTTATTTGGTTCCGTGTCAAGGCAGAGGATCTGTTGATTCAGTACAGGAACACATCCAGCATAGTGGTTACCTGCTCCTCTTGCCCAGCAGACCGATCTCCTTGTAGCTGTATACAAGTCAAGTTCAGTTTAGTTCTTCTGCAAAACTCAAGAGAGTTCTCAGCTCCCAGCCTCAACAAGCATGACCAAAAGCCTGGCTGATTGCCACTGGGACTTGACCCTCTTAGGATACATTTTCAATTTATTCTGAGACCACTATGAGTGGTCACTGAGACTGCTGGGTATTAAAGTGTATGGTTTTATTGATGAAGCTGGATGAGACAGACAGTCCAAAACAAAAAAAAGAAGTAAAAAATAAATGAATAAGAAATAAAGGAATTGTGTGTTTGCGAGCGCACTTATAGATGTCGCACCAGGGGACTTCACCCATGGTTCAGTAATCTCTGCAACCTGACACCACCCAGCATGGTGAATCAGCCTCCGTGGAGAACTGCACGTCAGGCAGGACGGCCTCCCCGAGGTCAGACGCTCACAACAACAGCACACACTCATCCTCTTATCCACACACAGATACTGTGTGTCCCACAGTTGTCGTAACCTTATCGAGCTCACTGTGTCCCCACGAGCACAGACTGACTGTACCAGAGGCAGAGACCCAAGATGGTGTAGATATTCTTCTAACTATTAATACAGTATTTGTCAAGGTGGTTGTTGTGTGTGTGTGTATTGTAGTATGGGTGCATCTCTTTAGCATTGTTCAACTTTACCTTCTTTTCTGGATGTGTTCAATGTTTAATTTTCATTTTATCTTTATTTGAAAGGGACAGTGCAAGTTAATGGACATCACTTGTATACGATAATGTAAACATGCCAGATTGTAGCCATTGGCTAATTTCCATCTGTTGTCCCTATAGCAGATGCTCCCTGGGTGAAGTAGAGACACAAATAAAAACAGGTAATCACATTCTTAAAACAAAGGAACAGTTCATTCAGTAGAGACGTCTGGTAAAGTGCGGACATGCCTCAAGTGCAATTAATAACAAAGTGCAATCAGTCTTAATAAAGTGCATGTAGCAGTACATTACCGTATAAAGTGCAACAGTCTGGATAACAGTAAAGTGCAGTAGTCATGAAATAAACATGTTTCAATCAGTCAAATATAAAACATTAAGATGCATTTGATGTCATTTGTATGTTTTTTTTTTTAATGAAAACTGGTCATATCAGTTTCTAATACGTTATATCATTATAATATAATGGAAAACATAGGCTATAATGTATTTTATTACAAGTTGACTGGGCGTTTCAAGAGATCGTTTGGCACATTAGATGCTTACTCATATCTTTCTGAGTGTTAGATGAGAAGATCAATATCCCCCTCATAAAGCTGTAATATGGCACTTTATCATTTTATTATTTGCCTGGACTCAACAAATGAAATCTCTTGTGTTAATCAGTGAGCTTCAGCAGAGATTCAGACCTGCATCAAGTTCAGTTTGTAGCTATTACACAGTTGAATATGTTGAATTAAAAAAAACAAACAGTTTTCTCCTTTGTTGAGAGATAAACAATACACCATTACACTTTACAATTTAGTATATCTGCAGTGTGTTCTTGCAAGTATTTCCTTGGGTTGTTCCAGACTGGCTCATTAAAACCAAAGAGAGCGCTGTTTTATTTCATGCGTGGGTTTGAATGCAGCCTTATAGGCACCTGTGGCCATATTTCCTTTTATTAGATTGGGTCAGACTACCTGCTTTGAGTCATTATACTAAGTCAAGATACCATCCTGCCTCCAGTTTAATAGCATTTACCATGAGGTTGGGTTAATTTAACCTGATAAAGACTTGACGGTGGCCTCCTGCTGAGAGGATGACGGTGTTCCAAGGGTTTTGAGGGACTGTACATTTTGAGCAGTGGAGCGTATTCTTCCTGTTTACAGTCTTTGTTCTAATCTAAGCTAATGGGCTGCTAGCTACAGTATAGCCTCAAACACAGATGGTGAATATCCCACCATGTGAAACTATTGCTCTAAGTACGCCTCATGTCCTTGTTAATTAGTTTAGTGCACTAGTCGTGAACACTGGGTTATTTTCTCACATTAACGTTTTAATGGCAGCACACATAAAACACCACCAGCATTGCTTTACCTCTAAATTAAACTCACATAACCTCACGTTTATTTTTTTTCCGTTTACAGTACTGAGTGACAGTGTTGCCCACAGAAAAAATAAACACTTCATCCTCTCCCATACCAACGGGCAGCTGATGTTGAACTCATTACATCATGGGGAGCACTTGCTCAGGCGATATCGTCCATGTTGAGATGATGAATCGTGACATTTTGAGGTAATTGTCTTTTATCAGAGACATTTGGTGGTTGAAACAACGTCCTTCCTAATATCCCCTCTGCTGACGTGTCCCAGTGTCTCTCTCCTTCCTTGAGAACTTAACTTAATGACTCCTCATAGCCTCAGGACGGCTATTTCCCAAGAAGTGCAGTAGATTTTTATTATTCTCACAAGATCAGTATTTCTTGCACATGAAGGCAATTGAAACCTGTTAAAATATGTAGTTTTAACCTGGAGATAAACCCAATACTTTGAAAACTGAGAAACAGCACATTTTTATTTGCGATACAGTTATCACTTTCTTTTTCTTTTAGATTTTTAGCCTGTAATGAGCTGCCTCATTAATGGTTAAAATTAAATCAATTTTTTCACAACCTCTTAACTCATAATTTGTTCTTTTTAATGGATTATGATTGAGATTTAAAGAATGATTGTACAGTATGATCTATTAATCAGTATAGCATTAGAAAAAGTGCTGCAGTTCGTTTTGGTTCAGCTGACCCTTCATAAAACTCTGTAACTGGCATGATAAGCCTGTCAAGCCAACTATATGTTATTATCTGCTGTTTGAGGATGTGAGGTGCTTGTGAATAGTTACAAGTGCAGCTACGGAGCACACCGTATTATCCCGCTTTCTGATTCACTCAGCTGACCTATGGCTGCAGTGTAATACAGTGTGTCCGGGCCAATGATTCATCAGATTACGTTCCATTTGCTAAACATGTTGTAGTTGGCAATATAAGCTACCGAATATGCACCACAGTCTGAACTATGTCCTTTCAGCCAAAACTGATGGTTGGAAATCAGGAGCCTCCAGTCTTAAATCTGTCTTAAATCAGGACTTCTTTGTTTCAGAACTCATTCATTTGTTGGTAAATTTGCCTTTGTTATCATTTTTAATGGATCATGTAATGTACAAGAGCCAAAAGCTTGGTACATGTTTCAGTAGTCCTAACTTCAAAACTGTCAATTTGCAATTCCTACACAGTTGGTCCTGTTTTTTTTTAGTTAAAGCACAAGTACATGCAGGCACCTGCACAGTTTCACAGCTGCTGCAATAACAGGCCCAAGCAGACAAGTTGCAAGTTATAATACATCAGTTGTATTTAGTTTTTGCTAAACAGCTGGTATCTACTTTTATTATTCCCAGCAAAACTTTCCTTGGTTCTATTACAGAGACAAAATTACAGCCTCCCCCCTCTGCTTCCCATCTGCAGCAGCAGGTTGAGAGAAATGAGAGAGGAGATGATTTGTATCTCGCATGATTGAAAGTGAGATGGAGGACTGAGGACTGAAGGAACTGAGATAACAGAAAGTATAAGTCAATGGCTGGGTTTTTCAAAGTTCCTTGAATACAGTAATTATTTCTATTCAGGGCCGAATGAGACCACAGTCTGTGAGGATTTGTAATGGCTCAGCATTGATTTCACTCTGAACAAATACCACGATCATATTTCAAATGGCTGCATGACGGATGAAGAAACACATGAACCCTCTCAGCCTGTACTGGCCGGTGGACTGTGCTGAATTCCTACAATTCCTTGACAGCTCAGCAGCGCTGTGGACACTGAATGAAAGGTTTCAGAAAAGTTTTCTTTAACCTTTATTTTCTGCAGCAATTTCCTGGCAATAAATGCTCTTTTTTTCCTGAATCGTGGTGCTGAGTGGCTGAGTGGTTGCAAACACATTGTTCTGCAGAAGGTCAAGGGGGAAGCTCTGATAGCGCAGCGGTTACAAAACTTCTGCTGATTTTCCCAAAGCCGAGTCACAGTTAGAAGGTCAGGTCTTTTAACCTCAGGATTTCCCAAAGTAGATTTTAATTATAAGACCTTTTGCCACGTCTGTCACACTAATTAGTCATTAATGTGATAATTGTATGATAAGAACCGTTTCCAAAGCCAAGTCTCTTTGACCAGTGACCAATAGCTGTAGGTTCTCTAACTCATATCATGCTCTTTTCATGTAAGAACACATTGGTCATATATGATACATGAACTAAAATTCCCCAAAAATGATTTGAATATGAACCTTTGACATGTATCAGCAGTCGCATTTAGACAATGTATGTAAGGTAAATACAATGGATTTTTATATATTCCTTGTCTGTGCTTGGTTATGTCAGTGTTAACATTTCCACTTGCATTCATAAACAGGTTTGCACTTTTGTCTCAGCAAACAAAAGGAATATATTATTTATGCATAACCTTGGTTTGTAATTATTTTCCCTCTTATTGGATACACAGCATGGAGGTCTGCTGGGAGAATGTGTCTCTGACTCGGCGTGACCTGTATTTTCCAGGCCAAGGGTATTTTGTCTGCGAGGCCCCAGCACAACAAGAATATCAGGCATGCACGGCCTTTCCTGCCCACCCATCACTTCGACGGCTGTTTTTGTTCATTGTTGTGAGGCCTGACAGAACTGCATTTCAGACGCACTGTGGGTTGAAAAGCAGGCGTAGCGGTTTGAAGGGCTAAGTCCATCCAGTATAAGCAGTGGCATTTGTGTGAGTGGAGAATCAGGGAGTTGGCTTGGCTGCCAGCTGAGGAGAATAACAATGACTCTGAGTTTAACTAGTCATACGCGGGCATGGCTCATTGTGCTTGGGTGTGAGACAGCAGGGCGCACTATTTCTGATATGGCAACAAAATGAGACACAAGGCTAAAATAATAGTAAACAGATTTGTAGTAGACACAAGAGTGCTGCTGAGTAAAACTATTTCATCCTGGTCTTTAAATCCTTGGCTCTAAAGCTATTTGCAAACACACAGGACAAATGAGTTCATAAAAATAAAATGTAGGGATGAAAAAATGAGTGAAGTAGCTATGAAAAAAAAAACACTTAGCACTTATATTACAGTCTGATGTGATTTAAATAATTGCTGACCT
The DNA here is from genome assembly GCF_045865225.1 of Trachurus japonicus. Classification (NCBI taxonomy): domain Eukaryota; kingdom Metazoa; phylum Chordata; class Actinopteri; order Carangiformes; family Carangidae; genus Trachurus; species Trachurus japonicus. The sequence goes on from NC_140911.1 coordinate 32,983,711, forward strand.
GACCCACAGGGGGAGACTGTTCATTAACCTGGGATCCAGGAGTGCAGACGCATGATCATCTGCAGCTTTGACTGATACAGTTACACAAGAGACCTTGCTGAGGGGACTGTACAGAGCCTGATGAATTATCATTTAAAATGGTTTTGTTTCAAAGTCAAACTTCCCCAGAGACTAACGAAGTGTGACCATTGTAATTTTAAAGCAGGTTGAGACACTTTGTTTAATTGTACTAGGACAGGAGGGCTTAAATAATTCACTTTTTTAAGGAATACTTCACCCAAAATTAATAACGTCATGCCAAGGAAGGGTTCGGAGAACGTTCAGAGTTATCAAAACACTTTTGGAGTTCACCCCCCCCCCCCCCCCCCAACAATGATCAATAATGATCATAACGATAACATAGCAGTGTATCTCTATGTCCCCTCTGACCCTGAGATACACAACTTGCACAACAATCAGTAAAATTTCATTGAGTAAATCCTGGGTGAAGACATTAAAAAAAATTAGTCTCTCTACAGTCATGAGAATAACCTGTTGTGCTGCTTGAAATGGGTATACGAAAGTCTTCCCAGTGGCTCTGTTGATGTTTGTGCACATGCGCGAGATTTGCTGCAAGATGTTCGTTCATCATTGGATGTATGATGTAAGCACAGAACATCTTGCAGCAAATCTTGCGCATCTCTCGCAGCCACTGGGAGCTACTGCTACAACAAGGATAAAAACAGAGATCAAATTAATTTTTTCCGAACAACTTTTTCAAGTCGCGGCTTCGAGACACTTGGGTCAGTACAGACGAGCAGTACGGTACGGAGGTATCTGGATGTTTCATAGTGTGTGTTTTGGACGATTCAAAAGTGAGCTCTATCCGCCGCCATTATGTGAAAATCCGTTGCCAGCCGGACCCTCCCTGGAATTTCAAAAGTGTTTTGATAACTCCGGAAGTTCTCGGTGAGTAGAAAATTGGTGAATTTTTTGATTTTGGGTGAAGTATCCCTTTAAGTTTTCAAAGTCTAAAAACAAGTATGTCCACAACAAACCTACTGTACACATAAACACAGCAAAAGTTGAGTTGGCTGATGTTTCTGGCAGACTGATGTCACGCCTTCTGATCCATTCTCCAGGTGAAATGAACATGAATTACTGTCTGCTCACGCTGGGTAACTCATGTTCATGTACATTTTGAACCTTCCTTTTAAATTCGATTCTGTAACTTGGTTGTTGCCTGCTGCTGCTGGCAGCTTAAAGATGTAGGCGTGAGGTTGCATGAAAGTCCATGGATCCTCCACAATGGAACTGATTCAGGTTGCACTGAAATTTAGCTTTGAGTCAGAACTAATTTGTATTTCACCACCCATGGAGCATGTGGGCCATAGTGTGAGGGTGGGTAATTTCTCAAGTGAGATCCCTGGCAGTGACGAGGTTTTTGAGTGAATTACTCAGTGATTTCAGCAAAGTGTTTATTCGAAAGTAACAAGATTTGCAAGATCACCATCCTTCAAAGACGCTTTAAGCTCTAAGTATCGTCAAGATGAGAACAGACCATAGTCCCAAACCAGTGTGTTGTGTTGTAGCCTATATCGATGCTGTGTCTAAATCAGTTGGCTGCAGTTCACACACCTGGCATCTCACCATAACTCAAAGGCAGCTCCGGTGATTACTTGTTATTGGATTTTGCCTCCCGTGTAAGGTTTTAGTTTCCCTGTGGAAGAAGTGTGACTTCTTCGTTGCAGAGAAAAGGTGCATGTAAGTTCCAGCATGTAGACAGAGAGAGGGATAGTCATCGCTATTTCTGTTTCTGGACTCGAAAAGCTTGTCCAAGATGTAACCGTGAGTGGGAGAATCTGTTTTGTGCCCCATTCGACCCTGTCTCCAAGAAACTATATTTATATTCTACTAATTATCACAAGAACACACGTTTTGAAGGAGGAGTTATTGCAACCAGATTACTTGTTCTTTTTCTTTTTTTTAAGTATATTTTTTGGCTTTCTTTTTGCCTTTATTATTGTTCTTGTAATGTTGGTAAATTACGTAAGTAGGCCTATCTAACAAGCTACAAAAATGGTGACTTACAGACACAACCTGTTTCCTTATGTTTAGGGCCCCTGGTCTTTGCATGTACTCATTCACCCCAACCACATAGACCAGAGTGACATCTTTAGGCAAATGAGAATGACTGAGGCATCCTGGGTAATTTAGGGACAGCGCCCGGCATTTTTGAATTCCCTCAGGTCTACACTCAGTGGCTATTTGTGTTTTGATGGAGCGTAGACTAACTCACTAACAATCAATTATTTTATGTTTTGTTTCTTTTGTAGCACTATGTCTCGTAATTATTTTGACGCCCTCCTTGAAACCGACCGTTCACGCTATCTTGAAAAATTACAATGAATTAATCTACCGGTATGCTCATTTAGCCTCCCACAATCTAACTGGAACAATGACCCCACACAGTGGCCAGAAATGTCTTACCCGGACATCTACACGTATTTGTCCGAATCACCAGGTAGGTTTTGGCTAAGTGTTGTCTGTAAATAGCCTGTCAATAGTCAACTTTTTGTTAGTTAGTTTGTCAAGCCAGTTAGGCTGAACTTTTCAATGGAGGGATGCCGGGCGCTGCCCCTAAATTACCCAGGATGCCTCAGTCACTTAGTCTGACAAGCCAGACTATATCATTAAAATGTCTAGTCTGGCAACGACCGGTAGATCTTGGCTCAATCCAGGGGGCGGGATGAAGGCTGTCTTTCAAACTGCCTCTGCACGCAATATAGTCCAGTAATTTTAGGCCAAAAAAGGGGTCAACGTTAAACAAATTGCAACAGAAGCAAACTCAACTGATTTTGTATCCTCAACATGTCCTGAGTGAGGGAAAAAAAGCCCCGAAGAATCCCATTAGGGGAAAGTTTCGAAAAACACCCTAACATATCCCATTTATACGCATATAAAAAAATTTTTTCACATGAATAGGGTAAAATTTTTAACCTTTAGATATCTCCATGAAAATGACTGAGTTGATTACTTACATTAAGACAAACAAAAAATGTATTACAAGTTTTTTGAAATTCTTTGTTAACATGAGCAAATTTGCATAAATCTGCATAAATTTGCATAAATTGCACCGTTTTGACGGCACATGTATATATGAAGTTGCTGTGGTGGTACCGGCATGAAAATTGGAATGAGTTGACTCCATTGGTCAACCAACACGAAACCACTTTAAATTTCAAGATGACTGCAATTTTTCAAGACAGCCACATCCTTAGTAGAGCAGGTATGACATGCTCCGTCTCTATTAATGCTCATGGGCCTAAATTGGTTCCATTCCTTAAGTTTTTTAACTGTAATATTAACAAGATTGAACAAGACATTTTCATCTGCTCTACCCAATGTTTAGATCAGGTGCTGTATGTATGCAAATTAGCCATACGTAATTGGATTATGCACTGTTGGCTCATGTCATACCTGCTCTACTAAGGATGTGGCTGTCTTGAAAAATCAACCAAAACCCGGCCATAGCAGCGTATTTCAGTTTGTGCGAATCAGGGGATTTTACAGTCATCTTGAAATTTAAATTGGTCAACTTGTCGGTTGACCGATGGAGTCAACTCACTCCAATTTTCATGCCGGTACCACCACAGCAACTTCATATATACATGTGCCGTTAAAACGGTGCGATTTATGAAAATTTATGCAGATTTATGCAAATTTGCTCATGTTAACAAAGAATTTCAAAAAACTTGTAATACATTTTTTGTTTGTCTTAATGTAAGTAATCAACTCAGTAATTTTCATGGAGATATCTAAAGGTTAAAAATTTTACCCTACTCATGTGAAAAAAATTTTTTATATGCGTATAAATAGGATATGTTTGGGTGTTTTTCAAAACTTTCCCCTAATGGGATTCTTCGGGGCTTTTTTTCCCTCAATCAGGACATGCTGAGGATACAAACTCAGTTGAGTTTGCTTCTGTTGCAATTTGTTTAACCTTTTCTCATAAAATGACTGGACTAATAGGGTAGCGCTACGACTAATCAGAGCAAAGAGCAGGATGACGTCGGTAGATTAAACTTTTCCCATATCCTGTCGGCAAAACACCAAATACATCCTTCTTTGAAATGAATGACTTCAGTGCAGTTTCTTGCTCAACTTTTTAAAAAAATGACAAGTTTAATTCTTTCAAAGTTGATGCCAACGGCGATTCAAGCGATTCCTTCGCCAAAGCCATCTTGTCATGTTTTTCACCGTCGCAAGTATGTCGTCATCGCGTTAAGCCCGCCCAACGACTCTCTAAACAGATAGAGCGCTGTGATTGGTGAACACAAACGGTGTTTAAGATTCAAAAAGTTCCTATGGCTCGTTTCTAGACTGACCTGTGGAGCAAATATATTTGCTGCCGCTAGGGTGCGTCTAGATTTTTATCAGTCACTCTCTTTTGCATAAATGCTGCTCTGGTCTATAGGAATATTCACAAATAAAAAATATATATATTTTTTTTTTCTGTAATTCATCCAGCAATTATATTACCACCACAAAATAACTAATGAAACAGTTAAGTTGTATAAATATCTGAATATGACTGAAGATACATTTCCATTCACACAACACCACATACTGTGCTGTATGTGGGCGCAGGCAGGTGCAAAGCTTCAGCATATGTATGTGTGTGTTTTGCCTACTGGCTCGCTCACTGCATCGTGGGTGTACCTGATTTTATTTGTGGTTTTCATGTGACTCGACTGCGGATTCTCTCGGAAACAAAAATCTGTCTCTACCCGTGTGAGGATATTACCACCAGAGACACAAAGGGAAATCAGCAGGAGGCAGGGAACACAATAGCTGACTCTCATCTCAGGATATGAGGTCAGCGCTTTTCTTGGAAGAAAAGGGTAAAAAGCAGTTAAGACACCTGTGCCTGCATGTTGAAGGAAAGAAAGGGCACCTTCTTGTTCACAGCCTTCCTGTTTAGCTTCCTGTTGACTATGATTTTAAAGGTAATGGAGATTTAAAAGGATAGTTCAACATTTTGGCAAATTGGCCCATTGCCACATAATCTCTATAGTCATAGCAGTAGGTTTGTTACCTTTAATTGTCAGTGCAAGCTATTTTTAGAACAGTGGAGCAGAGCCGCAAGCTGCTCAGAGCTATGCTATGGAGGCAAATGGGATTTCTTGGTTTCCCTCAAAGTCATCAAATACACAATCCAACAACTCCAAAACGCTCTGGTGGACAAGTTGTGACCTGCACATTCACCACACTATGAGATAATAACGGAGCGTTACGAGACAGAGTTGTTTTTGAGGTAAATTCATGCAAAACCGCTGATGTGCATTCCCGTTGGGAGCAGTTTTTTGGCAAGCAGTCTCTGAATTTGCCTTGAAAACAATGGACCTACTCCCAAGACTATAGGGATTATGGCAATGGGCCAATTTTCCAAAATGGTGAACTATCACTTTAATGACTAATTAGACCACAGCACCAAGATTCTGCTGACTGCTAATTTTCATTACTGCACATTATTCCTCAAGTTACATCTGTATGTACTGTTGTTATAGCTAATGTAAAGCATGCGTTTAGGTTTCACATCAAGCATCTCAAATGTGTATATGTGTGTATATGTCTATCTCAGGTGACTGTTGTATAGTTACAGAGGCCACATTTTTAAATTAAAAAGCCTTATTCACCCTTCTTACTTACTAAGGAAAGAGCTTTAATGTGAAAAAACTAATTTACTGTAATAACATAACTCCAATCAGTCTAATGGATCTCTGATCTCTATTAAAAGAACAGGACAACAACCGAGTTTGAATAAAGTAATTTACTAATACAGGATAAACACAATGTCAACAACCACTGTGATGAAAATGGAGAAAAATAGCTAGGTTAAAAGCTGATTTAATTAACTGTGTAATAAATTGGGCAATCAATGGAGAGAATATGTTTTAGATGTGTATGGCTGTAAATGATACAGAGATGTCTACAGGTAGTATTTATTTATCTCTTATCTCAACATAAACCCTGCCATAAGTAGAAGAGTTCGATTCACTGTAGTTAGAGATTTTCTCGGTCAAAACTTAGAGCAGTAGATGTTGATGAGGTCTTCTGTGCAACATTTTCTGGAGCAGTTTCCCTGGAGACAACCTGTAGCCATCAGCAACTGGCCCCACCCACTCTCTCAGCTGATTGGTGCTCCACAGTCTGTCAACAGGCTTTTCTCTTGGCATCACAGTGGATTTCTCTACAGGCTTCAGATGGTATCAACTACTGTACCGTCCTCTCGTGAGTTCAGGAGCTCTAATTACAGCTTTTCGCAAATTACTTTAGACGAGATTTGCGTTGTACAGGTTCCACGAAACCTTTCAGGACTCATCTAAATGATGACAGGTTAGAAAAACATCCAGAGCAACCTCTGTCCTGATTCAGTTGTTTCTGAGCTGGCTTGTAACATTACAGTAAAAGGTTGTCTATAAATGAAAAGCTATTTGGATGCTGTGGCAAAAGAAAGGACAAAAAACAGGCAGACAAACAACAGCAGAAAGGTTAAATTGAGTGAAAAATGGCAGAATGGTACAAGCCCAAAAAAACAATGTGGAAGGTGATTTCAGTAGTTGTATTCCCTTGGGGCTGGGGCATGTTTCAGAGGTGGTTCCTGTTTTCTCCTTTGGTTTCAACTGGAGAAGAGAGGATTATTGTACTGAACTGTACTGACATCAAAGCACAAAATGTTATTGTTACAATACTTAAATTATGGTTGTTTATGCCGATCTACTGATCATGGACTAGTTGTACATCTGATGAGAGACATAGATAGATAGATAGATAGATAGATAGATAGATAGATAGATAGATAGATAGATAGATAGATAGATAGATAGATAGATAGATAGATAGATAGATAGATAGATAGATAGATAGATACATACATACATACATACATACATACATACATACATACATACATACATACATACATACATACATACATACATACAGTACACCTTTCACTCTTGCTCAAACCTTTAAACGCCTTCTCTTTTTTTTTAAACCAAGTGGGAACATTTTGTAAAACGGCTGTGATGTTGTATTGTGTCAACCAAAGGAAAACTGCTTTTTATGTGCACCAGCAACATTTAGAAAAGATGTATGGAGGACTGGAGCTCACATGACTTTCAGTCTTCGTCAGCAACCTGTCAACCATGCGCAAGGAGAGAGTGTGTTTGTGTGTTATCATGAATAATGGGCCGTCTATTTAAACTCCTACGTTTTAGGCTCTTAGGTTTAGGCAGCACTATAGCAGAAATGTAATCACTTGATCCTGGAGGCAACTGAAAATTAATCTCTGTTAATCACTTTCCCTCAAAAATACATAGATGCCGTTCTGAATTTAATTTGAAAGCTGCAGACCCAGGCGGCTCTTGTTTGCCTCTGAAAGCGTCCCTCAGCTCATGGGATGAAAATAATATTTTAGACCATTCTATTTGTTTCATGTGTCAGTTTATAATCTTTGTTATCGTCTTTCCCTGTGTATCAAAATGCATGTTGTGTGTGGGCTGAAATATCCTGGCGTAGAGCCCTAGATCTAAATTGCATCATTTTACCAACTAGCAGCCACACATTTGTGGAAAATACATATTAATGGACCACAGACTATAAATATACAGTGATGTTTGGGGAGTTTGGGAAAAAGAGCCTAACCTGTTTTATATTGCAAACATGTATCCCTATTTTAATTATAATACAGTAAAATGAATTGTAAAGTTTTTCTTTTTAGTATTTCTCAAACACCTTATGGCATTTTCAACCTGTTTGTAACACATTCAATACATTTTGTGTCAGACCTTCAGTTTTCATACCCACTGGCTCGGCTTTCTAACAGCTAGGCTATACGTTTGAATAGTGCTGATGCGGCTCAGTGAAATGTGCATATCTTTTCATATACTATCCCAGAATGCCTCATGGCTGCTGCCACACTCTACTAGTCGCGAGCCAAGCAGGGAGTAGTAGGTGATGGCAGGCTGCCCTGCTGATCTCCCTGCGCAGCCAGCACTCAGACTGTAAGACACCCAAACATGGATCACACAGGCTGCAGTACGGCTGCAGGCATCATGAGGGACAGAGAGTGATGCTGGTCTGGGTAATGACTGCCATAATCCAGGTCATGAGGGAACGGTGCCAGACTCACCCAGACTGCTTCAGAAATAAGAGAATGCAAATTTCAGTGCACTGCTTAGCATTTTGATTGGTGGATTGGATATAACCTATATAGTGCATTAGTGGGTAAATTAGAGCCTGAAATGTGCTTGAAATTTATCGCTCAATGTTTAAAAAATGTTTGAACAAAGGGTCTTGATATTCTTGGTTTCAAAAGCATCTTAACTTTACTGTCATGGAGCCTGTGTTTTTTTTTTTTTCCACCTGAGGGATAAACGTCATGAAACTGTTCTACTTTTTCAGATCAGAAGACGCAGACCCACTCCTGCCACTTTAGTGGCATCCAGTGATCAATCATCACCTGGTAAGACACTTCATTACAAACACAAACATACTCACACGCATACACACACACACAAGATATCAGCTGTCCAGGCGTGAAATCCCAGAACAGAATGACATGTGGAGAGATTTTCTAGACTGCTGGTACTCTGCTAATCTTTCAGAGGAGCTCCACGGTGTCAGAAACACACACAAGGTCAGTTAATAGTTAAATCCTGTTTGAAGATATGAATAATGAATGAGGGCATCCAGCTGTGTGTAATACTCTGCACAGTTTTGGAGAGGTGGGATGAATGCCTGTGCCACCGAGCAAGAGAAGAGACAAGAGGAAATAATTTACTGGAACCAGGTGGAGAGCCTCTCTGTGCAGAATCTGCACCTGTCTCTGTGTCTGTATTTATTTATTTCATTTATATGTGAGATGTATGTAGCTTAATGTAGTCTTTGCCCAAGCAGCTCAGCAGCAGTCAGAGCACATTTGACTGTATTGGCCCACAGGTCAGGTCAGGGGTCACTGATTAACCCTCCTGGGTCAAGGAAGAAAGGGAGGAAGGGAGGACGAAGGAAAGAAGGAAGGACAAAGGGAAAGATGGGAGGAAAGAAGGAAGGGAAAAAGAAAGGAAAGATAGAAGGAGGGAGGGAACAGATTGGGTCAAAAAGGAAGGAAGAAGTAAGGACAAAGGGAAGGAAGGAAGGGAGGGAAAACGGATTGTGGAAAGAAGGAAGGGAAAAGGAAAGAAAGATGGAGGGGGGAACAGATTGGGACAATTGGGTCAAAAAGGGAGGAAGTAGTAAGGACGAAGGGAAGGAAGGAAGGAAGGACAAAGGGAAAGATGGGAGAAAAGAAGGAAGGGGAAAAGAAAGGAAAGATAGAAGGAGGGAGGGAACAAATTGGTTCAAAAAGGAAGGAAGAAGTAAGGACGAAGGAAGGAAGGAAGGAAGGAAGGAAGGAAGGAAGGAAGGAATGGAAAAAGGAAGGAAAGAAAGATGGAGGTATAGGGAACAGATCGGGTCAATTGGATCAAAAGAGGAAGGAAGAAGAAGTAAGGACGAAGGGAAGGAAGGAAGGATTGTGAAAAGAAGGAAGAAGGAAGGAAAGAAGGGAGGATGGAGGAAGGGAACAGATTGGGTCAATTTGACCCAGAAGGACAACAGGAGGGTTAAGATGTAACTGCAAGAGTCAAAGGTGCTGTGGAGTATTTCACACACTACTGTATGAGTGACCTCAGTCCCCTCAGTGTTGCACTGTTGTTATTTTGACAGGGTTGTCTGTAGTTTTCTATGCAGATCTTTAGTCAATCTGATCTCAGTCGGACATACAGTACAGTACAGTATTTGGGAAAGAGAGGCAGCTGCAAACAGACTGTATCCCTGATTCATCTGTTCCCAACATCATCACCAACCAAAACCAATTCTGAACATAAAAATAATTGTTTAACCTCGGGGGATTAGGTTTTTGTATCCAGGCGGGAAATGAATCTCTAAAATGTGTCATTGTGAGGTTATTTTTTTCTCCCCGCTGTGTTAATAATGCAGGTGTATGGACCCACACACTGACAGCTGACAATAGTCACAATATGTCTCTCACACATTATTACCATATTTCTTGTTTTGAATCTTGCGGTGTTACATCTTGGTGTTATTATGCAGCAGATGAACCTTCCTGCTGCATTAGAGCCAGAGAAACAGTACTGTGTGTTTCTGTGTGTGTGTGTGTGTGTGTGTGTGTGTGTGTGTGTGTGTGTGTGTGTGTGTGTGTGTGTGTGTGTGTGTGTGTGTGTGTGTGTGTCCTCTCCTGGGATCTTAATGATCAAACACAACAGCGCTCCTCTAGAGTGTTATCCTGTTCTATGAGTCATCCATTGGCTCCCTGCTTCTCTCCCTGCGTCTGTTGTACTGTTGTTTGTAAGTGTGTGACCTGCTGCAGAATTAAGAGATGATCAGATGGGAATTCAGGGCAGGGAGAGTAAATTTTCTCGAGGTGAGAAAACACAGGATGATATTGTGTTTGAATGGATAAATTAAAAAAAGCTGATATGTCACTGTGGATACCAGCAGAGACTGCCATTGTCATATTTATCACAGAGGTTTGACATAATTGGTGTTTTCATCTTGAAAACGACAGTCTTCCTAATTGGATATGATTTTAAAAATGTTCTTCTTTGCCTGTGATCAGTGTGGTTAATCTATGTCTATGTGCGCCTGTGATCACATGTGCTCGTCTCCATGTTTGAATCAGTAATTGGGCACTGAGCACGTGGAGCTTCTCAGAATTAACTTTGATCAGATTTGAGTGAAAGTGTAGAGAAACCCTCCACGATCTTGAAGATTAGAGACAAGAGGAGAAAAAAAAACACAAAGTATAAACTTAAGAGGCTTGAGTGGTGTAGAAAAGGAGTTATTTGTGATGTGAACGAATGAAAATGCAAAAACAAGAACAAAGGGAGAGAAAGCACAAAAGATCACAGGAAAAGAGCAAAGCATGGCATATGAAAGGTTTGGTATTGTTGTGCTGCACTGGTATTTTAAAAGCATACTATGTTGAGATGTTTCAAAAGATGAAGAGGTTGAAGAGGATTTTTAGTAAAATGAACAAATACTTTTGAAAGACAAGTCCCAGGACCCTCCTGCAGTATGTTTTAGGTTTGGGTAAGGTTTCAATTTAAAGCCCCTGTACAGTACAGACTTTTCATTAGTGTTGATTTTGGCGGAATGAAGACTGCATTTCCCACCGTCATGAAGACGTTTGTCTGGCCGGTGCGTGTAGATTTGTTTTGGAAACGTCGGAAAGAAGACAGGACTTGTTTTGTCTTTTTTTTAGCAGCATAATGTATCTATTCGTATCGTTTCGTCAGTGGTCCGACCCGACCATGCCTTCCAGAGGTATACTGTAGAATTAGACTACTTAGAAATAGCGTATCTTCACACTGATGGGCTCATTTGCTGTTGTAGGTAACAGAGACACATCAGCAGAAACCAGAGACTTTTGCGTATCCAGTTCAAAGCTCCATACAGGGGTTTTGAAGGGGACATATCATGGAAATATCACTTTGCCTTTCCGGCCCCCAAAATGTGAGAATTGACAATTTTGTCAATTGTCAATTCAGACATTACAGATTTTTAAATCTGTATGTGCAGGCTCCCTTGGTTGAAATCCAGGTGGTTTTACGAGCTGATCCCTCAGTTGTCTTTCAGTGATGTAACTAGAACCACAGCTGAGCAGAGAACAACTCATCAGTCACAGATCCTGTTGCTGTTTCTGTCAGTGACAGTGATGAAATCATGAAGACAGCGCATCTAAAAAGTCAATTCATTAGCACATTTTCTGAACATGTCTAGCTAAGAGATGGTAAATTAAGATGGACGTAACCTCTGTGATGTCACCTACTGATTTCCAAGGAGTGGTTTTGAAACAGAGTGAGCTGCTCTGCTGTGCTGTCGACATCCTGCCAGTGCCCAACTCTGCCAAACTCCAACGCTAATCCAAAAATGGGCAAAGAATTGTGTGTGTGTGGCGCTGAGACTTCAGTACACGCCGGCTTGTGGCAGGTTTACGCTCACGCACCTGTCACTCAAAGCGGCACACCCTCAATTATGCAGAACTTTAAGCCTTAATACAATTTGAAAGAGTGAGTTACATAAACATTCACCCTCCCTACAGTTGTCCTAAAGGAGGAACCTGACTGTTTTTATAGCAGGCTGTAAAACTGCTTTCAAGTTGGGCATTTTAAAACTCGAGTCCTTGGGGATTGACTGGCTTTTGGAGCCTGCCTTATGCAGCCATCCAGAGAACCTACTGTACTAACACTCAGGGGAGATCTGTACAGATCTCAGCTCTCATCTTGTGATACAGCAGCACAGGAGAAAATAATTTGGGAAATATCATTTTTCTGTTTTGGAATTTGCTTCACAAGCATGAAATTGTCTTAGATATTATTATCTCCTCACCCAGTTTGCTGCTGGATGTATCACTGCTGGTGCAGGAGGCAAACATGGGATTCTATGAATTAGATTTTGGAGCAATTGCTTTTGAAATTAGTTTCTGTCAGATTCACATTGTTGTTAAACTTAAGCCTTCTTCAACAGGTGCTGCTGTGTGTGCAGGCTCCTGACACCTGTCTCTTTTGTTGCATGTTTTACTGCAACTAATTAATGACAAATATAAAATCGTATCTAATCTATTTCTTGAGAATGTTTGCCATCAGCAGGGTGCTAGTTAGTGTAATCAGGCTGATATAGCAAGGAATATTTGGGGAATAAGGCATCACATATTGGAGAAAAGCTGTGTATTTACATTTTTCATGTGCTTGCATTTGATCTCACACTGGTTTTTGTACCTTGCTGTGTGTGTGGCTGTGTGTGTCTGTAAAATGAGAAACTCAGAGACAGACAGACAGCCATGTCATGGAAAGATTCACTCGAGATAAAAAAAAAAGAAAAAAAAAAGACCAAATTAAAGCCAGAGACGAAGGGAACGTCACAGACTAACAGAGGCAAAGACAGACATCAAGTCAGACACAGGGATACAATCAGAGAGTGAGACCGCTCCAGTTGTGTGTATGTGTGTGTGAGAATGAGGATGTGCCAGATCGGAGGGGGATGGGGAGGAATAGATATGATGATGAGGGAGAGGAGCTGTGCTGGTGCAGTAATGGTGTGCCCCACATCAGACAGAGCTCTGCATTATTTAATGCTCTGCAGATTGCTCTGCCCCGTGCACCATGAACCCCAATAGCACATCAGAAGAGCAACCACAGATGTACATACAATAGGGACACAGTTTGAGGGCGAAATAATGAGGAAGTGGGAATTGTGTTAATAGAGTGTCTGATTTGAATCTCCTCTGAAGAAGAAGCCGGCTTATTAGGGGATACATGTCTTTACTGATTCCTGGAGAGAGACAAAGAGACAACTTGACTGGGATAAAACAAAGCAAGTAAAAGACTGAATATCCAACTTTCCGACAGCACATAAAAGTTGCTTTACTCTTTGCCTCTGAATATTTCAGCGACCCTCAGCTACGCTATATATGTGCTTTTAAAAGGGAAGATACAACCACAGGCCCACATCAAACGATCACTTGTCGTGTAGTGCCCTTTACAGTAAGTGAGACACTTCATCTACAAGCACCAGCAGCAGCTCGTCTCTGAGGTTGTAGTGGGGTGTGCACTACTACCATCTGAATGTGGATATACATTAGGCTACATAGAACTCTATAAGAAAATAAAAAATATACAAAATATGAGGTGAATGTTTAAATCAAACCTTCATTGTATATTATTAGAAAAAGGCCATTTAAACCAGAGGTGTTGTAATCACTTGGTTAGCCTCTTTATTCACTGATATCACCATGTATATCAGTTTATTGAGGGAGGAAAAGACAGGGAATTCACATGTTCACCCTCAATCTGGAGCTGAATGAGAAGACTGATATAATCAGTACCAAGCTTAACTGATTACTGACTGACTGGAAAGCAAATAATTATCTGATTATCAAATTATCTAATCATTATCTAATTATGGTGATATATATGATCCAGGAGTGGCTTTTTAATTATTGATAAGTCATGATAATATATATGATAATAAACAATTATTGATTTTTTGGTAACACTTTGTTTTACACCTATTTCTATAACGCATTATAACCATACTTATGAGTAATGCACTTATAGCACTGTATAACTATAGTTATGAACACTCATAAATGATAATAATTCTTTATAACAATAATCATAACACACTATAAAGCATTTTATCATGACTTATAAGGTCAATTATTATTATTATTATTATTAGGTCAAGTATTATAAAACGTTATAATTGTTAGTAACTCACTGACAATGCCCACATCGATAATGCATTATAATATAGTTATAATGTGTTATAATTGGCTTATAAATGTGTATTACTATCATTATAAACACTCATAAATTATCATAAGGCTTCATAACAATAAGCATAACACACATCATAGCGCATTTTATAATGGCTTCAGGGCAAGTGTTATAATAGAGTTATAATGCTCTATAGTGTGTTATGCTTGTTGTTATAAAGCATTATGATCATTTATGAGTGTTTATAACTATAGCTATACAGTGCTATAACTGCATTATAACTCATTATACGTTCCTAAGTAGTTATAATGCGTTATATATATATATATATATTTTTTTTTTTTACATTTCATTATAATGCTTTTACTCAGTAATAGCATGTTATCATGATATCACCATTGCTTTTGGATAAAACAAAAATATCTGGTCTTCTGCAATAATTCTCAGTCCTTATTTCCCTCATGGAAGTAAGAAATCGTAACACAATTTATTTTTTTTTGTGATCAAATGTTTTTTATTTATTTTATATTTTCTTTTTCATTTGCAGTAGTGACATCAACAGTTATGTCAAATAAGCATTACAACACATACTTACATATACCCCCCACCCACCCTTCGGACCTTAACCATTTAATGGACAGAAATCATAACGGAAAGAAGACAATAAGAATAACAGTAGTGATTAGAGATAAACAAATAACTAAATAAACAATCGTAAATAAACAAAAATTCAGGCAGGATTAATAAGAATAAGAACTGGACAGGGAAAGCTGCAATACATGGTGTTCGTTTTAAGTACTTCTTGCAAGTCTGGATTTGATTTGATCTGCTGCCATGTGCCAAGATGAGATATTTTGTTGCTTTGCATTATTGACTCGGGCTGTAGATATTTCCAAATAAATAATATCAAGAAAAGTCAAATACCAATGAGAGATGTTAAGCGTGTGCGGTGGTTTCCATCTCATTGCAATGATCTTTTTTGCTGCTGTTAAGCCAGCAAGTAATATTCTTTTTTGACACTGTGATAAATTAATTGTGGATAAGTTATTTAATAAAAGTGTTTGAGGGTTTGCTGTTATATTTTGAGCTGTCAAAGAAGACAATGCAGCTGCAACCTGCCGCCAAAATTCGATGACAGGTTTGCATTCCCAGACCATATGTATGAAAGTTCCTGGCTTATTCTGTGAGCATAAAGTACATAAAGAGCTGTCCAGGATCTTCATACGGTGGAGCTTGCAGGGTGTAAGATAAGTTCTATGTACAAATTGATAATGAATAGCTTGGTGATCTGGATTCCTGGAAGATGAGAGAACGTTAGTCCATACATCATTCCAGTCAAAGTTTGGATCCCAATCTGATATGTCCCTACCCCATACTGCATCTAAACTTAGAGGCTTATATGATTTCTTTAAAATATATTGATATATAGCAGAGACTACACCCCTTGTTTTTAATTTATCTATTAGCTCAGTCAAGGGATGTTCAAATAACTTGGCATCACTTGGTAATCCTTGTGCCTTAAGTGTAGCTCTAATCTGTAAGTAAAAAAAGAAAGATGTGTTCTGTAAATTAAAACTAGATTTAATATGTTGAAATGTGCACAGGCCATTTCCATCATAGATATCACTAAGGAGATGAATCCCCCGATCTCCCCATTGTGGGAATTGGATGGGTTTACCCCCAATCCGTAGATTAAAATTATTAAAAATTGGGGTGTTTGAATGCCATTGTGTTGTAATGTTACATAGCTTTTCCACACAACGCCAGGTTGAGATCAAGTGAAATATAATCGGGCCGAATTTTGACTTGCACATTTTGGTTGGTAAGTTACATAAAAGGACATCTCTGAGAGACCAAGGATGCACTATATTTTCTTCTAATGGGCGCCACGAGCTAGTAGCTGTGGGATTAAACCAAACAGTAAGTGAACGAAGGGTAAAAGCCCAAGAGTAAAATTTAAAGTTGGGCAAAGATAACCCTCCGTCCCGTCTATTTCGCTGGATGGTTGGAGTTTTCAGACGAGGCCTCTTGCCCCTCCAGATAAATCTATTGACATCTTTGTGTAATTTTTCCCAGCTTCCTGCTGGGGGAGCAAGCGGTATCATAGAACTTACAAAATTAATTCTCGGTAGCACATTCATCTTGATAATAGCTATACGAGCCTGCAATGAATTTGGTAGAGTCTTCCATCTGTCCAAATCATACGTGATTTTCTTAAAGACACCCATGAAGTTGTTCTTTACAATAGATTCGAGAGAAGCATATATTTCTATCCCAAGGTATGTAAAGTGCTGGACTACCGGTAATGGGAAAGGTATATTGGTCAGTACACCAGCATTATTTGGTGATAGTGGTAGCAGCGCTGATTTCTGCCAATTGATCTGAAAACCAGATATACTACCAAAATAATCAAATATAGAAATCAATGGAGGGATGGAATTAGTTATATCCTCCAAAAACAATAATATATCGTCAGCATATAAAGATAAAGAATGTTGGGTATCGTGAATCGAGATTGGACGGATATTATCTGCTTGGCGCACTGCTTGGGCCAGTGGCTCAAGTGACAGAGCAAACAAAAGTGGACTCAGTGGACAGCCCTGTCTTGATGACCTGGAAACATCAAATAAAGACGAGCAATTTTTCCCTGTCAGAACCATTGCAGATGGATTAGTATACAATACTTTGATCATTGATATAAAGCCCTCACCTACTCCCATTTTCTCTAGTGCAGACCATAGGTAGGACCACTCTAAGCGGTCAAATGCTTTCATTGCATCCAGAGACAACACTGCTGAGTTACTATTCTTCACTGAATCCACAATATGTAGTAGTCGTCTAACATTGTCACTAGCCAGGCGGGATTTAATAAAACCTGTTTGATCGCAGTGAACAAGTGTAGTCATATAAGCCTGTAGTCTGCGGGCAAGTACCTTGGCGTATATCTTCACATCACTGTTCAGTAACGAAAGAGGTCTATAGTTGCTGCATTCCGTTGGGTCCTTGTCTTTTTTTAATAATAGGGATATTAAAGCAATATTGATATTCTTTGAAAATGAGCTCTTTTCTATAGAATAATGTATCATATCTAAAAGTAAAGGACCAAGAATATCCCAGAATGTTAAAATAAATTCAGGAGGTATCCCGTCTATTCCCGGTGACTTTCCTACCTGCATCTCTTTCACAGCTTGTTCTAATTCTTCTAATGATATAGGTTCTGCCAGTCTCTTTGCTTCTTTTTCAGACAAGCAGGGTAGTTCTAGATTATTAAGGAAAGCATCACATGTGGATTTATTATACACTACTTCGGATTTATAGAGTTCGGCATAAAATGATTGAAATACCAAGTTTATTTGCTTGGGTTCTGTTACCAACATCCCATCTTTAGATTTAATGGTTGGAATATCAGCAAACTGATCACTAGATCGAATTTTCATAGCTAACAGATGACTAGGTCTTGATCCATGAAAGTAATATTTCTGTCTTACTCTGTGCATAAGAAATTCTGACTGAGCTCTATTTAAGGAATTTATTTCTTTTTTAACTGTCTCTCGTTGTATGGCTATGCTATCTAAATAACTATTTTGTAATATATGATCCAACTCTGCATATTTAGATTCGAGTTGCTGCAATTTCTGAAGACTATCCTTTTTTTGATTGGAAGAAAATAAAATAACATTATTCCGGACAAATCCCTTCGTGGCATCCCAGAGAATCCGAGGGTCACTCACTGATCCCCTGTTGAGCTGTATAAATTCTGTACATTTTTCCTCAAATTGTCTCCTAAAGGACTCGTTCTTCAGTAAGGTTGTGTTAAGCCGCCATCTGGCTGCACGAGCTGGAATGTTGTCAATGGCTACTGTGCAGAAAACCGCCTTATGATCTGTAATAGTCATAGGCAATAGAGAACAATCTATAATGTTAGAAAAGACGTTTTTAGTAGCAAAGATGTAATCAATTCTAGAAAAGGATTTGTGCCTAGCAGAAAGATGGGAAAAATCACATTTGGTTGGGTTGACCATGCGCCAGATGTCTATAACCCCCAAATCTGACGCCCATTGACGCAGGGCTACTGATGCAGACTTTTGTTCTCTGCTTTCATATATGCCGGTCCTATCTTTTTCATGATTCCACACAGCATTAAAATCTGCTCCTATTATGAGAGAGTAACACAATTTATTTTTCTCTTTGTGTTTGAATACAGTTCCTGTGCCACTTGCTTAGCAGCAGCTTCAAAAAAAGAAGAAAGATAAATTACCCTTTTTAGATGCATGACTGACTTCTATTTCTTTTTTGTTTGGTTCAAGAGTTTTCTTTATCTTTCCCATTTTTCTTCAACTGCGGCGCAGCAGCTCTAACCTGACACCAGCTACAGTAGACAGCTAAATTAGACTCGGAGCCTCTCTCTGTTCTCATCCTACTGTGTGTCAGACAGTCAGTCAGCTGGGAGTCACACTGATGGACTCGGCACCGCTGGAATGGCTGTTCTGTTATTGCCCCTCTCTCTCATCATCTGGCTTCAGCACGCAGACGACACAATCTGAATATCAGGCACGTGAAAGCCATATGTTGTGTTTCATCATGACCCAAATGATTCAGCCACGTGTGCTACTGATGTGAAACCAATAGTCATCATTGTGTTCGCTGAAATGAAGCCACAGCTGCTCACTGTTTTTGTCTTCTGCTACAGTGTATTTATCTTGTGCATTATTTCAAAACACATAATAAAAAAAATTAGAACACACACCTGATACATCTGAAGCTGTAGCCATCCCATCTGCATGAAAGCATGTCCAAATATCACATCTGTAACAGCAGAATATTCTTGGCACATTAGGACACACTTTTATGGTCAAGAGGTGTTTGTTCTCTTTTATTACAGAATCTATTTTGACTCTTTGCATCATAGTAGGTGTAAAAATGTTTGAGCTATTTCACTTGAAATGTAAGTAAATGAAAAGTTGTTTATCTTAGTTAGTTAGTTAGTTTATCTTTATCTTCCTTATTGATCTTGAGTTTGATTTTTACAGTACAATAATTCATAATATAAATAACCATGAACAAAACTGCTACACAATGATAAGAAGGTGTCACAAACAGATTGTAGACTGAAGCCATCTTATTCCACCTCAAAACAAAAGGGTCCATGTGTACTACACACTGTGTGTACAGAACACCGGATGTTTTCAAGTCCCTAGAAATGCCTTCATATCTTACTCTGTGTCAGTTTGTGTCAACACATGTGCATGCACCTGTACTGTTACACATGAGACTGTCCTGTCAAGAAAAACAACAGATGTTTCAGCAAATACCCCAGAATAACATGTTCACCTTAAAGTGACAGAGCCTTGTAGTGGCTGTAGTTGTTATGATGGGAGCAAAGGAGGAAGTCAGGAGATGCTACTGGAGGACACTAAAGTCCATGTTGGGAGGACACTGGGGTGGATGACAGGTCTGTTCCTGTTTCAAACTGAAAGTCAACATGTTTATTCTACAGAGGACAGCGCTCATTCTCCCAACCTATGCAATCATGACAGATGTCCTTGAACCTTTACCGAAATTATCACTTTTTGTGAATTTGTCCTCATGATTTGAATGTGTAGACGTGCACTCTGTTACAACATTGATCTTTTTTTCCTTTCTTCTTTGTGTTGTTGCTGCTGTCTGTGCCAAATGCCCCATGCACCGTTGGGATGAAATTCTAATTTCAGACTTCAGTCGTGGTTCAATACCTGTCCGTCAAAAACCTGTTTATACAGTAAAGTGTAAACTCTGTGTGACTTGAAGGACAGGCCTCAGCCTATTTCCTGGGATCGATTTGTAACAAAAATCCATATTGGTTGTATGAACCTTCTCACAATCCTGGGAGTTCCTATAAATAGGTATCAGTTTCAAGCATCACTGTAAACCACGCACAGCAGAAAGATGAACGTTTCCTGAAATGAATTTGAATGATTTTTGTGTCAGGTTTTTTTTTATAACCACTACTGGGTTTGTGTTGGTGCAGAGTAAAAGAGCAAGAGAGTGATGAATAAAGAAGCACATCACTGGCATTTTGAACAGCCTAGTGCATACTTTTAAGTAGGAATAATATATGCACACACACACACAACCATACACACTCATAGTGCCTCCCTAGTTGCCTAGGGATGTGTAGGTTGCCAGGCAACAAGATGGTGTCCTAGAAAAAAGTTCCAAGGCAGTAAAACACAGGAGTTGGATGTGGGTTCAACACAATCACTATTGATCATCCTTAATGGTTGGACTGTGGTCCACTCAGCTGATGTTTGATTTCTATTTCAGTCCTTTCCAGCAGTGACCAGAGAGTCTTGTTTCACATGTTGATGTTAAAGCTTCTCTTTGTCCTGTGGGACTCATATGATCTTCATCTGTGCAGTATCATGTGCTTACTGTAGTAGGCTACTCTACTATAATACATCTGAGGTACTTGTAGGCTACTCCACGTGTAGTGATTTGTTTTCATATCCCTTTTTACTTTTTGGTACTCATATTGTAGCTACTTTTTTATTACCACATTACAATGATCTAACACATTTAATTTCTTGCTGCACAAATGAAGATTTAAAGATTAATTTGCAACTATTGTTTCAGTTATTTTTCATGAGCAAATGTGAATCATTTCATGGGTCCAGCTGCACTCATGCCAGGATTTGCTGATTTTGCTCTTAATCATCTTGATATGTTTAGTTTAGCATTAGAAAAACTAAAGTAGTTCTTAATGGAGAAAACAGCTTGGACACTGGATAATAGGCAGTTTCACCATGTATTTTTTATTTTACAAATAAATTATTACAATAATACTAGAAATACACTTTAGGTTCCAATATGAAAGAGTTGCCTTGCCTGAGTAAATAAACCTGGATAGCACTAAAATAGAATAATAACATGCTTCATCAGTCCTTAAGTGAAAATGTCACTCGGTAAAGTGTGAAGCTTTTATTGGGAAGATCTACTTAAAGTAGAAAAATAAATGACCGTCACTCTCTTTGTTACATTTTACTGTTGGATTGTTTTGATGGAGGTCGTGGAGTATAAGTATAAAGTAGCATAAAATTAACATACTCAAGCTTTTATAAATAATCTCAGCTGCAGAGAACACTTCATTTTGCTCCTCACTCACTTCTCTCCTGGGGGTTTGTATAAACAGGGCCTCACTGTTTATCCATCATCAGCGCTTGGCTGTACGTGGGGGTTTATTAGGAAGTTGATGAGAGTGGATTAGCATCCACTTTGTTAGCGAAAATTATCCAGAGAGTCTGTTTTTATTCATACGTGATGGTGTTGAATAGAAGATAAAGTAATTCCGCCCACAATGGTGAGTTAAAAACACTCACTGTGATGCTTGTAGTGTGTCCGATAACCATCTAGCTGGAGGTCAGTCCATATCCACTGTCTGAACAACACAGCAGCACTCCAGCTACACTGTGCTATTAAAAACATTATTGGGACTGTGCATGGAATAAGCTGGACCAATGAGTTTAGTGCACCACATGTTTGCCTCCTTTAAATCTTATATTATGAATTACAACTGATTATTTTCTCTATCACAGAAATAGATGAAGATCGTTTGCCGAACCAGCTGTACAAGGTAATTTCATTCTGTATTTCAGAAATACAATTATGTGAATTCAGTTTTTCCTTTTTCCTTTTTATAATTAGCTCTGTCTCTAAAGTCAAACAATTGTCTCTGTCTTGCTGCGTCCAGGCAGCCTTGTTGAACTCCCCTCGACAACGACGAAAAGGACAAAAGGGAACTCCTACAATGAAAGGTAGAGTTGGTCATCAGTCTTATATGTGACATTGACATTTCTTACACAAGTTCACACTGTTGGTTTATCTGAATTTAAGATGTCAATGTTTTTTTGTTTTTTTTTTGCTGCTGCTCCCACAAAGGCCTGTCTAAAATAACTGCTTAGTCTAGCAAAATTACAAAAGTTGTTGGTGTCCATGACGAAGCTGAAAACAAAGATTGTTCACATTTCAAGTCTTACTTGTAACATCAGCTACGCACGATTACACTGAAACTGTTTGTGGTCTGGTCACTTTAATCAGGCTTTTATACTTTTCATGTTTCAATCCCTCCATCACTCCTCAAGCAAAAGCTGTCCCGGCAATGTTGTCTTCCATCACTCATACTGGATTCATGTAAGAGAGGGATCTTCTCACAGATATGAACAGGAGTCATCACAGAAACCTTCAGTTGTATCGATATGAACAAAGGATTTTTGAAAATGTCCACCAATCCTTAAATATGAAGCTTCATATCCAATTTCCAGTCTTGGATGTCAAGTGTCACCTTACTTGAATTTACTTTAGCTAAGCTAATGATGGAGGTTTACTCTACCCGCATTGACACGTGTCAACCGCAGAGCCAATCGGGGCTGCGCTTGTCACAGCGACGACTCATTATCTCATATTTTCTGACCAGAATTCCTCCAAGTTTCAATTTTTTTTAGCTAAAAGAAGGATCCATGTGAGGTCTGTTAATGCACCGCCTAAAGAAAAGCCTGCAGAACAAAATGCACACAGGACCTGTGAAGTGTTCCACCTGATCTGTGGGTTGTTTTTGTCACAGCAATTCAACCTCCACTTTTTTTGTGTGTTAATGTGAACAATTCTCTGTAGAGTCTGGTCAGAGCAGAACAAACAGAGAAACTGAAGCAAGATAACAAGTGAGAAGAAAGGAGAGTGAAATGCGGAGCTCGAGGATGTTTATTCTTCAATTTGTTTTACAGAGTGATGAGTCACTACTTAGAGGAAACCCAGGCAATAATCAGTGTGCTTTAGTTTCCCACTACAGGGGGATTCAAAGTAATAAAGTCATGGATGAAGGAAGGCGAAAAAGGCGATTAAACTAATCATCTTCGAGCTCTGATGCATCTTTACCTGCCCCCTCAGTCCAAACAGTGCAGGCCGTTAATTCAATCTTGCCAATTTATTTTTAAAAAATGTTTAACTTACACTAAAGTGATGGATTTCAAGTTGAATCTCCACCTACACACTCACCTTCCCTCCATCTCTTTCCTCTGTACTGTTTATAACCCTTCCTCTCTCCCATTGGTTCCCTTCATCTCACACCACTTTCCTTTTCTTTTCTTTTTTTTTGCTTGTCCTCCTTCTCCCTCCATCTCCCCAATGAGTTCACGCTTTTTACTCTCCACTTCAACTCCACCGTTCCATTCCTACCCATCCACTCCCCTCCCTCTCGTCTTTTCTCTCTCCCTCTCTGTTACAGTAACTAATTTCTCTGCTTCTCCCTTTGTATCTGCCTCTTCCCTGTTTCTCTTACACCCTTCCCACCTCCACCTTCCTCCTCTCAGAGCTGCAGTTCATGGTAGAGCACCATCTGTACAGGCAGCAGCAGGGAGCTGGGGACGAGTGTTCCTCAGAGAGCTGCCTGTCGGACCGGCCCAGCCCCGACTCTGTTCCCACCGGGGAGGAGCTCCCACACGACGACGAGGCCACAGCGGAGGCCTTTGAGAAACTGCGCTGCCAAATGGAGGGTATGTTTGGAGCGTGAGACCGTGAAAAAGTGGATTTCATTTGCAGATGGATTATGTTGTTTTGTTTTGACAGTTCAGTACAAAAGGTCTCACAACACACCATTTCAGTTAAAAGCCTACCTTATTATATGAAAGGGAGAAAATAAAAATTGAGGAAAAGTTATCTCTGGAGGAGACTCTGTGACTTCAGGTGAATAGTCAAAATTTCAAAAGCTCCACTGTGGTTTGGTTGGTTCTCTTCGTGATAGTTATACTCAGTCTCTCAGTGGACAGACTTGTCATACACCCTTAAGCCTGAGAGGTACAGTATGAGGCCCAGTCCTGAACATCAGGCAGCAGCTCATTAAGGCTACTTTGGACCTGTATACAGAGGAGACCGAGAGTGGACGAAAGACTCAAGTACAAAAAGAAAACAACAGGACACAGGGCCGTTTATGTAATAATCCATTAACTGTCAGTCACACACACAGAAGAGCACAAGTAAGCTATTTTTTAGGCCTACTGTAGATGTGTGTGAATGAGAAACTGCAGTGTTTGCTGGGAGGTGGGAGGCACACTCACACAATTCTGTATTCAATCAGCGCATCTGACTGCAAAAAAAAAGAAACCACTTCAACATACACATACCAACACCACTCCAAATCAGTGCCCATAAATAAATGAGTAAGTGAAGGTGGCAATAAAGCTTTATGCTTACAGTGTTTTAGCTGCCCGCTCAGCTGCACTAAGCTCCTTTAACTTCTACTTGGGACTTTGGCACTTAAGAAATCGGGTCACGATTTTCCTCCAGACGAGTCTTAACTGATCGTAGATGTGGGAGTGAGGAGCTGTCAGTCTGAACTTCGGTCTGTCAAATAACATCTCAGCCGTGGTGGGATAGGAACTTGTGTCCGTAACTGAAGAAAAAGCGCCAACACAACAGTGTGAAAGTGCATTGCAAATAAAAGTTATACATTCAGATTCCTCCTGAAGTAAATGCATCTAAGGGCCTCTTCCTAACCAAGGGTAAGGATACTGTTCTACAAGTTTCAGTCATATAAAGAAATGAAGAGTCAACCAAAAAGTTGAAGGCAGGTAGTTATACTGTAAAAAAAAACAAAAAAAAAAAAAAATGCTGCACTTCACCGACTGGTGATAAAAAAGCATTTATGTTTAATCTTAATCTAAAATGTAACCATGAGAATAGAGAGCAGATCAGAGTATTAGGTAGAGTATTTAAGTAACAAAGGAAACTCTGTGTTGGGCTAGTTCTGTAGTTCTGTGTAGTGGAGTAAAACATAATCAATATTTCCCAACCCCAGCATTAAAAGGAAATCCGCAGCAGTACCTCAGCACCGTGCAAAGGCATATTAACAGTCATTGTAAGCTGGTAATAGGTACAGTACAAAGTACAGACATTAATGTGTGAAGAGGACCAGGATGGAGTGAATGGAAACATGTCTGATGACGAAAATGTGCAAAAGAAGATTGAATGGATGAACATTAGAGGGTATGACAGTGGTGAAGTGAAGGAAGGACAAATGGAGGTCTCTAAAAAATGGATGATGCAGTACCACAAGAAGCAGAGCGCAGATGGAACGCTGAGGAGAGAGGAGAAAGAAGATAGCTATGTGTATTAAGAGGAGAGAAGCCAAAAAAAAAACAGCCCACTGACATGAAGGGTGTAGTAGAATTAAGAGAAAGGGGGATGAAAGTAGAATGAGGGAGGAAGCATGAAAATGGCTGGAAGGGATGTATGCGAACACTCAATAGGACAAAGAGGGGGAAGAGGATAAGTGACACAAAAGGAGTGGAGGAGGGCACAGGAAGGAATGCTGAAAGACATTTGTTAAATATTTTAGGAAATACATTGTTGTTTCTTGAAGACTGGAAACAGCTAGCTTAGCCACCATAAACTGTTAGCCTACATGAATATTTTACCTCAGTTTTTGCACCGATATGTTGCTTATTGGAAAGAGCACCCCTCAGTCTCCAGTCTTCATGGTAAGCTAAGCTAACCTGCTGCTGAAAGGTATTGATCTAAAAAGTAGGCATATTTCCCAAAATGTAGCCTAGAACATAACTTTAATGAAAACACTATAAAAGTGCATTAGCAGATACTCTCTCTTCTCTTTGCCAAATACTTTACATCTAATAACAAAAAACAGTGGTCAGCGCTTCAGCCCATAATTCACTTTAATAGCAGGAATAGAGACAGGCCCAGAGTTCAGCACATAATGTTCACATTGCCCAGGACTAATGCATCATGAGTGGACAGTGCTGTTTTTCTGAAGCAGTAGCACCAGAGTGTCAAAATTATATTTCTTGTGAATGTTATACATTTTCACTTTACCATTTTATCCTGTGGTGTTGGCAGGCGAGAAGCAAATTAAGTCCTCAGTTCAGATGAAAGAGCAAAGATGAAGCTGTGGGAAACAAATCAATGACCATTAACACCAGTCCAGCCGAGTGTGGCTTCACTGAAAGATCAGCTCTTTGAATTCACTCAGCATGAGTAAATAACGTAGCTGTAAATGTCAGGTGGCACTGATTGATGATTTGTGGTGGACAACGCCCGTCGTCTAATATAACTCAACAATAATTGAACCAGAGCATTCCACGTTCAGCAATGGAGGATGAGGAGCTTTGCTTCATCTCTCTGGTTTGTTACTGTATATCGGTCACTGTTCACCTCCACTTCATCCTTGGTTTGTCTCCCTGCCCTCTGCAGAGTTCTCCAGGGAGAGTCTATTAGAGGCTGCGGGTGGACTCGAGCACCCCCTCTCCAAGGAGAAAGAGGATTGTTCCAACGCATCACAACAAAACAACGCACAAGCAGGTAGCTACATGATATCCAAAAGCTACACAGGAACGCTTTCCCTCTCACATCTCCCTCGGGGGTCCCTCAGGGGACTCCTCATTACCCGCACATCAGGCAGAGTTTATTTAGATATGTTAAAGAGTTCATCTGGCTCAGCTTGGTGTCATGTAATCATGCCTCATAAACAAACATCTGCGAAGTGGCTTTGATCCACACTTCACAGAGCTGGCTGGAAAAACCACTAGAAGGCAGCTACATGTGAAAGTGGGAAAATTTGTGTGTGGATGGAGGTTGGAGGCGTTTACTGTCGATTTTTCTTCCTTCATTACTTTCTTTCTTTCCTTATATCCCAACAAAAACAGTAAGAAACTACTGTTCAAGTGTATGATATATGTATGCAGTGTGTCCTGAAAGTGTTCAGATCCATTCAGTATAGTTTCACTTTTTTTTGCAGTCTTATGCTAAAATTAATACAACAGATGACAACACAATTCTTCTGCAAATGTGACGTCATATTTTTAAAAATTTTTTTAGCCTTTATTTAACCAGGTCGGTCCCTTTGAGATACAATGACCTGTTTTTCCAAGGAAAGCCTGGCCAAGACAGCAGCATATGAAAGTTGCAACAATTAAGAACACACAGAAATCACACAACAACACAGATAAAATACATGCAAGATAGAAGCAACAGGACTAATGCTCCGGATTTACATTAAAACAAGAACAAGTGCGATATGAAGCCGCTCCAATTTCTCTCACACAGGGTTTCAAAGTTGCAAGGTTGATGAGCTCCTTTAACTTTAAAGTTTTCTGCAGTGCATTCCAAGCAGCAGGTGCAACGTACTTAAAGTTTCGAAATGAACTTTAGGCAGTATTCAGACCCTTTGCTCCAGTACGCCTCATTCCTCCTGATCACCTGTGAGATGTTTCTACACCTTGATTGGAGCCCATCTGTGTTCAATTGGACTGATCAGATGTGATTTAGAAAAGCATACGCCTGTTTATATAAAGTCTCAAAGCTGACAAAACATGTTAGAGCAGAAAGGAGGAAGAGGAAGGAAATAGGACCGCGTGGAGACAGATCAGGAGAATGCTACAAAACAAAGTGCTGTGTTCAAGGTTGGCAGGAGCACAGTGTCCTCTGTAATTCTTAGAAGGAA
Organism: Trachurus japonicus; assembly: GCF_045865225.1. Lineage (NCBI taxonomy): Eukaryota > Metazoa > Chordata > Actinopteri > Carangiformes > Carangidae > Trachurus > Trachurus japonicus. The sequence goes on from NC_140911.1 coordinate 33,011,518, forward strand.
GGAACAACCAGACAGGGCCGTAGATCCTGTGTGGAGACGACAACTGTCGCAGCAGCACTCAACCACTCAACCAATCTGGTCTTTATGGCAGAGTGGGCAGACAGAAACATGAAAGCCGCCTGGTGTTTGCAAAAAAAAGCACCAAGAAGACTTCCAGACTGTGATTATGATGAAAGCAAAATTGAACTGTTCAGCCTCAGTTCTAAGCATCATGTCTGGAGGAAACCAGACACCACTCAACACCTGCCCAAAACGGCTCCTAATGCTGAAACATTGTGATGACAGGGGTGTGTCTCAGTGGGACAGGGTTCAGGGATGAGACAAAACTGTATCCAGAGTTCAGGAGTAGACATGGACTGGGCCATTGGTTCAACATCCAGCAGCAGGACGACGACCTTAGGGACAACTCCTAATCTCCCTGTGGCCCAGCCTTGATTTAAACCCAGTCCAACATTAATAGAGAGATCTGAAGATCACCGTCCACTCTAACTGAGCTTGACACGATCTGCAGGAATGGAAAATTCTGTTTTCACTTTCATGTGAAGACGAAATGTAGATCAATGTGCTCCCTCCAAAATTCAAATCAGATATCGAACATCAGATTGTGCTTAGGTTGAATTTCCAGCTTTCCGATGTAAATGAAACGCAACGTGAGATCAGTCAGAGGCTGAGTGAAAGGTTTTGTGGCGAATAAACAAACCAGTCTTCAAATTTGGACCCATAAAGCACTCACATAAACTTTCATCTTTTATTGATCTGGCAGAAGATCTTTGCCTTCAGAGACTTTAAGCCTTTCCTTCTGTATGGGATTGCTGAGTCTTGCAGGCTGTATCTTGTGCTAAAGTAAACACTTTACCATATGCCAGTATGATTATGACCTAAATGATCAGCTATTCAGATATGACATGAGATTTATGGAAACCACAAGAGGCACCTGAAACACTAGGTTGAATCAGTGCCCATATCACTTCAATTAATGTCAACAACAACACAACATAAAACCAACATATTTAAACAACAAAAGCTTTGTCAAAAATGTTCCCCTACCAGAGAAGACAGTGTGAACAACAGAAGTTATACATAGCTTCCTGTCTCTCAGCTTCTGACAATATGGAGCCAAATGACCTTTCTCTTGTCTATTTCTATTTATCTAAACAAAAAAAAAACACAGCAATTTTCTCCCTCATTTGCAGAAACAGCCATTCTTTTGTTGGTTACTAAATATTTTTGGCTGTGAAAGACTATTTAAAAAAAAAAAAAAAACCTCATCTGATGCCAGCCTCTTCTCTCTCGATGTCTCTCACTCTTTTATGCCTCTTGTTTATATTTTGCAGACACAAAAGCTGCAGCATCCAGTGCCAGTCAGCCAGCAGAGGAAAAGACAAAGAAATGCAGCCTGGAGAAAGAGAAATAAGAGTTTTCGTCTGTACAACACAATGCTGCTCAGTCTGCTCAGCCAGCCCAACACAATGACAGAAGATTGTGTCTGCAGATCCACTTTTTAGAAACATCAGGGCATATAGTATATTCCTCTACGGTCAGGCCTTAGTTACCACCTTGAGAACATGAACAAAGGTTTATACACTTATTTTGTGTCAAAGATCCTGTGTAAAGGGACAATTATTTAATTATACTTGTTTTCTATTGCTTCCCCTGCACTCGCCTAAAAACTAAAATTAGCCTATTGTACATATGAACCAGACGGGGAGTTAATATCTAGTTAATGGGACAGTCTTCTCCTGTCTCGCTCACACAATCATTATCATAAACCACCACCACTCACATGCTTAATGTCTCGTTTAATGTTCAAAGGCAACAGATATTTGTATTTCCAACCCTTTGAGGCAATTCCCACCATTAAATATGTGCCATTACTTCTGCAATGATTGTTCCGTCTCCGAGCAATAAAAATGAGTTTGTACCTCATAAATAACTTGGACTGAAACCAAATAATTCAAATGACTGACAGTTTAAATCCACAAATATATTTTTACAGTACAAGATTGGACACCTACAAATGTATTCTTGAAGTCCAACTGAAATTAACTACAATGCAACAATAATTGATGTATTAGTTGATCAGTTGATCAGTTGAATATTAATTGTATTTAAATTTTAAAGAAAATCCATAATTCTTTGGTTTCATTTGCTACAACATGAGCATCTATTGGTTTTAGTTTTCCTCCATTACATACTTAATATTTCTGTGTCTTGGAAAAAACAACAATAGACATGGGAAGATGCCATGTTGAATTCTGGGAAATCTTTGGATCCACCACTCCACACACGTCTGCTCTGAGAAACCTATAACCATTTTCTTCTTTGAGAAAACAACAGACACCAAAAGGGAGACATTCATCTTCTATAGATCTTCATGGTTAAATGATGGTGCCTGTGATTGTAGTGTTATTACATCTGGGCAAGTGTCATAGTCTCTGTAGATGGAAAGCTTGTTTCCATAGAGCCAATGAAAAGACTATTGAAACCATATAAACATAAAGCAGTAACCTTACTGTAGTATCATGGGACAGCAACACAACACAGACTTTGAACAACAACACAGCTACAGTACATCAAATTAAAGAGCGAATAAACTTACCTGCAGATGTCACTTCAGTCCCGTTAGATGCTGGCGTGACCTTTACTGATGAGAACTACACAACAACACACTGTCTGCCCGTGACGTGTGAAATAAAGTGTAGGTTCTCTTGTCTGTCCTTGTCCTGCCAGAGCTAAATCGACAGTACCAGCTGCTGTTGGACAATCACAGACAGAGACACAACACCAGCTGCAAAGTAGAAAATGAGTATTTCTGGTATTTTCACAAGACCTTTAAAAAAAAAAAAATCTTCATTTTGATAAAACACACACATTAACTGCATTTGAAAAACAGCATTAAAATCCACAACACTGACATTTTTGACCACTCAATGTAATTTCGGTTGGACTTTATTATATAACTTTATTACAGATCAAAGATAATTTTACTGCCAAAACAGTGAGGATTTCTACTGGTAATGTCTCAATTAACAGAAATGATATCACATCTAGTTTCTGGAACGCAGAAAACCAGACCCTGACCAGCCAGACCTCGCTGTAAATCTGTAGTTACATTACAGAGAGGAATGTGTCTGCAGAACCATTTACATATTTTGGATTAACAAAGACAAATCCACACCCAGCAAGTAAATTGCACCGTTATTTCTAACACTTGAATGCCTCTGGAAATTTAAATCCTGGTCATAACATACCTTCTTGCATGGCACTGAATGTACAGTGACGTTTTCTAAACCCAAGGTCTTTACTGTGATTCAATGTGAATGGGAATGCTCCATTAAACAGTGAAACAAACAGACATTCCCTTTTTATTCTAGTTTTGTATGTAACAGGAACATCATCATCATCAAAGTCATCGCCACATTGTAACAGTAAACACCGGTCATACCATTTCATTTGTATCACAACCTAATAGTAGATTTTGTGACAATCCTCCCATGACCTTCACCTTTACTCCTGACATGTGTGAACGAAACCAGACAAAAGAACAAAACTGCAACAGAAAAATAGAGCCACCCTAGTATTGATGTCACTTGAGCTGATTGTTCAGCCTCAGTTTGAGCAGTTCATCTAGCAGCTGCCAACAGCGACCACTCTGTCCACAGTGAAGAAGAATAACAGTAAAACATTCCTGTGCAAGCTTCAGTTTTTCTCTTCTGCAGTGTATTTATGGACCACGTAATGTCTGTTTTGTTTTTGAATGGTAATAGTGTATTTACATGAGTTCAACCTGAGGAGTTTTTTTTTTTTTTGGTTCAAATTTTACTTGAATTGATTGATGATTACATCTGTAATCTAAATTTGTTTGATACAATAAAATGTTTAAATTGGTGATTGGGTGTTTTTTATTTTTATCAATGTCGTGATAATGTCTGCTCGCCTTTATGTTCAGAGAATTTTCATCTTCAGTGCCCAGAGCAAAGAAGGTCGGTCTCTGCCTTTCCATTTAAAAGTAAAAAAAAAAAAAAAAAATTAAACTAACAGTGTGAGACCTTGCACCACTGGTCATGTGTTTAGCTGAGGTTCACTTTGACGATACCCTAAAAATAGGCAAGCTGCCATAAATAATTCAACGTACTCAGAGCAGGCAGCATAAAGACACATACATTTTTCATAAACAGAAGTCTTTTTCACAAATATCTTTTATGACACTGCAGGAATTTAAGCTCCATGTCATTTATTCTCTACTGTATACAGACATACTACTGTTGCCTGTGTGAGCTCCATCACTTCTAGTACTATTTCTTTTGCTGTGAAAGCAAGTTGCAGTCATCACCTGGAGGGGGGAGATGCTGGGGGATCCTTTGAGAGTAAGAGTTGCTGTTTTGATCAATTTTCTACATCTCACTGATCTTGTATTTTTAACGTGGCTCAGGGAGACATGTTGAGTGTCCTAAAATATGCAGGATGTCCTGAGCTTCCCCTGCTTTTGTGCTGAGATGCTGCACACAGAAAGACATGTGATATGTCGTGCTAGTGTGTATAATGTACCCCCCCCCCCTCCCCTCCTCATCACTACGTATGTAGGCTGTCAGTGTGGGTTGGGCACTGCATGCTTACCTCAGAGCAGCCACTTTGTTCCTATGGTAAATCTGCTCAGTTCACCTAAATATGGAGCAGCTTCGTTCCTCTTGTCAGGCCCAAAATGAAGAAGGCTGAGGAAGCACTGGCAGCTGTGAGAATCAGAAACTGTGTTTGAAGCTGAGGCCTTGAGCTACCCTGGAGCAAATAGTCTCCACTTTGCTCTACAGCCCCTCCTGCTGGGAGAGCAGAGAAGTGACATGTAATGATGTAACAGGCACCAGACGGCGCTTTAAACAACACTTGACTGAACCTGTTTTTACTGTGCATGTTAAAATCAAATGATCTAATAAAACATGTTTAAAAGCTGCCGGTTGGAAGCGTAGGTCACGGTTTGAGGTAGATGGGAAAACTCAGCTAAATGTCAGGATATTACAGTATATTCTCTGTAACTTTTATGTGTTGTGTTGGAGCTATATTAAAATCTATTTTTTTCCTATTAGCAATGTGAAGAAGCAGACATGACGCAGAGTGAAGGTCAAATCAACTTTAACAGGAAATTGGCTTTTGGTGGATACACACTGCCTCTTTAGCAATCAACCTCCTAAAGCAGAAGTAAGCTGAATGTTTGTGTTAATATAAGTCTTAAATAGTTATATCTTCCGACAGCAATCACTTATATAGAGTGTTTGGTCCGAAACACGGGTCTGTCAGTCACTCTGCTCTGCTGTAAGCCGAGGAGAAAACTTTCCTTGTATCCTACAACCTTTATGAGGAGAGAGAACGGCATAAAGGGGCGGTCCTCTCTGTGTGTGCAGCCAAGGGATGCGCGTGAATGTGGTGACGTAGGGACGAGGGCGGGGACTGCTAACTCCATTGGCTGACAAGAAGTTAGCCAAAACGACCGGATCACTTACTTCTGCTTTAACAATCTAATAGTATTAACGATCAATTCTGTGTAATCACTACTGTTTGTATTTTGATGAGAATGATTAGATATGACTATATGGATCCAAACAGGGATCATTTTCATGCATCATCACTTCTTCCTTGACAACCTCTGGAGATACCAACATCATGCTTTATGGTGTCTCCATGACTTTGACCTTTTGACCTTAACCTGCCAAAATCTAATCAATTTGTCTTTAAATCCAGGTAAATCTTTTTAGCAAACTTGAAGAAGTTCCTTCATGACCCAAACTGTGTTTTGTAAGGTCTTTCCTGATTATGTATACAGTTTCCTCCCTCTTTGCTTGTTTTGTTCACTGTAAAGGTCTGTTTTTTTGAAAGGTGCTATATAAATTTAACTTATTATTATGATTATTATTATTATTATATTATTATAATTATTAACTCAAGTTACCAGCTCGCAATAAGGAATGTGAATCCTGAATGCGTGTTTCAGTGAAAAACTATATAACATGATCTTCCACCATAATCAAGCCAGCCTTATAATAAAATATAATTAATCCATGCAAAGCAACATAATGGGACAAACATTTTCCAAGGTTTATTGCAGGGTTAAATGATTTGTGTACAGTTCAAACTATAAAAGTGTTGGTGGCAAATTAAATTAATTACATGGACTATACTGTATAACATGGCCAGCATGTACACTTTGCATTTAAATTAGCATAGTATACTACACTTGAAATAAGACATGAGGACACTTATGTGATTACGTGGCATCTTACCTTGGGAAGATGATCTGAACATTAACCCCCTCCCCCTCCCCCTCCCCGCCCTGCCCTGCCCCGCCCCCACTCCACTTCTGTATCTCTATCATAATATAAGAAGGCATTGTGGTTTTATCTCAGTGACTTAATGTTAAAAAGCACATATCACAAATGCAGCCCTGTCTACTGGTTTGTATCCGTGTCGGGGTCTTGCAGAGATTTTTCTGACAGCTCCTCTTGTCTGGCCCTCTGTTCTTTTGTCAGTCTGGGGTCTGAAAATCCTGGGGGATAAAGAATATTGGAAAAGGCATTGGAAAATTTTATTAAGCTGAGAGGGAAACAATATCTGTATCTGTTAATCTGCTCATGAGATCACTTTGAAATGAATGTAAAATAACAAATCAAATCAAGGAAACTGAGCACATTTATGGAGTTAAGTGGTTTTGTTCCTGCCAAACCAGTTACTTATCTCAAAATAAAAAAGGTACTTTTATTCTGTTTGAGCAGAGGTTGTCAAACATTTCATAGGTGATCAGAAAATAATAAAGCTGTACGAAAAATGACAAGGTTGTTATGCTATAGGAATTTCTTCAATTAGTGACGGCCAGCACAACATCAAGAAAATGAGTTTTGGTCGGTGGTAAGGGACTGTATGTGAAGACACCACTGTGTCACGTACCATTGGAGCCACTTTCCTTCCATTTCAGCTTGTTGTCTTCAGTGTGTCGTGTCCATGTGGAGCGGAAACTCACCAGCTCAGCTGTGATGTGAGCGAGGCTCCACTGCAGCCCTCTGGAGCTCTCCTTCCAAAGATTACTATTGAGAAATTACAAATTGCCGTCAAACCAAAACATTTTCTTTCTTTTTTTTATTTCCCCTTTTCACCCTTTTTTTCTTAATCTTTCTTTGTTTTCTTACTCATTTGTTCTCAGTAACGTTTAGATAAGGCCCTCTATAACATTCTTGTCTTTATTGGAAGATTTAAATGTCTCTTAAAGGAATACTTTGACATTTGGGAAATTCAATTATCCGCTTTCTTGCCAAGAGTTGGATTAAAAGATTGATATCACTTCTCATATCTGTTTGATGAATATGAAGCTGCAGCCAGGAGTTAGTTAGCTCAGCACTGAAGACAGGAAACAGGGGAAACAACTCTTCTGACTGTCTTATAGCAAAATTCATACCAGCACCTACTACTACCACACCGTAACAGGTATAAAGAAAAATGATACAAGTTAATTAAAGATCTTTGCATAGACTTGAGGGCAGATTTATTTGTCTTTTGACAAAGCATGGTATTGTATTGGTCCTTATACTTGCACTATACTGTATCTGACCCATCAAAAGAATATGTACCATTCTTGAATCTTTACCTTGATGTCCATTTTCTTTCTTTGTAACCCTTCTTCTAACTGTATGTCTATTTATATGTAAGTAATATAAAAAAATCATTATATGTGTCCACGTAAGTGTCCAGTAAAGCTGACTGATTTTCTTTTAATTAGGGGGAGCATAGTCCGACCGCCCAAAAGTCCAACTGCTCATTTCTCCAACTGCCCATTAATCCAAATTATTCTACAGTGTTGCGGCTAGGTTTAGGGTTAGGGTTAGGGTCGGAGAAATGGGAGGTCGGATTAATGGACGCAAAAATAAAGAAATGTATGGTCGGAGAAATAGGTAGCCGCTATGCTAAGCTAAGCTAACTGGCTGCTTGCTTTAGTGACTCCTGCAGGTGTGCCTGTGGTACATGTCCTCTCTGTGTGCATACCTGTGTCTGTTACAGGGGTCTGGTGGACCTGGATTCTCCTCCACCAGGGGAATAACAATCTTTTCAGCCATGTCCGTCAGCAGAGAGAATGTGGGATACACAATGAAGTCTATAAAACCTGCAAGATTAATTGTAGGAACACCAGCATGTGACAGTCTGCCTTCACAGAGCCATGAAAATGTCTTTTTCTCATTCAATTTCAAATGTGGTCCTGTAATATTAGCAGTGGTGCGAAAAGCCATATCATGCAGCACTGAACATAAATCAGCATTAAGCTTGACACTGAGAGGCTTATTTCATTCAGAGAGAAAGTGCAATTATGAAAGGTGAGTTTAAGCTTCAGTACAATATATTTAGCTGCAGTTCATATCTTCACAGGAAGAAATTGTTTTTTGAAAGGTGTGTGTGTTTTTTTAAGACGTACCAATCTGGGACTCGGCTACCAGGGTGCTTTTTCGATCACACAGGGGAGAGAAGGGCAGGCCGAGCTCCGCCTCTCTATCACCCTCACAAAGATAGAAAGAGAGAGAGAAGATATCTTAAAGGGCATCCCACACACAGCCTGAAAATAACTCTTTAAAGGTTGTTTGATTCCAGTACCAGTAACCTGACACCTCATGATCATTCAAAGAAAACAATGCAAACCCTTTTGTTTTTAAAAAAAAAAAGAAACACAGTAAACATTTAAGAGGCTTTTCAGAAGGAGGTTTCTCACATCTTATTTTCAAAGCAAGTCGGGCTCCTCAGCACATCATCTTTTATAAGTTATTTTTCAAATCCAGAAAATAGAGGACACAGAGAGCGAGAGAGATGACAGTATACAAGTTATTTCCGCATTTACAGGAAACCCACTCAGTTAAAAGTACCAATCTCACAACGCCTGCCAATTCTTTCACTGCTTTTTGCCAAAGCTTTTACTTGAAAATGGCCTTTGAGGCAGGTTGTAAGAATGATGACTGACAGTTTGCACAATGAGTCCTCCAGCCTGGAACAACCATTATGGTCTTTTGTCCCTATTGTCACCAACAACCTACATGAGTGTAACTAGCAGTAGGCCTTTCATCACCTCAGTTTAACTTCGATCACTGGCTCTATTTTTCACCTTATTGATTAGATAACATTGTTACATAACCCCACAAGGATGAAGAGCAAACTTCCAGTTTTTCATGAGGTTTGTGAGGCAACGTCATAATTTCGAATGTATCATATCTGCACGATTCTCTGCATAGATAGTTTCTGGACTTAAATCTTGAATCACATCAAATCAATCAAAGTGATCAGTTCACTTTTCAAAGAGGCCTTCCTGACTCTGACTGTCTCTCCTTCATACCTAAGGTGGTATTTATGTTGTTTTCTTTAGCTACGACGTAAGAAGCCTCTTTGAACGTTTCCCTCTCCTGCTTTCAGACTGTCGGTGAGAGACGGTGAGTCATTTACAAAGCTGCTATTAGGCGTCCAACCTTTTGACTCATCAATCATTTCCGAGATAATAAGAGATCAAACAAGTCAGAGGAGATCAGGAGTAGGTGGTTCCTGAGAAATGATGTGAACACTGTATCTGAATAGAAGAGAGAACGCTCTCTTTACAACACTTAAACTACACTACTGCACTTAAAATCTCATGTCGATGCTTAACACGAGACCGGACAGCACTGACACAAGCACAAGCAAAAACAATACAGTAGCTAGAAGCCTAATAGCCTTTTATCTTTTGTCTTCTGTATTTATTTATATTCTCTTTTCAATTCATGCACCTAAATCATGCTTGTCTTTCTTTTATGTACATTTGGCTGAGGGCTTTCACAGCACTTGAGATCCAATCCAAGGAGCCTTTCAGAATAAATATCTCAATTTTAATTAGTTACAATGTATACAAATTAAAGAGTCACAATGTATTAGTTAATGATTTTTTGAGATGCTGGCAGGTGGATTCTAGTGTTGCTTCCCCTTACTCCCAGTGTTTATGCTAACCAGATCCCAATTACAGGTGCTTATTATAGTGACATCAGTCTTATTATGTAACTCACTGCAAGAAAGTGACTAAGTAGGTATTTTCTAAAATGTTGAATTATTCCTTCAACCCTGATAAATGATTGTGCAAGTAAAGAAAAGATGATGAAGTGATGAACCCTTCACATTGACAGTTCAGGTCTATTAGAGTTCCTACCTGCCTGAAAAACTCCTCCATCAGGGCTTTGGTCCAGCGAGAGTGCAGAGCCCAGGGCTTGGACGGATGGCTTATGTCAGCCGTGTGAAGTAACAGAGACAGTGCTTTGGGCTTGTCAATCCTGATGGAGAAAGCATAATGCAACTCTTGTTTTTGTTACTGTGCCGTCGTGCCCCACAGATACAGTATGTCTGAAAAGCAGACGTGACACCAGCCAGTGACAGTAATTTGCCTGTAGAATATTTTTCAAATAAGAATCTACAGTGAACATTGACTTTGTGACCTTGTGATTACACAACACAGTGGAAACTACAGCCCAGTCCATTAATGTTACCGCTCTTGTTGTTGTAGACAGGATTTCATGGCTTTGACTTGCAGTAGGTGGGAGGACATGTCTGTGGACAACACCATCTCTATAACCAGTGATCGCAGCTCCCTAAACAAACACACACACAAACAAACACACACACTTTATTAGTTGACCTTGTGTGATGGTTAGGAGTTGTATAGAGTAAAAAAAAAAAAAAAAAGGCAGGCAAGGCGACTCGTCGGGTTGTAACCTTTTAAGTTTCCCTGATGGATTTTCTTGTTCCCATGGTTACACTGGCGGCTAGAAAAGCCCATCAGGGTATAGTGCTGGTGTTTATCTTAGCTGATATCTGCAGAGCTCTTCCATGAATAACACAGTCCCATACTAAATCTATGATACATGAGGCTTCAGACTCCATGAATATATAAACTGTTTAGCCTACACCAACAGTGTCTGTGCAGGGGATTGTTTACACTCTTGGCTTACTTAGTTTAATGTCATAATCAATGACCATTGGTTTAAATTATACATCACAAACTATCATATAGAATTGACAAGTTTATCCCCCAATCTCTGATTGTTGGTGGAAACTCCTCCACTGTCGATTAGTGAATGAGTCGCTATAGTGATAGTAATGCGATGCTTTATTGATTCATAATAGAGAAATTTTATCTTAGGAGGTCAAAGTTGAGGGGAGGCTAGAGCAGGAGCTATGGAAAGACTTATTGAAGGACAAATCCCCTCATGGGATTTTGCCCCCATCACTGCCAATATGTCACCCCAGCTGTTGTCATGAAGAATTCATCTGAGTGTTTCAATCAGTTCTGGCTTCACTACCTTGTCTGACACCCTCCTTAAACTCCACCTTTCTTCTTGAAGCATAATTTAACAGGGTTATTATTACACTTTTTAAGGCTAAATGTTGGGCTCTGTAGGCTTTAGCAAACGTTACTCAAACAGAAATACATAGTTAATCGGTCGGGGACTATTTTTAGCTGCAGGCTAATGCGTATCAAGTTTTACACTATGGTGTGTGTGTGTGTGTGTGTGTGTGTGTGTGTGTGTGTGTGTGTGTGTGTGTGTGTGTGTGTGTGTGTGTGTGTGTGTGTGTGTGTGTGTGTGTGTTACTAAAACTAAAGTGCCCACAGAGAGGATGTTACTGACACATCAAACTGTCCAAATGGCAAACAATCCTATTGTATACAACACAGTATGGCACAACAGAGCAATTAGCTAGCTTTGAAAACTTTGATTAAAAAAATATTGGTTGTTTGTGTTGTGTGTGGTGTGGTGTGTGTGGTGTGGTGTGTGCACACACCCTTTGAAATGTTCTCATCTCTTTCTATTTGGTGAAAACTCAGTTAAAAAAAAAACTCTGCCTCTATCTCACTGTGATTATTTGATCACTGGTGAAAATGCAATGCAGAAGTCTACTGTATTCTCTTTGCCTGGTAATATCAACAGTAATCAGATAAATTATCATTCCAGCATTTTGATCTTTTCTTAGCTACTGTATTCTCTGTAAATATGGAAACAAACATCTTTTTTAAGTGAATAACTAAGACACTCTCAGGTATAAGAAAGTTGTCATCTTACATCCATTCCTCCCTTGTCAAATTAGTGAAGATGTTCATTTGGTCGTCCTGCAGCAGCCGAAACGCTGCACTCAAGTGATGGCTTTCTTGTACCGACCGATCGTTGTAGATCAATGCAAACTCAGACCTGTAAAAGAATGAGGAGGCATGAGAGGTAGAGAGGAGGACAAAGTAGAACAAGACACAAATTGATCGCTAAGTTGAAGAATATAAGTGTGTAAAACTGTAGAAGTATGGGGCGGAGAAGAGTGGGATAAAAGCAGAGTCCTGAGGGAGTCATTAAAGCACAATGACTGCAGGTCTGTAATGGTGGATTCAGAAGTGCCTGGAGAGTGGGATGCGATAAAAATTGGCACATGTAGGTATTAATGACTGAGTCTGGCAAGTTAATTAACTAATTTCTCAATCAGGTATTTCTTGTCCACTGACCCATTTGCATAATCTTCTTTATTAGACTGTTTAAAAGTACACCATGAAAAGTCTTCCAGTTTTGAAGCCTCTGCCAATGCAGTTAAACCACACAATGAATACAACTCTTGTAAAAATGCTTCTAAGTCAGAGCTGAAATCGTTTGTAGTCTGAGTGGCACAGGCGGTCACAGCTGGACTCTATGTTGTTTTCATTGATTTCTAATGGTGACAGTGGAAAAAACATGTACTCTGGAGTTATTTATTCGGACACAGTTTAGAGGGTTTAGAGGGACTTATGAGAAAAAGATTAGTTTTTTTTTTTTTTTTGCTTTGACTAGAATTTGTTTTGTTCTTTGTATGGTTTAAACATAACAGCAGATGTTGAAGAGCTTCTATAAACTCTGCCTGTTCTGACTGAGTCTACCTTGTTTTAGCCTCGGTCTGCAGGATTGGAGGACTTGATCCAACAGCTGGAGGCTGAAATGGAGCGGCGAGCTATGCCAATCTTACTGCACCTCTCTGTGAGGGCGTTGCTGATCTAACACCATGCAGGCTAGGAGGTTACCCAGAAGGGATGTCTGCTCTGGACCCCCTCCCCCAGTGTGGGCACAGCTTTCCCACAGAATCTTAAGGCAAGGTTAGTGTTTACGCCTGCATTAGCTAATTTCACACTGTCTTTCATTTGAGAGGTGGATGCTAGCCATGATTGTCTGGGGGCAGTGGTGTCCCAGAAGCAAGATGATACCAAGGTCAGGCCTAGTAAAGTGCAGATGCTTCGTCCAGGCAGGATCCATCTCAGGGCAAAGTAGTAGTTGGTTTGATTCTCCTCTTAACTCCTGTGCCAAGACTCTGTACAGGGAGCAGCTGCAGATGTAGGGTCGACTGTCCAGCATGCTATCTCTGCTTCTCCAGAGTGATCCACTGATGACTTAATAGCACTTCAGGGAGCTGACCCTGTCGTTAGTGCTGTCCTTCCCTTGTGCCAGCACTGTTGAGTGCCAGCCAGCCATGTACAGAGACAGAGATTCAGTCCTGCGGCACTGGGCCTGTAATGCCAGTGGGACCTTCTCACTTTGAGGAAAGGACTTCTGAAAAACAAAACCTACCAACGGCCCGATGGCGGAGAGTGTGTGTACCAGTTTGTGCCTCTAAAGAGCCTGAGGGGAGAAGTGTTCCAGCAGCTAGCCTGTACACTCATCATGGCCATCAAGGTAGTAACCTAACAGAGATGTAGTGCTGCAAAGAATATACAACGACAAGGCTTGAAACTCTGTGGGCCAAGAAGTCTAGGATCACCCTATCAGCCTTAAAGGGATAGTTCAACATTTTTGTAAATTGGCCCATTGCCATAATCCCTATAGTTTTAGGAGTAGGTTCGTTACCTTTATTAGTCAGTGCAAGCTGTTTTTAGAGCAGCAGAGCAGAGCCGTGAGCTGCTCAGAGCTACGCTATATGGAGGCTAATGGGATTTCTTGGTTTCCCTAATCAAACTCATCAAATACACAATCCAACAACTCCAAAATGCTCTCGAGGACAAGTTGTGACCTGCACATTCACCACACTATGAGATAATGACAGAACATTACTAGACCAAGTTGTTTTCGAGGTAAATTTAGAGACTGCTTGCGAAAAACTGCCCCCGAAATGAATGCACATCAGCTGTTTTGCATGAATTTACCTTGAAAACAACTCTGTCTTGTAACGTTTCGTTATTATCTCATAGCGTGTGTGCAGGTCACAACTTGTCCACGAGAGTGTTTTGGAGTTGTTGGATTGTGTATTTGATGAGTTTGATTAGGGAAACCAAGAAATCCCATTAGCCTCCGTATAGCGTAGCTCTGAGCAGCTCGCGGCTCGGCTCAGCTGTTCTAAAAATAGCTTGCACCGACAATTAAAGGTAACAAACTTACTGCTATTACTATAGGGATTATGGCAATGGGTCGATTTGCCAAAATGTTGAACTATCCCTTTAAGGAAAATGCAAGCTTTTCACCAGGACCCGACATGACCTCTTTTGCACTGATGACCAGAGTTTTGTTCAGCTACATCACAACTACAACCCCAGGCCAGGCCCCACATTGGTTGACTGGTTTGGTTGATTTTGGTTGTTTGTCTATGAACCACAGATGCCTGCAGACTTTCTGCTGGGCTGCGGGGAAGAACAAAACCTTAATATAATAGGAACTGTGGGTTCCAGATCTCATCTCTAGCAAATCCAGCTCCATTGTAAATGTCTTGCAGAGTTGTTGATTTCCTCAGCGGGATGTCCTTGAAAGTACCACTGCATTTAATTTAAAATGAATACATCATTAGTCATTTAGTTTTGTATTTTCATCTTTTTTTCCTTTTTCTTATTTTCTTTTCCTTTTGCCTTCTTGTCTTGAAAATTGTCGAGCTCAGCTGCTGTGCACTGATTGCAGCTGTGATGTATGTCATACTATGATGTCAGGAAGCAATTCATTGTAATTACCGAGTAAATCAAAAATGGACAGATCAAACACTGTCTTTTCAGTTTTTTCCAATAATTACAATTAAATTACATGGTCAAAAAAAACATCTGTCTGCATTTATAGTCAACCATCGGTCCCCTTTTTTTGTGTCATATTGTTTACTCAACAAAGTTGTATCCATCAGTAAAGGAGATGAGCATTTGATAGTATTTGAAGCTGTCATTAGGAAGAAGTCTGACTTTCTGACAGAGGCTGTTTAGATACTGTAACTAAGACATTTTCTCTTATTGTGGACACGCATCTTTGTCCTTTTTTCCCAAGATAAAGCATGATGATGATGATGGGTGCCAGGAGACTGCGTTCTTCAGCCCTCCTATGTGGAAAATCAACATCTAAAAATACTGTGTTCCCTCCACAAAGATGTGTTTGTGTTTTAGAGTGCCCTCCTAAAACTGCACAAAGTCGTTCTACCCTACTGTTTCTACATTCCCTGACATCCCCCTCTATTCTACAGTTTCACAACAGGATGTGGCGTAAATATAGTTGCCGCTTTATAGGACAGGGTTAATAAAACGTGTTCCAGATAAAGGAGCTTACTTTGTGTGGATATGAAAGTTGTTTGTGGTTCCCGTGTGTTCGTAGTCGTGGATGGCTGCAGCAAACAACGACGCCATCACCTCCAGCTCCGTCAGCCAGTGCTTCATAGACATAGAGATGAAACAAAAAAAACAAAAACAGGGTTACACTTGACTTGACGCCTATCTCTATAACACATTATAACCATATTCATAATGAGTTATAATGCAGTTACAACACTGAATAACTATAGTTATAAACACTCATAAATGATCATAATGCTTCATAACACACTATAAAACATTTTATCATGACTTATAAGGTCAGGTATTATAATAAGTTATAATTGTTAGTAACGCTCTGACAACGCCCACATTTATAATGCATTATAAATATAGTTATAATGTGTTATAATTGGCTTATAAACGTGTATAACTATCATTATAAACACTCATAAATTATCATAAGGCTTTATAACAATAAGCATAACACATTATAGAGCATTATAACTCTATTATAATACTAATGTCTTATGCTTATTGTTATAAAGCCTTATGATAATTAATGAGTGTTTATAATGATAGTTATAGATGTTTATAAGACAATTATAACACATTATAACTATATTAATACCGTAATGCATTATCGATGTGGTCATTGTCAGTGAGTTACTAACAATTATAACCTATTATAATACCTGACCTTATAAGTCATGATAAGATGCTTTATAGTGTGCTTATTGTTATAAAGCATTATGATAATTTATGAGTGTTTATAACTATAGTTATACAGTGCTATAACTGCATTATAACTCATTATAAGTAGGGTTATAATGTGTTATAGAGATAGGCGTCAAGTAAAGTGTTACCAAAAACAGCAACATAAAAATCTGCTTCTTTTTGACAGGAAGATGTTAGTTGTCATGGTAATGTATCAATATAATGTTAGCATAATGTCATAAATAAGTATTGAGGAAACTATTGGGAAACAGTATATTGTTGGTTTTGACTTTTTCATAGAATTTGCTGATATTGAGGAGAAAAAGAAAAGCACAATGAAAAGAACATTAAAAATCATTACAACAAAGAATTCTAAAAAGTATGAATTAACACTAAATGTTAATGAGTCCAGCGTACCACAAGTCCTGAGCGCAGCAGCAGGCAGTGTAGTGTCTGAGTCACATCAGCAGCGTGAACGTGGCTGTGATAGGGGTTGTTGTGTTTGCAGTATCCTCTCTCCAGTGCAGACAGGAATTCTGTCAGGCACGAGATGGGGATCTGCAAAATACATTACATAATCATTACAAGTGTGTTTAAAAATCCAAGGTTCAAGGGTTTGTGTCAATTTGTGCACATAATCTGGCAGCCCACTGCTTCTTCAAACACTACAAACTGTTAATAAAACCCATATGCCTGATTATATCTGCAAATTACAACACAAGTTTTCCACAGAAGTGGAGGCTACATGGGCCGTGGTTGACGATATTAACTGTTTTTCATCCAGAGCACTGATACTCATGCATATCTATAATTTTAAAACATGCATGGAAAGTTTCAATCTCAAACTCAAAGACCTTGAAACGGCTGTTGAGCTCATATCTGGTGATCAGCTCAAAGAAAAGAGTTTGCAGTGCGTGATCAGAGCTGGCCGAATTCAGAGCAAACACGTCGAAGCTCCAGCGGTCGACATCCTGAGGGGAACGAGAGGAGAGTGACTGCATTATTGATGCATACTTGTGTGCTGTGTATAGCCTACTATCTTTTTTGTAATGCCCGATTTATTACAAAAACACACAACCCACTTTGAGATTTATGAATAGTGGGGGCTTACCCTGAGGCAGTTTATAACCACAGCAGGTTGGTCTGGCATGGCTGCAGTGTAGGCCCTCTTGAACATCCTGGAATAATGCAATGTTTATGTTGAGTTCAGTTAAAGTTCAGATGTTGACACTGTGCAGTGAACTAGACTCAGGAGCTGTTTATATAAATCCTCTAAAGTCCCTGTCCTCTTTGGAAGGATGTTTTAAAGAGAAAAGGAGGTTAATGTTTCACAGTGCAGTGCAGCTGTCTGTATTTTCTGTAGCTGTACCAACACTGTATAAGCTTATATTAGAGTTATAGTACAGATATGGAAATCAGTCATTTACTATGTGAGTTTTATGGTATAAGAAGATCATGTCCTTATATTATTGTATTTATGTGTCATACAACTATAGCTGTATGCCTGCTTCTGTGTCTTTCCTGCAAAGTGATATACAGTGTATACACACGCACAACTTGGATTAACCTAAAATCACAACTATTATAACATTAACCTTTTAATGATGCTGAAAAATTATAAATTGAGCAAATATATTGTCATACCTCTCCACAAATATCCCAGCCTGCACTGCATGGACGATGCTGCGGAACTTGGGCTTCTCATCCGAGCGTCGCACAGGCCGTCGAACCCTCTGGGTGAAGGTGGATGCCAGCCAGTCGGTGACCTCCGAAGGAACCCCGTCTGACTGCAGCTGCTGGAGATCGTCTTCAGAATCCAAACACTGCCTAAGAGAGACAACAGACACACACACACACACACAAACTGTTGATACAAAGTCATAGAGTCAATAGCAAATGACAGGACAAAATGATACATTTATTCTTCAGTGGAAGGATACCACGATGGCAATTTTGGCAATATAAAACTTCTCCACATAGCAGTGATATTCCTGGTAACCTTTAAAAGTTACATGTTGCTAAAAAATAAATACAAATAATAAATATATATATATATGTATACAATTTCAGCTTATCTCTGTTATTGTTTTCCAGTAATTAGTACTTTGACCCAAGGAAAGTAAAAATGCAGTTATGCTATTGCTAACTAGTCTAAAAAAATATTGCAAGTTCAGCATAACCTCTCATCTTGTAAATGTAACAATGGCTCAAGCATCTCTAAATTCAGTAACATTAAAATTTAACAAGCTTATAAACGCTGACAGTTTGATAAGTCCAGTAAAGGTCACATAAAGCCACATTAAGCTTGGTTTAGCTTAGTTTATTGTCTCATCTTAGTTTAGCTTAGCACAAAGTTAGCTTGGGTTTTTGCATACATAGTGATGAGAAAGTTGCTGCTGTCAAGCAGTAGGTAGCCTAGGTAAGCTCACAGCACTTTGTTAAACAACAAATGTATTGTGCATCCATATGTAAAATATCGAAAGTAATGTTCCAGTCTTTTGTTCTTTTGAGCTTGGAACTAATCTGTCATTGCTTTGTGGAAGATAATAAATGGCTGCTTTAAATAGGGAATATTATAAGCATGAGGTGCAGACCAAGATACATGATCGATAATGAAAATGTCAATTAATTAGCTTTGGTTTTCAGAAGGATTTTGTCTTATTGTAGTCTACCTTGATCCATCAAGGTAGACTGCCTCTAGTAACGACGCTGTGAAATCCAGATTCTTTTTGATCTCTTCAAAGTCGACATCTTTCTCCTCCAGCTGTTTCAGCATGCTCCTCAGCCTGAAAGGAAATATAATCATGTGTTTGGACGTGTTCAAAAAAATAAAATAAAATGAAAGATACCCTTTTTGTCAGTAAGATGCTGTTTCACCTCTCAAAACAGCAATCACTGCCAGGCACTGTGTGAAAATGGTTGGATCTTACAGCAGGTTGGCATCAAAGTCTTCACATTAAATCACATTGGGTTCAGCAATAAAAGTTTTAGCTACAGGAGAAAGGTCTGAACAAAATGGCTTTGTGTGATAGAAGCTTCCTAATCACGGCTCTGTGAATTGCTCTGCGAATTGACAGCACTTGCCGTTGTCCTGAGCGACAGAAACAAGGTCCGAGGAGTCCCTTAACAACAGGTTGAGATATTTCCTAGTGAGCGGAAAGAGTTTA
Source organism: Trachurus japonicus (assembly GCF_045865225.1). Classification (NCBI taxonomy): domain Eukaryota; kingdom Metazoa; phylum Chordata; class Actinopteri; order Carangiformes; family Carangidae; genus Trachurus; species Trachurus japonicus. The sequence goes on from NC_140911.1 coordinate 33,030,934, forward strand.
TTTGGAAGCGATTTAAATGCCAAGCTGTCCAAAGAAAGCCAGTGGCAAAAGGGCATCGTTAGTGCCAAATTTTCCATGAGAGGAAAACTTCCCATGGTCAGGGTCTTATGTAACCCACATTTTGTCAAAGTGGGCTCCGAGAAGAATCATGTTTTTGAGTTTTTAAGTGTTGGCCACATTCTGATCCCATCTGAGAACATGCTGCTCACATGGTTTTAAAAACTTTTAATCAAATTAGAAAAGAGAACTGATGGAAACGCATTAATCTACTGCAGGATAATAAAAAGCAAATGCTTGGAGTAGATGTCACCTCGAGTGTGACCGGTGACCCGCCTGCAGTATATTAATGTAATCTTATCTCAGTTATACATCCAAAAGCTTGAGTAGATAATACAGCATCTGATGAGGAATCTCACTCTCAGTTTACACAACTGGAACCTTTAGACTTTAATAGGATTTCATATTCTCCATGGCCGTTTGAAAGAGAGGTTTATTTGATATGATAACACATTTGTGCCACGGATAATTCCTCTTAAGCATTTTGGTGGACTGCCCGTATGGTGCCGTGACCAGAACGATTGTATTCAAACTGCGCCAGGCCACGCTGTGGAGCCAGCTCCTGGGGATGAGACGCTCACAGCTTTTCAAGTGTTTATCACGCTGGCACGGGCTTTCAAAAGCTGTTGAGTCATAAAAATAGCATGCATCTGAATACCACCGCTCACTTTCAATCTAAAGTAATCTTTTGTGATAACACAGTCTTTTTTGTTCCAACTCTTCGCCGTAGAAGAGCCCCTGACAGGACGTTTACAGGAAATTACTCGTCAAGTGCACTTGGGAAACTTTGTTTATAGAGACAAATCTCCCTTTGGCTCAGACTTTGTGTTTGAATCTACACACTGCATAGTGTCATTCTTTCTGAGTGTGCATCAGCACAGTATAGAGGTGTCTGAGTGGTATCAGCTCGGTCAGCACAAATCTTCAAATGAATTTCTTAAAAAATACAAAGACATAAAAACCCACATTATATCCCCAATTGCCCTTAACACGTTCATTAGATTTCACACGTTAATACTGACAAACATGGTGAAAATAAATGTGTGAATTTCTGTCAAAATAACCCTATAAATGACCCGATAACAATCAGCAGCTTTTGAAGCTGTAAAACCTGTAGACACCAATACATCAGTGTGTTAACCAAAACAAAACCACATGACCCATCACCTCTGCAGCACATTTCCCTCCCACGCAAGCGCATGAGTATGATGTGTGTTCACACAACTATAGGAGCAACAAGTGGTATGTTCAGATGCTGCAAAAGAATAGCTATATTTGGAGACAATCTTGATGAACTCAGCATGAAATCTTTGAAAAGAAGGGTAGCCATCTTTGTAAAACGTTACTTTTTAAGGTAAGAATAGCCTTCTCATTTTTTGCTCTACATTTCCTGAAGGTGTGTCTATCAATATATATATATATATATATATATATATATATATATATATATGAATTGGGTCAACAAAACAGGCTATGTGGTGGGATGCATATCAATCATCACTGTTCACTGCTGGTGGTTTTTTTGAGTCACATCTTTCCATTGCTGCAAAATAAGAAAACTAGACTATCAGAGACAGATACAGACACTGCCTATCTGAACCAAACACTTTATAATTGTGTTAAGTATAAAGATGTAGCATGTTTGATAAAGATCCCCAGCCTTATTTATGCACTAACAGAGAGGCTGAACATGTAGATAGCTGAATATGGTATTATCTGTACTAATCTTAGCCCCCTCTGTCTTACCTAGAGATGGGGATCTGCAGCCGTTTCTTACGGATTCGCACCAGTTCAGTCATTCCACACTCAAGCTGTGCCCTAATGGACCCCAGAGTTCAATAAAAAAAAAATTAAAAAACAAAACAAAAAAACAACAACAGGAGGATGAAAAATGAAAATAATTGCAAAGTAGTAAGCATAAAAGTTCTCCAAACCACCAACGCAAACTTTGTGTGTCCTGAGACAGACTTCTGTTTCAACAGCTCTCCCACCCACTTCTGGGGGACCTACTCCACTTCACTCTGATTGGTTGGGCAGGTCCAGACTGTGTCAGTATGTGTGTGAGTGAGTGAGAGAGAGAGAGAGAGAGGGGGACGGAGAGAGAGAGTGCTTGGTGTGTGTGCGTGTCTTTGTCAGTGAGTGAGTGTTTGTGTATATGTGTACATCCGTTGTGTGAAGTGAGTTAGTTGACCTGGCTCACTGATGAAGTGTTGACTGCGAGGCTTTCAAGCCGTGTGTACTCAAATCCCAAATGAGAATTTTCCACCGCAGCCGCAAATCAGGGAACTACACAGAGACTGTCTTTCACTGAAACCCACCAGTCACCCGAACCAAGAAACATAAACAAAGCTTGTCCTCGAAAACCACCCACAACAGCCAGATAGGTTAACTACTGTTCTCAGTACTGCTGTGCAGGGAGGGAATGGACACTTTAATTTTTTTTTTTTTTTTTTTTTTTTTGTTAGCCCTGACTTTCTACAAAAGTTGTAATGCATAAAGAAAATGATTTAACATGTCAAGAAGATGAAATTACTACATACTAAAACAGCCATGGCACAGAGGCTGGAATCATAATTAAAATTATTTCAGTAATTTATTTGAACTGTAGAGCCAAAACTTCTTCACTGACATGCCTCATCAATAAATGTCAACCGAGTGTTTTTTTAATGTCTGACCAAAAAAGAAGGAAAGAATGAAAAAAAAACCATCTATAAGTCCAAAAAAGGACAGCACACAAATCTTCAATATGCAGAGACAAGACAATGAGAGTCGTCCCTACACACTTTTACAGATGCAGGTCTTAAATCCACTACTGGTCTTTATTTCTGGAGCATTGTGAGAGCTGTGCTACGACATGGCTTGGGAAAACCCCCTGCCTGCTGTCGTTCTCCCTCCTTGCTTGTCCTGCCTTGACTGCTGGGTCAGGCTGACTCTCATGCTCCCATGCTCTTTGACATGGCGCGACGTATTGCAGAGATGAGGAGAAGCAACATCACAACATATGATTCTCCATCTCATGTGTCACCATGGTTGCTTTTCTCGCGCCAAAAGAAAATAAATAACTAATGTTTAAAGACAGAGAATCCACAGACTCATTCACACCGTAATGTCCATTAAAAACTGTCAATTAGCAGCAGCTAAGCCCACTCCTTCAGCGTCAGTGTCAGCCACTTACTGTAAAAACATCTAAACTCAGTCATTTCCCATTGTGTGGTTGCCAAACTTTTTTTTCCTTACACTATTGCTTTTTATCCCCCCCCGCCCCGCCCCCACCACCATTTGTCCATCATCTTCTCGGCCTCCCTGTGATGATGACGAACATACACCCTCTGATCTCCCTCCGTCCACCCTGTGACTTGGCTCAATTATTACTCACAGCCTCTACACTTCAGAGAGAGAAATCTGACTTAGTGGCACTATCAATCACATCGAAATGTTTCGTGTGGCTCCATGGGAATAAAATGTACTGAGGCTGCTGAGGGGCAGCCATTTTTTTATTTTTTTTACAACAGTAAATCATGCATATTTCACCCAAATCAAAAGGTATTTCACTGAGCACAGTGGTCAAAAGTTTAACATCTCCCACTAAAGCTTCCCTGTTCTCTGGGATGAATTTCACACCCAATCAGCCATCTGGGTTTGATTAAAGGCTGGTGCATCCAAATCACAAAAATCATGTTTCCCCACTTAGCTGTAGGCTACCTCCTGTGGTATGAAAGCATGCAGAGAGTTTGGGTGTATTTTCAGTTTTCTGTCTCCACCCTAAAACACTGAGGGGGATGGTAGACTATGTTGTTTGAGGCTCTCACAGCTTAGATAATGTTAATTCTTTTAGTGAAATGTCTTGACTCACTTATACGCAAATGTATATGGCTCCCTCTGGATGATTTGTGATCACACTCCAATCATTTAAATTTACACCTTTTTTTTTTGGCTCTGTCAGCTTCTGCTACGGTATGCTTTGTGTAATTAGCAAATGTTAAAAATAAATAAATAAATTGGCAAATGTTAGCATGATGCTAAAGTATGATGATGCTGGTGATAATCAATCAGACTTTATTTACAGAGCACTTTTCATACAAATAAAATGTAGCACAGAGTGCTTTACACCATAATGACAAAACTTTTATTAAGCTTTTTTTTTTGGCCTTTTTGCCTTTAATTGATCGGACAGATAGGAAATGTAGAGGCAGAGATGGGAATCAAACCAGGGCCAGCTGCAGCTGACTACACCCTCAGCCTATGGGGCACCTGCGCAGTAAGCTATACGACACCCCGATAATGGCAAAACTTGTACCTGCTAAACATTTTCTGCTTGCTAGTCTCATTGTGAACATGAGCATTAAGCACCATTTATCACCATTTATCACAGCTATGACAACTCAAAGACTCTTGTTTCAGTCATAGACCCGTGCTTTCAGTCATTTTTAGCAATTTTTCAAAGCTGTCAGCAACACAATCTATATATTTCCATTTTAGTGGCATGGATGCAGTGTTACAGTAACACCTCAAGGAGATAAACCGCAAAAATGCATTGCTGAGGCTAAATGAGTGGGCTGAATTGGGTGAACTCATATGCACTCGGATTACTGTAGATGTGATAAGAAGCATACAAACTATGCCTGTGTGTTAGAGAAAATTCAGTGCCATCTCACTGCTGCACAACACTGTGTACTTAATGAGCAAATCTAACCCCTCTGTGACTCTACAGCTTCTAACACCAGGGAATGTGACTGTAAATAAAGTTGTATGCAAAAGGTGTAAAGTAAAAGCAAGAAAAAACATTGGAAGCATTGTCCTACCGTTCCAGTGTGGTCCCCCATGTCACCAGGCTGAGATGTCTATCATCTGCTCTGTGTATTTTACAAGTCGGTGTCATGACCTCTGGCTCTGAATGCTGCTGCAGATGATGTGTGTGTTTGTCAGTGTTTGTATCGTATGCCTCTGTGTGCTGCTGTAAATCCAGCATGTGTGATTGTCTTCTGTTTGAATGTGTGTGTCTGTGTGTATAGCTTCTCTGATTACACTCCGATACATGTAGTCCTTCCCTCTCTTAATGTACTGTATACTGTATTTGCAGAGTGTGTACGGTATTATCATGCTTTTGTGTGTGTGTGTTTGTGTGTGTGTGTGTGTGTGTGTGTGTGTGTGTGTGTGTGTGTGTGTGTGTGTGTGTGTGTGTAATCAGTGTTGCACAAGTCAGCAGGGGTGGCTCTGCGTCATAAACACAATCAGTAGAGTCTTTATATCAGGACCAGAGTTTCCACCATTAACTGTCCTCAGAGTCTTGGAACAGGATAAACTGTGGGGCTGCAAGGGAATAGCTCATTTGCATGCAAAACTTGAATCAGCAGGAACACACATGACCATCGCATTATTTCTGACACATTGAGCAATAATAAATAAATAAATAACTTCCATGTGCTTGCAATTACATTATAATCTTTTAACCGCTGATAAATTATTTACACACTGCTTAAAAAAGCTGAAGAGGCGGAGTGAAATGTGTAATATATCATATATTGGACAGTCTATTTATTTATTTAGTTTTATTGTGTCTATAACCTTTAGTATTTTGCCCTTTTAGTATGTTTTATGATTTTTATTTCATTGTACAGCACTTTGGAAACTTTGTGTTTATTTAAAATTGTGCTTTATAAATAAAAAGAATTGGATTGGATTGGATATATCATATCAAGCCCTAGTGATGAGAAAACAGACTCCTCTACATCAGAGAGAGTAGAAAAAAGGAAATGTGAAATGTTAAAATCACAAAAAGGGAACATCATATGAAGCTGGAAGGTGCCTGGTGTGAAATATGATTAAATAAGAATGAGCAACTCCACAATATCTGGCTGTTCCCTCAGCACTTAAAAGGAAATGACAGAAAAATGAAGCTTTCATACAAACTTGGTCTTATTTTTATATCTTTGATTACTGACTGTAATTCTATTAATTTTCCCTTCAATGTCACTTTTTCAATTTTTTTCCTCATCTGTTTTTTTTTTCTTTAACCCTTCATGTACACAATCACACTCATACTGTTTAATTCTACTGTATACAGACTTGATAATGTGCTGCTTTCAGGATCTGCCATGTTTATTCATTATGTTCATCTGTGGATTCACGTCAGTGTTGCCTGTAGTGGGAATTGAACCTTTTGTGCTCTTGTGACAAGGCTGGGTCCCTCAGCTTTGGTTGCTGAGACCCTACATGCAACTTACACACACACACAAACGGATGTGAGCATTCATATCTCCAGTGAGGCAACCATACAGATATAGCTGCAGCATGAGGTGAGAAGGGAAGAGACAGAAGAGAGGAAAAAAGAGAAGAAAGGAGGAACAGTGCTGGTTGCAAAATAAAAATCACTCAAGGCCAATCTAAAATTAGCAACAAGCAATTTTGATTCTGTAAAACTGGAGTGCATCATTTAAATTGTACATGAGATATGAGGAGGACAAGACTCTCACCCTGGGAGGAAAGATGGGAGGAGAGCGAGGGTGGAGAACAGGCTAGAAATAGACGAGGAGCACATGTTGAATATAGACCAAAAAGAAAATAAACAGCTTGTAAATGTAATCTTTATTCCTGGAAAATTTGTCAGAAATAAAGTTGTGCATCAACTATTAAAATAATAATCTATTAAAAATCTGAATAAATGTGAATACAATCTAAATACATTTAAAAACGCATTTCCTTTAAGACATGGAACTCATTGTGTCTGGAGCTGATAAGTAAAATATAAAACAGAGGTTAGAGAATGTCCTGATTTACATTTGAAGGATTCAAGCTGATATTAGTAATACTGCAGCAGTCCTAAATCTACACCATAATTCTGGTGGATAAGAGCTGTAAAAGCAAATCTAGAGCTCGTAAAATGAGGAGGGATCTTTTTAATGTGAGTACAGTACATGAAGAGTGCTGACTCACGGGACATTATCAGCACTAATGTGATCAAAATGTCAAAGGCAGTGGCAGAGCTGCTGTGATTGTGCAGACTTGTATGAGTCAGAATGACGGAAACACAGTATGGATGCACATTAAATTACTCTCGTGGATAAATAAAGGTTAAATAAAAATATTTCACATAGTCTTCAGCCCAGGGTGACGATGAAGGACCTGTACACCTCTCTGTATGCATTTCGGAGCAGAACATACGGGAAGCAGCTCTCCAGCATGTCCTGGCTCAAGTACGGAGACTCCTCCACGATCTAAAAGAATCAGTATTAAAAATGTTACAACTCAAGTCATTTCATATATTTCTAATTTTTTCTATTACTAGCCCACTAAAAGACCAACATTTTTCAGGCCCCTGAGCCCATTTGCTCAAATTTAAGACATAAATAGCTACATTTTTAAAAATGTCCTACAGCAGGTAGAACCGGGGACTGGGGAAAAGTGCATTTGCAGTTTGTGTTGACTGTAATAAAGGAACAGTTGTGTGATTCATTCACGTGTTTTCATTAATTCTTGGACAGTGCAGCTCTATGGCACAGATGTAGGCACTACAGTATATCAGATTGGATCAGGAGATACTTGTTAATGGGATTTTTAAAATTTTATTTTGCGAGGTATGGTATCTTTATAGACTTTGTTTCCAATGAAAAAATATAAAATAAAGCAGTGTTATTGCTTAAATAAAAAACTGATTTTCCACAGCATAAAATGACTAATTATGTTGTGGATTTCGTAGTTATGAAAACTCACTTTTTCATATGTATTCATAATATAAAAAAGACCCTCTCCATCCATCTTAAATGTCAGCACCACTTTAAAATATGCAAACTTACTACAAATGTTTTATAACGACTTCACTAATGACTTTAATGTTAATCATTCATTTATTAGTGCTTTAGAGATAAGAAATAAGCCTTTCTGGAAGGCCCTGCAGGCTTGATGGGCTATTGTAAAGGGGGAAAAAAACTCAATTACTGAGTCACAGAATTTTCCATTAGTCATATTGTAAACTCATTTATGGTTAATTGTAAATTTTAAAATACATGACTAGTATTGAACTGGAAAGCCTACCATGTACAGGAGCAGGTAGATGGATTCTCGGTTTTTGACCTCCACTCTCTCCACATTTTGTCCCAGCTGAAGCAGAGTGGAGGAGGCCATCTGTGGAGCGACACAAAGTTAGACAGAGTTACATCAAACAACTGTTTTTTGTTTTTTTTTACTGCTAGATGTGACTTCAATTGCGGAAAAAGACCGGCAGTGTCTTGAGAACGCAATGTGCCCAAGAAACCATTTATCCCCATTATATCTAATGGCTGTACTTTTTGTTGTAATTTTTTGCAACCTGCTGTGAAACTATTAGATCAGTGCTTTTGACCTTTCACTATGAAGCATGAATAATAATAATCACATCTTCCTTCATTTGAATAATTCATAGAGGTCTAGAGACCCCCCAAATATACAGCATTTCACATATTTTTAGATTCTGAATTATAAAACACATCACTTTAAATGAGAAGAAACTGTATATCATCTTTGCCACTCACCAGGAGAAACTCTTTGAGGTGCTGCTCAATGTTCTTGTTCTGAACAGTGAACATGGCAGCAGCCAGGTGGTTGATAGCCTTGGCTAAACAGTGGATGTTGTTGTTGTGGCCTGAGAAGATTAAAAAACAAACAAACTGAAAATTTGCAGATAACTAGAGAGAATGGCATAGCACGTCCTGCCACTTCAGCCCAGCGAGAGGATGTTTTTCTAGCAATAATTAGAGAAATGTACTTAATGATCTGTAACACTTAAGAGGAAGCATGCTGAGCATATCTCCCCAGGGCCACATGGTAAATCTATTTCAAACATGCCAATGGAAAATAGAGACAAAGAAAACAATCAGAGACAAACGCCACCCTGTGCTTTGATAGAAATCTGGGCTATTTGCTGCTCTTAATGCTGCAGTCCAGGCTGGGAGCCAAGGAGTTAGGGTCAGCAGCGGGGCCACGTGCCAAGAGTAACTGTATCGATGCACGTCAGCCAGAGTTATCTGTAAACAAAAGTCTCTCAACAGAAACGTGTTTCTCATTAACCGACATACTTTGCCTCAGACCACATCAGTCAGGCTGGAAAGTATGATACACAGAGATGCTAATAAGCTTAGCGTTTCAGGGTGGAGTGGCTTTTGTTATCCACTGTCAGCAGCTGGTAGAGTTGCCACCAGTCCCATTTATAAAGGATCAGTCCATATTTGAATATAAAATGCATTCATGTATCATGTATTGAATGATGATGGATGATGAGGGATGATGTGTCCTGTGTTTCCATACACGTCATGTCCTCAATGTCCTGCAAATGATGTCATGTTTAACTGCATAACATTCTGTCCTCTCTGAAATACTAATTGTAAGTCAGAGAGTTGGTTTTTGTTATTTTTGTTACCCCTGATAATAAGACATGAAAATTGTATTTTGGATTCTCAGAAAAAAAATCTTTGCATCACCATGTGGCACCCGTAGCAGCTGGTGAGTAATGGCTGGAGGAAGGAGTCATAGTTGTTGAGGGCTGTCTGGAGACTAATTACTGTCAAGCAGTTTGCATCAGATGAAAATGAGTGAATGAATATGCACCTCCATGCTCCCGGCTGTAGGAAGAGTTGGGGTCCAGGGCCAAGGTGGGCAGGGACACGGCGATGTAGACGAGCAGCAAGCAGGACAGCTTGTACTCTTCATCAATGGACGTGTTATCTGCAGGGTTTTTTTTATTTTATAGATGACACAAAAAGATGAAAGAAAGTGAGAGGACACTCTTTTCCTCCCTGTGGTGTCCACAGGAACCGCACTAATGATTTCCATGTTACCTGTCTGCATGTTGCCAATAGCTGTGACGAGGGCGGGGTCGACGTCGCACGGCAGTCCTGCAGCAGACGCCAGCTCGAAAACACTCAGAGTTACCTGGAAGGCCATAAATATTAAAGGGGGTTCCGCTAAAACATCCACCTACAGTTTCTGTGGTAAAGAACTGCTGTCATGCAAGTGCAGTTTAACCCTTTGTTAGCATGTGTAGCATGACTGTGTTTTTCTCTGTGTCACATATTTACATTCTGTATTCTTGTTTTGTTCCAAGTCTTCACTGAAACTTTTTACAGTGAAACATTTGCAAACCCACTTTTCAGCTAATATTCTATGTGTCTTGTTCATCATATTATGAATTGTGTGATAATATGAAAGACAGATTTTATTTAATTTTATTCAGTTGCTAAAATACCACACCTTAAAAATGTATTATCCACTGTAGGTAAATGTGCATCCAAAACGTTTCTTATTAATTCAAGTTAAAGTACAATTTCCCTCAAGTCCCACAAGTATAATTCTACAAAGACAATATGCATAAACATAGTTAAATATCACCTCTGCATATTATGCACCTTTTCAGTTTGAAATATTTGGCATCTTTTAGAAACTTTGACTAGAATTCAAATTGAAGTTGTGTGTGTTTAGCTGCATGAGTGTGCAAGGACTGGCCAACTGAGGTTTGGATTGAATTTAATGGACCATTTAAATGTTAATCATTTTATTGCATTTTACTGCCCAATTGCCACACCACAAAAACACGGCCAACGCGAAGCTAATCCGTGATTTGTATTTTTGCACGGCAGCCATAAAAAGTGACATGCGGTATATAGTGATACTAAATCACTAGTGGGTGTCTTTGTCTTGACACAGGTTTTGATCTCGCCCTATTTCTGGTTGCATGGATGACTGGCCTGTCTGGGCAGAATGTTTCCACTGATGTGGTTTAGAGTGCAGAGTTGCAGCAGCGATCAGAGTCTCTCTCACGGAGGCATGAGGGGGCTGCTGACGTCTTTGGGGTTATCCTGGCCCGGGCTGTGGCACGGCTGTTATGCCTCACTCAGAGCCCAGACGTAAGTAAAGGGAGTGGGAGTTCATGAGGCACAGTCACACAGATTGCTCCAGGGGGAGATAAGGAATTTAATTTGGTTGGTACTAAAGAGTACAAAAAAGAAATGGCTCTCTGCAACTCTCCGACTCAGCTCAACTGTTGCTCGCTGTCTATTATTTAAATAAATTATATTCAGCTTGACACTGTGCCACAGTATAGCTTGCATTCTTAACCTCTGATGGTGATCCGTCACCTCCCTGCAGTCTCAAATGTAAATATACATTTGGACAAATGTTAATACAATAATACGCCTTAAACATAAATTCTCCCACAATAAGTCGACCCTGTAAAAATAAACTGTTAATATACTGTTGATAAACTGTGATGGGATGATTCATGCACAGTGAAAACCTGATTATTGCACTTCATTCCTCTGTGGGAACTCAACAAGTAGTGTTATAAAAGCAGTGTTCTACCTTGATGTCAGCTTCAGGGTTGATGAAGTCCCTCAGGCACTTGATGGGCGCCATCAGATACGGGCAATGCTTGTGCAGGACCTAGATTACAGAATTATATGAAACAAAAGCACTGATCAAACTTTTATAGTTTGAAGCAACAGTCAGTTTTTATAATTAAATAAAAATGGGTTATAGACATACTCCACCTCCTTTTTACTTTCTAAAAAAAAAAAAAAGGGTAACACTTTATTTGACGCTTATCTCTATAACGCATTATAACCATACTTATGAGTTATAATGCAGTTATAGCACTGTATAACTGTAGTTATAAACACT